>NC_137158.1:23702642-24302642 GCF_951394435.1 Stenella coeruleoalba
TGTAATCCCAAGAAACTAAGCGGCACAATCTGAGAAGTACAACGATGCTTTACCCACTAAGTCTTCAACTGCCTGACTTAAATCAAAATGCTTTGGTGGAACACAGACATCAGAATGAAAGGCTCAGCCTAGTCTAGCTTCCCTCTCTCGCTGCTGGTGACACAATAGTGTATTTGTGCCCAGGGAGAGGCTGTGTTGAGTGAGGGCGAGGTCCTATCTACCCCCGGCTGGAAAACAGATTCCAATAGGACGGGCGATCTAACCCCTAGCCCTCCCGGGAGCTGTCCCACTGTGTGTCACTGCCACCACGAGTCACCTCCCTCCCCTCCCGCCCACAGCTTTACCTTGGCTTGGACGTTTCCAGCTGCCCTGTCCATCTCCTCTTCTTGGGCTTTCTGGTCTCCACAAGAACCATCAGGCAAAACAAGAACAAAATGAGTCTTGCAAAATAAGGCATCCTGTGAACGTCTGTGATGCTGCAAGCTGCTTTCCAGTAACCTGCAGCGGAGCAGATCCCCCCAGGCTTAACCATTGACTCGGTCTTCTGCCTCGAGCCAGGGCAGCAAGGAGGGCATGGCTGGCCAGGCTGAGTTTCCCGATTTAATATTGATACTGATGCTTGTGCCACCCTACTTCCCACCCCCTCAGGCCATGACACAAACACCAAGGCTTTGCCTTCCCTGCTACTTAGTGATTGGCTATTAGTAAGTTGGTTCTCCTGTGAAGGTCAGCTTCCGCTGAGTCCTAGAACAGCTTTGGCTAAAACTGTTATATAAAAAAAAAAAAAAAAAAAAAAAAAATTAAATCTCTTGGACATGCCAGCTTTTTGCTGAGATCATTAATCCATCTCTCTGGCGACATAAAACCAGTCTGTCACATCCGCCAGGGAGCAGGTTGGATTCTGAGTGGATTTGCAGGGAAGACTTGTGCACACGGAGATGAGCACCTGAATGTGCCCCGGAAATGCTGAGTAAACACTCAAATGACCTGTTTCCACAGGGTTGCTTTATTTCTTGAGCTAAGAGCCTGTGCTTCACCTATGGCCAAGGGTGCTTGCTTTTCCCCAAATACACATCTTTTTTTTTTTCAGTGAAAACACATCTTATCAAAACATAAAACATATTTTGATTTTGAAGGAAAGCAAAAACCAAAGGAGAATTTGTGATTATGTAAGCTCTTCTTCCTAGCATGAGCACTAGATTAATGTTGGTCTTTCATCCTAAAATGTATAAGGTCATCGCTGATTCACTTTGTTATAAAGCAGAAACTAACACACCGCTGTAAAGCAATTATACTCCAATAAAGATGTTAAAAAATGTATAATGTCATCATAAATGAGGCTTGATTCCTATTCTGGGATATGGAATTATGAACATTAGAAGTGAAAAGATACATGTGGTTATGTTTCATATACTCTGCAGAAGAAAATGTTTAAAAACTACCTATTGCTTGCTTGCTGTGTCCTGGGAATGGAGATGATGAGTGTGGTAGAGACATAGGGAGATGAGGATGGAGGTCAGAAGGAGCAATAGCTAAAACTGAAACAGAATTAGGGTTTTCTTATGTAAGAAAGAATCAAGAGAAGCTCTTTTGATCCCTTTAAGCAAAGTAGAATGATATGATCCACTTTATTTTTTCAGGAATTCCTAAGTGGGATCAGTTGGGTCAGAGAAGACCCAACTGATTGATCTCTTTTGACTATGTTAAAAGAGGATGGGGCTTCCCCATCCACCAAAGAGGATGGTGGCGCAGTGGTTGAGAGTCCGCCTGCCGATGCAGGGGACACGGGTTCGTGACCCGGTCCGGGAAGATCCCACATGCCGCGGAGCGGCTGGGCCCGTGAGCCATGGCCGCTGAGCCTGCACTCCGCAACGGGAGGGACCACAACAGTGAGAGGCCCGCGTACGGCAAAAAAAAAAAAAGAGGATGAGGTCCTGCCCTAAGGGATGGGAAGAGGGAAGGAGAAGAGGGAAGACAGAAGAATGTAACAGTCAAGTTATCACCAAAGGAGAATATACATGGTGATTGAATAGAGTAGGAGGTGAGAGAACACAATGAAAGCTAGGACCCTGGTTTGGAGGCACGTCTGGTGGGTTGGTGCCACCATTATCTGATGTCCCTGAGAGGTGGACAAATTTGGTGGGGTACGGGGGGGGGAGGATGAGATAAATTTTGACTTACGGAGTTTGAGGTATCATGGGACTTCTGGATGCCCAGTAGGCAGCTGGAGTATGAGCCTGGAACGCAGGAGAAAGGTCTGGATTGAAGAAATAGATGCAGAACCATCAGTGTAATGGTGGTAGTTTAATTACAGGAAAAGATGAGATCTTCCCCGGAACAGAAGTCGGAGCCCAAGTGCAGAATCCTAGAGACTGTACTCTTAAAGGCTGGGTGGGCAGCCAGAACACAGGCATAGAAAAACTAGCAGAGATGTTGACTACGAAAACCAAAGGAGCTTCAGGAGGGGGACAGTTAACAGTCAGTGCTGGGCAGACGTAAGTGAACAAAATATGTTCCTGGACCTGAGAACCAGAACATTGCTCCTAACTTCAATAAACTGTAGTTTCAGTTGTGTGATGTGGAAGAAGCCAAATTGCAATGAATTAAATAGGAATCTGGGAAATGGAGTAATTTAGTACGGGGACCGACTCAGTGGTTCCCAAATCTGGCCACTCCTCAGAATTATCCAGGTAATTTGTTTAAAAGTCTCATTCCTGCCAAAGATTTAGTGAGGAAGACATGAGACTTATGAAAGTTCTTCTCCATAAATTTTGTTCAAAAGATCTCTTTTGCTCTCTTCCATTTGGACCAGGCCTATCAAGGGCTGACTGACTGGAACCCTAGAATTTTGCACAGATGTTGTTGGTTTTAAAGAAATATTTGTTTTGTTGCACTCCAGATGTAACTTTAGATCCTACCAATTTTTTCTTTAAATCTTATCTACTTATTTATTTTGCGGTACGCGGGCCTCTCACTGTTGTGGCCTCTCCAGTTGCGGAGCACAGGCTCCGGACGCGCAGGCTCAGTGGCCATGGCTCATGTGCCCAGCCGCTCTGCGGCATATGGGATCCTCCCGGACCAGGGCACGAACCCATGTCCCCTACATCTGCAGGCGGACTCTCAACCACTGCGCCACCAGGGAAGCCCGATTCACGTATTTCTTTGTACAAATGTCTATTCAAATCCTTTGCCCCTTCTTAACCAGGTCATTTATCTTTTTTATTGTTGAGATATGAGTTCTTTAGTCTCGATACAAGTCTCTTATCAGATATGTGATCTGCAAATGTTTTCTCCCATTCTGTGTTTTCACTTTATTAACGATGTTCCTTGAAACACAAAAGGTTTTTCATTTTGATGAAATATAATTTATGTACTTTTTCTTTGGTTGCTTGTGCTTTTGATCTCGTATCTAAGAAACCACTGCTGAACCCATGGCCACAAAAATTGACAATGTTTTCTTCTAAGAGTTTTTGCCCTGACATTAAGGTTTCAGATCCATTTTGGGTTAATTTTGCATGTGGTATGAGGCAGTGGGTGTATAACTTTAACATTTGTTTATTTCTCAGGACAGAGGATCAAGTGAAGAGCTGTGGAAAGGCCCCAGTAAGCATCTGCAGCCAGATTAGGCCAGAGCTAGGTGGGACTCTGGTCACACACAGCCTTGTGTCCTACATCAAGGGTTCAGGCCTATTTTAAGAGCAATGGGAGAGACGGGATCAGATCTGTACCACGCACTGGAGAAGACTCCAGCTGCAGTGTGCAGAGTGGGGCAGGAATGGAGACTTGTTAGAGATAATTGCACTAGTTGAGAGATGATGGCTAATTAGGGCAGTGGCAGTGAGCATGAAGAGAAGTGGAAAAATGCAAGAGAATATTCAAGGAGGTACGATGAACAGGAGATAAGACCAAATGACATAAAGAACTCAAAAGCAGGTATGAATAAAGTCACTGGTTTTATTGAGCAGCTCAAACTAGTTCTGAAGGCAACTTTTAAAGAGGCACTGCAAATAGCTTTGGAGCAATTACAGCCTCCCACAATGCCTGTTAAGAGTACACTTTTTTTTTTGGCTGCACCGCACAGCTTGCAGGATCTTAGTTCCCTGACCAGGGATTGAACCCAGGCCCTGGGCAGTGAAAGCGCAGAGTCCTAACCACTGAACCTCCAGGGAATTCCCAGAGTACACATGTTAACGTACACATTTTTCTTTGTTAAAACTCAGGTTCACTAAATGCATTCACCTTTCATATACTTCTTTGCAAGTAATAAAACAATATAAGTTTTTCAGTACTTCAGCCTAGGTTTCTGAACAACGACGTCCAATTGTGTGAGGTCTGCCTGTTTACTGATTCTGCTCTATAAGAATGGGAGGTCTCGAAGGACCAGAAAGTTTATTCACAGCCCAAAAGAACAAAACGATTTCTTACTCTCCTGAAATAGGAAATTTTATGTTTTCATAGTCAAAATAATAAACAATTTTTGAAGGTTTTTTAAAAAAAGTAGTTGAGAATTTTGATGAAATTTATTTATTTCAGTAGAATAAAACTATAAGCAGCATGAAAATATAAAGTGCTACATAAAAGCCCCACGATACATAAAATCTGAAAGGTTTCATTGGTTTAAACAGTTGCAGGTGAAACAGACATTATTTATCTTTTCAAGCATATGCTATTTTAACCACCTTGATATGTGCTATGTCGGTCAAAGGAAAAGCCATGAGTTACCTAAATCTGAGGGTTGAAGGAGTCCTAAGCCTTTACCTACCAGATCACACGTCCGGTTTTGGCCTTATGCTGTCAATAAGGGGTTAAACTGGGGCTTTAAAAATAATAGTTTTCTGAAGAGGCCCTTTATCGGGATGTAAGAATGGCTCCAAAGGCCAGTTTTGTTCATTAACCCCACAATGGGGGCCAGATCAACAACTTAAGGAGTTTCAGGTAGCAATATGAGCTGAAAGGGAAGAAGCAAAAGATATGCCACTTTCAGATACGTGTATCAGGTACTTAAAAAAAAACAAACAAAAAAAAACAGCACAAAGAAGGAGATGGCCTGGCTGTTGATGGGTGAAAGAAGAGAGGCAACTCAGATAGAGGAAGATCTGTAGAACGTGAAATCTTCTTGGCTTAATCAGTTTTAAAGTATAGACACACCACGGAAACATGCAACGAGATCACATAGATCGAGGCTGGCTCAGTGTGATGGAGAGGAAGATTGTTCCTAGCACACGATTAACCTCAGGATAGGCTGAGAGAATGCGGATTTCCTTCTTCTCAGGTGATAACATTACCTGGTCTTCCCCCGTGAGTCAGTGACCTCTTGCTAGGAGACCACTTACCACTGAACCAATATTTCTAATATTTTACATTCCAAACCAAGACTTCAGAATGTACCTTCTCATGGCAATAAAGGTATAAAATGGTAACCTATAATTTTCCTGACATACGAGGTCTTCATAAAGTCCTTGGGCCTTTTAGACTTTACCAACTTCAGCTGTAGATATAAGAGAAACAATCTGTAAACACTTTAAAAATGCCAATCTATTAAAATTTAAGAAAACTGTGTATTATATAGTAGTATACAATACGTTCTTATTTTAGATGCAGACATAACTGGCTATAAGATGAAAACAAATTGTGTCTGATAGTTCATAGAACCAAAATCGTATCAGAGCAGGAGTAAAAATTAAATTTGCCTTTAAAATCATTTTACAAATTGTTTCTATCTTGTCCATAATTTCAGTTAGTTAAAGCTACATAAGGACTTTATAAATACCATTCCCCTAAGTATTCAAGATACATTATGGACTAATGGATTTTGTCTAATGTGGCCTTGTCTAGAACCTAAACATGATTTACAACACTGAGTCGTAAAAAAACAAACAAAAAAAAACAACTTACAAATGCACTTTTAGAGCATAACCTATTTGAAAGCTGGGGACTGCCTGTATTTAAAAATTAAATCTTCATTAACAATACCCTCAAGAGTGCCCTCAACGCTGCTCTTGAACATGCTGAAGGTAACATTTTTCTGTGATTATATGTTCTCACCAGGCATTATTTATGATGATAAAATTATCTACTAGAGTCTGTGGAGCTAGCTAGCACTAAGTTATATACTGATTTATTGATCAATATATCAATAAATATATGGATATATATTGATATATTGATTTTGCACTGAAAATTATCTCTTGGGCTTTGATTAGGTGGGCAGTTCTAATTTCTATCACTGTTAACATGGGCCCTGAGCTTTTATATTAAAATGGTACATGAAATATTTCAATATTATGATATTCCTGGAATAATTAAATTTATAGTGATTATAAAGCTAGGCATATAATACAACTCAAAAGATATACAATTCAAAGTACAGCAAACATTCCAATCTTAAGATCCTCCCCTTTAACTTGTGGAAGAAAATCAAGCAGTTTCCTGGCTTGGATCCTTCCTTCCTTAAATCAAAGCTCTACGGAGGGTTGTTTTCCTTCTTTCTTTTAAAATCTTGTGTGTGAACTGGAGAGAAGGGGATAACAGCATATCAAAGTGGTTACAAAGCATTATTCCCTCTTCAAGTAACATCCAATAATAATGATGTAATCTCATTTCCTCAGAAATGTTTGACCAAAATAGTTTACTTTCACCGAAGAATGTTTAGGACACAACGTCAGTCACAGAATGGGCAATTCCAGTATGTCTCATGTGAATACATTTTAAGCAAGCTATTTGAGGAGTTTTATTTTCCCTTTTTTTTCAACTCTTATCCCTATATCATTCTACATTAAGTAGAAACAGAGTACTCAATAAATGGTATTGAGTAACTAGTAATACTCATTGGAACTTAAAATACCATTTTTTATCCAAAAAGTTTAAAGGGCTATACAGAAAAGTATCACAAATTTACATAAAGAGAAGCTGAGGCATGAGAAACAACAATAAGTTATTTCCCTATAAAGCAGGTCATACAGAGAGACAAGGGACTTTGACTTCCAGTCCCTTATACTAAGCAGGACACAGTCTGAATGTCTAGCTCTATTTATACTGAATTATAAGGATCAAAAAAGGAATGAAGGGTAAATACAAAATAATCTTTTTGTAAACAATTCTTAGATTATACCCAATGCAGAATGTTTAATGAAGTAGATGAGTCACAGCTCTTAAGACACGAAATAATATTATAACTCAAAGTCAAATATGTACTCATTGGCCAGATATATCCGTCGGAATATAAGAGCTGCCAATGCCAAAGTCAAGATGACGATCAGTACAGCAGATCCGCCATGATCAGTGTGGTGGTCTCTTGGCGGCCGGCCCTGGGTCACAGCTGGTGAAGCAGACGACCTTCTCTGACCCTGCTGCCGGGCCCGGCGCTGTCGAGGGCTCATGGAGGTATCCTCAGCTACAGGTTGGGCAGGTTGTTGAAGGGACGCTGCTAAGGTGTTCTGGACTCCACACTATGAAATTTTAACACATTTTGTTTGAAACTGGCAAAGAACACTTGTATACGTACATACAGGCTCTTCAACAGCACGAGGAATCTCCGAGCGCTAAATATGACTAAGGGCAAAACTACCAAGAATTCTCTGAATGCTGAGATTGGTACTTCACCCCCCGGAATAAGCCAGCAACACAATTTATTCTGAGTGCTCACCAGGTAGAGGAGGGATTTACCAGCAACAAATAAGACAAGGACAGAGTTTGCCCATATTCTCCATAGATCGCTTTGTACTCTCCTCCAGCAGCAATTCAAACAGTATCTGCTAGGCATCTGGGTACCTCCCTTCTTTCAGGAGAGTCAAGGAGGGAAGCAATTTGATTCCCACTTCTACATAAAAATTTGCTATATTCTAAAGGGCAACTCGCAACAGTGTTCTTCCCCCAGTGTTATCTTATTACATCAACAATCACAGAACATAGGAAATAATTTCAAACCATATGTTCTTCATAATAATATTGTTATAAAAAATAGATGTGGTTTTCAAACCAGGCTTATCATTTCTCACAATCCCTGTCAACTGAATTGAACACAAGTCTAGAAGAACTGTTTACTGTGTGTTTGAACTGTGTTATTCTATGAACGTAAGGCATGAACTCTTGTCAAGAGTGCCCTGGGTATGTGCTGAGAAACACGTGGAGGTGGTTAGGGGAGACTCAGTGTATCCCCCTGAAAAGCACTGGATGTCAACTGCTTTCCATCGTTTCAATGAACGCTTGGTCAAAGCATAAACACAATGTGGTACCCAGTGATTCAAAATCGTCAATGTGTTCTATAGACAAGAAAGCTCTACAAAATATGAATTCCACTTTATTTATATAGATACCTTAACTCTACCTCTAATAACCCAACAGTCTTTCTTATATTGAAAACAACTTTATGCTGATTATAATAGTGTCAAGACACATTCTTTCAAATAAAAAATAAGAATGTATGTTTTATTCAGAATAACTTTTTAAATTGAGTAATTACAAAAAAAGTATTGAACGAAAATACTTTTCATGATAGAAATTTTCAATATTTAGGAAAAAAAGGAATCTAATAATGTAATTCAAATACCTTTTTTTTTTAAAGGTAAGAGAATGAGCTTTGTCCTGGCAACAACTGTAAACATAGGGAAAAACTGCTGATCTAAGTTACCTGCAGAAGAAATTACATTTTAATTCTGACAGCACCCCAACATTAAAAGATTTAAATAATCTGAGTTTCTAAAAACTATCCTTTGGAAGCACTCACATGTAGTGACCCATAACCCAGAGGCAGAAAGGAACTACCCACTCTGAGTTAAAACTAAAAGTGCCGATGCTGAGTTAGAGGGGCATGAACTTGGACGTCCATACTCCAGGGCTCAGGAGCAAGGTGCTCACTGAAGAGCAGATACACAAAGCTGTTACATTTTATGATGTCTAATGTTGCCGCACTGTGTCATGTAATGACTTATTACAACATTCCGCGGGAAATCTCCCATTCTTCCAGCCATTCAGCCAAGCAGACAAAAGTGCCTGATAGAGCAAAAGTACTCAGGGCTTACAGGGAAATGGGTTCTTAAGGAAAATAAAAGAACAAGCTGGTAGTATCAATTCAGAAACTAGCATAAGAGACTGACTCATCCTAAAGCTTTGATTTTATACATGTTGTTTTTTCCATTAGTTTGAGGGGAGAACACTATCCTGCCCATATACCTGACTAAAACAGGGAGTCTTATCATTACTAGGCTGGCTTCGCCACTTCATAGATGTGTGACCCTAAGCAAGTCATTTAACCTAAGACTCAGCTCCCTCTCCTGTACAAGGATACGATCCAGTTCAGTAGGTGAGAAGATTAAACAGGATAATGATATAAAGTGCTTAGGATACACAATTGCTTATTAAATGTTAGTCATTATTAATATTACTATCGATATATCCCTTTGAAGGCTCCAGATTTAGGTAACAAAAAAAGTCACGACTTTATTTAGGACTGCTTTTCAGAACTTTATTTAGGGCTGCTTTTCAGAACTTTATTAGTATGATTATTTGGAGTTGAAGGACTAATTGGACTAAATTTTGGTGGTTCACATTGAACTGCAGATGGAGAATCAAGTGGGCCTTAGCATTTTCAAAATGCCAGAGGTTTGGTGGTAGGACTTTTAAATCTCTGCTGTTTGCCTAAACTTGTTCAAACACACATATCACAGAATGAAGACTTAAGTCATAACAGTTTCCATTTCCTTCATTAAGATGAAGTGATATTTCTGGGAACGTAAAAGTATGTGATGTTTATATTTAATTAAATTACATTTAAATATATATAAAAAAATCACAGTCACAGATAAGTCCCTTGTTATATATAAAAGCTTTTCTATAGTAACCTAGAATAGCATCTGGGAGGGAGTTTTGTGTTTGCTTTTTAACAAAAAATGAAATGGCTTATTCAGAACCTCAATCCCTGGGAAGAAGAAAAATGTCTGATAGACTGGAAAAACATAAATCGACCATCAGTATTGTTCCCATTTCTACATAGCTAAAAAATCTGCATCAAATAAACAGATGGCCTGATGTTATCTGCTGTATTTAGACTTTGGGCAATCTCTCGCCCCCTCAAGGCTAAAAAAACATACCTTATCTGGGATTTGATGTATAACATCTCAGTGAATTTATATTACACTTGCATGTAAAGCAGCTATCCCCAGCCAAAATGAGGTTTCAGTTACTTCCACAGTGATCAAATTATATAATCACACTCTGAGATAATCTGTATGTAAATGTAGTTAGGAGCTAGATTTGCAACTGTATGCAATTTTATTGTTTTAACCAGAATTGGTATCAATTACCTATACCTACGAAAAAGAGTTCTGCTTTATGTACTTTAAAATCTAAATGGGTGGTGATCATTTTGTAATGTATAGAAATATCAAATCACCATGCTGTGCACCAAACTAACGTAGTGTTGTAGGTGAGTTAAACTTCCAAAACAAACAAACTCATAGAAAAAGAGATCCGACTTGGGGTTACCAGAGACATGGGCCTGGGGGTAGGGGAAATGGATGAAGGTACAAATTGCCAGTTATAAGATAAATAAGTACTAGGGATGTCATGTACAATACCATTAATAGAATGAGCGCTGCTCTTTGTTATGCATGAAAGTTGTTAAGAGAGGAAATCCTAAGAGTTCTCATCACAAGGAAGAAATATTTTTTTCTTTTTTCATTTATTTTGTATCTCTGAGATATTGGATGTTCACTAAACTTATTGTGGTAATCATTTCATGGTGTATGTAAGTCAGATCACTATGCTGCACCCCTTTAAACTTATACAGTACTGTATGTCAATTATATTGCAATAAAACTGGAAGAAAAAATGAGAAAAAAAATCAAAATGGAAAAGACTACTGCAATAACAAAACTACTGTTTGTGCAATCTAATTTACTAAACTTCTTGACTTCTTTATCTGTATTCCTAGTATTTTTTTAGTATTTTTTTAAAGTGCCAATCCTAAGATTCATTTATTCAACCAACAAATACCGATTGACCATCTACTATATACAAGGCACTTTGCCAAGCACTAGGGATATCGTGCAGTAGAAAGACAGCCCTGATCCTCAAGGAGCCTACATTCTGGGAAGGGAGATAGACAATAAATAACTAATTATAAAATAAATTACAACTGGAATATGTATAATTGGAATATGCAACAGGAGACTTGACATAGATTTAAAATAGACTAAAGACAGATTTAAATACATCACAAGTATTAGGAGACTGTCCTTATAGGTGAAAAATGATTACTACCCTCCTCCTCTCTGGAATAGGATGGTTCTATTTTAAAAAAAAACTATTTATGATATAAAAAAAAATTAGAGGGCTTCCCTGGTGGCGCAGTGGTTAAGAATCCGCCTGCCAATGTAGAGGACACGGGTTTGAGCCCTGGTCCAGGAAGATCCCACATGCCGCAAAGCAACTAAGCCTGTGTGCCACAACTACTAAGCCTGCGCTCTAGAGCCTGCGAGCCACAACTACTAAGCCTACGTGCCACAACTACTGAAGCCTGCATGCCTAGAGCCTGTGCTCCACAGCAAGAGAAGCCACTGCAATGAGAAGCCCTCACACCGAAACGACGAGTAGCCCCCGCTTGCCGCAACAAAGAGTAGCCCCCGCTCGCTGCAACTAGAGAAAGCCCGCGCACAGCAACGGAAGACCCAACGCAGCCAATAAATAAATAACGATTAGAATTCTAAAGGTGAAAAGTAATCTGAATTTTTTTTTTTTTTTTTTTTTTTTTTTTGCGGTACGCGGGCCTCTCACTGTCGTGGCCTCTCCCGTTGCGGAGCACAGGCTCCGGACGCGCAGGCTCAGCGGCCATGGCTCACGGGCCCAGCCGCTCCGGGGCATGTGGGATCCTCCCAGACCAGGGCACGAACCCGCACCCCCTGCATCGGCAGGCAGACTCTCAACCACTGCGCCACCAGGGAAGCCCTGAATTTTTTTTAAATACTGCAGCCTAAAACATTTACTGACTAAAATTAATTCACTATATTTCTCTGTAATTCATGAAATTACATAGGCAACACATAAAAATGATTTAACTCTTAGCATGCACTTTTTTCTTATACTTCCATCTCCAGTCCTCCAAAAACTTCCTTTAGAGTACCCTCTCCCCTGCTTTCTCCAATCCACTTCTTTCTGCCCATCTCACTCTCTGAATGGGAGAAGATCACTCAGTCCCACTTTATAATAAGTATTCCTGAGTAAAAGGAAAATCTGTATTTGCCCAGCTTCTATTTCAATTTTCCTGACCCTTTAAAATCCTCTATAAACTGGACAGGGGGGAAAGATGTGGCTACTCAACCAAACAATCTGTTACGAAAAAGACAGTTCCTCTCTTATATATAGGAAGGAGGGACTTCCCTGGTGGTGCAGTGGTTAAGAATCCGCCTGCCAACACAGGGGACACGGGTTCGAGCCCTGCTCCAGGAAGATCCCACATGCTGCAGAGCAACTAAGCCCATGTGCCACAACTACTGAGCCCGCGCTCTAGAGCCCGTGAGCCACAACTACTGAGCCCGTGTGCCACAACTACTGAAGCCCACATGCCTAGAGCCCATGCTCCACAACAAGAGAAACCCGTACACCGCAAGGAAGAGTAGTGCCTGCTCACCACAACTAGAGAAAGCCCATGCACAGCAATGAAGACCCAATGCAGCCAAAAATAAATAAATAAATTTATTAAAAAATTTAAAAAAAGAAAGGAAAGTCAGTGTTTTCCGCCATAATCTTAATTATTTAGCAACAGTCCAGTCACAGTTTCTTAATCAGTCTCTCCAATGACCAAAGCCCACTAATGTTTAGACAATAGGTCAGGGCACAACTAATAAGACCCACAGCATCCGTGTAATCTTTCATTCAATAATTATTTATTAGACACTTACTATGTACAAGGGAGCACCGTCCAACAGAACTTTCTGAGATGATAATGTTCCGTATCTATGCTGTCTAATACAGTAGCCACTAGCCACATGTGGCTCTTGAATACTTGAAATGTAGCCAGTGTGACTAAGGAACTGAATTTTTAATTTAGTTTCATTCTGAATAAGGTAAATACAAATTTAGATAGTCACATGTGGCTAGTGGCTACCGTACTGGACAGAGATGGTCTAAGGCAAATCTTTGACTCCAGGCCTTTAAGTCACTGCCTTAATGCCTTTAAGTCAGTGCCTTAATGCAGCTTAACAAACCTTCCAGAGATAGAGTGCCTATTTAGAAAGCAGCTAATGTATGTATATTTTGTTTCATTCAGAGTCTAGCACTATATTGAAACTAACTTTTCAGAAAAGTCATAGAATTCTGGAAGGACAATAGGACCTAAAATTTGTTTAGTCCAGCCCCATTTAACAAAAAAGAAGGCTCAGAAGATATGAATAACTTGCTTAAGATACTATAATTTGGGCTTTCCTGGTGGCGCAGTGGTTGAGAGTCCGCCTGCCGATGCAGGGAACACGGGTTCGTGCCCCGGTTCGGGAAGATCCCACATGCCGCGGAGCGGCTGGGCCTGTGAGCCATGGCCGCTGAGCCTGCGTGTCCGGAGCCTGTTGCTCCGCAACGGGAGAGGCCACAACAGTGAGAGGCCCGCGTACCGCAAACAACAACAACAACAACAAAAAAAACCAAGATACTATAATTCACTAGAGGGAGAGCTAGGCTAGAACCCAACTGTTAGGAGGACCAAAATATTCAGATATTTCATCTAGATATCGCCTCTTCTACTGCAAATAATGACAGTGGTATAGATATAGATATAGATATAGATATAGATATAGATATAGATATAGATATAAAAGACAAGAGCCATACCGATGTACTTGCTGTAGCACCCTGGAATGTTGTAGGTATATCATCCTGTAAATCGTTTAGTGAAAAAGAGTGGTTTAAGTCCGACTCAGTGATAGTCTTTCCAGATGAATTGACTTCTGCCTACAAAAAAAAGATACACCCAAGAGCAGTGTCACAAGAGGAGATGTACAGAATAACCCACAACCTACTAAGTCCTCTCCTGGATTTATTTTAATTAGTACTTTAATATCAACTAGTCAGTTAAGCTCTGAGCATTCATTCGTGTCCAATACTGTGCTAGATATTTTAGGAAGAGTAGACAATACCCATTCTCAAGGAGCCGTTACTTGGTGAGGAACAAAACTAACACTTCTGGTTCACGATCCACTCCAAAAAGCTCTAAAAACTAAAGATTTTTGTAGTTTTCAGGCAAAGTCTGACATGTGAGGCTATGAACAGTCTTGATCGCACATTACTGTAAATATTCCCAGGTTTGCTGATGAGATATTAATAGATTTGATTATGGGGTGCTGCCCTAGATCCCACTATGGATGTTAGTATAGGTTTAATATTCCTAAAATCTGAAATTCTGATGTACAAAAGACATCTGGCCCTAAGATTTTCAGAGAAGTAATGTTAAGCACAATAGGAATCCTCAGAAGGAAGAAAATAACCAACATTTATTAACCACCTCCTCTTCCAGGCACTGCAGTAAAACAGAAGGGAAAATTTCTCCCAAGAACTGGACATGGGAGGATATACAAGATGTAGAGAGGGGAGAAAAGGGAAGAGGCAGCATGTTGCTTAAGGCAGGTTGACTTTTTTTGATGGAGCTAAAAATTAAATTCCGGAAGGAATTATATGCAGAGCAAAAGGATGAGAGACATGTCAAAATATTAATAACAGCTATTTCTTGGCGATGGGATTATGCATGATTGTTATTTTCTTCTTATTGTTTATCTATATTTTCTATAATAATAGTTCAAAATTTATTAAGCACCAGAGACAGTTCTAAATGCAATACATTTAAATGAGCATCAACTCAATTCTCATAAGAATCCTACAAGTACCATTATTATTCACAGATGAGAAAAAGGTACAATGTAAGTAATATGCCTGATGTCCTACTAACAATAAGCAGCAAAGCTGAGATTTGAACCCTGGCACAGTATACCAGAGTCTAGGTTTTAACCATTACTATGCTATAATAATAATGCTGCTTCTGTGAATATATATTATTAGTTTTATAATGAGAAAAAATTATTTGTAAAAATCTCAGTGAGACAGAACTACATTGCTTTACTTTCTGTCCAAAAGTTGGCAATAAACAAAAGGGCTACAGAATTAGAATTTATTTACAAATTTAGAGTACCTTGAAACTGATTTGTCTAGCCAGTTCCTTGGCTTCTTGGTCAGCCTGACTTGAATCGCTTCCAGATTTTAAAGGCAACAGGACATCCTTCATGGCAAAGCCACATCCCTCACAACAGAAATCTTGTGATCTGGTAAGAAGTAATTTTTTGATGGGTATAAATCAAATACTTGAAAGTTAATCCAAGACAGTCAAATACTGAATGATTAAATTTAAAAGATCACTCAACAATTCCGTATCACACTCATCTACATGCAAATTAGACAATTTTGGCAATAATTATAGTTCTGAGACAAATACACAAGTTAAACTGTTTTTTAAAAAAACCCATGTCAATTATACCTCAATTTTAACAATCTGAAATTTAAAAACAACACAAACTAGGGCTTAGATTTCATTTTTTTTCCTAACATACTGCCTAAATAAAGTAAGCTTTAGATCTGTAAGACAAAACATATAAATTGTTTAACTACACTGTCCTCAAGATCACACATAACAAGCCTATGTTAAGTCTATGTAAAAAGTTCATTTTAAAGCTCAAATCGGGAATTCCCTGGCAGTCCAGTGGTTAAGACTTGGCACTTTCACTGCTGTGGGCCCGGGTTTGATCCCTGGTAGGGGAACTAAGATCCCACAAGCCGTGCGGTGCAACCAAATAAAAACAAATTTTTTTTAATAAAATAAAATAGAATTTACAGACATTTCCAAGGAAAAACTCACAAACCCTACTCATCAAAATAGTAGTACAACTTGAAAGATCAGAGAACTTGTGGAAAATCCAGACACTGAAATTCATCATTCATTATAATAAGTAGAGGCTCAAAATAAGCCTGCTAACTAGACTATTTCCTAATATTAATTTGTTTCTGTATGTTTTTATTTTCTTATTTGTATGACTGGAAGTAAATGTGTATAATATGCAGAAATATATATTGTTACATTGCTGAACTTTTAAAAAAACTACTTTGTCCTACTTCTAGTTCAACAAAATAAGAGTCTTAGATCTTGAAGAATATACTATTTATAACTTCATGTAGACAAAATATATGTAAAAGTTGTGTTAATTTAGTGGTTTTTTGGGGGTTTTTTGCGGTACGCAGGCCTCTCACTGTTGTGGCCTCTCCCGTTGCGGAGCACAGGCTCCGGACGCGCAGGCTCAGCAGCCATGGCTCACGGGCCCAGCCGCTGCGCGGCATGTGGGATCTTCCTGGACCGGGGCACGAACCCGTGTCCCCTGCATCGGCAGGCAGACTCTCAACCACTGTGCCACCAGGGAAGCCCTAATTTAGTGTTTATTGATGAATGTTTTTTGTTTCAATAGAAGTAGCATTGCTGTCCATATCCTTTGAGAATCAGTTGTATCCAAATTATTTACCTTAAAATGTGTTCACTTTTAACTGAGAAGTCAGATGAAGTTTAAAGGAGAAAGTTTATTTTTAATATATTACTATTAGTTTATCCACAAGGACAGTATGCTACCATGGTTGAATGCAAAATCATGTTTTAGAAAGCCTGTATCACAGACTAAGAACCTAGAATATATAGAGTGAGACGTCTAAACAAAAAGTTTTTTGGTTTTTTTTTTTACCTTGTACATGAAATGAACTGGATGGAAGTATCAAGATAGAAAGTCGACATAGGAAATCAAAACAAATGCTATGTACTCCAAGTACATATTATAGTTTGTGAATAGTAGCTGCAAGGTATATACCAAACTTGGGAATAAGGTTTAAAAAGAAAAGTTGCTGATAAAACAGGGAGTCTATCAAATCTTCCCGAGGCTAAAGTCTATCTGATTTAACAAACATCTATGGAGGGCCAATTCTGGGCTGTGCTAGGGTAAGATATACTATAATTTAATTAACATAGTAGGTCTGAAAGGTGGTAGGCAGCAAAGTCCAGAACAGGACAATGATCAAAATCAAGAATTAGGGCTTCCCTGGTGGCGCGGTGGTTGGGAGTCCGCCTGCCAATGCAGGGGACGTGGGTTCATGCCCCGGTCCGGGAAGATCCCACATGACGCGGAGGATCCCACATGCCGCGGAGCGGCTGGGCCCGTGCGCCATGGCCACTGAGCCTGCGCTACCGGAGCCTGTGCTCCACAACGGGAGAGGCCACAACAGTGAGAGGCCTGCGTACCGCAAAAAAAAAAAAAAAAAATCAAGAATTAGTTTTAGCACTACTCAAAGGAGAGGCTACTCTGAATCTAATGACTAATCTGGGTTATACAGACAGAATGTACTTGAAAAAAACCAAGAAGGCAATACCACTGGGAAACTACAACTTGATAAAGAAAATCTTTGCTTTATTCCAGATCATTTAATGAGCACTTGCTACGTGGCAGATGCTACAGATACAAAGATGATAAAATGGATTCCCTCCCTGCCTTCAAGGAGTTTTTAAACTTTTTTGGAAAGCTACATACATATCATTACTCTGGCTCTTTTCCATCTGTAAAACTGCCCAAGTGGAGATAAATGACCAGTACTATCTTCTAGAAGGTATCGCTCATTGTAGGTTGATATTATCAACTACTTTTTAAAACTAGATAGCATGAAACAAATTCTTTAGAGTCTGGTCGCCCCTGGGGAAATTGATACAACTGAATTTCTGAAATAGCAAAACTAAGACTAGATCCTGTAGAACCAAGGTGAGTCACAAAGAGACAGAGCCTATCTCCTAGTAGCCATTATCCAGAACAGTATTCAGATCGTAACAAATAAGGAAAGGCAAAACTTACTTTTTCGCAAGGGTTCTTCTTTCCTCAGGTGTGTAATCTAGAGAACCTATGGCTCCCTCTCCTTTTGTTGGCATAAACCCAATGATGGCTAATAATGCTGTTCTTACTGAAATAAAAAGTAAACATCAATCTAAGTTGCTCTGTAAAAGGAACTGGGTTTACTCTGGAAAGAGAAAAAGAAAAGACTCATAGGGTTTCACTGAAGAGGTACAAGTAGGGGATTGTATTAAAATGATGCAAAAATCTAGACAAGGAAAATAATTTTATTATTTATTCAATAATATCAAATCAGTTATCCAAAACAGCTTCAACCTCAGGAGAGTATTATACATTATTATTATGAATTGACTAAAGTTATATAAGATTTATATTCGCTTTAAATACTCACTACTCCATGAAGGCTGCCAGGTTTCAGGATGATGTCCCGAGATGCTCAAACAGATTTTCTTGCCTACTTCAAATCGTCCATTAGCCTTAGGAATAAATAAGGTATTTTAAAAGTTATACATGTGTGTGTTTAATGTTTTATACTTTAAAGTATAAATATATTTTATACATAAAGAACTTTTAAAGATAATTTTTTAGAGAATTTTAAAAGGATGGAACCTCCAAGGGGATACAGATTTTTGTCCTCTTACAGATACTCCACAAATATTTGCTGGATTCTGAATGAATAATAAAAGCTGTTTTTAGAAGTTGTAGCAGCTTTGTGAAACTGAGTTGCACAAGTGACACCTAAATAACTGACATATAAAGATGTCCTGATATCCTCCTCTGTGTCTAGTATGGTGCTAGACTCTGGGAAGGATCTAAAAGAGAAGAAACTAGATACTGGGGAGGAAGGCTCTGAGATGGGAGTGATTCTCAGAAGGATGATGCAATTTCATACAGGAACACAGAAGTGAAAGACGAGAGAGAATGATTTCAGTTTTGTCTTGGCAGAAGAGCTACTGATGATGTCCGGCAGGCAGGCAGAAATACAGACATGCTGGCATCAGAAGAAGATAATACATTTCTGGTACCTGACTTTCACAGAGGTGATCGTTGAAACCATTTCATAGAAATAAGAGAAAACAGCTGTAGTCTGAACTCGTAGACTATCCATACTGAGGGGAAGGATAGGAAAAAGAGGCATGAAGTTAGAATATAAGTTCCACGTGGGCAGAGAATTTGACTTATTCTCTGCCACACCCACAGGGTGCATGACACGTGTTTAATAAATATTTGTTGAATGAAGGCTGGAGAAGACTTTTCAAAGAGAGGAAGTGAATCAGAAAGAGTAAGTACTGAAAACCAGTACACATGACGATATCATCGGTGAACAGCTGCTGCCCCACTGGCCCCCACCAGTTTCCCCACGCACCAGCCCTCCCTTCAGACCACCTGGCTCTCCCCACGACCTAGCAACTAAAAGAAGGGAAGGGCCCCTCCAGGGCCTCCTGCTCCAGCCCTACTGCCAGCATTAACAATTCTCAACAACACCTAGTGTTTAGGAAGCAGCTTCTATATGCCAGGAACTTTACAGTGTGATTATATTTACCATACACATCCCTTTTGACAAATGAGAAAACTGAATTTCAAAGAGCTTATGTAACCTGCCCGTGGTGTAATGGAAACCGCACTGGCCAGAATCCAGGGCTATTGGTTCTAAAACTAATGCTCTTTCCACTACACCAAACACTATAGGTAAAAGCAACATTAATTTGGTGATAATGAATATCTTTTCTTTTAGCATTTGCTAACCCCATGTGTATCAGATGTTTAACTTAAACTTAGATGGAATAGGATGAAGACTGAGAAGAGGTGGTGAGATTTCTCAAACTGGTCTCTGAGACTGGTGTCTTAAGCCTGTTTAAACAGGGTGCTATGTGTGGGAACCAGAACACAACAGGTTAAACTAGAGTTAGCATGCCTTGAAGGTTATCAGAAGAGAAAAATAAGACTGCAGCTTAAAGTGGTAGCAGAGATATGGGAAGGTTTTTGTGTTTTATTTTTGCTTCTTTCAAGGTTAGGGGATAATTAAACACACATAAATGAAAGGAAATGAAGGAAGAAAAGCTTAACACTTAAGAGAGGAATTTACTGATGGAATACTGTCCCAGGAAACCAAAGAGAAAACTGGATCAACAGCTTTCCTTTACATGGAGATAAAATATGTGAAGATGGAGAGAAATTCTAAGATATAAATAAATAGTAATAACATAGCTAACATTTATTGAGGACTGTGTCAGTTCTTATTCTAAGAGCTGCACGTAAAGATGAGGAAACTCAAGAACAAAGCATAAGAAACGTGAGAAACTGAAGGAGATAACGTGATTAAGAGGTACAATAACAGTAACTACCCTTTATTCAGTACTTACCATGTGCCAGCCTAGCACTTTGCATACAATTCACTGAATCCTAACAACCACACTATGGCAATTAGTATCATGAGTACTTCTCAGATGCTTCAACTTCCTAGGAATTTTTTTCCAGAAAAAAATACAGCCCAAGGTCTGGTCTCCAAAAGCAAAGTTATAATAATAATGGTCCACTTTATTTCTTAATGAAAATGAGTATGCATACACACTTTACAGCCACCAGGAAGAGTTACACCAGAAGCATTCCAAAAAGTCAAGAATTCTTACCGTTAGGAGAATAATGCTTGGTGGTTTCATGGGATACTCTGGTGGCAGTACTATTCGTCCATGATAAACTCCTCCATCAAAATCTGAATCTGGGGGCCCTCTAACTGTGAAGTGCCACTCAAAAAGGTTATCCTGAACAAAAACAACAACCAACAAGGAATCAAGAACATTAAAAAGTTGGATTTTTTTTATCAGTGAGTATTAGAAACATGGGTGCGAAAAATTAACGTTTTATAATACTGCTAGAACAGTTTCTAATGCACACAATGTCTCAAGTATAAAAGTTATAAATAAAAGCTATTAAATCTAGTTTTCATGTCCCATAAAAGCTAAAATGTTTTTAAACAAATGCATTTTAAAACATCTGAGCATTGTTATATATTCATAAATAAGATTATAGATTTACATATTTCCTATTACTTTAGCTCCTTTTCTCTGAAAATCTCTTCTGGAGCCCTGAAGTTTTAACCTGGACTAATTGCTTTCTTGACACATTCCAAAATTCGTCACTTGAGTGTCTTCTAGGTTTACTGGAATCTCAATCTTCCTCTGTATTTACTTGTTGTTGTTTGTTTTTTTGGTTTTTGCATTATTTTGATGTGGTTTACTGTCAACTATGTGCCTCTGAAAGGAACACAAGGAAGAAAGTTTGTGTTCTGGTATGTCTGAAAAGATATTTATTCTGAGTTCATGCCTGATTGTTTTCTGGACAGAGATTTAATTAATTAATTAGTTAAAAAATCATTTGATCTAAAAAAAGATTATAGACTTAATTAAACTGTAAATTAATCCTTATATCCTAATTAGTGATAATTATTATTTATATAATCAAATAATTTACTATAAATTTAGATTGTTTTACCAAACCTTTAAAAATTATCCCTCATAGATGCCTAAAAGCTCTTTAGTAAGGGGTCAGTAATATTAACACATAGGCTGTTAACATCATCTTACAGTTAACCACGTACTTCATAGTTTGCAAAATGCTTGCACATATTATCACATCTTATTCTCACTATTACCATGAAAACCAGATTGGGCACATTTAAATACCCTCCTTTCACGGATGGGAAGACTGAAGAGAGGTAGAGATGTTCATACAAAAAGCCCAAACTAGCTGTAGAGACCCTTCAAGGGGCTAAGTCTTCCACCTGTAGAGTCTGGAGTTCTTTCCACTTTCCCTCCTGAGGGAAGACCTAAAATTAATTTAGTATCTGAGGCCCACTTTATAGAGACCAGAAATCTGCTTCTTCTAAAATGTCTGATTCTGAATGGCTAATAGAAATACTCAGTGTACACCTGAAACTAACACATTATAAATTAACTATACTTCAATTTTTTTTAATGGTTAAAAAAAAGTAAAAAAAAAACCCAAAAAACTCAGGAACTATAGGGAATAAAATATATCAATAAAGCATATCAAACACATCTGTAATGACTCAAAGCAATGAAAAAATAATTTTAAGAAACTTATTTAAAATATTAAAGTATTAAAATACATATGTAGAAGACAGAGATAGAAACTAACCTCTAAAGGCTGTGCATGATAATGATCTGTTGGATCTTTCAATTCTGCTGCTTCTTTCATTAAACGTTTAACGGCTAAAATAAAATTCACAAGATAGAGACATTTAAAATTTACTTTTCTAAGTGATTAGCACAGATTTACAAACCTAATGAAAAAGTTCCTACTTCAACAAAAAATGTGTAGAGGACTTGTTCAACAGAGCATATCATTTAATTATGGGATAACAGTAATAATGGTGGGGAGGAAATGGTAGCTAGGCACTAGAAGAGTTACACGTTAAATTATATATAGGGAAGTCTCATAAAGTCACTATTTTTATTTAGTAAGTACTTATATATACTTCCTATATGGTAGCACTCAAATATTAATTCATGTAATCCTCAAAACAACTCTATGAGATAGGTGCGATTTTTAACCCCATTTTCCAGATGAAGAAACTGAGACATGGAGAAATTATATAACACGTCCAAGGTCACACAGCTGATAAATGACAGAGCTAGGATTCCAACACAGGCAGTCCAACTCTACCTTGTTAAAATATTTAACAAAAACGTGGCCTCTGGAACTCATGCTCATGAACAGTAAACCCCTATATCCTCAACCTCGTGGGACTTTCTACCCACTATCTTGCATTAACTTAATGGCACTGTCCCCAGAGGTCAATGAATCTCTATAGCCCTAGCTGAATTCCTTTTTGAGATGATTCTTCGGCTTAATTAAAACCTCCAATCCACTGACGCCATAACATTCTTCACCCCACCTATACCTATATTCACTTCCCTCTTCATCCACACTTTTGGCTCTTAGGAGTTCCTCTTTCATGTTCCCCTGACAAAATTTAATTCTAACTGAGCCAACTCAACCATCTTCTTTTTCTTTTTAATATTTATTTTATTTATGGCTTGTTTTTTTTTTGTCTGTGTCGGGTCTTAGTGGCCACACACAGGCTCTTCGTTGTGGCGCACGGGCTCCAGGGCATGTGGGCTCTGTAGTTTGCCACGTGCGGACTCTCGTTGAGACGGAGCTCAGTAGTTGTGGCCCACGGGCTTAGCTGCCCCGCCGGCTGTGGCATCTTAGTTGCCCGACCAGGGATCAAACCCGTGTCCCCTGAATTGGAAGGGGGATTCTTTACCACTGCGCTACCAGGGAAGTCCCCCAACCATCTTTTTATCTGGAGTCTATACCCAAACAGCTGAGTATTACTGAAGGGGGTTTAAAAAGTCAGAGACGGGCACATTGATGCCATTATAGAGTTATTAACAACAATCTCCACTGGGACACAATGCCACCCTGTGTTCCTACATTTCTCCAGGAAGCCTCCACCCAACCCCCTCCAACTTGGACTATCTCACACCTATTTACTCTCAATTCTCTTCCGCCTCTTTCAGTTCATGGCACAGGCTTTTAGCCCCGTGATCAATGACTATTAATAGCTTATGACAGTTTACAATCCTATGTGTATCTGTACCCTCTTTCCTCCCCTATTGGTTCACAAAGGTCAATCCTTTGATTCCAGCCCCCTCGCCCTCAAGCTTTAGGTGCTAAAAAAATGTCAGGATACTGGTGTAGGATGCAGGAGAGCAAAGCCACGGAAACACCAGATGGCCCAAGGCTCTACAAAACTCTGCTTGAGAACCAACGGACACAGTTCAATACATGCTATGAGAGAGGTGTGCACCAGGTGGGCACCTAACCTGAGAGCAGACAGAAGAGAAAAGGGGTCAGGTACTGACATCCAAAAGAAAGACAGTAGGAATTACCCAGCTCGGTATGAATAAGCAGAGGAAACAATAAAAGTAAATTTGTGGTGGCACAGGTTGGAACGTTACGGGTAGAGGTTAACTGAGAAGCAACTCTCACACACTACAACCAAACAGTTCGGTATGTGTCAGGACTTTTTGCATAAAATTTCATTTTAATCAAGGGTTCCTAAGCTGGAAAAAAACTCTAAAGTCACTACCCTATTCCATAACTATTAATATTCTTTTCCATCTCTGACGCAGAGAATTTGTTCATCTGATCAGCAAATATTCATTAAGTTCATACTAGATGCTATAGCTACAACCAAAATAAAATATAGCGTCTGTTATCAAGGAGCTTATAGGCTGGGGGGAGGAGTCAATACAAATCAGCATGATAAATGAATGCTATATTAGAAACACGCATATATATACTGAGACACGATCTCCCGCCAAGTTCCAGACACTAACTAGGCTTTGTTCAATTCTTCGCACACAGTTCACCTTCTCTCTACTTCAGACCTTCCTTCCTACATAGCAATTCCTCAGCTTGCACTGCTGTTCCTCCTCCCTTCCCCCACTTCATCATTGAGTCTGGCTCCCACCAGACCTTTATGAAATTTACTCAGGAAGGTCTCCCTGACACCTTCCTTTGTCCACTCTCAGAGGAGCGACTAGAGATTTCCATTTGGACAAATAAAAATCCTTGAGGAGTCCTGGCAGGAGAGTGGAGCGCAGGAATGCTCTCTAAGTTATTTCGTTTGGAAACCACTGCCCTGGATACTGGCTTGAGTCCCCTTGCTCTAAGTCCTCTTAACACCCTGTAATTTTTCTTTCATAAAGTTCATCTCACTTGCGATTAACACCTGTCCTTCCTGCTCAACAACATTTACTTCACTGCAGTCTCCTCAAGGCTTAGCACACAGTAAGCACTCAAATATTAGCTGAAATGAATTTTACTATCTTCCCCCCAACAAAACTCTTTCCAAGGATCTGATTAAAATGCAGTGGTTTTGGGGACTTTCCTGGAGATCCAGTGGTTAGGACTCCGTGCTTCCACTGCAGGGCGCACGGCTTCAGGGAGCTAAGATCCTGCAAGCCGCACAGCGTGGTCAAAAAAAAAAAAGCAGGGGGCTTCCCTGGTAGCGCAGTGGTTGAGAGTCCGCCTGCCGATGCAGGGGACACGCGTTCGTGCCCCAGTCCGGGAGGATCCCACATGCCGCGGAGCAGCTGGGCCCGTGAGCAATGGCCGCTGAGCCTGCACGTCCGGAGCCTGTGCTCCGCAACGGGAGAGGCCACAACAGCGAGAGGCCCGCGTACCGCAAAAAAAAAAAAAAAAAAAGCAGTGGTTCTCAAATTTATTTGATAATGAGATAAAATCCTTTGTTCAAAGAAAAGTTTAAGGAGAACCTCAATAGGTAAAACATAACAGCAGAGACAGCATGGAAGGGCCTTCAGACTATTTATCCCCATCTGCGCATTCTACCTAAGGGGCCCACGGAAAAAGAACTGAAAGCCCCTGTTTTAGAGCCGTGTAAAAATATCACTAGGAATATAATTAGATATAAATAAAATCATGGAAGTTGTTATGAAGTTAATTAGTTTAACTTGATTACTGCTGTCAGCAATCAAAGATGCCAGGAAGACTGTTTTTCCTTTATCCCTCATCAGCAGGCTGCAAAATGATTAAGCAGAAGAGGTCAGATTTTATGCCATTCCATAACATTACCACATTTTCTCTGCCTCTTCGTCACTCAGCTCAGTTCAACAGAGGAAAATAAACACCCAACGGATATTAAGAGAGATGTATGAAAGGGTCGGAATTGCTACAGGAAAGAATTTAAAGGAACAATCATTGGCTCAACCACTACACAAGTTGATTTTATTAGTCCACGGGCCACACAGGCACATACCATGTGAGAAACAAAGTACAAAGCCAAACAGAACGTAAGATTTTTCTAGTGTTTTTATAATCTATTTTTTCTGAAACAACATATACTATGAACACCTTCGTGAAAAAGAACGTGGACTCTGGAATTAGACCTGCATTAAAATTCTGGCTCTGGGGACTTCCCTGGTGGCACAGTGGTTAAGAATCCACCTGCCAATGCAGGGGACACAGGTTCAACCCCTGGTCTGGGAAGATCCCACATGCCGCAGTGCAACTAAGCCCGTGCGCCACAACTACTGAGCCTGTGCTCTAGAGCCCGCAAGCCACAACTACTGAGCCCGCGCTCTAGAGCCTGCAAGCCACAACTACTGAGCCCACGTGCCACAACTACCAAAGCCTGTGCACCTAGAGCCCGTGCTCCACAACAAGAGAAGCCACGACAATGAGAAGCCTGCGTGCTGCAACTAGAGAAAGCCCACACGCAGCAATGAAGACCCAATGCAGCCAAAAATAAATAAATAAATTTTTAAAAATATGGCTGTGATATTTTGTAGCTCTAAATCCTTGAACAAGTCACTTATAATCTTATTCTGCCTCAATGTTCATATCTGTCAAATGAAAGTCAATAATTTTGTCACATAATTCTTTCCTTTTCACCCCTTCCTCTTTCCCAGGTCAGAAATGGACTGAGATTTAAGGCCCTCTCAATGATTCTCCCTGGTTCAAATCCAGGCCATAAGCATATGTAGTTGGCCACATGGCATGGCTCCCTAGCTCCCCAAAAGAAATATCACTGCTATGGAATAGTCAAGATTCAAAGTACCACCTGGAAACTAGGGCTAGAGCATAGTCTGCCTCTCCTGATACTCCATCTCTTGCTACCACATGGATAGTGAGGAAACTTCTTCCACTCCAGCTCCTCTCTTATCTCTTTGCAAGGTTATCAGTGGAACTCTCCAACCATGGTAAGACAAGATGTGCCAGGAAAGAGAAGGAGGGTGGGGAGCGCCTGCATGCCTGCCCTCATTCTTCCTTTTCATGGAGGCCACATGATCACTCTGGATCCAAACTCTAGGCTCTAAGGGCCTCCCATTAGCGCTCTTCACATGCCCAGGTAGCTCACTGGGCTTTGAGACAAAGCTCCAGCTAAAGGGGTCTTTTACAGGTCACTGTCTCTCATGCATCTGTCTCTTTTGGAAAGTATCAATGAATATCTTGATATCATCCATCTCCAGGTTATCGAGGATGTGAATCCAACGTCATGCTCCCCAACCACATCTTCCTGCTCCCATAGTGAAGGCACTTACGCAAATACTTAAGGACTCATGTTTCTGCCCACAAAGACCCTGCAAAGGTATCCATTCAATTTAAAGAATATCTGAGCCATGGAGATAGAAGAATGACTAAGACCTGCTTCTTGTCTTCAAAAAGCTTGTAGTGAGAGAAGACATGAAAACAATTACAACACAAATATTGACCAAGTATGCACAAATATAGGGACTACCTTAGTCTGCCTATGGGAGCTGGACAAGGCAGAACCTTAAAGAAGCTTGAAGAATTAATAAGAAGTTCAAATGGATAAAAGGGAAGGCATTCCAAGCAGAGGTTCCAACAGGGACCAAGGCATATAGGTGAGAAGAGCTGCTCCATCTGGAGAATCACTCAGGCAAAATGGGTAGATGGTAAAAATGCAAAGGAGCACAGGAGTGATAGGAGACGAGGCTGGTGAGGAGGGTAAGCTAAACAGTTTACTTTGAACTTAATCCACAGCTATCAGGAAGCTACTGAAATGTTTTCAATTTGAGGAGTGACCTAATCAGTTTTTGTTTTGTTTTAATTGATCTGGTGACAACAGCGAAGGATTAGATATATGTGACTGTGTGTATTGGCACCTGCGTGAAAATGCATGCATTTGTGTGTGTTTCAGGGTAGAGCGTGGAGTAAAGGAGTAGACCAAGAGATCAAAGACGACGCCAGTGGATTCCTGGGTGGCTGTCAAACCCTGGGTTAGGAATATTAGGGTGAGGGGCAAGTTTGGGGGAGGAGAGAAAACTGATTAGTTTGGTTTTGGGTTTTTATACCTAGGAGAGATTTTTTTGTCTGTGGGAAATTCGGGTAAAGATGTTAAATCACCAGTAAGTTCTATGTATCTACAGCCTAGGAGAAGGGTTTAAATTGGACATTAAAGCTTGAGAATGATTAGTGTGAAGGGGCAGTAGACAGCTGGGCATGGATAGAATAACTGCTAGGTTTCTGATGGAGGTAGTAGGTGCCTTTACACCAATCTCTTACATGCCTGCCAATCACCTGCTGAACGCAACCCATAGGGCTCTTCCAAAGAAATCTGCCACAGGAGGTTCATTACACATACGTCTCCCTACTTCGTACTCTGATATCCTGCGACTTTGGCCAGAACGGACCCAAAAAGAGATCAGGGAGTCTGATGCAGAGGCAAGTACTGATACGCTAGCCAGAGGCTTATGAAGTGGTTTCACACAGAGCTCTGCACACAGCCAGATGTCCATTCCAGAAAGACTGTAAAAAAATATGTTTTCCATTGTAAAGCAATTATACTCCAATAAAGATGTTAAAACAAAAATGTTTTCCCATCTATAAAATGAACAAATTTACTATCCATATGCTAACACACTGGCCTTTAACCAGTTATTTGTACTGTCTTAACTTAATTGTCCCATCCATACCGCTAAGACAACTCCACATCAGATAGAGAGAAAAAGTGTTATATCTCTTACATTGTGCAGTGTTTTTAAACACGTCCTTTCACACATGCATTACCCTACGAAATATTACAAGACAATAAAACAAAGGAAGGAAACATTTTCACTATGCCTCCTGCACTTATTCAATAAGTCCCATATCTCATCTAATTTACCTTTTCCATGAACTCTAAATAATCTGTACAATGACCAAAAAAGGTTTTAAAATTTTTTTTCATTTTTAGAACAGCAGCACTACCTTTGAGGAAATGAAACCAAAAAGAGGAAGCAATTTATTACACAGTAGAAACATGTCTACCCAAGTTCGGCCAGATGACAAGTAGGTCATATAGTATAGAAACATACAACATTCTGGAGAATTTTAAATGCTTACCACAATCTCAGGTATGATAACCTAACAAAACTGAGCAAGGTCCTCTGACAACAATCTCTTGGGACCCACCAATCCTCCATTCCAAATTGCACTATTGTACAATTGTACATTTTCATTATTCTCTGGACATCCCACTAAGTACCTCAGCTGTCTCAAGGAACTTGATACCATGTGACCAAGGAGTCACCCTACATTTTACCCACAGAGTTTATTAAAATCTAGCACAATCTTAACAATCTAGTCATTCTACCATCTAATCTTAAAACTAAGCTTTTCTTTCCCTCTTTCTCTTTGATCTTTTTTTTTTTTTTCCTGGTGTTCTTAGGAGATGGGCTGGGGGCAGGGATTGTGAATCCACTGAAATTGAATCCTATAAATGTATTTCTTGGAGAGCCCATGGCCTTTGCCAGATTTTTTTAAAAGTCTTTGCCTCCCCAAATGTTATGACCAATTCTGTAAACTTAGTTACCTAAGAACGTGTCTTAGCCTGACAGCACCCTGGTTAACAAAGCTCTGTTCAATCAGTATCCTCAGGCTTTTCTGGATTCTTTGTACGTTTTTAAGTTATTTTAAAAAATCAAGGATCCACAATTAGCTCTTTCCACGAGCATGCTAATCTTGCTGATTTTTACTGAGAAATTGCTTCTTTGGAAGGAAAAAAAGAACTAGCAAGCGTTGGTCAAACTATCACTAACATCCTAGGATTATCATTTAGAGCTGAAGTGTGGAGCTTCTCCCTCCTAACAAATTTATCAAGGTACAGATCGAATACCATTTATAGAACACAAAGATTCGTTTCAAGCCTGTCTTAATCTGAGAGAGCCGCTTACTTTTCGTGCATCTTTATGATACATCAGAAAAGAATCTGAGGCTAGGATCGTTTGGCTGCTTCTGTGAATGAAGCACGGGCATTAAATACAGAAAGAGAAGTTTCTATGACTGAACACAGACATACATCATACTAGTCAGTATGGCAAAAATCATGGTTAGCTCTAAAGTACACGGCTCAACTAGTTTTCGTAGCTTTTTGGTTAACTGGTATGGTCCAGAACATTTCCTTTATGTCTGTAATTCTATTCGCCCCAAATGCTGCAAACAGAACGTTTAAACTAAATCCTCAAATGCGAGTGGGTCAAGCAGCTAATAAAAGTCCGGTGGCGGTGACGGAGAAGGGCTAACGACGGTGTTCAAGGCGCAGGTAGGGCGAGGGGCTGATGATCACTATTACCCAGAGCCATCACCTTTACACCTGTGCTCGGGGATGAGTTGATAACCCAGCTCTACGCGACGAAAATGAGGGCAGGGCAGTCGCGGTGCTGAGGGGAGTCCCCAGGTTTGGTGCCCGCTCGGCAGCCCTGCTGCGCGGCCTGCACCAGCCCGGCAGGCGGCGGGCTCGCGTAGAGCGCGAAACCGGGAGCGGGGCCGCGAGCGGCGGCCGACGCGAGGGGACGACGGCGCGGGGCCCTGGAGTACGGGGTCACTCCTCCCTCCCGCCCACAGTGCGGCACCGCGCCCATCCTGCAGCCCCGCTCACCCGGACTCTTCAGGTTGTAGCGGGTCTCCATGGCGGGTCGCTGTCCCGGCTCCGGCCTCCCGGCTCGCCGCCGCCGATGCCGCCACCTCTCCGCACCGCTGCCGCCCGGGTCTCAGCGTGGCTCGGACCGACCGGACCTGGCCCAGGAACCTCCGGGGACGCCGCCCAGCCCTGGCCAGGACTGCAGGCGGGGCGGGAGGGCACGGGCGAGGCGCGGGCTCCGCAGTGGCGCGGGCTCCGCGGTAGCGCCGCCTCCTCCGCTGCTCCCCCGCCTCCCTGAGGGCTGGGCAGGCGCCGGCGCCAGCCCGGGTGTCGCTGAAGCGGGGGCCCGTGCTGGAGGTCAGCGTCCTCGTCTGGCCGCGGGTCCAACGCTGCCGCGGTCGCCCTGCCTGCGTCACCCGCCCTCTCCCCGGTTTTGTGAAGTTGTCCTGACGTGGCAGTCGCTTCGTGGCGGGAGGGCGGCGCGGCCGTGGGCCACTTCGCCGGCCCCGGGAAGCCCGCTGCGAGATCTGAAAGAGCGAGCAGCGCCCAGGTCGTCTTCCTCTCACCCAGGGTCGCCCGGAGGCCGACCTTCCGCCGGGCCCATCCGACGTCCCCAGGCGCTCGCGGAGCTCCCCGCGGAGCGGCGCGGCAGGAAACGCCCCGGCCCTGCTCGCGGCGGGCTGGGTCCGGGCCCGGGCCCTCGACACCGGGTTCAGAGCCGCCCCGGCCCGGCGCCCGCGTGCACCGGCGCCTGCCAAGTGCTTTGTTTTTAGATCAGTAGTTGTTTTGGGGTGGAAACAGTTAAATCGGGAAGATAAAATCCAGTGATAAGGGATTGAGTAGGGCTTTATAAGGATTCTTTTTCAAACAAATGTGTTTAGGTGCAAGGCACTTAAGCATTTGGGGAGATTAAAAAAAAGGAATTGAATCGGGGAAAGCATACAAATATGAAAGGTATATCCTTAAAGAACACACTTTAGGCTTCATTGCGGAAAGAGTGGGATTGAGAAAAAGAGGACAGGACTGGGGCTTTTGAAGACTTATAACAGGAGCAAAGACTTAGGAAGAGGGGAGATTGGGATGGTGAGGAGGATGAAGAGGGAAGGAAAGACGTCTAGGTGGGATGAAGAGGGTTAATCAGGTTGGGCAAGTTTCATTTTGGTATGTAAAAGTAGAAAACTTTCTTTTTGAAAGGCAGCAGAATATGCCACCTCAAAATATGCCTCTTTGGCATAAGGATTATTTTGAGCTGATTATTTTTGAGAAAGAGCAGGCTCAAGAGAATCTCTGAAAACAGAGTAGAAATTACCATTTTCTAGGCGAAATTTACGTTTGTTAGCGTCTCCCTCTCTCTAAAGAGAAGGAAGGTTGACTCTAAATCACAAGAGAGTCTCAATGGAGAAGGCAGTGACAAATCTGCAAAATAATCTTTACCCTTGTTTAAGTGCTTTTCCTATGACCTCCCATAACTGGCCTCCCTCCAATCCCCCTACAGCTTTCTTTTGTCTTTAGTTGAAGATAGTATTTAAGGTGGTGACTTGGGCCAAATCAGGGAGTTACTTGGCTTGTTTTTCCTTTGTTCATCTGTGTATTACAAGGAGTTTCAGCCAAGAACTCATAAGGGTAGAAGGAAATTATTTTCCTCCCTTATTTTCTATTGTTAAAATTAAGAATCTAAAGTGAATTGAGGGCTTCCCTGGTGGTACAGTGGTTAAGAATCCACCTGTCAATGCAGGGGACATGGATTCAAGCCCTGGTCCAGGAAAATCCCACATGCCACAGAGCAATGAAGCCCATGAGCCACAACTACTGAGCCTGCGCTCTAGAGCCTGCGAGCCATAACTACTGAGCCCGCGTGCCTAGAGCCCGTGCTCCGCAATAAGAGAAGCCACGGCAATGAGAAGCCCATGCACCGCCACAAGAGAAGCCACCACAATGAGCAGCCCATGCACCGCAACAAAGAGTAGCCCCCACTCGCCGCAACTAGAGAAAGCCTGCGCACAGCAATGAAGACCCAACGCAGCCAAATAAATAAATTTATTTATTTTAAAAAAGTAAAGTGAATTGAGTTCTTGATATCTGATTGTATCAGCAACCCTTTGTAAAGAGTGAAATTTGGAGGAGGTGTGGGTAGGAGGTGGAGGATATCAAAAATAAAACTAGATAGTATCTTTTAAAACAGTCCGTGACGTTTTCTGAAAAGTAAACTGGTAAACTGACTGGCACATATATGCATCCAAAATGGAACCCCAGTGTGCTGCTTCATCCACTCATTCTTTGTGTTGAATCTTCAAATTGTCTAATGCTTGACACGCTCTCTGTACCGCAGCTCTGCAAAAGCCAGCATTCGTGCAATAGGCCTCACAATGGAGAGGCTTATGAAGCTGGTACTATGGTTACTGATCACAAGTTCGTGTGCTGGATGCACAGTGAGGCCAAACAAGCCAAAACATTGGAGTTTGGAGCAGAGAAATGTTTATGGCAGGGCCAAGCAAGGAGAATGGGCGGCTTGTGCTCAAAAGACCCAAACTCCCTTATGGTTTTCAGGGAGGAGTTTTTAAAGGCAACATTTGGGGTGAGGGCTGTAGGGTATGTGACTTTCTTCTGGTTGGTTGGTGGGGAGGTAACAGGGTGGTGCTCCAGGGACCTTGTGCTCAGCCTGAAGTTACCATCCTCCACCTGCATGGGGGCCTTAGTTCCTATAGAAGGACTCTACGTATATCCCTTGAGGAGGAACTAGGACTCTGCTTTCTCGCTGTACTATTGTTTCTTGAGTGCTTTCCCTTTGTTTCTGCATTCCATCACTTCCCTGATCAGTAACTGTTTGAATCTGCCCTTTGGAATTCGCAGAAAGTCTAGGGGGCTGAAGCCTCTTTCCTCCAAACAAGAAACTGGGGACACAGGAAGACTTTTGTGCCTGGGAGGGCCCCGCAGGGTCCTGCTTTAACATATTTATTCTTCCAAATTTAAAAGTGTTTTTATTTTTTTTAATGATTTTTTTCTTGAGCATATAAGTAATACATGATTGTTGTTTAATATTTAGAATATGAAGAAAATACAAATCTTCTATAGTTCTACTGCTCAGAAATGGCCATGATTAACATTTTAGTGTATTTACCTTTAGCCTTTGTTTAGAAAGCATAGGTATGTTATTAGGGTTGAAATTCTATTGTTTATACTTTTTTTATACTAAAAATATCTGCCGTAAGCTAACTGGATTACTTGTTTTGCAAGACACAGAGCTATTAATGACTTGTTTTTTGTTTGTTTGTTTGTTTGTTTTGCCACACCACAAGACATGTGGGATCTTAGTTCCCTGACCAGGGATCAAACCCATGCCGCCTGCAGTAGAAGCACAGAATCTTAACCACTGGACCACCGGGGAAGTCCCTGACTTATGTTGTTAAAAAGGAAATGACAGGCCCAAAATGGAGTCACTTGTGTTAAGCCCCATGTCAGCAAATCAAGACTCAATACCCAATCTAACTGTAGTTACGACCTCTTCCAGGAATGCATTCTGCACTGGTCAGTCGAATTTTCTGGTCAGCACCAGTGAGGTAATCTTCCACATAGCCCCCTGCCATCCCAGTAGGTAGGTTATCTAAAACTGAAATAACCCACTCTTTTCCCCTTTCTGCCTATAAAAGCCTTCCATCTTGTACAACTCCTTGGAACTCCTTTTTATTTGTTAGATAGGATGCTGCCTGGTTCATGAATCCTTCAATAAAGTCAATTAGATCTTTAACTCAGTTGAATTCTGTTTGTTTAACAGTTTGAATTGATAAATTTTATATCAGTGTCTTCCTAGAGTACAATTCAAAATAAAAAACGCCTCGGAAAGCCATGTATTGACTTTATTGTAAACATTTTATTAATTACTTAGAATATTTCATGAGGTTTTGATTTTTCATTAAAAAAAAAACAAAAATAATGCTGCCATAGTTTTTCCTACTGTTTTTTTTCCCCCCAAGATTTCCCCTTTGTAATGGTTAATAAGAAAAATGGTACTAATTTGCTGGCTGGTATTAATGTTAGGAAATGTTGGTTATTATCAGGGGCACAAGTTTAAACTCTCGTTACCTAAACAAAAATGTCTGCCAGGAAGGAGTTCTTTGTTTTTTTCACGCCTCGCCTTACTGCATTGCAGGTCTAATAGCTTTGCTTTTGTCTACCATCTGGTGGCCAGCTGAGAGATCCAGGAGAGAAACGCCTCTTCATTTTTTCTTTCTCAATTTCTGCTACAGTCGAGATAATGTCTTCCCTGCTCATTCTATCTGAACAATTTCTAATACTATATCCCAGAAGAAAATATTATGGAGAGACATCAAGTGAGTATACTTGAAACCAGTGGAGTGCTTACAATACTAGTGCAGTAGATTTCTTCCACCAGATGACCCCGTACCTCATTTTAAAAGATTTTCCCCATTAATAAGCAGAGAAGCATTTTCTAAACACAGTACTTAATAGTTGTTTGCAACATTATTAAAATGATTTTTATTGTGGCTTTCTTAAAAATGATGTCTTTTCTTGGAAACCTAATTTGCTACCATAGCTTTGAATTATCTGACATCTCCCAAATTACAGCTCTTGGTAGTAGGGATGAGGAAAAGGAAACCTGCTTAGTATTGTGCTTTTGCTTTATTTGCGTGGATTGCATTTCTTTGTGTTTTTTTTTCAAAATAAAGGTGCTTTTAAAATTAGCAACAAAAATGACAATACTCATATTATATTCCTTAGTTCTGATGAACCAATGAGTTTGACACGAGATCTTTCATTTGCTAAACTTAGCTCTAAAGGAAACACCTGCAACTAAGATAAAACTGGTGTTCATGAGTGAAAGAAAGGTACTTCATGATGCACCAGCAGAGAGTCCTACACAGCTGCGTCTTCTCTCTCGCACCGAGTCCTCTCCTAATAGCTCTTCAGGCACTGTCCCTCTGCCACTCTGTCTGTGCCTTTTTTTCTTGTGTCCCCATATCCTGACACCCCAATTTGTCACTCTCTGGACCCCTTTTAGCCACTTGCTGATGGATGATACTCGGTCAGCTACAAACCAGCCAGAATAGCTTAGAACTCTGCTCCCTACCTTCACAGAAGTTTTGGTTTCCATTTACTGGGAAATTGCAAAACGACAAAAAATACTATGAGTTCAATACTTTTAAACAAACTTGTATTTTATTTACCACTATAGCATCCACAAACTTTCAAAAAATAATAGTTCATAGATGTGCAAAACACACACGATGCTCAGGGTGCACAGGAATTATGGGACTCAGAGTAATTCTGCAGCCACAGAGCATTTAGACAATATTATTAACGTCTTTAGAGCAAACAACCCTACCTGCTTCCCATTAAAATTCACGTTACAATTATAGGCAAATTTTGAAAAATAACCAAATCATCCACTTCTAAAAAGTGGTCCTGGACTTCCCCACAATGTATTCTTTTAGCACAAAATAACCAAAAAATTGCAGGTATGCCATACTCCGTCTGCCTTATAGCATCTTGTGAAAAAAGAGCTGGGCCAGTCTGACTTCCCCAGAAGTTGAACTGGGCTTTAGGTGCAGATGTTCTTGAATGGAAGTATACACCATACATGCCAGGATAGAAAGCAAATCTTTCCCCAAAATATTGTTCTTCAGAAGAGAGAGTTGCCTTATATTTTTTTCTTTACTGTGTCCTTTTTGAGCAAAGTACTCTTCAGGAAGACACCATCTCTTGAAAGGACCTCAAGGGATGGCAGTTTTCTATCTTATGAAGGTCAGCTAGCAAAATCAGGGGGAAACGGTGAAAACATATGTATTAATTATTCCTGAGGTTATGACCACGGAGAACAAGCATTGGAGATCATAATTAGTAAGCTTCTTACAAAGGTATTAGAAAAAGGAATACAAGACCTATTCGCGGAGATGGTGAATATGCAAGGGAAAAAAAACACTTGTCCCAATGTTTAACAAATGGTTCCTGAGATGCAGTAAAATCTCCACTGTCAGCATCCTACTCAATTCAAAACCTGTTCTAGGGCTTCCCTGGTGGCGCAGTGGTTGAGAGTCCGCCTGCCGATGCAGGGGACACGGGTTCGTGCCCCGGTCCGGGAAGATCCCACATGCCGCGGAGCGGCTGGGCCCGTGAGCCATGGCCGCTGAGCCTGCGCGTCCGGAGCCTGTGCTCCACAACGGGAGAGGCCACAACAGTGAGAGGCCCGCGTACCGCAAAAAAAAACACAAAAAAACAAAAAAACAAAAAACCTGTTCTATCTGAAATAACTAGAAGGGAACTGTTAGATGACTCAAAATGTTGTTCCAGTGATGAGAGAGACCCTGCTGTAGCAGATCCCTGTGAAGAATTTGACTAAAATTATTTGAGTGAAGAAAAAGTAACTTTTCTAAATTAATACCATTTTGTATAATTTTTGATATTAAATGCAAGTATTTAAATATCTAAATGAATAGACGGTTTAAATAAACTTTTAAATTGTTTCATTTACATCCATAAAAGTTCTACATTCAAGCTGCAGATTAACTAATGTAGACTTTGAAATAAATCAAGTTGGAAAAGGACACCAATGCTTGAGAGATATGTGTGTGTGTACATATGTGTCCGTGTGTGTGTACGTTTATGGAGGAGTGACAAAAGCTCTTCTAGGTGATTCCAATCCTAGTGCTTCACCATTTCTCTTCCTATCCCTTTTTTTTTTTTGACTTAAAATTTTTTTTAAATTTTGGAACTATTATAAATGCACAGGAAACAACAAAAGAATATACAGGGAGGTCCCAAACATCCTTCGTGAAGCCTCCCCCGTGTTAAGATCTTACATATATATAATACAATGTCAAAATCAGGAAACTGACATTGGTACAATGCATAGAACTTACTCAGACTTCACCAGTTATACAAGTACTGATTTGTGTTTGTGTGTTTGTAGTTCTATACAATTATAGCACATGTGTAGCTCCACATAACTATAACCACAATAAAGATTCATTGCCAACAACTACAGACCAATGTCTCCCAAATTGTAAGAATTGCCTAGGTGCTTGTTTTAAAATACAGATTCCCAGACAGACCTCTGCCCAGAGATTCCCATTCCAGAACGCTGGGGTAGAGATGGGAATTTGCATCTTTAAGCACCCTAGATGATGCTTAAGATCAAGTAACTTTGAGAAACACTGGCCTGGAGCATTAAACGAAACAGTATAACGTGAATTGGTGGCAGTATTTCTTGCACATTATAAACCTGATTTCCTTCCTCTTCCACCAATATGGAAAGACATCCAGGCCTGGTCTCTCCCTGTCAGCGCCTTTACTGTTTGCTTCCCACGTAGGGGCAGTGAAAACCTGTTACCAAGACCACCTTATAGGGGTCTGGGAGAGTCTGGAGTTAGTTCCCGGTTACTATCTAGCTGGTGAAGGTGGAACACTGCAGGGGTGAGCTATCCACCGGCCAGAGGCAGAGAATTGGCAGCAGACAAAGGGACTTAGGCAATCATGGAAACCGGAAGCAAACAGAAATAGCTTATAGGAATGGAATTCTCTGCAGAGATGGAGAGGGTTAGCGTGGGAGAGCCTAGGTCTTAACTGCTCTACTGTACTTGGCCATTCAGGGAAAGGGCCTTAGTATTCTGACTCTCAGTTCTGGGGGACTAGAAAGATCCCCCTTGCCCCAGCAGCTTATTAGTACAGATTAAGAAAGCAGGGAGGTCAAGGCCTTAGGCAGCTGGACACTAGTTAATGTCCCCCTTCCCCCCACCCCCATCCTGAGTGGAGGGAGCTAGATCAGCCCCCTTTCATGGGAAAGGGCCTTGTCCACCTGGTTCTTGGGAGTGTCCAAAGAGCACAAAATGGCAAAACTCATGGATTCTTGATGCTGGATAAGACCGATGTCATCTGAATCAAAAAAGGACCCCTTAGAAGTTAAATATGAACTCATGAATCACTAAACTCCAAGTTAGTTATTTATTATAGTCAAGGATAGAGTCTATAGTAAAAGATGATTCTCTAGAGACTGCAGCCCCCGGACGACAACCCAACATACAAAAACATCCAAGAGATGGCAGTGAAAAGTGAAACTGCTCTGGTCAACACAGCAGAAAGCCCCGATCAAATGAAAGAAAAATTCAAGAACTTTCTCAGAATTTCCGTTTGGTAAGATCTTAAAATTAACACAGAGAGAAGGAAAATCTTCCAGGTTAGAAAGAAAATCCTCAGATATCTCTGATCTGGCCAGTGGGTTCCCTCTAGCAGTGCTTACAAATTGCAGGTCATGACCCATTAGTGGATTGTGAGATCTTTTTTTATAAAGGAAATGAAAGAGAAAAATACTAGAATGCATTGCATGTAGAAAGAATAGTACTTCATGAGATTTTTTTTTTAAGTAATATTTGTAAGCATGAGGGTATAATAGTTTGCATTGTGAAGTGTGTTTATTGTGGCTCACAACAAAAAGTTAAAAATGGACTTCATAAAGGGTTGACTCCTGCAGTTCTGTCCCAGGGCAGTTTTAAGCATCCATTCAAACATTGCTTTGGGTATGAGTTCACATGGTCATTCTGTTTTGTTTTGTTTTTTAAATTTTTATTGGAGTATAGTTCCTTTAGAATGTTGTATTAGTTTCTGCTGTACAGCAAAGTGAATCAGCAATACGTATACATTAGCCCCTCTTTTTAGGATTTCCTTCCCATTTAGGTCACCACAGAGTATTGAGTAGAGTTCCCTGTGCTATACAGTAGGTTCTCATTAGTTATCTATTTTATACATAGTATCAGTAGTGTATATATGTCAATCCCCATATGTACACTAATATGTATAAAATAGATAACTAATAACCTGCTGTATAGCACAGGGAACTCTACTTCGCTATACAGTAGAAACTAACACAACATTGTAAAACAACTATACCCGAATTTAAAACAAGACAAAACAAAACACTGACCATAAAAAGTGAATATTCTTGTCTATCTCTTTTTCCATAAGTGTTATCTAAAAATAAATTGAAATTTTTGAGAGAAAAAAAAAAAAGTGTATGTATGTCAATCCCAATCTCCCAAATTCATCCCACCGCCCCCCATTCTGCTTTTTAAGATTGTTTGCCTTTTCAATATTGAATACCGAGGACCAGACTCCATCTCAGCTTTAAGTGTAAATCATTTATTGAAGCTAAAAAATGTAACATTCTATAAAGAAAGACTATTGACTGGTATTTACTGGATTAAAGATCTTGTTTCAGATTTTCTTTTTACTTGTTTTATTTGTTCACTTAATTTTAATCATTTTACTTATTTTATATATAATATAATTTAAATTTATTTATTTTGGCCACCCCACATGGTTTGTGGGATCTTAGTTCCCAGACCAGGGATCAAACCTGGGCCCTCTGCAGTGAGAACTCGGAGTCCCAGCCACTGGACCGCCAGGGAATTCCCTAAATTTATTTGTTTTCATGAAATTGAATTGTTCCTTGGAATAACATGATACAATCTGAAGTATTTTTTAAAGGATAACAGGGACCATTAAAGCCTATATTTTCACTTTACCCTGACAATTATAAAAAACTGCCAAGATACTGACGGTACAACTGAAATATAATCCCTGCCTGAACTGAACTTGAATTTTTGATAAAAGTAGATCTTCTGGAGGACCTGCCAAGCCAAATTTGACACCTTTAAAAATATCATCCGGGGCTTCCCTGGTGGCGCAGTTGTTGAGAATCCGCCCGCCAATGCAGGGGACATGGGTTCGAGCTCTGGTCTGGGAAGATCCCATATGCCGCGGAGCAACTAAGCCCACGCGCCACAACTACTGAGCCTATGCTTTAGAGCTCGAAAGCCACAACTACTGAGCCTGCATGCCACAACTACTGAAGCCCGCGTGCCTAGAGCCTGCGCACCACAAGAGAAGCCACTGCAACGAGAAGCCCGCGCACCACAACGAAGAGTAGCCCCCGCTCGCTGCAACTAGAGGAAGCCCGCATGCAGCAATGAAGACCAAATGCAGCCATAAGTAAATAAATAAATTAAATATATATATATATATATATATATATATATATATATACATATATATATCTCATCTGGATAGTCCTCGCGGAGAGTCGCCGCGGTTTCTTGCTTCAACAGTGCTTGGACGGAACCCGGTGCTCTTCCCCAGCTCCGGCCTGCCGCTCAGAGCCAGCCCTCGCCACCACCTCACAGCGCCCTCCGACCGCCCCAAGGTCCCCGCCGCCGTTACAGCCGCGCAGCCACCGCCACCGTTTCACCTCAGCCGCCCGCCACGACGACCGCGTCCCCCTCGCAGGTGCGCCAGAACTACCACCAGGGCTCGGAGGCCGCCATCAGCCGCCAGATCAACCTGGAGCTCTATGCCTCCTACGTCTACCTGTCCATGTCGTACTATTTTGACCGCGATGATGTGGCTTTGAAGAACTTTGCCAAATACTTTCTTCACCAATCTTGTGAGGAGAGGGAACATGCTGAGAAACTGATGAAGCTGCAGAACCAACGGGGTGGCCGAATCTTCCTTCAGGATATCAAGAAACCAGACCGTGATGACTGGGAGAATGGGCTGAATGCGATGGGATGTGCGCTACACTTGGAAAAGTGTGAATCAGTCACTACTGGAACTGCACCAACTGGCCACGGAGAAAAATGACCCCCATTTGTGTGACTTCATTGAGACTCATTATCTGAATGAGCAGGTGAAATCCATTGAAGAATTGGGTGACCACGTAACCAACTTGCGCACGATGGGGGCCCCCGAATGTGGCATGGCACAGTATCTCTTTGACAAGCACACCCTGGGAAATAGTGATAATGAGAGCTAAGCCTTAGGCTGGCTTCCCATAGCCACAGGGGTGACTTCCCTGGTCACCAAGGCAGTGCATGCATGTCTGGGTTACCTTTACCTTTTCTGTAAGTTGTACCAAAACATCTACAAGTCCTTTCCTTAGTACCATTCCTTCAAATAAAGTAATTTGGTACCCCCCCCAAAAAATATATATATATATCATCCGGACTTCCCTGGTGGTCCAGTGGTTAGGACTCCACACTTTCACTGCAGGGGGCACAGGTTAAATCCCTGGTCAGGGAAGTTCCACATGCCACGTGTTGAAGCCAGAAAAAAAACAAAAAAAAAAACACCTCACTAAAAAAAATCATCCAACCTTTCAAAATTCTAAATGATTTCTTAAAAAGCTCTGCATTAGCCCTATTTCTTACCATCAGATTCTCTTCACATCTTCTTCATATCAATTTAGTAAGAGAATATAAACATCTACCTTGGACAGCACTCAGAGTTCCTGGTACAAACAGATGGAAAAGAGGAGTAACAGTAAAATAAACTTTTTAAAAAAGGTTCTGAAGAACGTAGGGGCAGGACAGGAATAAAGACGCAGACGTAGAGAATGGACTTGAGGACACGGGGAGGGGGAAGGGTAAGCTGGGACAACGTGAGAGAGTGGCATGGACATATATACACTACCAAATGTAAAATAGATAGCTAGCGGGAAGCAGCCGCATAGCACAGGGAGATGAACTCGGTGCTTTGTGACCACCTAGAGGGGTGGGATAGGGAGGGTGGGAGGGAGATGCAAGAGGGAAGAGATATGGGGATATATGTATATATATAGCTGATTCACTTTATTATAAAGCAGAAACTAACACACCATTGTAGAGCAATTATACTCCAATAAAGATGTTAAAAAATTTTAATAAACTTTTTATTAAATCTAATTTTGGAAATGATATTGACTTCATATATGGATTAAGTTAGGAAAGTCTGAACATTAAAGTAACACTTAAAACACAGTTTTAAGATAATTCACCTCTTCTCTTAATTACAGGGAAAGGCACTACTTCAATAAACATTTCTACTTTCACAGCCTACCTCTTGTATTTAGTCACAGTAAATTAATAATACATTAAATATAGCTATTGATCTGCTCTTGGTAGAACAACTCAACTTTTCAGATGCTTGTTATGACTCTCCATGGTCTTTGCTGGAGAGTGGTAAGATCCTATACAGCTGTGGTTACAAAAACTAACATCTACAGGACCTATCTAAAACTAGTTTATTTTCTATTATTTTTAGATATTAAAATCTTCAGTGTCTGTCTTTGTGCTATTTTACTAGCACAAGGTCTGGCATATAATAGATACCCTATCAATAACTGTTGAATGAAAGAAAAGTATAATTTAACTCAGAAAATGGCTGATAAAGAAAGGACTGTGCTACTGGTCCAGCGCTGTTGAGGGAGAATGAACCAAGGCTGGAGAAGGGGGTCGGGACTGAGCAGGCAGGGTCTTGCAAACTTTTTTGAGGAGTATGACTGATACCTGTAGTGGAAACCTACGAAGGTGTCAAGCAAGCAAGTGATGTGGTCAGAAGTGAGGTTTAGATGGTCACTCTGGGTCTTGTGTGCAGAATGGAACGGATGGATGGCCGAGGCAGAGGGATACTAGTTAAGAGGCCACTGAGATTCAGATTCGAGGAGAAGGTGGCTTAGACCAGGAGAGTGGAGGGGAGGTGGGGAGAAGAGATTCAGTAGACCTTTGTAAAGCTGAGCTGAAGGAACTGGATGATTGCTTGGAGAAGGTGTGCAGGAAGGGAGAGTCAAGAATGAGATCCAGGGCTTCCCTGGTGGCACAGTGGTTAAGAATCATCCTGCCAGTGCAGGGGACACGGGTTCGATCCTGGTCCAGGAGGATCCCACGTGCCGCAGAGCGGCTGGGCCCGTGTGTCACAACTACTGAAGCCCGCGCGCCGTGCTCCGCAATAGGAGAAGTCACTACAATGAGAAGCCCGCGCACCGCAACGAAGACCCAACGCAGCCAAAAATAAAAATAAATAAAATAAATTAAAAAAAAAAAATGAGATCGAGGCAGTGCGCTCCGCTGTCCCACAGATCTGTCTCTTGCTTTGACAGTGTTTGGACGGAACAAACCCAGGGACGCCCCTTGCTCCAGCCTCCCACCAGCCTCCAACCTTTATTTTCCAGTCGCAGCCTTTGGAATCAGCCACTCAGCTATTATTGGCCTCCGGGACGAGCCAACACCATTTTCTGAGCTTAGCTTATTACCAATTAACCATGAGCTCCCAGATTCGTCAGAATTGTTCTACCGACGTGCTGTAGAGCACAGGGAACTCCACTTCATTGTACAGTAGAAACTAACACAACATTGTAAAACAACTATACCCTAAAAAAAAAAAAAAAAAAAAAAAGAACTGTTCTACTAAGGTGGAGGCCGTCAGCAACTGCCCGGTCAACATGCATCTGTGGGACTGCCGCACCTACCTCTCCTGGGCTTCTATTTCCATGGCGACGATGTGGCTCTGGAGGGCGTGGGCCACTGTTTCCACGAACTGGCCGAGGAGAAGCGCGAGGGTGCACAGTATCTCTTAAAAATGAAAAACCAGTGCGATGGTCGCGCCCTCTTCCAGGTCTTGTAGAATACTCACCAAGATGAGGGGGCTAAAACCCAGGACACTATGGAAGCCACCATTCTCATGGAAAAGAGCCAGACCCAGGCACTTTTGGATCTGCATGCCCTGGGTTCTGCCCATGCAGACCCCCACCTCTGTGACTTCCTGGAGAGCCACTTCCTGGATGAGCAGGTGAAACTCATCGAGAAGATGGGTGACCACCTGCCCGATCTCCGCAGGCTGGCTGGTCCCCAGGCTGGGCTCTTCGAAAGGCTCACCCTCCAGCATGACTAGGAGCCTCCAGAGCCCAGCAGCCTTTGAGGAACCCCTCTGGTGTCGGGGCTTCTGCCTGAAGTCCCTCTTTGCATCCACTAGGCAGCTTTTTTGGGGTTTTTTAATTTATTTAATTTATTTTTGGCTGCATTGGGTCTTCATCGCTGCTCGTGGGCTTTTTCTAGTTGCGGCGAGCAGGGGCTACTCTTTGTTGCGGTGCGTGGGCTTCTCATTGCAGTGGCTTCTCCTGTTGCGGAGCACGGGCTCTAGGCTCGCAGGCTCAGTAGTTGTGGCTCGCAGGGTCTAGAGCGCAGGCTCAGTTGTTGCGGTGCGTGGGCTTAGCTACTCTGAGGCATGTGGGATCTTCCCAGACCAGGGCTCGAACCTGTGTCCTCTGCATTGGCAGGCGGATTCTTAACCACTGCGCCACCAGGGAAGCCCTAGGCAGCTTTTTAATCACCCTGGAGCCCTCTCTCAAGCCTTGGACCAAAATGGAAACAATAGCTTTCTGCAGAAAAGAAAAAAAAAGAGACCCAAGTTTCTGGCAGGGACCCTAGGGAGGGTGGTCACGCCATCACAGGGAGAGAAGATTTAGCAAGAAAGAAGCCAGTTCCATGTGGGACATGTTAGATCTGAGGCCCCTCTTATAGGAGAGTCCAACAAAGGTATGCTAGCGGCAATTTTAAATTTAGGTTTGAAGGATTAGGATTGAAATGTATCTTTTAGAATTTTAATCCAGATCAGTGTTTTAAGTTATTGTTACATATACTAAAAAATCAAGGTAAAGGTTGAATCTAACTAAGATCAAAGGCCTATTCTCTCTTGATTTTCTTACAGTTAGATATACTATTGCTTCTCAGAAAATCAGATGGCTTGGGGAATTCCCTGGCGGTCCAGTGGTTAGGACTCGGTGCTTTCACTGCCAGGGCCCAGGTTCAATCCCTGGTTGGGGATCCCGCAAACTGCGCAGTGGAGCCAAAGAAGAAAAAAAAAAAAGAAAATCAAATGTCTATAAAAGGTATTTAAATTTTCTGATATTTAAATGCTGCTAATATTATTTTGGGCACTAGAGTTATTTAATGGATTAGGAAGAAAAACAGCATAATCTTTGTTGAGTTTCTCCTCCAAGTGAAGCACATTAGCAGACTGCTCCTACTGATTCTTATGTAAGAAAAGGTATCTTAAACACCTCAGCATGTCAGCCTTCACAAGCTCATGCGGCAGAAACTCTGAACTTCAAGTCTCCCTCTTCCTAGTCACGAAAGGAGGGAATTTTAAGGGACATTTGGTGAGGCTACTTAGAGCAGTAATTGACAGGGTGGACCCTTAGGTCCAACTCCGGGCCTCGTATCTTGCTAGTAATATGATCTCAAGTTACTTTCATTTTATCTTTTATAGCTGCCTCCTCTGTAAAATAGGAGTGATAACAGTACCTTCCTCGGGCTTCCCTGGTGGCGCAGTGGTTGAGAGTCCGCCTGCCGATGCAGGGGACACGGGTTCGTGCCCTGATCCGCGAAGATCCCACATGCCGCGGAGCGGCTGGGCCCGTAAACCATGGCCGCTGAGCCTGCGCGTCCGGAGCCTGTGCTCCGCAACGGGAGAGGCCACAACAGTGAGAGGTCCGCGTACCGCAAAAAAAAAAAAAAAAAAAAAAAAAAAAAAAATAGTACCTACCTCTTGGGTTTTTGAGGATTAATTATGTAAAGCATTTAAGAGCAGTGCATGGCATATCGTGTGCACTCAATATCTGTTAGTATTAAATAATGCTTTTAATGACATTTTCTTTCTCCTAAACTCAACATCACCACTGATTAAAAATCTTGGGGAATTCCCTGGCGGTCCAGTGGTTAGGACTCTGAACTCCCACTGCAGAAGGCATGGGTTCAATCTCTGGTCCAGGAACTAAGATCCCACATGCCATACAATGCAGCCAAAAAAAAAAAACAAACTTGGAAATAATTTTTGTTTTTTGGTTGCACTGGACCTTCATTGCTGCGTGTGGGCTTTATCTAGTTGCAGAGACCAGGGGGCTACTTTTCCTTGCAGTGCTCAGGTTTCTCACTGCAGTGGCTCCTCTTGTTGCGGAGCACGGGCTCTAGGCGTGCAGGCTTCAGTAGCTATGGCACGCGGACTCAGTAGTTGTGGCTCGCGGGTTCTAGAGCACAGGCTCAGCAATTGTTAGTTGCTCCGTGGCATGTGGGATCTTCCCGGACCAGGGATTGAACCCGTGTCCCCTGAATTGGCAGGCGGGTTTTAACCACTGCACCACCAGGGAGGTCTGGAAATGATTATTTCAGTTCAGATTTTCCCATGAGAAACAGGATTTCATATATAACATTTAATGCTAGCCCTCTCTGAGAACTCTGAGGGGATCTATAAAAGTCATTATACGGTGGAATCTTACTAAGCAAGTAAAAATCAAAATGTGGACTGTTAGGAAAAGAATTTTCAGATGGCTAGGGATTAGGGCCAGAGCAGCAAGAACATCTGAAGTTTACTGAAATAAGTTCTACAGCCAAAACAGGCCCATCAAAAATATGGAGAGATACGAGTGTTTAAAAAAATAAATAAAAATGTAAATCCAACTTAAATAGATCAATTTATCCTCATTTTCATAAAGCGATAGCTGGTTAATTAGGACAAACACATTTATCTAAAGGAACCCAGCAGTGATATGCATGTATACAGTAAACAACCTCACAAACATGAAAGACCATGCTTTCTTTTCACCGAAGAGACCATTCCGCTCCCAGAAAGATTAGTTACGAATATGCCTGAAATAAAATGAGAGTGTTACCAAATCATGAGCGTATGACACACGCTTTTAAATGGGCAGCTAACGTTCTTGAAAGGAATGCTTTAACGATGGTTATAAATGATGTACTGCTTAAAGTAAAACATAATACTAAATACTATACTTGATTACAAATTACATCCAGTCCACATAAGTTGAATGCATACCATACTTTAATAATCAAGACAATCCCGCTGTTTTTCTCGAGTGTGTTTCATAGAACCCGTATATAACAATATTGCTGTGTTTTTAGGCATTTTTACATTTAAGGGCCCAAAATATATCATGTTCACAAAGCATTACCGTCTGTGAATGTCAACCAGTTTTTGATATATATTCCTTCAGAAGCACGCTACCCTGGTCATACACACTAATCTACATCACTGAAAATAACCAAAGAGGGTATTTCACAAGCAGAGTCTCATCCCTACATAGAAGTTCTAATTGCCCTGGAAACCTGTAGGTCAAGTTCTCAACCTTTGAAAACGAGCAAAAATGTCCCAGCGCAGTCACTGTAGCCATGTATTTGGGCTTTGTATTTATACATTATTTTGTATATTTATACATATTTATAGCATTACATTTGAGACCTAAAGGTGGCCACACACAAGTAAGCTAAGTCCCGTATCAAAAATAAAATGAAAAAGGAATTGAAGAGATTTTGTAATTCCAATAGCACAGACTTCAGAAACTGAATGCTTAGATATAACTCCTACATTTCTCTTTAACTAAGAGGTCATTGCCATGCTTACGGCTTTGAGGCAGTAGTCTATGTATCAGTGTGTCATTAATCAAAGAGTGCACTTACTACCATGAACTTGAGTCTGATGTCATAGCATTAACTTTGCCTTTCCCCCAAAGAATCATTTGCTCTTGAAGTAATAGGCTTTTAAGGCACATTTTAACAAAAACCCATCATATACCCAGCTTAAAAATGGAAGCTCCACCTGGTTATAATAACATATATACCTAAGTAATGTGTGATTTACCAGATAGGTAAATGTCTCTATCTTGAGGATAAAGTCACTTTAGAAAAGTGATTCTTTATTTGCTTATCCAAAAAGAAACGCTGTGTAAAAATATTAAAGAATAGATTTATAAGAATAACTTCCATGTACCATGTTGGCAAAGGTCTAACAGGTTATAGGTCTGAAAATTAGGAAAAAGACTTCCCTGGAACCCTGGCTTCCTACCCACCTGTGTTTCTGAGTAGGAATCATGAGGAAGGGAGTTAGGGCACCTTCATGATTTTTAGAAATTTCCTTCCAAAATGCACAGACCCTTGGGAGGGCTCAAACCTTAAACCCCAATCAGCTACCATCTTAAATTACAGTTACCAGCCTCAAAGGAATAGGACTTGGGAAAAGGATGGAAGGGGAGAGGATGGAAAGAAGCTGCAGATAGTAGTGGGATAGCTTCAAGAACAAGTTGCTTTAGGAACCTGATCCATTTTTGCTAGGATCAGCATTGCTATCCCTATGAGGCTCTGCTAAAAACATTTTCTAATACCTGCCAACATGCTTTACTTAGGGCACTGACCCTTGGGATGGATCTAGAATAATCTACTTGGAATGGTTTGGGATGGGGGTAGATTTAGAATCTATTAACTTGCTGTTGGCCTCAAGTAAACATAAGTGGAAGAATTTCATAGAAACAGACACAAAGCTAACTGTAATGCCTCCCCTGGCCATCCTTTTCCACTGACCTTTAGAGGTTTTCAGGATGGCTATTTAGCCATGCAGAACACGCTGCCGGAGAGCCGAGCTCTAGTTCAATCATAAGGTGGGAACAGGCAGAGTCCACAAGGCACACTGTCACAGGTGAGAGGGAGACTCAGAGGGGACAAATGTGCCCATCAGGATTCAGCTCTGTGGCAGAGAACTGAGATATTACCTGTGGTCGTGGAGCAATGCAAAAAAAACAACAAAAAAAAAACTGGTCCTAAATAAACATTTGCAATGTTGCACAGTAAGAGGCTCATTCCACAGGGGCCAAACATTGTATAGGACATATTTTAAAATCTGCAGTGGCCAATCACCTACATTTGGGAAACCATGTGGCCTCTGATGTTATTACTTTAGCCTGAGTGGCAGGTACAGAAAAGCCTCCAGAAACCCTGCAATTTAGTGACATTCTGATTTCTCTCCATTGATCGGCACCATTTTGGAAATCTGGTCCCAAAGGTTCTAAAGAACAGTAATGCAGCAAAAGGAAATAACCTCTCTGTATAAAATGATTATAGAGATGTGTGTTGAGGTAAAGAGTTTTGTAAAAAGGGTCAACTAGGGAAGCACTGTCACGGCTATAGAAATTTTTAGATAAGTTTGGTGCTAATATTATTCTATAAAACTTCTATTTATGTCAGTTATAAACAGGGGACAGTTCTTATTGCTCCTGAAGCTTGCTGCCCCAATCTGTTCCTCCACTGAAAAATGTTTTTTCTCAACAATTGGTAGCAAAGATTCCCAAATTTATAAAAAGTCATTGCCAACGCATCACTTTTTGATTACTTTCTGACTGCCCTATAGATATGGACTCGGTATGCATGTCCTAGACACCAAGGACAGAAAAGAGCCTAGAAAAGTTGTTTTATCAAAGTTTAGTTCAATGAGGGAAAAAAAATAAACATGAAAAAGTGCAAAATATATACAGTTCCTGGCAGTTCTCACGCAGGATTTTTTCTGACTACAGACCATAAAAGTTTACATTTGTGTAATGAAGTTACAGTAGATTTCACTTCATTGTTAATATACGTTTTTGCTTCAAAGTGCTTACTTTATTTAAAAAAAAGAGAAGATCAAGTGGGTGGCAGGAATTTTTTTTTTACAGCAAATATATGTCGTGTGTCCCCATCTCCTTCTTCCTCTTCCTTTAGTGCAACACAGAGCAGCAGCCTCATTGAAAGGTCTGATTTTCAAAAGATGTTCCTGAAACCTCACCTACAGCAGCACCCTAGGCGTCCCGTTAGGGGTGGCTCCTTTTTTCTTCTGCAGCCTATTCTGAACCTTTCGTGATTTCACCACTTTCATTCTCACCTCAAAAACTTCATGGATGGCCTTCCGGAAGCAATGAAAATTATAGTCAATCAGCCCTGGAGAAGAAAACAAAAATATTTATAGAGGTGCCGCCTAGAAATAATCTCTTTTCATGGCAGCTATGGCGAAGACAAGCCAGTAGGGGGCGGTAGAGGAGCAGGCTTAACATAAGATCTCCAGATTTCTCTAGGAGGTGTGCAGCTGGGCTTCAGGAATTGCAGGCAAAGTCTTGTGAATATATATATTTTTACTAACGAAAGGTTCCAGAGTATATACCACATTTTCAAAGGTGTCTATGACCCAAAAAGTTTGAAGAACCAATTGAACTGCCTTTTTAAAAAATCTTTCAGAATTAAGGATTGTAAGAACAATTAAGATATATCTTCAGTGAAATACTTATTAGTATTTTTTCCCCAAAAGGTATTATTAAACTGACTCTGAGTGGAGGCAGACCCTGACTTGGAATATAGCTGAGATCTCAAGGTCACAGAGCCGTTGTCATAAGCCCTGGGGAAAACAAAGTTCCTGATTTTATTTTATTTTATTTTATTTATTTATTTATTTTGCGGTACGCGGGCCTCTCACCGTTGTGGCCTCTCCCGTTGCGGAGCACAGGCTCCGGACGCGCAAGCTCAGCGGCCATGGCTCACAGGCCCAGCCGCTCCGCGGCATGTGGGATCTTCCCGGACCGGGGCACGAACCCGTGTCCCCTGTATCGGCAGGCGGACTCTCAACCACTGCGCCACCAGGGAAGCCCAGTGCCTAATTTTAGAGTGGTTATCATCACCTCAGGTGAACTCTGAGCTCAGGAATTCAACAACCAATGACACTCTCAGTTTTTCAATATTAAGTAAATTTTAAATGGAGAATAATAGTGGAGAATCTTCTTGTATTTTCAGAAATTAATAGAATTTTGTAGAATTGATACAAAATAGAATAAAATATAATCTAAGTCTTGAGCACATTTCTCATCACCACCACTAACTTGTAAAGTGTTGAGAGCAGCATTACGTTTATACCAATTAGGATAAGGCAGTGGGTTCCATTTACTATCTTTAAATTTATTAAAATAACTAGACCCAAAATTATTTGCATCCACTCAGGTGATGCTTCCAGAGTACCCCCCCACCCCCCACCCCCAAAAAAAGAATTGTTTTCCAGACAAGAAGAGAAATGCTTCAAAGCAGTCATGTAACCAACCACAAGTATGCTGGAAGAAACACCATCTCAGCTTCCAGGAGCAGGAAACTCTCTGAGTGGCGCCCTCTGCTGCTTCTGCAGTGATAGTGACCACAGTGCAATAAAACTAGGAGACAATTTCCTCAAGAAAAGACCAGTGAGGCAAGAGGGAGAAAGTAATAAGAAATAAGCAAGCCCAGGTATGGGCATCTCTTCTCTGCCTGAAGCTTTCTTTCGTACACAGACAGGTACCAGGGCTATGGAAATAAACGTTTCTGAGGGTATCCCTCACACAAAGAGACATGGGAGTTGGTGGACAAATGTGGAAGTCTTGCATGCCCAATGGGGGTGATTCCAAATTTCTTGCACACAGTTTCTCCGAGATTCCCCCAGCATGAGTGAGCATACAGCTCCCACTGTGGATGGCTTTTCTACCTCCCTTGTCTATTTCCCCACTTCCTCACTTTTATTTCTTGGAACCATCTTCCAAACAAAGCATGAACTTCAAAAAAAGAAAGAAACATGGAGCACAGAAATGATTTTATTTAGTGGGAGTTTGGATAAGAGATGTGAGAACCACCTCAAAATTCTCTGCTTATGTGTGCAACCAACTGCCTTAGGCAGAAAGCTTAGCTAGAGGACTTTGGCTCAATTAGAATTCAACCTGGGAAATTTCAGATCCAGCCTACTGATGATTCCTGACAAATCTCAATTTATTCATGGTGCACATTTAAAATGTAACAGTAGGGGCTTCCCTGGTGGCGCAGTGGTTGGGAATCCACCTGCCAATGCAGGGGACACGGGTTCGAGCCCTGGTCCGGGAGGATCCCACATGCCGCGGAGCAGCTAAGCCCGTGCACCACAACTACCGAGCCTGCGCTCTAGAGCCCGCGAGCCACAACTACTGAAGCCCGTGCACCTAGAGCCCGCGCTCCACAACAAGAGAAGCCACTGCAATGAGAAGCCCACGCACTGCAACAAAGACCCAACACAGCCAAAAATAAATTAAATAAATAAATTTATAAAAAAATAAAAATAAATAAAATAAAATGTAACAGTAATCTTGCTGCATTTGGAGCTTTAAAAGTGAAAATTCACGACTGAGGTTTTTAAAGGAAGTGCCTACAAAGAGTTTGCTGTTTATTTCAACTCTTTCATAAAATACAGTTGAAAGTACAGGAACAGGGCTTCCCTGGAAGCACAGCGGTTAAGAATCCGTCTGCCAATGCAGGAGACCCAGGTTCAAGCCCTGGTCCGGAAAGAACCCACATGCCGTGGAGCAACTAAGCCTGTGAGCCACAACTACTGAGCCCACGTGCCACAACAACTGAAGCCCGTGTGCCTAGAGCCCATGCTCTGCAACAAGAGAAGCCACCACAATGAGAAGCCCACGCACCGCAAAGAAGAGTAGCCCCCGCTCGCCCCAACTAGAGAAAAGCCCGTATGCGGCAACGAAGACCCAACACAGCCCAAAATAAATAAATAAATTTATTAAAAAAAAGAAAATACAGGAACAGAGACATGAACAGAACAAGCACTATCTTCAGCACCATACGCAGTTATGGGATGGTCCTACATCCTTCTCTTGGTTCAGTGATTCTCAATCATAGCTGCATATTAAAAGCATCCAGAGAACTTTTTAAAAATTAACAAACCCCAGGTTCCTCTCCCAGGAATTCTGTTCTAATTGTTCTGTGGCAGGCCTCAATGGCCATATTTTTTAACCACCTCCCTTCCCAAGGTGCCTACGATGCGCAGCTAAGACCAAGAATCCCACTTCCGCTTTCTATCCTCCTCTTTCTGCCAAAGCAGTCAGAAATCATCCACGAAAACAGAGAGAGACCAACATCAGGACAAGTCAACCAACAAGGGTTGATTATCAGCACCAGCAGGACTCAACACTTGAGATTAAAGCAGCAAAAACAAATGGAACCACTCCATGCATATGTAAAGCGTCAAGCTCTTTCTAAAGCTAAGGTGATCAACTTAATGCATTTGCCTGGGACTTTCCCAGTTGCAGCCCTGAAGGTCCCCTGTTTCAGGAACCCTCACCTCTGTCCCAGGCAAATGGAGATTGGTTAGTCACCCTAAAAAGCAAACAAGTTTAACTTCATGGGGTTAAACCTTGTCTGCCTATTTATCTCTCTTATCACATTAAAACAAATACTCAGGTTTCTAATGAGTTTAATAAATTTTACAAAATCCGCCTATCTTCAGAGATGATCCTCCCTAGGTGGTTTAACAATAAGTTGCCCAAGATCCACATGAGAAATTCCTGCTTAAATTAACTCACACGACCATAGATGGACATTAAAATTAGTGGGCAAAGTGTGAGGAGAAAGAGGATTTGCATAGTTTGAAAGTATTTATTCACTACAAAGTGAAAAGTAGGAACTCTCCAGGGGAAAGACCTGGTAGACCCTATCTTAACTAAATCAAGGTCAGCATCGCCAGTAATAAGCCAAACTAACGTCATAAACATATGATACACTAAGGACACAATATCATTTCTGTGTGGTATTCTGGCCAAATTGCATAATCTCATTCCAATTGTGCGAAAATATCAGACAAACCCAATTTGAGGAACGTTGTACAAAATAATTGATGAGTACTCTTCAAAAGTGTCAGGGTCATGAAAGACCATCACAGATTGGAGGAGACTAGGAGAAGTAATAACTAAATCAATTTGGGATCCTGGAACAGAAAAAAAAAGGTATTTTTGGAAAAACTCGTGAAATTTGAATAAGGTCTGTAAGTTTTATTAATATTGATAGTATTATACTGATGTTAATTCCCTAGCTTTGATTACTGTACTACAGTACGTAACATGTTAACATTTCGGGAAGCTGGATGAGTATATATAAACTACGTATTATTTTTGCAACTTTTCTATTAAGTCTAAAATCAGTTCAAAATAAACAAGCTCTCAAGGTTGATGTTATTGTAACCTAAATTTTAGGACCTGTCATCACCCTAGATGGTTTGGGGTCTATAGTTGTACTATTTGCATTACTTTTACTTTCCTTAGTTTCCAAAATCAACACAAAATATTAATCACCAAATATAAATTCTAGAAATATCTTTAACCAAGGGAATATACGTATAATGGTTTAAAACACAATACACAGAACTGATTCCATACAGGGAGAAGCCTAGAAATCTTTAGCCCAGACTGCTATACACTGGTGGTATGACCATAGGAGAAAGTCACTTCTATTTCCTGGGTCTGGGTAAAATCATCAGTAACTGAGAGAGTGAAACACAGGATGGTCCTGTCTATCTTCAAAATTCCATGAATCCATTATATAATCTGTTCTTAGTTTCAGCGAGATGAAAATGAAAAGTAAAAGATTACCACCATTTAATTAAAAGTTTTGAGGGCCAAGGACATAACAGGCAATTTGGCTGGTAATAGTAAATACATGAAAAAAATACACGACTTCACTAAGAAGCAGAAAAAATGTAAATTTGTTTTCAATTATCAGTGTTTAATGCTAATACCCAATATTAATGAGAATAAAGCAAAATGGACACACTCATATTCTCTTAGTAGCATAAACCTGTAAAAACTTTCTGAAGGACATTTTGGTAATATGCATTAGAAGCTACCAAAATGTATTGATCTAAGTAATTCCATTTGTTGAAGTATTTCCTGAGGAAATAACCAAAGATGTACACAAATATTTAGTGGAAAGAAGGTCATTATGGATTATTTATAACATCAAAATCTAGAAACAACACACATTTCTAACAATAGAAGAAACTAATCGTTAAAATGATGTGGTTAAAAAAAGATTTAATGAATTGGAAAGATGTCTGTAATAATTTAAGTGAAGGTTATAAAGTAGTATTTATTATATAATACCATATATAGAGATATCTATGAAAAAACTGGAAAGTTATACAGAAAATATCAAGAGTGATTATGTGAGTGAGAAGCTTATCAATAATTATTTTTTTTGCTTATTTATTATATCTAAATTTTCTAAATGAATCTATTACTCTGTAACAAAAAGAAGTAATAAAAATCTAAATCATGGGCTTCCCTGGTGGCGCAGTGGTTGAGAGTCCGCCTGCCGATGCAGGGGACACGGGTTCGTGCCCTGGTCCGGGAGGATCCAGCGTGCCGCGGAGCGGCTGGGCCCGTGAGCCATGGCCGCTGAACCTGCGCATCCGGAGCCTGTGCTCCGCAACGGGAGAGGCCACAACGGTGAGAGGCCCGCGTACCGCAAATAAATAAATAAATAAATAAATAAATAAATAAATAAATAAATCATGTTTTCAGGCTCAATGAATTAAGAAGATTTTAATGATATCAGTAAGTGAAAACAACAGGATAGAAAATTATATAGGCAATATGGCATCACTTTTGTTGGAGGAAAGGAAGGAAAGAAGGGATGAAGGGAGGGAGGGAGGGAGAAAAGGAAGGAGAAAAAAAATCCCAGAAATTTAACACGGAGTTTAGCTCTAGATGGTGAAACTGACTTTTTTATACTTTCCTAAGTTTTCAAAGTATTTTTATAATGAACATGTATTGCATATAAGAAGAAAGGCTATTTCAGAAAATGTTACTATTGCCACTTTGTTGGGAATTTAGGGTAAATCATCCCCTAATCACTAGCAAGAATCCCTAGCTACATCAGTAAACTGATATTTCCCAGTTTACATAGTGGTGCCCGGCAGGGCGGGGGAATATGAGTATCTTTATGAGGGTTAATTGCTTTTGTTTCCAAATAAAACTAAATTTGGTCCTAAAAAGATATTTGGTGACGTTATTAAATATATTCATATCTCCCTGTTTTGAAATCACGATGCTGTCCCTGTGTTTTAGGACTAAAGAATGGACAAGGGCTGAACAGAAGTTAAATAACATCTAGCTTTAATGCTGTATGAGTTTCATCCTTTACACGGGGAGGACAAGTGGTCACAAGGTCCCTAATACCTTCTAGGGGTGTGGACCAAGAGGGAGGCCTTGGCACCCCCTGTAGGCTAGGGGACCTCCCCGGGGTAAGAGATCTACAGCCTGGCAACAACGCCCCAGCTGGCTCTGCTCCCAGAAAAGCTCAAGCCCCTCCCTGGGAGGATGGTGCGGTTCCACTACCACCTCACGGGCAGCTGCATCACTAGAGGGCAGGCTGGTTCACGGATCCCAAAACCCCAGGATGTCGGGAGGAGCCAAAGGGCCCTGTGACTAAAGTCTGGAAGCTTCCCAAGGCACACTGCTGTCCACCTGCATTCAACGTCTGAATGGAAATGCTTCATTTAAATCACACAAAAAATTACCTTTTCTTTCAAAGCTTTCCTCTCTGACAAAGCAAACGAGAGCCAGGAACTTGGTCACCTCTTTTAAATAAAGAACTGTTGTGTTATTCAGCTTTATAATGGCTGTTGATTCCTTGTCATAAGGGGTTCCTGCTCCATCTTCTTTGAGCCTAAATGGGGACAGAAACCAAAACATATTTGACCATTGAGAAAGAACTTCAGTTTGTAACCCAGCGACGGAGACCAGCTTTCAAAAAGAGAACGATAATCATAATGACAGGGAGTTTACACTTACAGTGCCTTTCGGCTAAAGATCTCAGAAACCCCCGTTCACAAGAACGTACACAGCGTATGACAGTCACTTTCCTACTGACACACTGAGTGTGGTGTGTCAGCTGGGCAACTCTCCAGGCACCTGAGGAACACAGGTGAGGGATGGAGGTCAGTTCTTCTCCCCTCCGTGGCCCACAAGGGCTTCCAGTTTTCTCTCGTGACAGAATAACCAGGCTGCCCAAAGCACAGCCTGATGAAAGACCAAGAAGGGGTGAAGAACTGATCCAAAATAAAGCAGCCTGAAGAGAAACGGCAGCAAAATGCTAGGCTAGATCCTGGATCCAGCAAAAAACTGCTATGAAAGATAGAATTGGGACCTTTGGTAAAATTTGAAAATGGACTCTATATTAGATAAGAGTAATGCAGATATGTTAAATAAGATTAATTTGAAAGTTAAAACTGTGATCCTACAAGAAAACATCCTTGTTATAGGACATGATTCCTATAGAATCATGTTACAAATTCCTCCCAATTAGTTCAGCAAAAACAAACACGTTCAGTCATCCCTCACTATGGTGGCGGGGGGGGGGGGGGGGGGGCTTGGTTCCAGGATTTCCCCCAGCAGATACCAAAATCTGCAGATGCTCAAGTCTCTTATATAAAATGACATAGTATGGGCTTCCCTGGTGGCGCAGTGGTTGAGAGTCCGCCTGCCGATGCAGGGGACACAGGTTTGTGCCCCGGTCCGGGAAGATCCCACATGCCGCGGAGCTGCTAGGCCCGTGAGCCATGGCCGGAGCCTGTGCTCCGCAACGGGAGAGGCCACAACAGTAAGAGGCCCGCGTCCAGCAAAAAAAAAAAAAAAAAAAAAGACACAGTATTCACATATAACCTACACACATCCTTCCATATACTTTTTTTTTTAACATCTTTATTGGAGTATAATTGCTCTACAATGGTGTGTTAGTTTCTGCTTTATAACAAAGTGAATCAGCTACACATATACACCCATAACTCCTCCCTCTTGCATCTCCCTCCCACCCTCCCTATCCCACCCCTCTAGGTGGTCACAAAGCACAGAGCTGATCTCCCTGTGCTATGTGGCTGCTTCCCACTAGCAATCTATTTTACATTTGGTAGTGTATATATGTCCATGTCACTCTCTCACTTCGTCCCAGCTTACCCTTCCCCCTCCCCGTGTCCTCAAGTCCATTCTCTACGTCTGCGTCTTTATTTCTGTCTTGCCCCTAGGTTCTTCAGAACCTTTTTTTTAGATTCCATATATATGTGTTAGCATACGGTATTTATTTTTCTCTTTCTGACTTACTTCACTCTGTATGACAGTCTCTAGGTCCATCCACCTCACTACAAACAACTCAATTTCGTTTCTTTTTATAGCTGGCTAATATTCCATTGTATATATGTGCCACATCTTCTTTATCCATTCATCTGTCAATGCACATTTAGGTTGCTTCCATGTCCTGGCTATTCTAAGTAGAGCTGCAATGAACATTGTGGTACATGACTCTTTTTAAATTATGGTTTTCTCATGGTATATGCCCAGTAGTGGCATTGCTGGGTTGTATGATAGTTCTATCTTTAGTTTTTTAAGGAACCTCCATACTGTTCTCCGTAGTGGCTGTATCAATTTACATTCCCACCAACAGTGCTAGAGGATTCCCTTTTCTCCACACTCTCTCCAGCATTTATTGTTCATAGATTTTTTTTTTTTTTTTTTTTTTTTTTTGCAGTACGCGGGCCTCTCACTGTTGTGGCCTCTCCAGTTGTGGAGCACAGGCTCTGGACGTGCAGGCTCAGCAGCCATGGCTCACGGGCCCAGCCGCTCCGCAGCATGTGGGATCTTCCCGGACCAGGGCACGAACCCATGTCCCCTGCATCAGCAGGGGGACTCTCAACCACTGCGCCACGAGGGAAGCCCTGTTCGTAGATTTTTGGATGATGGCCATTCTGACTGGTGTTAGGTGATACCTCATTGTAATTTTGAGTTGCATTTCTCTAGTGATGAGTGATGTTGAGCATCCTTTCATGTGTTTGTTGGCAATCTGTATATCTTCTTTGGAGAAATGTCTATTTAGGTCTTCTGTCCATTTTTGGATTGGGTTGTTTCTTTTTTTGATATTGAGCTGCATGAGCTGCTTGTAAATTCTGGAGATTAAGCCTTTGTCAGTTGCTTCATTTGCAAATATTTTCTCCCATTCTGAGGGTTGTCTTTTTGTCTTGTTTATGGTTTCCTTTGCTGTGCAAAAGCTTTTAAGTTTCATTAGGTTCCATTTGTTTATTCTTGTTTTTATTTCCATTTCTCTAGGAGGTGGGTCAAAAAGGATCCTGCTGTGATTTATGTCATAGAGTGTTCTGCCTATGTTTTCCCCTAAGAGTTTAATAGTGTCTGGTCTTACATTTAGGTCTTTAATCCATTTTGAGTTTATTTTTATGTATGGTGTTAGGGAGTGATCTAATTTCATTCTTTTACATGTAGCTGTCCAGTTTCCCCAGCACCACTTATTGAAGAGGCTGTCTTTTCTCCATTGTATATTCTTGCATCCTTTATCAAAAATAAAATGACCATATGTGTGTGGGTTTATCTCTGAGCTTTCTATCCTGTCCCATTGATCTATATTTCTGTTTTTGTGCCAGTACCATACTGTCTTGGTTACTGTAGCTTTGTAGTATAGTCTGAAGTCTGGAAGCCTGATTCCTCCAGCTCCGTTTTTCTTTCTCAAGATTGCTTTGGCTATTCGGGGTCTTTTGTGTTTCCATACAAATTGTGAAATTTCTTGTTCTAGTTCTGTGAAAAATGCCATTGATAGTTTGATAGGGATTGCATGGAATCTGTAGATTGCTTTGGGTAGTAGAGTCATTTTCACAATGTTGATTCTTCCAATCCAAAAACATGGTATATCTCTCCATCTGTTTGTATCATCTTTAATTTCTTTCATCAGTGTCTTATAGTTTTCTGCATACAGGTCTTTCGTCTCCTTAGGTAGGTTTATTCCTAGATATTTTATTCTTTTTGTTGCAATGGTAAATGGGAGCGTTTCCTTAATTTCTCTTTCAGATTTTTCACCATTAGTGTATAGGAATGCCAGAGATTTCTGTGCATTAATTTTGTATTCTGAAACGTTACCAAATTCATTGATTAGCTCTAGTAGTTTTCTGGTAGCATCTTTAGGATTCTCTATGTATAGTATCATGTCATCTGCAAACAGTGACAGCTTTACTTCTTCTTTTCCAATTTGGATTCCTTTTATTTTTTTTTTTTCTTCTCTGATTACTGCGGCTAAAACTTCCAAAACTATGTTGAATAATAGTGAGAGTGGGCAACCTTGTCTTGTGTCTGATCTTAGAGGAAATGGTTTCAGTTTTTCACCATTGAGAACGATGTTGGCTGTGGGTTTGTCATATATGGCCTTTATTATGTTGAGTAAGTTCCCTCTATGCCTACTTTCTGGAGGGTTTTTATAATAAATCGGTGTTGAATTTTGTTGAAAGCTTTTTCTGCATCTATTGAGATGCTCATATGGTTTTTCTCCTTCAGTTTATTAATATGGTTTATCACATTGATTGATTTGCATATATTGAAGAATCCTTGCTTTCCTGGGATAAACCCCACTTGATCATGATGTATGATCCTTTTAATGTGCTGTTGGATTCTGTTTGCTAGTATTTTGTTGAGTGTTTTTGCATCTATATTCATCAGTGATATTGGCCTGTAGTTTTCTTGCTTTGTGACATATTTCTCTGGTTTTGGTATCAGGGTGATGGTGGCCTCATAGAATGAGTTTGGGAGTGTTCCTCCCTCTGCTATATTTTGGAAGAGTTTGAGAAGGATAGGTGTTAGCTCTTCTCTAAATGTTTGATAGAGTTCGCCTGTGAATCCATCTGGTCCTGGGCTTTTGTTTGTTGGAAGATTTTTAATCACAGTCTCAATTTCAGTGCTTGTGATTGGTCTGTTTATATTTTCTATTTCTTCTTGGTTCAGTCTCAGAAGATTGCGCTTTTCTAAGAATTTGTCCATTTCTTCCAGGTTGTCCATTTTATTGGCATAGAGTTGCTTGTAGTAATCTCTCATGATCCTTTGTATTTCTGCAGTGTCAGTTGTTATTTCTCCTTTTTCATTTCTAATTCTATTGATTTGAGTCTTCTCCCTTTTTTTCTTGATGAGTCTGGCTAATGGTTTATCAATTTTGTTTATCTTCTCAAAGAACCAGCTTTTAGTTTTATTGATCTTTGCTATCATTTCCTTCATTTCTTTTTCATTTATTTCTTATCTGATCTTTGATTTCTTTCCTTCTGCTAACATTGGGGGCTTTTTTTCTCATTTTCTAATTGCTTTAGGTGTAAGGTTAGGTTGTTTATTTGAGATGTTCCGTGTTTCTTGAGGTAGGATTGTATTGCTATAAACTTCCCTCTTACAACTCCTTTTGCTGCATCCCATAGGTTTTGGGTTGTCGTGTTTTCATTGTCATTTGTTTCTAGGTATTTTTTGATTTCCTCTTTGATTTCTTCAGTGATCTCTTGGTTATTAAGTAGTGTATTGTTTAACCCCCATGTGTTTATATTTTTTACAGATTTTTTCCTGTAATTGATATCTGTTCTCACAGCATTGTGGTTGCAAGAGATATGTGATACAATTTCAATTTTCTTAAATTTACCAAGGCTTGATTTGTGACCCAAGAAATGATCTATCCTGGAGAATGTCCCATAAGCACTTGACAAGAAAGTGTATTCTGTTGTTCTTGGATGGAATGTTCTACAAATATCAATTAATTCCCTCCCATACACTTTTAAGTATCCTTAGATTACTTATAATGCCTAATGCAATGTAAATGCTATGTAAATAGTTGCCAGCATGCAGCCCATTCAAGTTTTGCTTTTTGGCATTTTCTGGTATTTTTTTTTCTGAATATTTTCAATCCGCTGGTTGGTTGAATCTGCGGATATGGAACCCACATGGAGGGTCAACTGTATTAGAAAAAGAAAGAAAGAGCAAATATGGCAAACTGATAAAAATTGGTGAATCCCAGTGAAGGGTACATAGGAGTTCACTGTACTATTCTTGCACATTTTCTATAGATTGGAAATTTTTTCAAAATAAAAAGTTAAATAAATAAATTGGTCTATTTACGAAAAGGTGTGGCCTGCAAACACAAATGACTTGGGTTTGAATCCCAGCTCTCTTATTTATCGTATAAGTTTGGGCAAATTGAGTAACTTCTTTGAGCCTCAATTTCCTCAACTGTACATGAACAATAATTACCTCAAAGTTTCCTAATGCAATGAAATAATACATATATAGTGCTAAGCATAGTGCTGAGAGCATATAAAATGCACAATAAATGCTAACTGCTATGATCATTATTAATATGGCCTTAATGATCAAAACTGAGCCCTCTGAAGCCACTGATGTAATCAGTTATGTATCCTTTCTTTATAGGCAAAGGAGCACGTCTTGTACCTTTTCCCTTATCTGAAACTGTGTATACGTTTTCAGAATCCCAGCTGAGATTCCTGAGCAGACCAGGTCACCTGCTTCTAAGGTCTCCAATTACAGGGCTGCCTGCTTCCCGGGCTGTGGCATGCATCCCCGGCCACCCCCTGCAGGCCACATGGGCTGGCTCATGGCTGCTCCAGCAAACAGTCTCAAGAAACCCCAGAACTCACGCCCCATTTGTGACCCATACCCAGACCGGTTCTTACTGAACCGGGCGGGCTCCCAGGAACACTGCACTCGGCAACAGAAAAGCAATCTACCAGCAAGGCCCTGCTCCCTCCTCTGCCCAACCCCTCCCTCCCCGTGTTTGTTTTAGCTGGATAAAAGTAACTCTGATTAACATCATTTATATGAACAACTTACCACTTATGTCTAATTACCATATAGCAAAATAATGATTATGCATATCATTAAACATGTGCCAGATTAATTGTGTTGTTCATTGTATTTGATTACGACAGCCATCTAGACTGTAATCAGGGTAGTTTCAGCTTCCATGGCTATTTCAAGGTCATCCACTTAGAGTTTAAAAACAAGAGAATACTGCAGGGCAGCGATCGTGGAAAATAAGGTCTATTTCTAAAGCCGGTGGCAGTGTTTAGTAAGAATAACAATAATTAATAATAATTATAATGGCAGCTACATTTATCCAGGGTCCACCAGGGGAAGCCTAATGATACTGCATCCTCACTACAGTCCTGTGAGGTAAGAATCACTTTCCCTGTTTCATAAGGGAAGGGACTGTGGGTGTTCATGTGTGTATAACAGTTAACAGAAAGAGTCTAAACTGAATGGAAGAGAGAAATGGTAAGACTGAGGCTCGCCCAGAAGCTGGCAGAGGAGGCTGTGTAAAGCGAGTCACAGCCAGTGAGGAAAGAGGAAGATGAAGGAAAGCTTTATCTCATCAATGGGTGCGTGAGGATGTGAGATTCAATATGAAAACAAGGCAGCAACAACGTGATGCCTTAATAAGATAGACATACAAGGTCACACCCACTCACTCTAAAACACCCTGAATTCAGCAAATTCACAATTATGTGGAATTATTTCTATGTCTGGTAACAGAATCAATTTTCCCCACGCCTGTTTATTTTATATTATTTTAAATGTACAAGAAGTTCTGTTTTATAAGAATATAAGATAATAATAATAAGCAGGTAATGTTGTTTGCTTACTTTAATAATTCTCTGCTATCCACCATAGAAGACAATCAAAACTATATTGGAAAAACAAACAACTCAGCAGTTATTTCATGTAATGAAGAAAATAATAAAACTGTGGTAAACATGAGATATGTATGTAGAATCCAAGGATCCTAGTGGTCTCCCTCAAGTAAATACATTATGATATGACAACAGATTTTTCAGTAGAGGAAGAACGTATCAGACTTGAGCTCAAATACAATACTAATTCTGTCCCTTATTGACAGTGTGAGCAGGGGTTAGAAACTTAACCACTCTGGACCTCAGTGCCCCATCTATAAGATGGTGATAGTAATTCCTGCCTCGAGGAACAGAGGAGAATTCAATGATAATAATGTGGGCAATGAAATTATTAGCATAATGCCAGGCATTTACTCAATAATGTTTTGTTATTATTATTACATACGAAATGGTGTATTTATAGATCTCAGTCATTTCAAACAAAAGTATTAAGATCAAATAAGTAAATGCAAAATTCTCAAAGGTTATGAAAGAAAAGTATGGCTCAATTGTAGCCTTTCAGAATGTTCTACTTACCCATAAATACAAGAAATGTCGATAACCACATCGATCATGTCACAGCAGAGCTCATAGGTTTGCATATCCACGGGGGTACTATCAGTTGCAATGTAAATCTTACTGACCACATCAAAGAGAAACGCCTTTTCAATTCCAGAATTCTGAAACAGAAAAGGAGATGCGGCCTTAAAGGGACAGCTGATTGCAGAGCATGTCATGGTTACATAAAATGATATGCCATCCTCAGTCTCAGATATGAACCAGCAAAAAGCTAGGTTGTTCCATTTTATTACAATTTAAACCTCATTGTCATAAACTTCTTTATAATGGATTTGCACAAGAAATGAAAACTGGAATTATCACGAATTATTTACTTTCGGTAAACAAATTAAGTAGTGTTTCCTGACTCTTAGAAATGTACCTGCAGTTAGGAAAAAGGCCAAGTAAAAAAAAAAGCATTTTAAAAACTTTAAATTTAAAAATAGATTTAAAAAATCTAGACAAACAAACTCAAAATTGTGCACTGAGAATCAATGCGAATGCAACCAAAGGTCTGCCTTAATTCTATTTTGTGACGTTTGACTTGACGTGGTGGTGTTTAGGACTCAGCCGGACAGCACATCATTCACAGTGTTAAACATATTTTAAAAAATTCAACAGTATATATCTTATAGCCAAAACCAACTTTTATGCTCCCAAACTCTGGTAGGATTCCATTAACATTGAATGATCGCCTACAACTTGAATAAACATTCCGATTACACAAGTGAAGTACAGGAATCGTTTTGGCAGTTACATTTTAAAGGCCCTAAAACAGGACATAGGCGCAATCTTCAAAAATAATATTTCAGTGAACTTGAAGTGCTGTAAGAGCAAGTGGAAATAAGATCATTTCCACTCTTGCAATGTTATTCTTAAATTCCGCAAATGACTCTAACAGGACAGTATTATTTACTTACTGAGATAAAGATGTTTAGCAAATTCTCCAGGGTGGGGAGTTGTGGAATCAGCTTCTGAACCACTTTGCTAAAAGCTTCAAATATTGAATGATCATATATGCTTGTCAGATAAAAGCTGAAAGATGAAACAATATTTCATCACTTTTTACCTCTGACTGAGGAATCGACTGTTCAGGCTATGTCATAACACCAGAATCATGCCTTCTGTTTTTACTACACACACATTCTAGCCCCCTTCAGAATTCAAAACAACCTCAGTCAAAAAATGAACATGTCTTAACAAGACGTTCCTGCCCAACTCCCCAAAGCAAGAACTGTGCCCATTCTGATCTGCTGACTGGCTGGACTATAGGAGGCTTAAAAATGCAGCCCACGTGCTTGCTTCGGCAGCACATATACTAAAAATGCAGCCGTATATGCCTGTATCAGCATCCTTACCTTCTGCAAGAGAATCCACACCAGATCATCTTTATACACACCTCTCATGTTAATAACAGTTATGTTATTGATACTGAAGCACCTAATCTTTCCATTTTTCCAATTTGCAAAATGAATGGTGCATATATATACTACCCCACAAAAATTAGAGCCATGGCTTTCCTCTGAATATTTCTATTGGAATTATTTTCAGAGGACTCCTTTACTTATGATTACAGATACTATCTATAACAGTAAACTTCAGCATCGATTGACTTCCTGGATGCAGTTCATGGGTTTTCTCCTATGTGTTTTTCATAGGGGGGAAAGAACCTTAGCTTTGACCTTTGGTCCAAAAAATTTTTTTAAAACCCCACCGCTTTTCCCAAAGATGAGAGTTGGCACATGCAAAGCTTGCTTTTCCCAAATACTACCCCAATGTCTACAGCACAAAACAGGGTACACAGGGCTCTGTGACTCTAAATGGCAGTCCGGGCCAAACCACTCCTGATGGCTCTGGACCCCAATGATCCCTGATGGGTTTCTGTTCTCACCTGAGGTGAATTTTTTCTAATCCAGCATCTGCAAGGTCATCATTTGCCCTCTGGTGAATATCTCTCTGGGTTTCAATTTTGTGATCATCTGACAGACCATCCACTTTGTGAATAAACACCTCGAAGTTGATGTCGGTGTTCACTTTGTAGGCCCTGGTCACCGTGAGGTGGAGCCTGGCCAGGGCCTCCATGTAATCGTCCTGGGAACAAAGCACACTCCTGTCAGGGAGGCTGTTTTGCTTCCCTTCCACATACAGTCTTCCCTCCCAGCTTTACTGAGGTATGACTGACAAACATTGCATGTATTAAGGTGACGACGTAATGTTTTAGTACCATTGTGTACCCATCTGTACCCATCGTGAAAGGATCCCCCCAGTCAAGCTAATGAACCAATCCATCACCTTACAGGTACCATTTTTTCTCTTCCACGTACATTGTTAATCTTACAACCCCCTCCCAAAATATTTTGCAAATGCCCACATAAAAGCTGTTTCATAGAATTCAAGACTGAAAACTTAAGTTTTGTTAACAAAGAAATGAAAAAGAAAGGCCAGAAAAATACAGTTATGATTTAGCTTGATGACAGTCACAAAGGTCAGAGTTGCAGTTTTATGTATTGAAAATGACCACACACCATCCAGGACCTTCCCTGGAATACTGTCCCTCCAGGATTCTGAGTCACTTGGTGAAATGTAATGAACAAGCAGGGATGAAAATATGGTAGGGATCACTGGGAAGATGGGGAAGGAGCCAGGAGGAAAAAATTTTAAGAACCACTGATCTAGAGCAGAGGTCAGCAAACCATGGCCCTCGGGCCAAACTGGGCCCACCTATTGTTTGTAAGTAAAGTTTTATTGGACCACAGTCACACTCATTTGTTTACAGACTGTCTATGGCTGCTTTGAGGGTACAGTGGCAGAACTGAATGGTTTTCCTCTGTGGAAACTCCTCAGAGACAGCACAGCCTGCGAAGCCTAAAATAATTACCATCTGGCCCTTTTCAGAAAGAGTCTGCTGACCCCTGGTCTAGAGTAATTGCCCCAAATAACACACTATTTTTTTCTCCTTCCTACAGATGATACCTATGTAATAATGTAATGAATGCCTGTGTATGTATCTCTCTGTTTAAGAAATCAAACATTAGACACTGAAGCCTTGTATGTTTCTCCCCATCCTCCCAGCCTATCCCATCACTGTACCCACACCCTCCAGAGGTAACCACTATCCTGACTTCTGCCTGTATCATCACTTATGTCTTTATACATTACTGCATACATATGGATCACTGAACAACATACAGAATTCATTTACATTGCTTAAAACTTTACAGAAATATCAACTTGCATGTGGATTACAGTTTGCCTTCTCCATTCACATTACGTCAGTGAGAGTCACCTTTGTTGAAGCACATACTCTAGTGCATGATTCCTGTTAACAACTCTGTAAAATTCCATCGTATGGATGGTCTAAAATTTATCGCTCACTTGCCAGCTGATGAACATTCAGAATGTTTCCAGTTATGTGCTAGTTCAGATGATGATGATAATGTGTATAATCTCACGCACACATCTCTGTGCCTGTCTGCAAGTTTCTTAGGGCTTACCCTGAAAGGAGGCTTGTTGGGTCATAGGAATGAGCACCTTGAACTTGACTAGATAATGTGTAAGAGCCCCTGATGCTCCAGACTCTCCACAACACCCAGGGTTGTCAGGTCTCTTCATTATTGCCAACTTGAAGGGTGTGAATAGGTCTTGTTTTTCCAGCAAAAAAAGGAAAGGGGGGAATCGCCTGGCGGTCCAGTGGTTAGGACCCTGGGGGCGCTTTCACTGCCATGGGCCCGGGTTCAATCCCTGGGGGGAACTAAGATCCTGAAGAAAGGGATCTTCAGGACAGAATTTAAAGGACTTTTCACCGCCCCCTGCCAATTCTGACTCCAAACCTGGACAAATACAGAAAAGCCAATAAAACAGGGGATGTTTTTAGGCATTCTTGTATTCCCCAAATTAAATTAATAAAAATATATCCCTAGTTTTTAGATAAATCAAAATATTAAAGATACTAATATGAAACTATGAAGAGAGACAAAGATAAGCGGAGTCCTCATCCTTTGTACTCTAAAGAGTTGTTTAAAATGAAAAACAAATATTGGACACTGGGATAGCAGATTAAGCATCTTGGAAAAATTCTAGATTAATAATTTGCAGCACTTTTTTAATACCTTGCAATATCTCAGATAAAAACTAAAGTCCACATACTGTACAATTCCACATACAGAAATTCTAGAAAAGGCGAACTAGTCTATAGAGAAAGGAAGCACATCTCATCAGCAGTTGCCTGGGGCCAGGGTCTTGGGGACCGTCTGAGAAAGGACACAAAGAAGATTTCAGGGTGGGGGAAACATTCTGTATCTTGATTGTGAGGTGGTTAGAGGTGTATTTGTCAAACTTGTTGAACTGTGTATTTAAAATGAGTGCAATGTATTGCATGTAAATTACACTTCAAAAAAATGTTATTCCTTATGTCTTTAACAGAAGAGAGGAGTTCAGGGCTCATGTCTGTGAGAACACTAGCCAAAGTCAAGAGTGTTATCACAGTCTCAAGATTAGAAATCACTCCTCTAACCTCCGTGCCAAGCATGTAAAATGGTCTGATTACCAACAAACTGATGAAGTGGTACAGATCTATAAGGGCTAAAAAGGACATGAAAAGAAACAAAAGACTTGATTTATTAGAGCAGAGGGATTGTGAATGATTTTTTTTCTACTGTGTTTGTTATTATCTTCTACAACAAATTCAAACAAGGAAAAATACGCTGCCTGGTTTCTATTCCAAAATTAGATCTAGGAATTAGAGGCAGGTCACAATCACCAACGTGGGTCAAGCCGACACTCTAGTTTGGATCCCAGGCACATGTGAAATGGCTCCCGGGGGCCGAGGGTGGCCCTGGAGATGAGGTCCTTTCTGTGGGCCGTGCCAGGGGGCTGGCAGTGTCACACGGGGAGCTCACGGGAAATTACCCTTGATGCTTTCATTCTCTTTTATTTTACAACATTCTGTGAGGACACACTTTCTCCTTGGTGATATATTTATCTGGCAATTCCGTGGTTGTGAGGAATTCGCAAGCAAAAAATAAAAAAGTGTGAGGTGTCAGACGAACATAGCACTGCTTAGAAATGAAGGCAGTGACATTCAAGAGTTGCCGAGACACTTCCCTCAAGTTTGGTTTTGTTTAGTGCTTGCAGTCGCATCAAGTAAATGTGATTGTTATCAGCTGCTTCCAGTAGAAAAGCCTATTAGGCAAATTCTGGAAACTGCTTATTTAACGATTCCTTATTTTTAGTAAATGACAACTCTCAACAATGTTTTTTTCTACCTTTTAAAAAGTGTCATTTAAAAAGATGTAGTTCTCATTCTTATACCTGTGTCCGCCCTACGGCCAAAACAAGACCCAACAAACCGAGAAACAAACTAAAACAAAGAACACATTTACCAACCACAATCGAAGGTCCACTTTTCATGCTCAGGTAAAATTAAAACCAAATTACAGTTCCAATTTAAAAATAGGCTAAATAAATAAATAAAAAATAAAAATAGGCAAGTGGGAGGGGGAGGGATAAATTAGGAGTTTGGGATTAACATATACACACTACTATGTATAAAATAGATGACCAACGAGGACCTACTGTATAGCACAAGGAACTACACTCAATATTTGTTAATAACCTATAAGGGAAAGGAATCCGAAAAAGAATATAAATATATATATATGTAATATATATATATATATATATAACTGAATCACTGTGCTGTACACCTGAAACTAACATGATACTGTAAATCAACTATACTTCAATAAAACAAACCAACCATAAAAAGGGGATCACTCTGAAGCAATAAAGATACCCCAAACAATAAAAAACAAACAGGCAAGTATGCCTGTTTTAGCCATATTACAAACACCTGAGATAGAGGTGCACCGGAAGTTCAAATTCCATAAATGTAAATTGCTATGCATGAACAATATTGTATTGAAGGAAGTATTCCTAAGCCATTGTCTTGAAGTGATGAGTCAGGGTTGGAATCTACTTACCCATGGGTAGGGCTACTACAGCTCCACAAGTTCACCATGCAGTCCCTTGAAACTAAAAGGCTGAGTTGAAAATTTCATTTTTATATTAAACAGGCACCTCATTCCATGAATGAATTTATGATACTCTCAGGCATGAGTAGTCTTGTCTGAGAATGGTTTTCTAAGAGTGGGCTCAGAACCATTATTACTAAGGGTCTTCACAGCCCTTCCTCCCTAACACCACTGGGCTCCTGAAGGGCTGGGAGTGCTTGGCCCTACCTGTCTGACTGTAGGTCCACAGTTGCAGGGAAACACTGAGACCTGAGCTTAGAGTTGGCTTAGGGCATTCCTGCAGGACTTGTTGCCTTTTATTCCCCCACAGCTACAAAAGAGAGCCCTCAGGAGGGCCTTCGGGCTGGGCCACCCATTGGGGACACTTTCTAAGGGTCCCTGCACATGGAGAGTTTGAAGAACGTAAATGTCAATGTCCCAGTCCTGCTACCTGTGCTCTTTGCTAAGACTGACCTGCCGGAGATGCATCTGTGGTCCTGCTGCTCCTTCCCTTAAACCACCAGCTCTGCCCATACTTCACAGGAGAAAGGCCCAGGGTCTTAAAAACCCAGAGTGCCAAAGAGACCATTCAGAAGGCTGGTCTGAATACCAATAAAGTGAGCAATGCCTGGGTGATAATACGGTTCTTCACCAGTCAAGGGGCTCCCAATTCTTTGCTTTCAGCAAAGTTAAAGGAGGACACAATCAGGATGTCTACTGATAAACTATGAAAAAATAATTTTTTTGTGATAGAAAATTGGGTAATTTAGGGGATATAACTTAGAAGGAGTTAAACAATTGAGTGAATGCTAGAACAAAACTCACCCCATATCCACCTTATGTGAACAAGTTTTCTCAGTACTTAACAGCTATACAAACAAAAAAGGATTGATGCCAAATCCTGTCTTAGTCAAGCATAATACATGAATTAAGTGGAAAAAAAAATATGTATCTCAAATTTTACATTTTGTATTTAGTTACCTATAAAATACATACTAGTCATGCTGCTGTAATTGTGTACTAGTAGTAATTACAATAATGATTCAGAAGAAAAATGTTCACCCTTAGAACTTTATCTTCAAAGGAAATAGTAAACATTTTGAAATGTAGATATATATGTATTTTTGTTATAGAGAACTTGTGATCTTTTATAGATGTCTGCCAAGAGTACCAGAGGGGGGGACATATCGTTGGTGTCACTGACCTGCACGGTGGTCCCTCCTGCCCCCCATCTGTGAGGTTTCCTCTAGGGTTTGCTGAGAGCACACAGTTCCCGAACATCGCATGTTGGTCAGGGCTGCGTGAAGGGAGCCTTTTCCCCTTTGCAAAGCCTGAGAGTCCCAACTGAGAAATGCTAGTCAGGTAAAAAGTCCTATTCCTGACTCTAAAAACCAAACCAAAGTGATTGCAAAGGAACTTGTTTGCAAGAAGGGGCTGCCTGGGGCAGGGGGCTACAGTCCCACCGTACCCCGAGACTGAGCCTTACCTGGGAGTCTATGACAAATATCAGTGCTCCTGTCCCCCGGAAGATCATCTCATAGTCAAAGGTAGGGTCAAAAAAGTCAATCTGCCCTGGGAAGTCCCAAATCTGAAAATTAACAAAGGAGCTGTTGGAAACGTCTTCCCGGCAGATCTTGTTCGTACTTTCCAAGAACAGGGTTTCGTTGGGAGACATTTTATGAAAGACAACTTTCTGGATGGATGACTTGCCACTCCTTCTCAGGCCCATGAGCAGGATCCTCGGCTTCACCTCCGTGCTGAAGGGGTCGCTAAAGTCCAGAACTGGAGAAACCACAAAACAAGAATGAGGGTGAGATGCTGTCACAGCGGTTAATGAGATGAGTTTCACTTCCGCCTCAGATGAGATTTATGATCCACAGACAATGCTACATTTCCAGATACAGAGAGCGCTAACTCCATCACCCTGCTCATGGAGGGGCCAGCTCTTAGAAAGTGCAAAACCCTGAAAAATGCTGCATCACCACCTCTCACACAATTTCAGAGGGCCACAAAACCTGGGATATTCCCCATCACGAGCAGGGACTCTGGAGTGTGAAGCACAGAGGTTTCCTGGAGCAGACTATGGGGGGAGAGAATCCAGTCTTAGCATTCCAGAGCAAGGTCCTTCTTTGCCCAGATCATCAGTCTCTGCACTAAAGAGATGCTTGTTTGAGTTACACCTCAAAGAAACAATTTTGGACATCATCAAAATTTAAAACTTTTGTGCTTCAAAGGACACTTATCAAAAAAGTGAAGACAACCAAAAGAATGGGAGAGAACATTTGCAAATAATATATGTGATAAGGGTCTAGTATCCAGAATATATAAAGAACTCTTACAATTCAACAATAAAAAGATAAGCCAATAAAAAATGTGTAAAGGATTTAAATAGACATTTCTCCAAAGATACACAAATGGCCAATAACCACATGAAAAGATGCTCGACATCATTAATCCATAAGGAAATGCATATGAAAACCACAGTGAGATGCCACTTCATACTCACTAGGATGGCTAAAATAAAAAAGACAGACAATAACAAGTGTCGGTGAGGATGTAGAGAAATGGGAACACTCTTAAACTGTTGGTGATAATGTAAAATGGTGTGCTTTGAAAAACAGTTTGGCAGGTCCTCAAAAGGTTAAACATTTGAGTCACCACATGACCCAGCAATTCTATTCCTAGGAATAAAGAAATAACATATGTCCAAGCAAAAACCTGTACATGAATGTTCACAGCAGCACAATTCATAATAGCCAAAACGTAGATAGAGTCCAATGGCCATCAACTGATAAATGGATTAACAAAATGCTGTATATTCATATAATGGAATATTATTCAGCCATTGAAAAGGAATGAAGTACTGATTCATGCCACAACATGGATGAACATCAAAAATATTATGCTAAATGAAAGAAGACAGACACAAAAGGTCACATATTGTTTGATTCCATTTACATGAAATGTTCACAATAGACAAGTCCATAAAGACAGAAAGTACTTAGTGGCTGCCAGGGGCTAGAGGGAGGGGGAAATTGGAAGTGACTCTTAATGGGTATGTGTTTTCTTTGGGGTGATAAAAATGTTCTGGAATTAAGGCTTCATGACTGACCCAAAAAAATAAGAAAAATAAAAGACCCAGTATGAAACTTGGAAAAAGATCAAGAAAAGAAACCAACATTTTAAGAAAAAAGGCAGAATATAGGAAAATAAATATACATATATTTTTCTACATTTCTTTTTTGTTTCCTTCTGAGCTACACCTCGTTATGTCTTTCTCAGACCCTGGTCCTAATCTAAGCATAATCCAGTACAGACTGGATTTATTTCCCTATTGCAACTAAGAATTTTTCCTGAAGTTCTACAACTATCTAAAACACAGGTTACTACCTGATAGACTCTTAGGAAATTTCATTTACTATATATAATATTTTGATGTTTCACTTTGCAATAGGTGCAGGGAAATACATAAATTTCAGGTAAAACAGTAAATGAATAAAGAAAAAGTAAGTAGCTGTACACAGACACTATTCCACTATAAGCAACATTTTACTCCCATCCTACCCACACACACTTTTCCCATTCAACTTAACCCAATTCAACAAATCGCAGATGATATGCCCTAGACAGAGTGATGTGAAATTAAACCACCCAAAAGATCACCAGCTTTCTTCTTCTTCATCAGGGATTATACGCTATACTTGCAGTACTGTCATTACAAGTCAATCTTAGCAAAAGCAGGACATGAACTGAAAAAGAAAACAGGACTTCAGTTGCAAAAATATCAGACTAAGAACATGTCAGTCTCCCCTTCCCATACTGAATCCCTAAGCACAATAGAAAAGGTATGAACAATAAATAAATAGATGAACAAATAAACACGGATAGCTGAGCTTGAGACCAAAGAGAGAACTCAAAATTGACAAATTACTGAGAAATCCCTAAGAAACACAAAGATCAGATGGAAGGGGGAACCTGCAGCCCTTGATTATGAATGGTAGGGTTCTGCTGGAAAAGGTAGAACTGGAAGCTCAAACAGCAAAGGACATGAAAACAACCAACAGGGTTGTTATCTGGAGAATCATAGTGAGAAGAGCCAAGCAGATAAACTCTGCACCTACATACACACTAGACTACACACTAGACTATCCTCCAAGTGGAAGCACTGAATGTAGGAGTGTAGGTATGAGAGGGAGGGCAGTGCCCTAGAGGCACTGATGCCCAGAAGGAACAGGAAGCACCCACAGTACCCCCTCCAAGTACTCTGACCTTCCTCACTGCAATGTGTGTGGAGTTCAAGAGGTGGAAGCAGCACCACCATCCTCCCTCTAGACATTTCCTCAAATGCCAAATATTTGAGGAAAGACAAGATTATAGAAGAGAATACAGACTCAACAAATGGAAGAATGTATACCTGAAGAAGCAGAGTTATACAGGAGTCAGAGTAAACTTTCAGGTATAATTAAAATACTCAGAGATCAGAGAAAACATGGCATTCATGAAACAAGAATAGACAGTTTCAGAATAAGAGCAGTTATGAAAAAGGGCCTTATGGATCTTAGAAATAAAAACACAACTGTAGGGCGGGGAGGATATATGGATTGAAAAGCAGAATAAACACAGATGATAAAATAAATTTTATCATCAATATGAAAATAAATAAATAAATAAATTTATTTTTTAAAAAAAGGATGCACTCCTGGAAGAAAATACACTCAAATATAGTGGAATGCAACAAGCAATAGAAGACAAATTTTACTGAAACCTATTGAATTGAAATAAGTATTGATTTTAATTTTTTTTTTTTTTTGGCTGCATTGGGTCTTCGTTGCTGCACGCAGGCTTTCTCTAGTTGCAGCGAGCAGGGGCTACTCTTCGTTGTGGTGTGTGGACTTCTCATTGCAGTGGCTTCTCTTGTTGTTAAGCACAGGCTCTAGGCATGTGGGCTTCAGCAGTTGTGGCACACGGGCTCAGTAGCTGTGGCTCGCGGGCTCTAGAGCACAGGCTCAGTAGTTGTGGTGCACGGGCTTAGCTGCTCCACAGCATGCGGAATCTTCCCAGACCAGGGATCGAACCCATGTCCCCTGTATTGGCAGGTGGATTCTTAACCACTGAGCCACCCAGCAAGTCCCTGATTTTAAATTTTTGAATAAAAATCAGAAACTAAAATTCCAGACAATGTAGACATGGGAGATTGGTGAGGGAGAGGTAGGCAAAAGGTAAGTAAGAGAATACTATGGTTCTTGTTACAAAAGCCCAGTTATGTATCAATTTTTTTAAATATAAGGATAAGCATCTCAAACTAGTAGAAAATATAAAATAGGGGTACCACATTTAATTATGTACAACTACAAAAATATTTAAGTACATAAAAATGTCTTTATTTCTTCCCAATTTATACAGTTGGATGTGGATGCAGACTGTAACTTCTCTTCAGCAGGGTCTGCAAGTCTCTGTGTGGCATGATCATTGACACTGGTGCCCTGGAGGTTGGATCTCCTCCTCCTGGGAGAGTGGGGAGGTGATGGAGACCACTGTGGAAAGGGGAGGGAGTGTGTACGTGTGTTTACATACATAGAGTGGCTGGGACGTGAAATACACATACAGCTATAATATATACACACAGCTGGAGGCATGAGCCACCAAATGTAAACAGCTGGGAAATAGTGAGTCAGATCAGCAAGAGGACCATCAACTCTGTAGAGCTCCCTTACACCCATGCAGATGTATTTTGTCATATTTAACTAGCATGTACAGAAATATACTGTGCGCCAGGGACCTCGCTAGACATAGACATCTCTACAAACTTTACCCACGCAATGAGGAGGTACAAGTCTGCTTTACACCTGAGGAACTTGGGAGAAGGAACCTGCCCAAGGATGCAGGACAGGTATGTGCTAGAGCCCTTACCCAGGGCCTTAGCCACCAATCGGCCGGCACTGTACTAAAACTGCAACAAAGACAAAAGAAGAGACCAGAAAATATCAGAGTGCCTTCTGCATAAGAAGAGTAAATACTGCTAGTGAAACTCTTTTACATTAACTTATATGTAGGTGGGTGCTGGTTCCCAATATAAACGTATTTTTTATTGTGGACTCACAGCCAAAAATGTTTGTAGGCCACTGCTGTTGAATAGGGGAGGTTTCTTACATCAGAAAAGCCTACTGGTAAAAATCTTCCTTCTAATTCTCTCTCACTCTCTCAAGTATCTCTACTTCTGAAACCCTGTGGGGTTTCTTAGAGGATCTCCTTCCACCGGAGGAGTGGTAGCAAGGAGCTTCCATCAGAAAAGGAAACACCCCAGCCTCCAAACCTCCTGCAGAGGGCTGCCTCATCCCACCCCGCCATGACATTTCCCTGAGTATCACGCGCTTGCTCAAGCTTGATAAGAACCACCTGAGAAAAATGAAAGCGTTAAAGAGGATGAAGGATGAGAGGGGCTTTGAAACGGGCAATAAAAGGGCTAGTACTTTTTTTAAAGGCAAATCAGAAAGGAACTACAGGAGAATCTGGGACTAGACATGGGACCCCAAAGAGGGCTCTTTAAAAGTGTCCGCAGGGGTTTGGAGGAAGTTGCCAGAGAGAGGTGAAATTTACAAGAGGGCAGTTTGTTCCTGTTTCATAAAGGTTCCCTGAACTTCTGCCAAGTGTTCGTTCTGTTCGACAGGGCTGCGCCAGAGGCTGCAGACACAAAGAAAAGCTTCATTCCTTAGCGATTAGGGGGGAAAACAGACAAGAGGAACTGACAACTACAATGCACTGCTATCTAGGTGTTATGGGTTCAGCGAGAAGGTTCCCTGGAGAAATAGCATCTGCGTCTTAAAGGAGAGGAGGCATAAAAGAGATGAATGAGGGAAAGGTCGTGCCAGGAAGAGATGTGGCCTTCCTGGAGTTTAGGGAACATACTTTAAAGACAAGAAAAGCCTGCACACTCTCCAGCGGCTTCCCACAGCATTTTGAATAAAATCCAAATAACTTCTTAGCCCAAAAGGCCCTAAGTGGGCTACCCTCTCATCCCATGCCTGGTTCATCCTCCCCACCACTTCCCTACCCTGCAGCCACACGGGCCTTCTGCTTCCTCACCTTAGGGCCTCAACTCGCTCCTCCCTCCTCCCTCTGACTCGCTCCTCCCTCTGTCCAGCAAGCTTTCCCCAGGCCTCCCCCGGCTCCTCCTCCCACTCAGCCCAGGGGCAATTTTACCTCCTCTCACCTCAATGGGGTCCCGTCACTTTCTAATGTCCCTGTGTCTTCTTCATAGTACTTCACTATACAAAATTATCTTTTTACTTTATATTGTTTATCTTGTTTGTTTACTTGTTTATTGTCTCTCACATATACACAGGCAAAATACATTGTAGCGGGCTTCCCTGGGGCGCAGTGGTTGAGAGTCCACCTGTTGATGCAGGGGACACGGATTCGTGCCCTGGACCGGGAAGACCCCACATGCCGCGGAGCGGCTGGGCCCGTGAGCCATGGGCGCTGAGCCTGCGCGACCGGAGCCTGTGCTCTGCAACGGGAGACGCCACAACAGTGAGAGGCCCGCGTACCGCAAAAAAAACAAAAACAAAATACATTGTAGCATGTGGTGTGAACCCAATAAATATCATTGAATAAATTAATTTATAGAGAGATAACAGGCCAGCTCATGAATGAGATGCAAGTTTGGATTTTACTCTGCAAGCCATGAGGAAATCACTAAGGATTTTAAGGGGAGACTAACATGATCAGGAAGCTCACTCCAGAAACAGACTTCCTTTGAGGGGGTCAGTGTACAGACACCAATAAGCCACTATGGAATAAAAAGTTTTTTGAGCTAAAGGCACTGGAGTTCCTGAAGTCCCTTATTTGCCTAGAACAGACCCTCCCAAAAGAACTCAGTTGTCAAAAATGTCCTCCCCAGGAGCAACTCTCATCTTCTCTTCCTGGAGACAGAGAAGTCAGCCCTACACCCAAACAGACACCGTCACCAAACTATCGTTATCTCCCACCTTTTCTCCTATGGGCCCATTTATCTTTCCAGTGATTTGTTTTTCCATAAGTGCCCCTTCCCGCATTCCCTTTGAAGTCATTTTTTTCTCCCAGAAGTGCCCCTCTACCCCTCCTCATCCTCTTAAAATGGTATATAAGCCCCAAATTCTAACCGCCTCCTTAAGTCGAATTTTTTGTGAACTCTCATGCATTAGTACTTAATTAAACCTACTTTTCCCTTGTTCATGTCATTTGTCAGTTTAATTTGCAGGACTTCAACCCTGAACCTAAGAGTTTTTCCTCCCTGACAATAATTAGGTTGTTCTAGAAACACAAATGAGAAGCATGTGGAAATGGGCAGATGGAATGGATTCATGAGAAGCTCAAATCCACTCAGTAGTACTTGGTGATCCTCTGAACATAGGGGACAAAGGAGAAAGAAACCCCAAGTTCCTGACCTGGAAGATCAAGTGAATAAGGACCTGTTCGTGAAGTTCATAAAGGTAAAAAGGCTGAACACCGATTTGAAGCTGTTGAGTCTGGGGTGCCTGTCGGCCTTGGCTCAGGTGAGGAAAAGATCTGGGGCCTCAGAAGGTAATATGAATACAAAGCGGCAATGCAGTTTGCTGAGGCAGTCCGTGCCCCATTGGTCCTTTTTTCCCCTGATCTTGTTGGCTGAGGGTGAGGGCACACTGGAGAGGTTTTGGCCTCGGCCACCAAGAAATGGCTCAAACCAACCCACTCCAACCGCTTATCACCAGCCGTTACCATCTACTAAGCACCTGCATAGCACACAGTGTCATCTCTAATCCCCAAATTGATAACATTTATCCTTCACAGATGTGAAAACTGAGGCCTCGGTGTTTACCACGATAAACACTCAATAGATGTTCGCTGGTTGGGATGATTAAATGAAAGTGATTGAGCAGAATGTGAAGCTACATTAGCTGAAGTTTTAAAAAAGAAAATCCACACCTGACTTTGGCCCAGCCCAGCATTTAGGTATCAAGAGGATAAGCTTTATGCCCAGGTGAAGCTTATCCACTGTGGTCAGGGCACTGAACACACCTTACCTATATCTTCCACTGGATCCTGTTCGTACCCAAATTTCCCAGATAGCTCAGTTTTGTAACTAGACCGCCAGGAAGCCCAGGGAAACTCAGTCACCCAAGGAGCAGGATCACGGGGAGGGGTTACTTAACTGAGCCACTGTCAGCCTTTAACACCTGCAGGCTAATGACTTAACCCAGAAACGGCAGAGCCCTGTCAAAAACGACAGAAGGAAGGGAGAGAGATGGATCCGTGACTTGGGGACAGGGCTCCCTGGGGGCCACACCTGACTGATCTGTGGGCTGGGAATGTTCACAACAAAGAAGGAAACAGAAATCAGGAAAAGGAATTGCAGTTCTGACAGGCTTGGCCCTGGCTTCCTGGGGAGAACAAGGTATTGTATGAAATGCATTTCATCAATTCTGATGTATCAGACAATTGAGAGCTATTATAATTTAGGAAAGTTCTCCAAGAGATGAGACGCCTTTGAACAGATCCCAAACTGGAAAATAGAACAAAGATTTAACAAAAGAATTAGGATAGGGCTTCCCTGGTGGCGCAGTGGTTGGGAGTCCGCCTGCCGATGCAGGGGACACAGGTTCGTGTCCCGGTCCGGGAGGATTCCACGTGCCGCGGGGTGGCTGGGCCCGTGAGCCATGGCCGCTGAGCCTGCGCGTCCGGAGCCTGTGCTCCACAATGGGGGGGGCCACAACAGTGAGAGGCCCGCGTAACGCAAAAAAAAAAAAAAAAAAAAAAAAAAGAATTAGGATAATGTGGTAGCAAATGGAATGGTTGAAAAAGTACTGTGATAGTGCCAGACTGGGGTTCAAGTCCCAGCTTGGCCACTTACCAGCTGTGTAAATGCCCACACATGTCCCAGAGCCCATGAGCCTTTATTTCCTCATCTATCAGGCTGTCAGCGTGTACACACACACACACACACACACACACACACACACACACACACCCGGCTTCTTTTTTTCTTTTTTTCCCCAGCCCAAGCCTAGGTAACGAGAAGGTCTTTTTTGGAATGTGACCACAGCGAGAGGCTCACTCAGCCTTAAGGGAAAGTTAGAATGTCTTTGCTATTAGTATTCTGTGGGGTCCACAAAGGCTTAAGGTTCTACATACTAACGGTTTTAGGAAGAGGCCCCTGGTTTGGTTCTATTTGCATCATTATCTGTAGCCCTTTACATCTCTGATCAATGGAACTACTTACACATTCAAGAGCCAGGAGTCCAGTAAGAAATTCCAACCCAAGTGGCAATTAAATATATGAATACTAATACTGTTAATAAGAGAATATGCAAAAATCATGAAGATTCACTGTCCGTTTGATTAACGAACTACTTAGAAAGGAAAATTTAATGCAATCAGAACGTGTATTTTCAAAGGCACAAAGGTTTTTGTGTGTGTGTGTGTGTGTGTGGTACGCGGGCCTCTCACTGTTGTGGCCTCTCCCGTTGCGGAGCACAGGCTCCGGACGTGCAGGCTCAGCGGCCATGGCTCATGGGCCCAGCTGCTCCACGGCATGTGGGATCTTCCCAGACCGGGGCACGAACCCACGTCGCCTGCATCGGCAGGCAGACTCTCAACCACTGCGCCACCAGGGAAGCCCGGCACAAAGGTTTTTGAAGATGATTTTTATTTATATGTGAAGACCTAATCTTTTTCTATGAAATCCTCTCACATCACACTGGCAGGTAACTAAAAAACATGATTCTATATGTGAATATTTCCTTTACATAAGCATCCAATAACACTTCTGGGAATTCCCCGGCAGTCCAGCGGTTAGGACCCAGCACTGTCACTGCTGCGGCCCAGGTTCAATCCCTGGTCTGGGAACTAAGATCCCATAAGACGTGTGGCACAGCCAAAAAAAACAAAAAACAAAAAAACACATTTCTAATGTGTTCTGATTTGTTTCTGCAAGAAGGGAAAAGTGTTCTTGTGAGCTTTTTTTTTTTTCCTCCAAACGATCACTCTGAGTGTGATCAAGGTTGGTTCTATGTCGCCCTCGATTTTACACACTGAGAAACAGAGCTGGAGTCTTCCCCAGAGATCCTCAAGAGGAGAAAGTTCACCAGCTCTCCGGGCGCGTTAGGCCAGGAGTGAAAAACCCATCTGTCTTGCACGTTACAGCAGAACCAGGGAAAGCCACTGTCGCAGGACAGCTTTAAAGCCCTCTTTAAAAGAGAATTGAAAAGTTGCCTTTAAAAAAAGGTAAGGAGGGCTTCCCTGGTGGCGCAGTGATTGAGAGTCCGCCTGCCAATGCAGGGGACGTGGGTTCGTGCCCCGGTCCGGGAAGATCCCGCATGCCGCGGAGCGGCTGGGCCCGTGGGCTATGGACGCTGGGCCTGCGCGTCCGGAGCCTGTGCTCCGCGACGGGAGAGGCCACAGCGGTGAGAGGCCAGCGTACCGCAAAAAAAAAAAAAAAAAAAAAAAAAAAAAAGGTAAGGAATACAAGAATAAAGGAAGTAGAGAAGTGAGAAAAATGAGCAGGACAGAAGTGATTGTGATAGGAAGTAAAATCATACCACCAACAGTGATGCGAGCTGGGGGGACTGAACAAAGCAGGTGAACTCTCAGGCACAGCACCTTATCCAGAACTCCAGAACTTGCTGATTCTGCCTCTTTGTTCCATTAGACTACCCCAGGTCTGTTCTAATATTAAAATGGGAGATATTTCTTATAAAAGTAGAGAATCAAGATTCTATGATACCAGGAATCACTGAAACATGTTCACACACATCTGATATAAAAATATGCTCTCTAACCATATGTATCTGAATAAGCTTTGGGCCTCAGGCGTGACCTTGGTCACATCATTTTTAACTATTCTGTGTTTCCATCTATTCCAACACATATATCTCTGTATTTTCAGGACCAGAAGGAAACCCAAGAGATTGGCTATAGCCAGGGTTGCAGTCAACCCAACTCTTTTTGGACAAGGCACAGTTACAAGGGAAGGGGCTTACATTTCCATGTACCCGACCCTCTCCTAAACCTTGCTCAGTTCTAGCCCATGCTGTGGCTGCAGGAAAGTCCCCTGGCATCTCTGAGCCACAGATTCGATATCAGAAGAACAATTCTCTCTACTTACCCTCAAGAATCAATGAGAAGGTAACTTCACTAATAATTTAAAAAATTATTTTAAGAAAAAAAAGCTGACACTAATGATGAGAAGTGAATCACCAGATTCACTGCCTTTACAGCCACCAGGGAAGGATCACCTGCTGACCCTGGATTTCCTGTGCCTCCAGGGACCACCTGTCACTTCCTCAGACCCTGAGAGAGTGCACAGGCTGCTACGAAAACAAGACCGCACTTAGCTGGACCGTGGCAGAGCAGCTGTCTTAGCCAAATTTCCCTTAAAAACTGGCAGGGAGTCGGGGCAGGGGGGGCTTCCCTGGTGGCGCAGTGCTTAAGCATCTGCCTGCCAATGCAGGGGACACGGGTTTGAGCCCTGGTCCGGGAAGATCCCACATGCCGCGGAGCAACTAAGCCCGTGCACCACAACTACAGAGTCTGCTCTCTGGAGCCCACGTGCCACAACTACTGAAGCCCGCGCGCCTAGAGCTCGTGCTCCGCAACAGGAGAAGCCACCACAATGAGAAGCCCGTGCACCACAAGGAAGAGTAGCCCCCGCTCGCGGCAACTAGAGAAAGTCCGCGTGCAGCAACAAAGACCCAATGCAGCCCAAAATTAATTAATTAATTAATTTAAAAAAAAACTTTTAAAAAATTGGGAGGGACTTCAGGAAAAAATAATTTCACTTTCTGACTAAATAGGATCTTTTAATTGGTTTCCTTGTTATTAGTTTTTAAAGAACTGTAATTTAATAAAGACTTAAAAGTCCATGTGTCTAAAAATAATCAATATTTTCGGTGCAATTGTTTTTAATGGTTTAATTATTGTCTCCTCTCTCTGGAGTTTTATCTGGAGCATGGGGGTTGAAGATGAGATTCATCTTATCTCTGATTAACGACCCTGAAAGGGGGGGTTGAGAAGTGCCCAAACCTGTCCTTAACAGAACTAAAGTGCTCAAGAACACGCCTGCTATTCATGAATAAAATTTGGAACGTAAGCCAGAAAAGTGCAGTTTAAGGCTCACCTTAGCTGCACTACATTTTCAACCTTAACACAATGTGGTAAAAGGTACAAGGCACTCGGTTTAAAAATAAGATCAGAGGTTCCTTGTAAGACTACGGGAAGTAAAAATCACACTACCCACCTTCAATCGCATTCTTTTGCACAGCAATGCTGGTCAGGCCTGCATCCCACCCACCAGGGTAGATTTCTGAACCTCATGGAAAAAGCCCCAGGTCTCCGAGAAGCTCAGGCACTAAACCAAGTCCATTAGGATGGTTCGGAATTCATTAGAGAAATGCTTTGCTCATGGTTCAAAGTGCACCATATACATCTCTTCTCAGAGGAAATAAGTCCTCCCCACCCGCTACTTTCCACATCTTGAGTTTGAGAGTAAGTAAATGTAAAATTTACCCCAAATAACACAGGGTTATAAGGCAACACGTGCCCGGGGCCCATGAGAAATCGGGATGACCATTTGGCGGCACCTTGCTGTCTCAGGAACACAAGAAGTCACAACTCCCAGCCTCCACCCCCATCCTGACTCCCCAGGACCATATCAGCTGGCATGACAGGTGTCAGGGACAGTCCTTGCTAGAACTGCTGACTGAGGGGCCTATCTGCTACTCTAGAAAGCGAATGTTCTGATAGAGATTCTACATTCAGGCCTAAACCCCAAAATCAAAGCCAGCAACACATGGAAAGAAAAGCAGCCCAAGATAATGGAGGAAATCTTCAGAGAATAGACGGTATCCACAGCAGGCCCAGGAGGAGAAAGGCCAGGCTTCAGTAATGTTTGCTCTTCTTACCACACAAATATACTCAGGGCTTTTATAGCAAGATTTCAGTTTGATACCAAGAACTCACGAGGGAGGATTTTATTACTAAAGTAATCATAAGCATCAGTTACAGGCGGGTTTGCCCTGGGTTAGGAGCACTGGGGAGCATCCTACACCCAGATCTGGGGAAGCCCTTTGTTCAGGAAATCCCCGCCCCTCAGCCAAAGCGTTAATTTCACTTCAAGGCCCCAAATCAAAATTTTAAAGTGCCCCCTTAAAGAACTGCAGAATAAACAAACAGGTCCCGTGCTTTTCCTGGAACCCAGTCTCTGGCCCCCAGGACAATATCAAATTACAGGGTTTTTCTCCCCATATACGGTCTCTTATTTCTTTTCCTTTTTTTCAAAGAGGATCACAACTGCACCCTGTTGTGTGTCTTCGGTTTCAAATACCTTGCAAATACATCCCCATTCTGAATCTCTCCGGAGCCTCCGAAGAATCTGGGAGGGGCTAACAAACGCAATTTGAATAATAATGAAGCGACTGAACAATTTAACCACCAAAGGTAGCCCTAGAGACTCCAACAAAAGGGTTGAAAGCCTTCATCTACAAAAATGTGGCCACCTGCTCGACTGTGGGACCAGTTATGGGGAGTGCGGAAAAGAGAGGCGCACAGGTGCACACACGAGTTTAAGCAAATAGGGAATTAGTACAAATGCTCCCTGGGGACCAGACACTATGAAAAAGGGCGACTTGGAAAGCTCCTTTCTCATCTATCAGGCTCAAGGTTTAGTTAACAACCTTCCCCTTCTGATTAATTGAAAGTAGCACTCACCATACGTAAAATAATGAAAACTCACCCCCTCCCCGAGAAAGGCTTTGTTTGTATGGAGAATTTAAAACAAGTACAGTGAATTTTCAATAAAAGTTCTTCAAAATCAACAGCCACGAAAGTACTTTTTATCCCTCATGCAATTTCTGCCAAGTGAACATTTTAAAAGTTAGTTCCTTCTTCAGGATGCTGACAGTTCCACCTAGATGTTATGTTTACCAGCGTCACTCTACTTGACCTTTCCAAAAGACCTTACGATAAAGGACTTTTTCCTCGATTTGGAGGGAAACAAAAAAGATGAACCTTTCTGGAATCCTAAAAAGCTCTCAACTCCCTTAGTCCTTAAGAATTAAACGCAGCAAGCCCCCGCTGGCTGAACAATTGCTAAATCCTGCTTCTTGAACAGGAAACAGAGTTTGCTTCTGAGTGGCTCCGTATTCCCCCGCCCCGCGCTCACTCCAGGGCAGACGCTGCCATGCCCAGGTGGTGACGCTGAGCAGAGATAAGGTGTCCTAACAACCTTATTTGCCTGGATCTCTGGATACCCGCGGCCACACGGCGACTCCTTTATCACCTGGGTGCATCCCTCCGCCGACCTGGGCGGCCCCGGGACCCCTCCGGCGGCGACACGGGGCAAGACTGACACCCGCAGCTGCCGACGACCCTGCCAGTCACGCTGCCGCCGGCTGCCTTTTTTAGCCACGACATCTGACCCCGGCTCCGACAGCAGCAAGCAGGGAGAGATCCCAGGGCGCGCCGGGCGGTCCCCTCCCCTCCCAAACCCCCGGACCCTGCGGAGAGCTCGGGGTGAAGCGTGGGGGAGGTACTGGCCCTGGAACTGGCAGAGAGCGCGCGTTCCTCCTGCCCAGACGCTTCCTCTCCGTCCTCTCCACCGATCCCGGCCCCCGCTCCGCTGCCTGCACCCGGGCTCCCCCATTTTGCATCTCGCCGCGGCTCCTCTGGCGCCCCTCCCCACTCCCACCCCCCAACTCCGCTTGCCTGGATCCCCTCCAAGTCAGCTGCCCGCGCGCCGGGCCCGGCGGGGGTGCGGGCCGAGGACGCTCGGGGCGCGGGGCCGAGCGGGGGAGCCGGTGCTCACCTCCCTCCTCCGTCCCGCTGTCCGGCTCGGCGTCCGAGGAGTCGGGCCCGTCCCCGTAGCCCGCTAGCCCCACCAGCTCATCCTCCTCGTCGTCGTCCTCCTCCTCCGGCTGAGGCTTCCCCAGCACCTGGCTCATCGCGCCCACGGCCGGCCGTCCCCGGGGCGACGGGGGTCTCTGGTGGGGGGCGCCAAACCTCCCGGCCTGCCGCTCGCAACCTATTTCTGAATTGGGGTTTTGTCCCGAGGTTCGCGGGCTGAGGCGGGGGCCGCGCGTCCCTCGCAGCGGTCGGCGTCCAGGTCTGGGTCCCGCCGTTCGCAGCGCGCCCGGAGCCCCCCCTGCCCCGCCCGCCCGCCGGCGGAGGAGTCAGCCAGAGCGCGGCAGTTCCTCCCCAGAGGAGGGAGAGAGAGACTGCGTGACCCAAGTCACCTGACACACACTGTCATACACTCTCTCTCTCACACACACACACACACACACACCGCACGGGCGCGCGCGCGCTTTCCCGGGAGCACCGCTCGCTGGGGCGCTGGGGCGCTGGGCCGTGGCCGCGCACACACACTCAACCGGGAGCAGGCCGGCGCGGGCCCCTCCACCCACCCAGAAGCGCACACAGACACTCGCCCGGTACCCGGGGACCCGGGACGCGGCGCAGTCACCCACCGCGGCTGCTCGCCCTGGGCCCCCAAGCACCTCTCCTGCACGTGGTCCCCGCACAGGCGGGCGAGCTGGGGTACCGCGCACCCGGAGAACCTCTCCCCGCCCTCCCACGACACACACACACTACCTAGGGCGGCCTTCTCCAGCTTTCGGTCCCGGCCGAGGGTTCCAGTCCCAAGTGGGCTGCCCCCGCCCCGGACACTGCTGCGCCCAGGCCCCCTCTCCGAGCGGCGTGCCTAGAACACCCCGTGGCTGCTGAAGCGCCCCGAGAAGAAAACTCTAGAGATATGCGCCGCAGAGGCGGCGCAGTCTCCATAGCAATTGCCTTTTAGTGCGCCTCTGCGGTTCAAAGTGCTTCCCACCAAGAAAACAGACGCATTCGCTAATCAGGCCTACCCAGCTGTAAATGTTCCTGAAAAAATAACATGCCTCGTGGCTGCCTAGCCTGAATAATAATTCCTCTGCGGCGTTTGGGCAAAGGTCTCAGGTGTGTAACACACCAAGGGGCTATTCATAGCCACCTCCGCCTGTCTCACTGTTGAACAGACTGTAATCCCAAATCCCACATCTCAAAATAAAACGTTTCAAGGCTCTTGGGGGGGGAGAGAGGGGCGGTGGACGGGGAGACAGGACTAGCGGCAGGGTGAGGGTGAGATTAAAACCGGCATTCCTCCACAAGCTTTTCACCACAGGACATACCGTACCCGCCCTTTCTGGATACTGCAAAAAATCACGTGGATGAACTTCCTTCTGTCAAGCACAATGAGAAATAAACCAGCTGGCCAGCAGGATAATCCAGATTCTACAGGTGCCAGCAGCTCCGCAGGTGGTATGGGGGAGGAGAAGGGGAGGAAAGCAGCTCAGGCTGGAGGCTCTTGGGGCCCCAGGGTGCTGCCTAGGTAGGGAATTTGGATGGAGAACCTACCCTATGCCAGGGGGCTGGGCTACGGGGTGAGGGTGCGGGCCTCCACGTAGGCTCAGAACAGTGTTCATGCCCTGGAAGAAATCCCAGTCTAGCAAATCATGACTCCGGTCCTGGATTTTGTAGTAGCTGTAGGTGTTGAAGGTGGATGCGGACACCTCCTAGGAGGTTTTGGGATTTTCCAGGTGGAGGCAGTACAACATGTATGGCTGTATCAGTCAAGGTCCTTCCCAGGAGAAAAATAGATGGCACATGCAAAGATTTTAATTCAAAAGCCTTTATAAAGTAAAAGGGACAATTTACTAGGATGTGGGCAGAGTTTAGGGATCGACACAGGGATTAACAACAGTGGGAAGAGGTTATCTCCCCTAAACTAGTTGGTGTAAAGGAAGGGAAATAGAGTCCTGGACAGGGAGCTCAAAACAGGAGCTATAGCTGGTGACAGCCACTGCCAGGGCCACCTCCTGTCCAGGAGACAGCAGTGGGAAGGAACACACTGACCTCTCTTGCCTCCCACCCTCCATTCTTCTCTTTTTGGCCGTGCTTCCTGGCTTCCAGGATCTTAGTTCCCCCACCAGGGATTGAACCCAGGCCCCCTGCAGTGGAAGCACAGAGTCCTAACCACTAGACCGCCAGGGAAGTCCCTTCATTCTCCTGAAAGAGGTTCTCATTGGCCAAATCCAACTGGACGCCAAAGGGCTAGAGAGACTGCAACCTAGTCCAGGACTCAGATATTGGGTAGGGAGGGCAGTGGGTTCCAGGGGCAGGGGTAGGGGCAAATAGTATATCCAGCACAAGCAAGCTCTACTGGCTCTTATCAGAGGAAATTATTCTAGGAGTAAGTTTCCTAGTCCATCTTCATCCATTCTGTTTAAGGAAAGAAGTACCTGGGAGGTAGGCTCTTTTAGAGTGGTTTTCAGACTTTCAGTTATCCCAGAACAAACCACCAGCCTGGGGAAGTGTTGAGCTGGCCTGATTCAAAGTGCAGAGGGCCCTAGAAGCCAGTCCCAAGGTCAGCCCAGACCATCAGGACATCCTTTGGGCTGTCTGCTGACTGTGTAAGCCTTGGGGATCCAGGGGTTCAGGCAGTACAGTCGCTAAGCCAAAGGCCCCTCTGTGCCTGAGATCAAGAAAAAACGGAGATACCTGATGGTTCTCTGCCTCCCCCCCGCAAAAGAGAGATCCTGAGGCGGGGAACACCAGCAGGAGATTGGAGCATACCCTAGGATATTTGAGAATTTGACCATTCTTGAGAAAAAAAGGAACAAATCCACACACACACAAAATCAATAAAAGCCAAATCCTTAATTATGCTCCACCCCAAGGTAGATAAGAGTCATGTACAGGTTTAAGAGATTCAAATTCATTGTCATTTCAGAAATGTACAGTATTGATAAAGTTTGATTGAACAGAACAGGAAAAATCTTTATTGCTTCTCTTTTTTTCTGTTATCATTTCAATACTGTCAGCTTTCAAATAAAGAATATGTTGAAAAATATCTTAGAAATTTTTAAATTTTAAAAGTCGTGGGCTTCCCTGGTGGCGCAGTGGTTGAGAGTCCACCTGCCGATGCAGGTGACACGGGTTCATGCCCCGGTCTGGGAAGATCCCACATGCCGCGGAGCGGCTGGGCCCGTGATCCATGGCCGCTGAGCCTGCGCATCCGGAGCCTGTGCTCCACAACGGAGGGACCACAACAGTGAGAGGCCTGCGTACGGCAAAAAAAAAAAAAAAAAAAAAATTGAAAGTCGTGTGTGTGGATCCTTTCAGAAATTAAATAAAATTAGAAAGACACTAAACACTGAAAGCCTTTGAGACACTCGGTATAGGATCTACTCAGTGAATTAGCTACCGCCTTGATCACTCTGGCCTGGAGCTCAGGCTCTGTGACTTCTCCCCAGGAGGGCGTTCTCAAGAATGTGAGGATTTGTCTCTGGGCTACTCTTGGTTTTTGCTGTTGTATGTAACCATGGCAGGTTGCCACATACATGATAGGTGCTGAAGTTTATGAAATGAATGAAAGAAAAGAAGGGAGGAAGTTATACAGTACATGGCCAGGCATATTTTTGAGAGAAACTTCAGGAAAAAACAGAAGCCAGGGGCTTCCCTGGTGGCGCAGTGGTTGGGAGTCCGCCTGCCGATCCAGGGGACGTGGGTTCGTGCCCCGGTCTGGGAGAATCCCGCGTGCCGCGGAGCGGCTGGGCCCGTGAGCCATGGCTGCTGGGCCTGCGCGTCCAGAGCCTGTGCTCCGCAACGGGAGAGGTCACAGCAGTGAGAGGCCCGCATACCGCAAAAAAAAAAAACAACAAAAAAAACGGAAGCCAAATTTTCTACTTACTCTAAACCCTGGGAAATGCCACAGTGACATAAATATGAACTATGATGTACAAGAGTGCAACCAGAATGAGTTGACGTGCAAGAGATGATGACTCTCAGGCCTTCCTCCCTTCAGGACTGCCTGAAGACTGGAAGGAATTACAGTATAATGACTATGGAATGCTTATTCTATTTTTGCTAACCCTTCCTTTCTAAAAAGACTCTTAACGTTCAGAGATATTTTGTAGCATCATGAAATATGAGATTTGTCTTTTGCCAAAATTTTCCAACTAATATTGGGAAAAAAAGACATGAATAAGGAAGGAGCTCTTCCCAAATAATATGACCTTCAAAATATTCCCATTAAGTAATATTATTGTCCTTAATTTACAGATAAGAAATATTCACCCAAGGTACCACATGGAAGGTACCAGATGGTGAAACTACTTTGGAACTCAGCTGGACACTAGACCTATTCCTATTTAATGGCATTAAAGCTAAAGTCAATTACATTATGGCCTGAAACTGAAAAGGGAAAAGGGGAAGGGAAAAGCTGGCTCCCAATCTCCTAGGTAAAGAACCAAAACATACATAGACACTAAAAAATGGGTCTGTTGTCTCAGGCCACTAATTTACAGGATCCACTGAAAGGAGGGAAAAGAAGAAAAATTGAAAAGCTTCCTAACGAACAGAAGTTAGAAAACTACTTGTCATAATAAAATTGTTGACCACCATCACCCCTTTTATTAGGAACACAAATAGCAAGTGAGGGACTTCCCTGACGGCACAGTGGTTAAGAATCCACCTGCCAATGCAGGGGACACGGGTTCGAGCCCTGGTCCAGGAAGATCCCACATGGCACGGAGCAACTAAGCCCATGCACCACAGCTACTGAGCCCACACACCGCAACTACTGAGCCCACGTGCTGTAACTACTGAAGCCAGCGTGCCTAGAGACCGTGCTCTGCAACAAGAGAAGCCCCCGCAATGAGAAGCCCGCACTCCGCAACGGAGAGTAGCCCCCGCTCGCCACAACTAGAGAAAGCCCACGCAGCAACGAAGACCCAACGCAGCCAAAAAAATTTTTTAAAAAGTAAACCTGATCATTAAAAAAAGCATGTGACTTAGTTCCCTTTCTGACTAATATGGCTCTATTGTACTACATGCTTAGCTAAACTATAACATCTAAGTGTATTTTTGTTTAAAATTTGAATTTTAAAGGCCGAAAGTTTGTGCCCTTATTTTAGTGAATTATTTTGCTGTTACCAATTAGATGCTTTGTGACAAGGAACATGAGAGCTGTTTAAAAGAGACCTGTAGGGCTTCCCTGGTGGTGCAGTGGTTGACAGTCTGCCTGCCAGTGCAGGGGACACAGGTTCGTTCCCCGGTCTGGGAAGATCCCACATGCTGTGGAGCAGCTGGGCCCGTGAGCCATGGCCACTGAGCCTGCGCGTCCGGAGCCTGTGCTCCGCAACAGGAGAGGCCACAACAGTGAGAGGCCCGTGTTCCGCAAAAAAAAAAAAAAAAAAGAGAGAGAGACCTGTACCGGCAGAATAATTGCAGTCCTGAATAGGGCAGGCAATTAAATACAGACTGCAGCCCTGCATCTTGGGGTATTTTGAGGCATCTGATGGCATTGCACCTGGTTCCTGGGATTCGCATGTTGAAAGCCTTTAAGGCTTTCTTTTTAAATATGTATTTAAAGCCATTAATTCTCTCTTGATGAAGCAAACAAAAGAAAGAGCCTTCTACAGAATCTTGCCGCACTCCTGCTAATCCAGGAAAGCCAACTTTTTCAAGAGGGCAGCTCAGAGTCTCCGGTTCTCCTAAGACAGTTGATGCCCTGATGAAATCATTAAATCATTTCCACTGAGACAAACCATCATTAAATATATTTTATTAAAATAATGTTTTGATATTTTAAGAACATGCATGTGGTAAATAGTCAAACAGCATAAAAGAATATCCAGTGAAATGTTAGTGTCTTCCCCCAACCTGCCCCCCTCACCGGCCCTACAGTCTCCTGGTTTCCCTCCACAGAGGGAAATATTCTGCTTTAAATGTGCAAACATATTTGTAGCCTTTATATATATATATATATATATATATATATATATATATATATATATATATATATATATGTAGCCTTTATAGATATATAGATATATTTGATAACTTTATCTCTTTAATAGTCTACAAATTTTTTTTTTAATGAACGTGAAGACAATTAGATTTTTAGGGCTGTACTTTGAAGGAAATAAATAGAGAGAGATGAGAGAGAAACCGGGGATGAGAGAAGGAGCCTGATTTAGATGGGGTCGCCAGAGAAGACCTTTCAAAGAAGGTGACATTTGAGTTGACCGTGAGACAGAGACAGACAGCAAAGTGAGTCAGGGTGGAGAGTGTTCCCCTGGAAGGTATCTCCACAGTTAGAAAAATCAAGGAGAAGTGAAAGGACTTGGTGTTGGAGGAACAATATATCAGTGTGATGGGAGAGGGGGACAGTGGTAGTCATGAGAAACAGGTAGTCTTCTCCACCAGTATAAAGAGTTTGGATTTTATTCCAAGTGCCACTGAGGCACTGAAGAGTTTTAAAAAGGGAGGTGAAATGCGTGGTTTACATTTCTAAAAGCTTACGCTGCTAGATTGTTTCCAAAGATGGCTTCAACAATCATGCCATCCCACGTGCCCTTCTGCAAATGTGACTTTGCCACTCCCTCCTCCTATTTTTCCTCCTCTTAAATGTGGGCAGGCTCTGTGACTTGCTTTAACTAACAAAATGCAGCAGAAGTGACAGTGACACTGTGCAAAGTCTGAGATAGGGTCATAAAAGACCTTGCTACTTCCTTTTTCACTTTCTTGGTGTCTTTAGCCACCATGAAAAGAAGTCTGGGCTAGCTTACTGGAGAGGCCCCATGGCTACAGAGGCCCTGAGATGTTCCAGAGCACAGGAATACAGAGGCCCCAGAATTCCAGCCATCCATCTGAGGGGCCAGGCATGAGAGGGACAACAACTTGGATTCTCCAGCCCAAATTGCAACCACATGAGCAAGTCCAGCCCACTCTGCATGAAACACAGACTTGCTGTTACAGCTGAGCCCTGCCAGCCAACCCACAGAATCATGAACAAATAAAATAGCTGTTTTTTTTAAACCATTAAGATATGGGGTGGTTTGTTACATAGCAGCTGGTAGCTGATGAACATATTCTGGCTGATGTGGGGAAAATGGATTGTAGATTTCAGGTTGGAAGAACAGGAAATCACTTTAGTAGTCCATAAGTGAAATGAATGGAGGCAGTGGAAACTGAGAGAAGTGGATAGATGTGATATAAATTTTGGAGGTAGACTAGATCAGATTTATTGATAGCTAAATTAACATGGATGGTCAGGGAAAGGACTCGTACCAGACATTTGATTTGAGCAACTAGACGTATGGTAATGCCATTTATTAAAGTAAGTTAAGACCCAGATAGGAACAGGATTGGGGGATGGGAGGTGAATCAAGGTCCTTGATTTCTAACATTCTAGTTACTGTATATGGCCACAAGGCAAACTACTTTAATCCTGTGATTTTGGCTGTTTCTTAGATATCTATCATGTTGTCTTTGGTATAAATAATGAATTTTTCCAACTACAAGTCATGAATGAACTGAAGATGACACTTGTAAAAGTTCCAAACTAGTGAGATGGAATTGTTACATATGGACTTCCATAAAAAGTTAACTTTTTATTCATATGGATTTTTAAAGACAAGCTTCTGACATAAATGGTGCCGTAACATGAGAGCAGAAATGTCTTGACTGTAGAGTCGGCCAAACAGAGGTACTAACAGCTCCACATCTGTAGATCAGTTTGGACTTGGCAACCCCTGCCTTGGCTGGGAGGGTTACACTAACTTCAGTGATACAAAAAAGCAGATTCTCCAAGACAAATGACCTTATTAAAAATCCACAAGGGCTTCCCTGGTGGCGCAGTGGTTGAGAGTCCGCCTGCCGATGCAGGGGACACGGGTTCGTGCTCCGGTCTGGGAAGATCCCACATGCCGGGAAGCAGCTAGGCCCGTGAGCCATGGCCGCTGAGCCTGCGCGTCCGGATACTGTGCTCCGCAACGGGAGAGGCCACAGCAGTAAGAGGCCCGCGTACCGCAAAAAAAAAAAAAAAAAAAAAAATCCACAAGAATGAGAGAGTTCTCAAGATGGTAGAGTAGGAAGGCCCTGAGCTCACCTGCTCTCACGGGCACACCAAAATTACAACTATTCACAGAGATACTGTTGCTGAGAAAGACCAGAACCTACCAGAAAAGACCTTCTATAACTAAAGATATAAAGAAGGAACCACACAAGACAGGTAGGAGGAGAGGAGTTGCGGCACAGTCAGGACCCATATCCCTGGGTGGGCAACCCGCAAACGGAAGAATCATTACAATTGCAGAGGTTCTCCTCGAGGAGTGAGGGGTATGAACCCCACATCAGGCTCCCCAGCCCAAGAGTCCTGCACGGGGAAGTTGAGCCCCCAGAAAGTCTGGCTTTGAAGGCCAGGGGTGCTTACTTTAAAAAAAATTTCTTTTTGGGTGCACCACATGCTATGTGGGATCTTAGTTCCCCGACCAGGGATTGAACCCGTGCCCCCTGCATTGGAAGTGCAGAGTCTTAACCACTGAACTGCCAGGGAAGTCCCCAGTGGTGCTTACTTTCGGGAAACCCAGAGGGCTGTGGGAAATAGAGACTCCACTCTCAAAGGGCGCACATAAAATCTCACCTGCTCTGGGACCCAGGGCAGAAGCAGTAATCTGAAAGGAGCTTGGGTCAGACCCACCTGCTGATCTTGGAGAGTCTCCCAGAGAGGCAGGAGGCAATTGGAGCTCACCCTGGAAACACAGACACTGGCGGCAGCCATTTTTAGGAGCTCCTTCTACCACATGGATGCCGGTGCTAGCAAAAAATTTTGGAATCCTCCCTCTAGTTTATTAGCCTTGGGACCCAGCCCTACCCCCATCCACTAGACTGTAGGCACCAGTATTGGGATGCCTTAGGCCCAGCAACTACCTGGGTAGGGAGACAGCCCCACCTACCAGCAGGCAGGCTTCCTTAAGAGCCCCTGAGCCCACAGCTGCCCTTAGACATGGCCGTGTCCAACAGAGGACCCAGGACTTGGCCCTACCCACCAGGGCACAGGCACTAGGCCTGGGACTCTCAGGGCCCTGCAGCCAGAGATTCCGAGACCCAGCTTCCCCCACTGGTGGACAGACACAAGCCCCAGGACCACCAGAGCCCTGTAACTTGCCATGGCAGGACGCAGCCAACCCACCAGCAGGACAACACCAGCCCTAGGACCTGTTAGGCCCCAGCTCAGCCTACCAGCAGTCCGACACCAGCTCTGGGACCCCTGAACCCTGCAGGTAGAGACCCCAGGACCTGGCTCTGCCCACCAGTGGGCTGGCACTAGTCCCAGGACCCAGCTTCACCCACCAGTAGGTGAGAACCAGCCCTGGGATCTCCTGGACCCCAAAACCATCCACCAATGTGTGGACATCAGCCCCAGTCCCACAGTCCCACAGCCTGCCTTGTCAGGACTCAACCAACACGCCAGCAGGCCAGCACCAGCTCCAGGATACCAAGGTTCAAGCCTTGCACACCACCAGGCCAACTCCAACGCTCGCTCACCTTGGGGCCCTCAGCCAGTGGCCCTGGGACCTAGCACCACCCACCAGTGGGCTGACACCAGCTTTGGGACCCCCAGGGCCCTGCAGCCAGAATACCTGGGAACTGGTTCTGCCCAACAGTGAGCTTGCACTAGCCCTGGGGCTCCCAGGGCCCTGGGCTCACCCACCATCAGGCCAATACCAGCTCTGAGATACCTTGGACTCCTTAGCCAGCCACTCCAGGATCCAGGCCCACTTACTGGTGGGCCAGTACCAACTTTGGGAAAGCCCAGCACCTGCAGCCAGCCGTGTCAGGAACTGGCCCTACCCACCAGAAGGCCAACACTAAATCCAGAAATTTCAGCCCCACAGGCACCCACCCCAGAACCCACCAATGAGCCAGCACTAGACCCAAGACCCACTAGGGTTGCGCCGCCAGCCACCTCATGACCCAGCCCCACCAACCAGTGGCCGGCAGCCTCTGCACAAGGCAGGGCCTGGCAACCAAGCAGACTGAGGCCCAGCCACGCCTACCAGACGGCCCATAGTAATCAGCTCGCCACAACAGAAGGACGCATGTTGCCCACATGGGGGCATCCCTAGAGCATATAGCTCTGGTGGCCAGAGGGGAGTGCACTGCCAGGGCGCATAGGACATCTCCTCAAAAGGCCAATTCTCCAAGGTCAGGAAACAAAATCAACCTAGCAGATACATAGAAATAAAAAGAGCAAACTAGGAAAAATGAGATAACAGAGGAACGTGTTCCAAATGAAGGAATAGGCTAAAACCCCAGGAGGAGAACTAAGTGAAGTGGAAATGGGCAATCTACCTGAGAAAGAGTTCAAGGTAATGATGATAAAGATGATCAAAGAACTTGGGAGGAGAATGGATGAACGGAGTGAGAAGTTAGAAATTTCTTAACAAAGAGTTAGAAAATATAAAGAAGAACCAAACAGAGACAAAATATACAATAACTGAAATGAAAAATACATTAGAAGGAATCAACAGTAGTTTAGATGATACAGAGGAACAGATCAGTGAGCTGGAAGATAGAGTAATGGAAATCATTGAAGCCGAACAGAAAAAAGAAAAAAGAATAAAAAGAAATGAAGACAACTTAAGAGACTTCTGGGACAATATCAAGTGTACTAACATTCGCATTACAGGGGTCCCAGAAGGAGGAGAGAGAGGGAAAGGAGGGAGAACATATTTGAATACAAAGAACTAAAAACTTCCCTAACCTGGGAAGGGAGATAGACATCCAAGTCCAGGAATAACAGAGAGTTCCAAACAGGATCAACCCAGAGACAAACACTATATATCACTTATATGTGGAATCTGAAAAAACAAAACAAGCAAACAAATGAAACAAGCAAACAAATAAAACAAATGAATATAACAAAACAGAAAAAGACTCACAGATATAGAGAACAAACTAGTGGTTACCGGTGGGGAAAGGAAAGGGGGGAGGGGCAAGTAGAGGTAGGGGATTAAGAGGTACAAACTACTATGTATAAAATAAATAAGCTACAAGGATATACTGTATGGCACAGGGAACACAGCCAATATTTTATAATAACTTTAAATGGAGTATGATCTATAAAAATTTTGAATCACTATGTTGTATGCCTGAAACTAATATAATATTATAAATCAGCTATACCTCAATAAAGAATACTTAAAACCATAAGAAAAATCTACAAGAATGAAATCTGGGAACTGTCACTTATACATACCACTTAATGTTACCTAAAAACATGGCAGATGCTCTCAGTCAGCTACTTACCATCCATCCCCAAACCTCTTCTCTTCTCCTGTTTCCCAAACTAGCAATGGGGAAAGTACTCAAACTCTGAGACTCCTTCACGTCTTGTCAGTAAGAAGATAGGGGGAATCCTGCTGGGGAACTTCTAGGAAAGGGTTTGCTTCCTAATAAAAGATGTCAGGGTATCAGAAGAGCCCCCTGACCCCCCTTCCTCACCCTTTCCTGCTCTGAACACAGTTGTGTGAGAACATGGTACTTGGAGTTAGGAAAGCCATCTTGCAGCCTTGAGGTAACAGGCCTTAAGATTAAAGCCTGTCCTGGAAATGGCAGAATAGAAAGAAGGAAGACGCTGGATGACCTTGCTGAACTACTGTGCTCAAACCTGTAAAAGCCTACCCCCAAACTTCTTATTTCCTGAGAAAATTAAAAGTCCATTTCTCAAGTCAGTGCTGCCCTACCTTGACCAGTCATGGCACACATATTTATACGGCACACTGACCTAAACGGACAGGCTGCTTGCAGCCAGAGGTGACTGGCCCAGAGACTTTGGCCGCCTCAGGCCCTGCCCAGCTGTCCCAGAGGCTGAGGGGATCAATAACTTGGCCATATCAGTAACCCATTTATGGCACACAAGTAGTGGTGGCAAACCAGTTGGGAAGTTCTACTTAAACCACTGAAGGTGGGGTTTTCTGAACTTTGCAGTAAAACGTATCCTAGCTGATACAACATATAACCTTTATAAGTGGACGGAGGGAAGGAGGGATGGATGGATGAAACGGGATCATATACCTATCGGTGAATTCAGAAGTTATGTCATATTCAGAGGATCCTAGGAAAGGTGTCTCAGGATATATCAGGAGATAATCACAGCTTCATTAGAAAGGGAACTTGGTTTTGCTTCTCTCTGTACTTCTCACTTCCTTCTTCTCTCTCTGCATGAAAACTGGCTTTCTGTGCTTCCCCCACCAGATGGCAGGAGATGGCTGCTCCACCTTTCCAGGCCCAGTGATAGTGGGCTCAGTTTCCGGAACTAGGCTACCTGGGTAGCCTAACTAGCTGTGTGACCTAGACCAAGAAACTTAACCTCTCTGTGCCTTGATTTCCTCATCTCTCAACTGTTTATAATGTTATATACCTCAATAGGGTTGTAGAAAGAATTAAATCCATTAAACTATGTAAAATCATTTTTCAAGGTGAGCACAATATAAGTTTTAGCTATTATTATTTTTGATTCCTAGGCAAGAAAATCTGATTAGTTGAGTTTAGGCCAGTAATCCATTCCTAATGCCCCAATCATATTTTACATAAGACCATATACTGCTACTCCTTTAGCACATGTACCTCAGCTATTATTTAATATTTGATTGAGGACTGTATTCACCACTAGACTCTAGGACCATTGCTTGCGCTCATTGTTTTGTTCTCAGTGCCTAACACGGTGGTCAGAGCCTCTCTGAAGCACAATTCTAGGGCGCACCATTTACGTTGTATTTTATGAGCAATATGGCAGCTTGACGGTGGTCCAGTGCCAATAAGTATGCTGAATTAATGGCCCAGTCCACTATGGCTGGGGGTGCAGCTTGTGGCTGCAAAGGTCTATCCTCATGAGTGGGGAGACAGCTCTGAACAAAAGGGGGAAAAGCTGAATAGAAACTTCCAAATATATCTACCATGTGCCTCATGTGGCCAGGCACAGGGAATACAAAGTCAAACAAAGTCAGGCAGAGATTGCTGGTGTCATAATCCCCCCACCACTTTGTCCTTAGTTTGATATCCTTAACTGTTCTTGAGTATCAACATACTCGAGGAAGGAAGCCCAGGCTCAGTGGGGTTGAATCATGATTGGTTTACACTGGGTATGATAACCAGCCCCTCACCTTTGTGACCCAGTTGTGATCAATGACATGAAAGGAAAAATAGATTTAAGGGGCAGCTGTGAAGAATTTGTTCTCAAATTAAAATAAACACAGTGAGAAGGCCTGCCCCTTTCTCCTGCCTAGATGTCAAGCCAAAGACAAAAGCCAGTACTGAGGTGGTACGGTAGAATAATAGAGCCTAGACCCAGATATTTTTATTATATAGTTTTTTATGTGTTTAAACCACTCTAGTCAAGCACACTCTTTCCAGCAGCCAAACACATTTGAACTGATAAACATGGCCCCTTTATCTTTATAACTGAAAGTGAGTGAGGGAGACAGATCAGATAATCAGTAGCTCAAGATCAGGAACTGAGAAGGTGGCCCACTACCATCACTCCTATTCCACAGTGTACTGTAAGTCTTTGATTGCATAATAAGATAGGAAAAAAGACAGGGTTTCCCTGGTGGTGCAGTGGTTGAGAGTCTGCCTGCTGATGCAGGGGACACGGGTTCGTGCCCCGGTCCGGGAAGATCTCACATGCCGCGGAGCGGCTGGGCCCGTGAGCCATGGCCGCTGAGCCTGCGCATCCGGAGCCTGTGCTCCGCAACGGGAGAGGCCACAACAGTGAGAGGCCCGCGTACCGCAAAAAAAAAAAAAGATGAACAATCATACCTATAATTGGAGAAATACAGGGCTTCCCTGGTGGCGCAGTGGTTGAGAGTCCGCCTGCCAATGCAGGGGATCGTGCCCCGGTTCAGGAAGATCCCACATGCCGCGGAGCGGCTGGGCCCGTGAGCCATGGCCACTGAGCCTGTGCGTCAGAAGCCTGTGCTCCGCAATGGGAGAGGCCACAACAGTGAGAGGCCCGCATACCGCAAAAAAAAAAAAAGACAGAGGAACTGAATAGTCGAATCTCAGAAACAGAATGCTAAGTGAAAAAAGCAAGTTGCATAGGAATCATGCAGAATGTTTCCACTTACAGAAAAGTTCAAAACCAGGCAAAACTGAACAATACAGTATTTAGGGCTACATATGTTTGTGATGAGAATTATTATTTTTTTAATTATTTTATTTTATTTATTTATTTTATTTTTGGCTGCGTTGGGTCTTCATTGCTGCGTGCGGGCTTTTTCTCTGGTTGTGGCGAGCAGGGGCTACTCTTCCTTATGGTGCACGGGCTTCTCATTGTGGTGGCTTCTCTTGTTGCGGAGCACGGCCTCTAGGCATGCGGACTTCAGTAGTTGTGGCTCGTGGGCTCTAGAGTGCAGGCTCAGTAGTTGTGGTGCACGGGCTTAGTTGCTCCACAGCATGTGGGATCTTCTCGGACCAGGGCTCGAACCCGTGTCTCCTGCACTGGCAGGCGGATTCTTCACCACTGCACCACCAGGGAAGCCCTCGATAGGAGAATTATTAACATAAAATTACGGACTGTGGTTTCCTCTGGAGGACAAGGAGGGTATGATCACGGAGGAGCACATGTAAGGTTTCGTGAGTGGAAGACTTAGCAAGGGATGGAAGTCAGAATGGTGGGCTGAAGGACCAACTGCAGCTAATGTCGCAAAAGACAGCTAGTGCAGTCAACTCGTTAAAGAAATGTTGCTGGAAATAGGAGCAGATTATATTCTCATAGAACAGTGAAAGCTGTCATTGGTAGAGTAGAACTTTTTTCTCATGAGGCAGAAGGAGAAAGTAGTGGGGTGGATGTATGAGGCTGGCTGTGATGGAGCTGGACAGAGAGGCAGAACAGAACTGCAGGCTGGGAGCCTCCCTCATATACAGGGAGCTTTAGGATTCTCCTTTCATTAGGTGTCCAAACACTGTGTGCCCACTTGGAGACAAGCAAGCGTGATCTCCAAGCAGCTCACCCACTGACTGCTTTGGCTCTCATGAGGCCCCTCTGCCAGGAATTGCCATTAACTAATGTCCGGGAACAACTGCAGACCCGTCAGTTCCCAGGAGCATTCACATGTCATACAGGCTGGCTTCTGTTCCTTTCAGCAGGATTAATGTGCAATTGCTCTGACTGCCCATGAATGTAACTTCAAACTCCATCTCATCTCGACCTTGTGGTGATGTCATAAAAGCTTCCCGGAGGAATGCAGCACTCTAGCTTTAGTTGTTTATTCAAGGGACTATAGCTAGGAAAAGTCTTTAATCTGGAAAAGTATAAGAAGGAAATGATCAGGTTGAAAGGTAATGGGTGCTTACCTTGACCTTGGGGGTTCACCTAGAACTCAGCAGTGACCTGCCTGGAGAGAAATCCAGAGCTGATGAGCACGGAAAGAAAATGTGTTCTAACAGCTTTAGATGGGGAGCGACAGGGATGGGGGCAAATCTGAAGAAAGCCAAAGGATACTCAGAAGAGAGGTTTCACACTCTGCCACGTAAAACCCTAGCTATGCCTTTGGGGTTGGGGGAAGTTCAGAAGTAGTGGATGAAAATCAAGCACTTACCCTTTCCTGGTATGCATAGGGCTGTTTGGATTTCTCCTGCTTAATGTTCCCTGAAGGAGAGAGGGAGACAAATATCTTAAGAAAAAGTAGGAGATCATCATGTTTCTTTTTCCCTGGAAACCAGGCCTATTTCAGAGGGGATAAGAAAAATCCGGTTCAAAATAAGCTCAGGGAAGACCGAAACTCCATTCTAGGTTTCCCCACCTCCCTCTCCAGCTCTCTGTGTTCAGAGAGCAGATACCTGTCGCGCTTCTTCAAAAGGTTGAATGAGGTCCTACTCATACATTCATTCAACAATAACTTACTGAGTGTTCGCTATGTTCAGGGAACTCTTCTAGATACTGAAGTAGTGACTGTGAAAAACAGACAAAACCAGACCGAGTTAATGGTATGTAAAGTGTGATTTGAATATAGGAGGCAGGAACGTTCAATGCTTTTGCCCGTTTCGTATGGGATGCTTCCGACAAGCTATTAGCAGACAAGCTTTTTGGAATAAAGGCTTCCTTTCTTTTCTCCAGCTTTCTAATGAGCCTGGATCATTCATCATTGTTGTTCAGCTTCTGAGACATCCCGGTTAAGTGAACTACGAACATATTGAAATACACACTTGGCCACAGGTTGAGGGATGGTTTCTCCACCCGAATCCCCTCTCCCTCCTACAAACCTCCTGGCAACCCCTGCCAGGAAAACCTCACCCAACTGCATCCGCCGCTCCTCTCCCTCTTTATAAGGATGGCTCTCAGGAGGGCGCGGAAGCGGCAGCGGCCCAGCAGGGAGCTGGCTGCAGGCCAAGGCCAGCCCGAGGGCCCTGGAGGCCCCATCTCCCCTCGGGCCGCTGCCGTGCCCTGACCGGCCGCTGCGGGGCGCTGCGGCCCCAGCCTAGGAGCGCGGGCGCGGCGGGGCGGGGCGGGGCGCGGCGGGGCGGGGCGGGGCGCGGCGGGGCGGGGCGCGGCGCCGAGCGGGCGGCGGGCGCGGCGGCTCGGCCACAGGTAACCTGCGGGAGCGGGGAGCGCAGACCGGCGAGCGGCGGCAGGAGGCGGCGGCGCTGGGCGGCGCCGAGGCCCAGGGCCCGCCGGAGCCAGCGGGAGCCCGTGCCCATCGTCTCCCCTCGCCCCCCACGCTGTCGCCGGCGTCGGTCCCAGCGGCGCGGAGAGAAAGGTACCGTGTGCTCTCGCCGGGTCCCTTCGAGACCCCTCTTCATCCCAGGATAGGCGTCCCCTACTCTCGGGGGGTTTCTCATCCCGGGAGGACCGTGTCGCGGGTGGGAGCGCCCCCAGGTCGCTGTCTGTTTGGGGAGGAGTCCCAGACAGAGCGCGTTGCCCCTTTTTCTGCGGCCTCTGGGGAAGCCGGCGTGGGAGGGGGGGTCCTTCCTGGGGCACCTCCCTTGTCTCTTTCCTTCAGTTGCTTCCCTAGAATATAGAACTTTGGTGGGAGGAGGCAGAGAACTTTCTCGTCTTTGCTCGTCCCCCTCCTCTTTCTCCAGTGAGCTCTAAGAGTTTGTAGAAAGTGGGGGGCGGGGCGGGGGTCCCAGACCGGGTGCGGAGGCCGGCCGTCTTCGGGCGTAAGGGAGGGTCCCGTCTGGTGGCCAGCGTCCCCCGCCGTCCCTGGGCCTGCGGGCCGGCCTCCGAGTGACCGGGCTCGGCTCGGACGCGACAGCAGCCTGACCCCTTCCCTCACCCCTTCGAGGACCACAGAGGGCTGCAGGCGCCGGACCGTGGGGCTGCCCTACCCCGGGGAGGTCCGCTCTGGCTGGACTTAAGCTCTGTAAAGAGTTAGAAAGTGGCATCTCCCCGGGCTCAAGGGAGCGAGCACATTGTTTGGTTTGAGTTCAGACATCAGCTCCCGGACACTTGTCTTGGAAATTTCGGTGTGGTGCTTCCGGTAGATTTGAGGGGCGGGAGGGGAAGTGGAGTCTTATTTGTGACCCTAGAGGAGCGTCCGTTTCCTAGAGCGGGTCAAGAATGTTTTCCCGGGGCTTACCTGGTGGCGCAGTAGTTAAGAATCCACCTGCCAATGCAGGGGACACGGGTTCGAGCCCTGCTCCAGGAAGATCCCAGATGTCGCAGAGCAACTAAGCCCGTGTGCCACAACTACTGAGCCTGCGCTCTAGAGCCCGTGAGCCACAACTACCGAAGCCTGCGTGCTCCGCAACAAGAGAAGCCACCGCGGTGAGAAGTCTGCACGCTGGAAAGAAGAGCAGCCCCTGCTCGCTGCAACTAGAGAAAGCCTGCGTGCAGCAACGAAGACACAACATAGACCAAAAAGAAAAAAAAAAAAAAAGAATGTTTTCCCTAAAGCATGGTGAGATGGTTTAAGTGGTGGTTGAGAGATCCCCTTTGGGGTCATGAGATTGAGTCTTGATGCCACTTGTTAGGTGTGTGACATCGGAAGACCCACTTCTTTAAACCTCAGTTTTTAGAATTGTAAACTAGGTGTATGACACATAGCCTGGGGGTACGGTTGTAGAAATTAAGTGAAATGATGCAAGTGAAAAGCTCGGCAGAGCGCTCTTGAAGGTTGGGCATCCTTTTTGTGAGTCTGTTGGATGGTGATATTCATTCACATTGAGCTAATGTCTGTTAGGCCAATGGAAGTGGGAAGCACTTGGGCAGTGACACAAACACCCCTGGGTCCACGGTGGTCCCACAGTGTACTGATGGTCTCTGACGTAGTTTCCCATCCTTAAAACGGCAATAGCAGCCTGTTGTTCTGCTGTAGTAGGTGCTGGACTATACATATTTAGCTTTCCTCATCCCTAGCAGGTGCTTAGTATCTGGTAAATGAAGAATTTTTTTTTGACTAGGGATATAAATTAAAATTGGAAGAGTTTTCTGCTCTCTAGGTCCTAAATGAGATGGGGAGAGTGGAAGAAGGGTGTAAAGGAGTAAGAGCCCAGAAAACAACTGGTTGCATGTTGTTGGGAGGTATAAACCAAGGGTGATAACAAAATGCTAATTTGTTGACTCCTTGTTCGGTGGTGGCACCAAAAATTAACCTTAGCTTCCCACTCAAACTCATCAGCCTCTCCAGAGCCCCTCCAGGTAAGCATATAATCCAAGTAAAAGCAGACGGCTTGTGATCCAACTCTGCTTAGAGACGAAGTACTCTTTCAACTCCCAAGGCCCTCGCATATTGAAATTCTGGTGCTGCCACTGTGGCCTATATCATACATTCAGAAAGTATCAAACGGAGAGGTGCAAATTAAAGAAGAAGAACACAAGGCACACCCGGGTACCCATCACCCAGCTGAAGAACCAGGGCATCCTCAGAACCTTGCAGGCCCGAGCACTCCTCCCTGTGGCATTCCACTTACTTCTCTCTCTCTCCCCAAGGAACTGATAGTCTGGATTTTGTGTTTATTTTCCCCTTGCTTTTCACCTTAATATCTTACATGAAAAACTCTGTGGAAGGGAAGTTTCCAAACAAGCCTTTCCACAATAACCTGGAGCATTCCTGTAGAACGTAAAAGCAGGATATTGAGAGTAAGATGCAAACCACAGAAAGCTGAAAGTATCAAAGTGCTGGGACGGGCAGGCTGGCTGTCAGGGTCTGCCCCCAGTTTCCTTTGGCACAGGTTCTGTGGGTGTGTTCTGTCTGTGTCGGGGAGGGCCAGTCTCTTTCAACATAGCTTGGAGGCTATAATTTTGAAAGCTTTGCTTGAGTCTCTAAGAAGTGGAAAAACAGTAATTAGTGTGCATGTGTTTTAGAAGTGTTTAAAAAAAATACCAGTTTTCCAGGGGACATTGTATGGGATTTGAAGGATTAAGCCTGCTGAGAGTGACCTTTAAAAACGGTTTTAACCTAAATTCTTCTTTTTCTGGTTATGATATTTGTGTTAGGGACCTTAAGTTATTCCTTTGGGCTGAATCACAGGTCTCCTCTGTGAATCTTACACATTCTGACATTTCTTGGTTAAGGCAAAGATTCCTAAACTTGGTTCATGGCCCCCTTAGTATCTAAGTAATTTTTTCAGTGTCCCTAGATTTAGGTAGTTAGTAGTAGTTAGGTTGAAATAACGTAATAAGTATTTATATCCTAACAACATACAAAAGCTGTTTGAAAAAAAAAGAATGCACATAAACTGAGAGAAAAAAATTTATATCATTCTTAAATAACCACAGCTACAAAGAGGATGTGTGTGTGTGTGTGCTGCACACACGAACTTTGGGATCAGATTGGATCCCAATCTCATTTCCTGTCCCACGTTAATTTTTCTGCAGCACTTGCTTTTTATCACAGCAACCACTGAAAACCCAAGCTTTGCAGAGATAAATGATGTCATTGATAGGAATGTAATGGGATCTGATGTTGAAGCTGTGGACTCCTCCAGTCTGTAAGTTCAGTGTCCAGCACATTGAGTACACTGTGTTTCCCTTGAAATTTTCAAAAATCCTACGTTTCCCCTGTGCATTTTCTACAGCTCCTGAGCGCCTTGGCGCACAGTTGGGGAATTGTTGGTCTAAGGTAAAACCCCCTTCCCAAGGGAGATCAGTTACTAAGGAAGGTGTCTGCCTGAAGTAGCCCCAGGTTAAGCTTCTGGGTACAGTGGGCTACATCTGGGTTTTCTCCTCTGCGTAAAATGGAGTGGCTAGAGCCTTCCTCATAAGGGTCATTCAGAGGATTAAACTAGATAACGTATGTAAAACCATCTACCAAAGCCCTGGAATATAATGGAGTCTCAAGAAATGGTAGCTGTTTTAATGATTGTTAAATAGTACTAAATGAATGTCCAGTAATAGGTGTATGTCATTGCCCCTATTTAAGAATAGCCAGTGCTTGAAATCTCAACCTTAGCAAATAAACTATGAGGTAATTAGTTCACATTATAGGATGATTTATCATTTTCAAACAGAAAACTCTGGTGTACCATTGTGACACTTTGATTTTTCAGACCATCCTTGGAATACTCATTTTCATTTGCCACCATGTGCCCTGGTTTGGGGAGGAGGTCATAACTGATTGGATTGAGCCTGAACTTTGTCATAAGACAAAGTCTTGGGAAGTTTGGATGTAGGTTACAGGCCAAGAAATGTTTCAAGTAGGATTTAATATATACTTTTGGCACAGAGAGCAGATAATCTTTTCAGATTAAACAGTTTTTATTAAATTGTAGAGCATCCCATGATAATTCCTATCAATAAGTGGTACTTGTTAATCCTCCAAGGAAAGGTTGACTTGGATAGCGATGTCACAGATGGCTGTCACGGTGCCTTTTAGGTAACATAGACCTTTCCTCCCTTGTCCTATTCCTTGCCCAGATCCCAAGCGTAAGCTAGGACCAGGTGATATTTTAACAATTTGTGAGAATACACTCAATAGTGATGTTTCCCTAGCCTAGTTGTAGATTCTTATTGTTGCTTTCTTCAGTCAGTTATCATTGGGAAGCCTATACAGAACCATAGGCGATGCTTCCAGATTGACATAAAATTTTTTCTGTTTGTTTTGGTTTATAATGTTGAGGGTTTTCTTCTCCCTCTATAAAATTTGGATATATGTTTGTGTGTGAGAAAGTATTTGATTCTTCTGAACTGATAATTCCATTTTTTCCATTTCACGCCCATCTATAAATTATCAGCATTATTTTTACTTAACATATTGCTCCTTTCTTAAAAAATAAGAATTTCATATCTTGCCTTGGGTTAAGCTGATTATATTTAACACTCAACATCTTCTTTTTCTAAAGTACAGCTGACTTAACAATATTATATTAGTTTCAGGTATACAACATGGTAATTCAGTATTTTTATAGATAATACTCAACGCCTTATGGTTTTAGGGTATAAAGTAGAAAACTGCATTGTAGATAATAAAATGTGGATTAGAATGAATTGCTTTCTACTTTTTGTCTGCAACTCTTAATTAAAAGAAAATTGAGAGTCAAAGTTTGAGCATCCGTTTAACTATTAGAATCTGATATTAGGCACAAAGTGCTTTGCAAAATGCTTGACTCTTTTTCTTAAAGGCTGTAATCCATTTTTAGTTATTATAAAATATTGGCTATATTCTCTATGTTGTACAATATGTTCTTGTAGCTTATTTTATACCTAATAGTTTGTATCTCTTAGTCCCCTACTGCTATACTGCCCCTCCTCCCTCCCTCTTCCCACTGGTAACCATTAGTTTGTTCTCTGTATCTGTGAGTCTTCTTCTTTTTTTTGTTGTATTCACTAGTTTGTTGTATTTTTTAGATTCCACATATTAGTGATGCCATACAGTATTTGTCTTTCTCTGTCTGACTTATTTCACTTAGCATAATGCCCTCCAAGTCCATCCATGTTGCTGTAAATGGCAAAATTCATTCTTTTTTATGGCTGAATAATATTCCCATGTGTTTATGTATATATATACCACATCTTCTTTATCCATTCATCTGTTTTTATTAATACATTTATTTATTTATTTTGGACTGTGTTGGGTCTTTGTTGCTGCGTGCAGGCTTTCTCTAGTTGTGGCGAGCGGGGGCTACTCTTCATTGCAGTGCGCGGGCTTCTCATTGCGGTGGCTTCTCTTGTTGCAGAGCACGGGCTCTAGGCATGCTGGCTCAGTAGTTGTGGCACGCGGGCTCTAGAGCACAGGCTTAGTAGTTGTGGCACACGGGCTTAGTTGCTCTGTGGCATGTGGGATCTTCCTGGACAGGGCTCGAACCCGTGTCCCCTGCATTGGCAGGCGGGTTCTCAACCACTGCGCCACCAGGGAAATCCTGTCCATTCATCTGTTGATGGACACTTAGGTTGCTTCCATATCTCGGCAATTGTAAATAATGCTGCTGTGAACACAGGGGTGCATGTATCTTTTCGAGTTAGTGTTTTTGTTTTTTTCAGATATTTACCCAGGAGTGGAATTGCTGGGTCACGTGGTAGTTCTATATTTAGCTTTTTGAGAAACCTCCATATTGTCTTCCATAGTGGCTGCACCAGTTTTCATTCCCACCAACAATGCAAGAGGGTTCCTTTTTCTCCACACCCTCTCCAGCATTTGTTATTTGTGTTCTTTTTGATGATAGTCATGCTGACAGGTGTGAGGTGATGTCTCATTGTGGTTTTGATTTGCATCTCCCTGATGATTAGCAATATTGGCATCTTTTCATGTGTCTGTTGACCATCTGGGAACTGCTTGACTCTTAATATCTTCATGTAAAACTAGGAAAGGGTATGTAAGGAGGAAAAGATTTAATTTAAATTTGGGAGTTTATTGGTAGCTGAATGGACTTAATTTCATCTACATCACTGATTTGTCTTCAGTTCCAGAATGGAGATTATGGGAAATATTTCTGTCCATGATAGTAAAAAGCATTCTTTAAAAAAAGGTGGATTTGGGACTTCCCTGGTGGCGCAGTGGTTAAGAATCCACCTGGCAATGCAGGAAACATGGGTTCGAGCCCTGGGTTGGGAAGATTCCACATGCCGCGGAGCAGCTAAGCCTGTGCGCCACAACTACTGAATCCTGCGCGCCTAGAGCCCGTGCTCCGCAACAAGAGGAGCCACTGCAATGAGAAGGCCTCACACCACAACGAAGAGTAGCCCCCGCTCGCCGCAACTAGAGAAAGCCTGCATGCAGCAACAAAGACCCAACGCAGCCAAAAATTAAATAAATAAATGAATTTATAAAAAAATAAAAAAAGGTGAATTTAATGGAGATAGATATCAGCAGATAGTAACTAAGAATGGAGAGGTAGTTCGAAGTAAACTAGTATTAATAGCTAAACAGGAATCAGCAAGGCTTTTTTTTTTTTTTTTGGTTTATTTTTGTTTTTGTAAAGGACATATGCTTTGAGAAATGTTTGTAAAAGGAATAAATACAAAAGAATAAGGTCAGTTTTCCTTACAGATATTAAGTAGATAAGAGGTGAAAACAGAACTTAGTTCTTTCAAGGTTGTGACCTTTTCCACATTAGCTCTAGGAACCCTGTTCTCCATCGTCTTGTTGGGTTGGATGGAGGGGCACGTCCGGGGTCCTTGAGGGGGATGGAAGGACATTGGATGGACATTAGGAAACGTAGTGTAGTCCTGGCCACCAGCTTGCGGTGGAGCTCTAGAAAATATCTCAGAGCCTCAGTTTTCTCTTCACTAAGAGGACTAGACCAAAATATTATTTTTTAAAAGGTATGGTTTTGTGAAATCATTCATATTCACAGTGTAAAAGCAACACTCTTTTTTTCCCTCACTTCTAAAGATCGGTGCCCTTGAATCAACCTGATGGTCTGTGGGCCAAAGAGAGCTAATGAGATTGTTAACCTCATGTAACCTGATGACTTCCTTTTATTATGAACATCAATAGCTTACTGTGTAGAGTCCTTTCAGACTATGTATGCATGTATTCACATTTTAGAATATAAACCCAAAGTACCATCTTATTCTAAAACCTGATTCCAAGGTCAGAAAATTTATATTCTTTTTTCAGTAAATTAGAGTTTTCAGTTTTTAAAAATGTCAGCATTTTATTCTAACTCTAGGAAAGTCCCAGGGGAATCTGATATACTAGGAGATTGCCTCTAGGTGGTGAGTTTTAGGAGCATGGGTGTTTTTGCCTCTCTGCATCTTTATGGAAATTTTAAGTCTTCTTACAATGAACATATATTTAGTTTATAATCAGAAAAATAAATTAGTTAAAAAGTTTAAAAAATTACACAAGAAAATTCATTATTAATCAAATGTACTAAAAAAATACTTTGTTCCCGTAATAGAACTATTTAGATCTTCGAGTAACTAAAATATTTGCTTAATGAGAGGTGAAAATGTAATGACATGAGATTGGACCTATTTTTTAAAAAAATTTATTTATTTTTTATTTATTTATATTTGGCTGTGTTGGGTCTTTGTTGCTGCGCACGGGCTTCCTCTAGTTGCGGCGAGCGGGGACTACTCTTCGTTGCAGTGTGTGAGCTTCTCATTGCGGTGGCTTCTCTTGTCACGGAGCATGGGCTCTAGGCACGCAGGCTTCAGTAGTTGTAGCACGCGGGCTCAGTAGTTATGGCTCGCAGGCTCTAGAGTGCAGGCTCAGTAGTTGTGGCGCGTGGGCTTAGTTGCTCCGTGGCATGTGGGATCTTCCCGGACCAGGGCTTGAACATGTGTCCCCTGCACTGGCAGGCAGATTCTTAACCACTGCGCTGCCAGGGAAGCCTGAGATGAACCTATTTTATTATAGTTAGATGGTAGTGATTTGAATTTATTATTGAGGATGAAAATAAATCATGAACAATTTGACTTGGAAATTTTCAGTTCAGATTTTTCACAAAAATAAAAGTTATTTCTCTTTCTTTGGAAGGGATAACATGTCTTATGCCAGTTTTTTGTTTTTAAATTAATTAAGTTATTTTTGGCTGCGTTGGGTCTTCGTTGTGGTGTGCGGGCTTCTCATTGCAGTGGCTTCTCTTGTTGCGGAGCATGGGGTCTAGGCGCGTGGGCTTCAGTAGTTGTGGCATGCGGGCTCAGTAGTTGTGGCTTGCAGGCTCTAGAGCGCAGGCTCAGTAGTTGTGGCACACTGGCTTAGTTGTTCCACAGAATGTGGGATCTTCCCAGACCAGGGCTCGAACCCATGTCCCCTGCATTGGCAGGTGGATTCTTTACCACTGCACCACCAGGGAAGTCCCTAGTGTTAGTTTTTAAACTTACTTTCTATCTAGAAAATACCAAGTGAACTGTAAGTCTCAGCTGAAATTCTGAATTTGACCCAATTTAGGTAGAATGTCGAGATGCACTATATAATGTTTTATATTATGCCATATGTAGTATAAAATATTCAAGTACCAAAGAGCAGACTTGTTTTTTTTTTTTTTGCGGTACACGGGCCTCTCACTGTTGTGGAGCGCAGGCTCCGGACGTGCAGGTTCAGCGGCCATGGCTCACTGGCCTAGACGCTCCGCGGCATGTAGGATCTTCCCAGACTGGGGCACGAACCCGTGTCCCCTGCATCGGCAGGCGGATTCTCAACCACTGCACCACCGGGGAAGACCTGGTTGTAACATTTTTGACGGTTTACTTAACCTCATTATGCCTCAGTTTCCTAGTCTGTAAAATGGGGATTTGAAACAGTTTTGTACTCTGACTATGGTGGTAGTTACATGAATCCATGAATGTGATAAAATTCATAGAACTACACACACACATACACGCACACACACGCGCGCGCACACACACGCACACACACACACAAACACTGTGAGCCCATGGAAAAAGTGAAATCCAAATAAGTTCTGTAAGTTTACTTAATAGTATTATACCAGTGCCAGTTTCCTTGTTTTGATAATTGTACTATGGTTATGTAAGATATTATCATTGAGAGATAGGGTACACAGGAACTCTCTGTATTATTTTTTTATTGTGATAAAATATACACAACATAAAATTTACCATTTCAGTAATTTTTTAAGTATGCAGTTCAGTGGCATTAATCACATTCACATTGTTTTGTAACCATCACCACTGTCAGTCTCCAGAGCTTTTTCATCATCCTAAACTGAAACTCTGTACACGTTAAACGATAACTCCCCAATCCCATCTCCCCCAGGCCCCTGGTAACCACTCTTCTACTTTCTTTCTCTGTCAGTTTGATTCTAGATGCCTCCTGTAAGTGGAATCATACAATATTTGTTCTTTTGTGACTGGCTTATTTTACTTACTCTTAATACCTTTGAGGTTCATGGACTATTTTTTGCAACTTCTATGTGAGACTAATGTTGTTTCAAAATAAAGTTTAAAAAAGTAATTAAAAAAAAAATCCCATTGATGGGGCCCCACTGCTGGACTGTACCAAGGCCTAGAGGTTAAGAGCAGTGCAGATGGCCAGAAAGGCCAAGGAGTGACATTACCTCTCTTTCCTCTTCCTCCTTATCCCCAGTCATAGGAGAAGAGATGCGAGAAAGAGCTGTGTTCTCTCTTGTATAGGGAAGAGCCTGCATTATTTATTAGTAGGTTCCTATATCAACCTGAGGAGCAGCTATGAAATCTCCTACTAAAATAGGGATTCTTTTTGTTGTTGTTGTTGTTTTGATGTTTCTGAAAACATGCTTGATTTTTAAAAAAAAATTTTATTAGAGTATAGTTGATTTACAATGTTGTGTTAGTTTCAGGTGTACAGCAAGGTGAATCAGTTATACATATACACATATCCACTCTTTTTTAGATTCTATTCCCATATAGGCCATTACAGAGTACTGAGTAGAGTTGCCTGTGCTATATAGTAGGTCCTTATTAGTTATCTATTTTATATATAGTAGTGTGTATATGTCAATTCCAATTTTCCAATCTATCCCTCCCCCCCTTACCCCCGGTAACATAAGTTTTTTTTCTTTTTTTTTAAAAGGCATTATATTATTTATTTATTTACTATTTATTTATTTATTTGACTGTGCTGGGTCTTAGTTGCGGCACACGAACTCTTAGTTGTGGCATGTGGGATATAGTTCCCTGACCAGGGATCGAACCCAGGCCCCCCTGCACTGGGAGCACGGAGTCTCAGCCACTGGACCACCAGGAAAGTCCCCATAAGTTTGCTTTCTACATCTGTAACTCTATTTCTGTTTTGTAGGTAAGTTCATTTGTACTCCTTTTTTAGATTCCACATATAATCATATAAATATGGTATTTGTCTTTCTCTGTCTGACTTACTTTGAAATAGGGATTCTTAACCTGAGGTTCATTGATGGGCTACAGATGCTTTAAGAGCTCCCAGAATTTAGGTGTAAGTATTTAAGTGAATGTTCATTTGTATATATGAGAGGGAAGACATTCCATAGCTTTTGTTATATTCTCACATGGTTCCCTAACCCAAAAATGGTTAGTAAGCAATGCAAGAAAATGTTGTTTACAGAGCTCTACCCACTGCATAACAGGCTCTTTCACTTGGGTGTCTTAGCCCCTTTCAGTTTTCTGGTATATCTTTCCCCTTACCAGCCTCCAGAGGCTTTCTTTCTGTTTAAACCTGAGAGAAGCCTGAACAATTCATTTCCCTCAGAGCCTCCCGCCATTCTCTCCTATATCCTACAAACTCCAGGATCCATTCCTCAAGGGCCAGAGGAGCCCCACAGCAAACTATCTTGGAGTCCCTAGTGGGCAGATGTGGAACTAGAGTGTGTGCAGGACTCAGCCTCACAACTGCCATTTCTGTCCCTAACCTCTTTAGGCTCCAGAAAAATAGGAAGAAAATAATACTTGAGATACAGCTCTGGAAAACTCATGAAGTGGTCCTGAATGACTGAAGTTCAGTAGATTCTGCCTTGGGGAATGCAAATTTAATTTTCAGATTGTCTTCTGGCTTACACTTTATGTTTTAAATGTATTATAAATATATCATACAACACATTCTACCTTGTGGAGTATCCAGTGATTTAGGTGAGCTATTGCAATGATGTATTGTTATAAAAGATGTTAGTATCAGAATTTATTTATAAATAGAACTCTCTAGTCATTCAGACTGGTTTTTAACTCATATGAATGGATTGCATAAATGGGAAAAACTGTAACTTTCAAGTTTTTCTTATACATGTGATTCTTCAATACTTGCATTCATCTTAGAAACCCTTCAGTAAATTATGACTTGACTCATTTATCCACCTCAAATCTCAGTAGCTTAATCCAGTAAAAGTTTATTTCCAGCTCACCTGAAGTCCAAATAGGTTATTCCTGGTTGAGCAGCTCTCCTGGTTAGCTCTTCTGCAAGTGACTCTGAGATAAAGGCTCCTTCCATCCCGTTATACCATCATTTTCAACATGTGGTTTCTCATGTCCCTACAAGGGGAAGAGAGTATGAAAAACACAACCAGATTAACTACCCTCACCAGCAAGTGAAAACATCACTTCTGCTCACATTCCATTGGCCAGAAGCAGTTCAGAGCCCCACCTCAATTTATGGGGACTGGGAAATATAGCGCCTGGCCAGACAGCTGCTTCTGAGCAATAATCATTTACTTTATTTATTTAATTTTTTATTTTTTGGCTGCACATGCAGATTCCGGGATCTTAGTTAGATCACGGATGGAACCCAGGGCCACTGAGTCCTGGTCACTGGACCACCAGGGAATTCCCAATAATCATTTACTTTAGAAGGGGAACAGAACTCTTTGGTGGATAAGTAGCCATCTTTTATATTAATATGCTAGTCTTTTAACCGGTCAGTTCAGTGTAACTGCCTTCATATTATTTATTTCTCACTTTCCAAACAGCAAGTGTTATGTCTTTGTAGTGTAAAGTGTGGATGAGACCTTCATATGGGAAACAATTTTGTCATAATTGTTGAGTAAATAAAAATGGGATTAAGCCATCTAGTTTTATACATTTATTAGGGAATGAAGTATATTTTATTTATTCAGTCACCCAACCCCCTAGAGAATTGTACATTTGAGAAAGATGGAACATTAGCAAAGAGGAAGATTAGTAAAGAACAAGAATATGCATATCTTATTGGGTTCATTCTCGTAGTAATTTAAAACTACTTCCAGGGCTTCCCTGGTGGCGCAGTGGTTGAGAGTCCGCCTGCCGATGCAGGGGACACAGGTTCGTGCCCCGGTCCGGGAAGATCCCACATGCTGCGGAGCTGCTGGGCCCGTGAGCCATGGCCGCTGAGCCTGTGCGTCCGGAGCCTGTGCTCCGCAATGGGAGAGGCCACAACAGTGAGAGGCCCGCGTACCACAAAAAAACCCAAAAAAACAAAAAAAAGAAACCCAAAAATAAACTAGTTCCAGCTGCTGGCAATAGGCAAGTATGAAAATTTTCTTCTTCTTCTTCAAAAAAAAACAAAAGCAGTCTTCACCATGGGATGTATTACACAATCATAAATGTATGTGTCACTTTTATTTGCTCTTTAAAGATCTTAATTTTTTAAAAAAAATTATTTATTTTTGGCTGCGTTGGGTCTTAGTTGCTGCGTGCGGGCTTTCTCTAGTTGTGGTGAGCGAAGTCTACTCTTCGTTGTGGTGCCGGCTTCTCGTTGCGGTGGCTTCTCTTGTCGCAGAGCACAGGCTCTAGGTGCGCGGGCTCAGTAGCTGTGGCTCGTGGGCCCTAGGGCACAGGCTCAGTAGTTGTGGCACACAGGCTTAGTTGTTCCATGGCATGTGGGATCCTCCTGGACCAGGGCTCGAACCCGTGTCCCCTGCACTGGCAGGTGGATTCTTAACCATGGCACCGCCAGGGAAGCCCTACTTATTTGCTCCTAAGGGAAATTAATGTTGTAAGATTTGGATCTGTTTATCTCATTTGCTTGAAGCCATTTTGTGCCTAGGAGGGTGCCATTTGGCTATATTCAGCATCCGACAGCTAGAAATGGAGAATATCGAGTGTGAAGGATCCCAGTACTTGGCTGGAGTCATGGAGAAAGTGGTCCACAACTTTAGTAGTTACACTAACTATACAGGCATATCTTGTTTTATTGCTCTTCGCTTTACTGTGCTTTGCTTTATTTTGCTTCATAGATACTGTGTTTTTCACAAATTGAAGGTTTGTGGCCACCCTGTATTGAGCAAGTCCATCGACACCATTTTTCCAATGGCATTTGCTCACTTTGTGTCTCTGTGTCACGTTTTGGTAATTCTTGCAATATTTCAACCTTTTTCATTATTAGTATATTTGTTATGATGATCTGTGTTCAGTGATCTTTGATGTTACTATTGCAAAAAGATTATGACTCACTGAAGGCTCGGACAATGGTAAGCATATTTTGGCAATAAAATATTTTAAAATTAAGGTATGTACATTTTTAAGACATAATGCTATTACACACTAAATAGACTACATTGTAGTGTAAATATAACTTTTATATGCACTGGGAAACCAAGACACTCGTATGACTTGCTTATTGCAGTATTCACTTTATTGCAGTGGTCTGGAACCAAATCCACAATGTCTTCGAGGTCAGCCTGTAGTAGTGTTTCATTCACCCATTACTAGTTGAGACTGGGCTGTTCCACCTAAGGAAGAGGTCCCAATAATGAATATTTACCATCTTTCAAGTCCTAATTTATTTCTTTTAAAGTTACATTTTATGGTGCCCATGTTGGAATTAAAGATGCACTAGACCAAAGGTCAGCAAATTATAGCCATGGGCCAAGTCTAGCCCACTGCCTGTTTTGTAAAGTTTTGTTAGAACACAGCCATACTCATTGATTTACATACCGCCTATGGTTGCTTTCACACTATACTGGCAGAGTTGGGTAACTGTCACAGAGACCATATGGCCCACAACACCTCATGTATTTATTTAGTATCCCTTTATGGAAAGTTTGCTAACCCTTTCACTAGACCCTTAAACCCTTAAAATTAGTATAACTTGGTTTGCGGTAACTCTGCTCCTACTTAGGATTTACTTAATCTCTGGCCCACAGTTCGCCATCATAGTGAGGCTAGTAAAACCTACCTATCGAGGTAGTTAAAGTAGACTTTAAGTGATCTTGGGCAAGTTACTCAGTTGATCTTCTAGTTAGCTATCTGCCAGTCTGTCTTCCAGTAGGCTTCCTTAGACCAATCCATTTCCAATTTGCCATGTATAAGAATCATCTGGGGACTCTATTAAAATTCAAAGATGCCCACCCTCATTCCCTAGGTCCTGATTCATCAGGTCTGGGAAGATGCACGTGTAACAGGCACCCCAGATTCTGATGCAGGTGGCCTGGACTTCAAGTAACTCAGACCCTTGTGGCAACTTGTCTTTGGGTCCCTAGAAATAGTTTCTCTGACAGCTCCAGATATGCTTCTTGACTCAGCCAGGATTGAAGCCTTGCCTACTATATAGGAGAGCTTGGAACCAAAAGGGGACTGCCCAGCGGCGTTAGTCATCAGCATTCTGAACATGTGCAGAGAGACCCGGCAGTGGGCTTATCGTATAAATCAAATCATTGACTGCCTGACTGCACCTATACAGCCATCTGCTGCTTTGCTTTCAAATAGAAATAATGATAGGGAAGTTGGCACTGGGGCTTCAGAGAAAGTGATTGGTTTACGTTGCAGCTCTGTATGCCTCTTGATGCTAAGAGGGAACAAATTAAAGCTAAAATGAGCAGTATAGCCCTGGGGTAGCTGTCTCTTTTTAAAAATCAAGGTAAAAGTTAATAGCAGAAGAAGTTACCATGAGAGGAAGAACCTAAGTCCAGGTGCTTTGTAGGTGCTTTAAGAACGGATGCTGATTTAATGGTTTGTAATTTCCTTAATCTCCAGAATGTATTACCCTAGGTTATGTGATACTTAATGAACGGTTTGCTCACTGAAGCCTTTGTTTTCCTCCATTTGCTATTCAAAAACTGAGTAAAGAGCTGCAAAGCCAGTAATGAATAATGGCAAAATCCCCTGGCACCTGTTGGGTTTTAATACAATATGGAAAAAAGTGAGGACCCCCCCCCACCGCAAAAAAAAAAGTCCAAAAACAAAACCCAGAAAAATAAAAACTTGAAGGAAGAATCAAAGAACCTCACTCTTTCAGTACTTACTACGAGTGGAGCTGTGTTGCTGTTCAAAAGCAGTGTTAAAATTGAGGTTCAGGGGCCTTTAAACATTTCCGTCTTTGCTGCCCTGCTGAAATAAACCTGGGTGTTTGATTGGATGTAAGCCAGGGTATTTTGTACTCTGAAATGTAAGTAAAGTAAACACTTTATCATCCAATGAAGGACTTAACAGCTAATTAGATACCTTCCTGTTGGGAGATGTCTTGGGAAACTGATTTCAAAAGCATATGCTAATAAGGATTTAAAGAATCCTATGTAAGATTATCAAAGGATTCCTTTCAATAATGAGTTCCCTTAGACCCAGGATATTTAATATATGATTAGAATTACTAATCATTCATTTAAGGGAGCCCAGCATTGCTGGGAAGTTAGGAATACCATCAGGGAACATGTTCTCAAGAGGTTGCTAAATAAACAGCCATCTTCTATTTTTATTAAAATGATAGCTTTAGATCATTCCTTTTCTTCCCTGCAAAATATGCAACAGATCTAATTTATCTCTAGACACCAGAATTTTTTTCCTTCCTATTACTAAACCCTTGAGAAAAGGCCATTTTGAAAAAAATAAGGCTTCTGTCTTTAAAAACGGATTATTTTGATATACCAAAAACTAATTGTCTTGATGCTCAGTGCATTTCTGTCCTTTTAAATCCTAAATTCACAAATTTATATTCTTCCCTTGGTATTTAAAGACTCAAGAACACTAACACTGTGCTTATAATTGACTGTGTTAAAAGTGACCATGTTTTTGTGTCTAAAAGTAGAACCTGAAATATTGTACCAGATTTTGCCCCAGGACTTCCGTGCTGTTTCTTATTATGTCCTTCTCTCCCCAGCCTTCGGAATTCCCTTAATGTCAGAGACATTAACTTTGAGGGTAAGAGAGTAAATCTTAAGAGACGTAGTATTTGCTTTGAATTTACCAGCCAACTAAATAGGGTGGATGTTAATGTCTCAGGTGTACAAGGCGTGCTTCTTGTTAGTGTTAATGAAAGCTGTGTATATAGTGGAGAGAAAACATATTCCCCAAATCAGTAAACAGACAGAAGCTATGATGGACTTTTTTCTTTTTTCTTTTTGGCCGTGTCACACAGCATGCAGGATCTTTAGTTCCCCAACCAGGGAAAGAACCCGTGGTCCCTGCAATGGAATCGCGGAGTCTTAACAGCTCGACCGCCAGGGAGGTCCTGGATTTTGTATGAAAAAAGCAATGTCAGAGGCTATTAGGGTATTTAAGTGAAGGGAAAAATTCTGTGTTATAGTACTAAATCTAAAATGAAAAATCAAAAAGATTGGATACCTCTATGGGTATAACTGAATCACTTTGCTGTAACTATAACTGTAAAATCATCATTAACATCATTGTTAATCAACTATACTCCAATATAAAATAATTTTTTTTAATTTTTAAAAATTAAAAATAATAAAAAAATAAAAGGAAAGACAAGTATTGATTGTAACCTAACCAGATACCATAAGTCCACAGCAGCGCTGTCTCAGCCCCACAGAATAAATGGCATTCATTACGTTTGAGTATATTGTTGCCCTAGGATCAGGGAGGCCAAATTGTTTTACTCTTCTCTGCAAAGCCTAATCTCTCTACCTGAAAAATAATTTAGGAAAAAAAAATTGTAAGGTCAGTGACTCTCTCTTGGCCTCCCTACATATTTGTCTTTTTCTTTCTTATTAGCATTAGGTAATGTATCTTAAAACCCCAGGCCTCTACATTCAAACCTGGCTGAATGACCTCTCTTGCACAATACAGATGCCCTTCAGGAGAAGTCTGTTTCGTGGGAGACTGGCAGGCTTTAAAGAGAAGAGTGTGACTTGGCTGCCAGGAGGCTTGGGTTCCAATTTCATGTCTGACAGCAGCCTTTGTGCCCTCTGCCGAGTCACCTTCTTACTTCTGTGGCTTTCCTTTTCTTTTCTCTTAGAAAGGTGACCACTGGACTCATGTTTCAGGCGGGTCCTCACTGACTAGTCCCCTGCCCCCATGGATTTGAGGCCCAGAAAAATTGTTTAGCTTAACAAATTATTATAAGCCAAATACCTTTATAACAGCCACGCCAGTCAGGAAATCGAACTTTGCCAGTCACCCCAGAAGCCCCTCCTTGGGTTGCATCTCAATCATAACTCCCTCTCTCCCTCCAAATTAACTACAGGCAGTCCTTGCCTTACATGGCACTGTGGTACTATAAAGAAATGTTGAAATCCTGATAGGCTATCTTAATAATCAGTGGGAGAAATTGCGATTGTTCTGAGACCTTTAAATGTTTGGCCAGAGCATTAAAAACTCTTTTACTGTCTGTTGTAATTGTAGAGGGAAATGAAAAAATACTAAAATTTAGTATGCAATAATTTAAAACATTAGCAACATTGAGAATTAGACTTTTATTTATTTGTAAAATCTTATCAAGAGTAGTTTGGTTTGCCTTTTCCCATACTATAATTTATGATACAGAACAAGCATCTTTTCTCTTCAAAATTTATTCTGTTGAAGTATACTTGATTTACAATGTCATGTGAATTTCTGCTGTACAGCAAAGTGATCCAGTTATACATATATATACATTCTTTTTCATATTCTTTTCCATTCTGGTTTATCACAGGATATTGAATATAGTTCCCTGTGCTATACAATAGGATCTTGTTGTTTATCCTTCCTATATATACTAGTCTGCATCTTCAACAAGCATCTTTTCTATGCCTTGATGAACTTTCATACTCCTGTAGAAGTTTGGATCAGTTTCCAACATTTTATCCTTTGCGTTTTCAGTGTTGTGAAGTATCTGCAGGAGTTCCTTTAATGTGGACTTTTTGCAGCGTCATTTCTTCATTCTTTTCATCTCCACACTTTCATCATTTATGGCGATCAGTTCCCTTCATTGAATTCCTCTGGCTGCACATCTAGAGGCTTCGGGTGGTAGCGCATCATCTTTCCCACAGTCAAACATTTCTTCTGTGACTCCATCCTGTTCCATTCAAATTTCACTTCCAGTGTTACCACTTTTGATTTCTTTGCTGCACTTTCTTCTTTATTGGCTAATTACCTATTTTAATTGTTTATTTTGGTAAGCTATTATGTGGGTTTTTCACTGGGAGACAAGAAGACAACACAGATACATGGTTTGCTGTCTGTGTGAACTGAGTAACAAATGAGTGACCAATCACTGACAGATTTGGGAAGATGTGACATGATTGGTCACTGATCATGATACTCATCTATTAATTACATAGTGATTTGTAGACTGGAGTGCTGTTAGTGAAGTTTGTACCTCATGCAGTTTCTGAAAGTTAATTAACCATGGTAAGTGAGATTTGAGCCATGTTGTTGGAGGACTGGTGTAATTTAAACTGTGGGACCTGAAACTGCACATTATAACCATGTAAAGTGAAGGCTGCCTGTATTATTTGCTGTAGTAATCACTTTCTTGTAGGTCTGGACACTATGGTTTAGTGTTGTTCCATAAAATGTTTTTGTTATGTCTTCTAAGTCTTTTTTTTTTTTTTTTAATCTATGGGTTTCCCCTCTGTATTAGTTTTCCAGGGCTGCTGTAACAAAGTACCACAGACTGGGTGGCTTAAACAACAGAAATTTATTTTCTCACAGTTCTGGAGGCTGGAAAGTCTCAGATCAAGGTGTTAGCAGATTTGATAAACAACAAAGTCCTACTTTATAGCACAGAGAACTATATTCAATACCCTATGATAAACCATAATGGAAAAGAATATATATATATTCTAATATATATATATATATATAAAAGAATGTGTACATATGTGTAACTGAGTCACTTTGCTGTACAGCAGAAATTAACACAACATTGTAAATCAACTATACTTCAAAAAAATTTTTTTTAACTTAAAAAAAAAAAAGATGTTAGCTGATTTGGTTTCTCCTAAGGCCTCTTTCTTTGGCTTGCAGATGGCCACCTCCTTGTTGTGTCTTCACATGGTCTTTTCTCTGTGAATGTGAACTCCTGGTTTCTCTTTCCCTTCTTATAAGACACTAGTACTGTTGGATTAGGGCCTACCTTAATGGCCTTATTTTAACTTGATTATCTCTTCAAAGGCCACGTCTCCAAATATAGTCATGAATTTTGGAGGGACACAATTCAGCCCATCACATATTCTATTCCTTTCTTTTCTTTACTACTTACATATCAAAATAGCTGGGCTTCTTGACCACTGGTTATATAAAACATAAGCCATAATCACATAAACTTTTCATTAAAGAGTTAGGATCATTCATGAAGGACAACATTGAAAATTAGGCCTGGATTATGTTGGGTAAAATTATGTTCCAGTTACTAAGGGTATATAACAAATCACCCCAAAACTTGGCAACTTAAAACAGCAATAATTATTTATTATCTCTCAAAATCTGTCGGTCAGGAATTAGAGAGTAACTCAGCTGAGAATTTCTGACTCTGGTCTTTCAATAAGATTGCAGACAGATTTAACTGGGGCTACAGTCATCGGCAAGTTTGACTGGGGCAGGAGTCATCTCCTTTAAGATGGCTTGCTCACTTGGCTGGCACATTGGGGATGGCTGCTGGTGGGAGGCCTCAGTTCCTTTCTACATGGCTGCTTGACTGTCCTTATGGCATGGCAGCTGACCTGAGTGAGTAATCCAAGAGGTCAAGACAGAAGCTGCAATGCATTGTCATTTTCACCATGTTCTGTTGGTCACAGAGATCCAGTCTTGATTCACTGTAGAAGGGGACTCCACAAAGGCATGAATATAGGAGGTACGGATTATTGGGCGCCATCTTGGGGACTGGCTGCTACAAACTGGATGGGTAAAAAGTGTCGTACTTTTGGGAAACCTGTTTGTAAGTCTCTACCTTCAAGTGCTGCTTATCTTACAGGCATGTTGTCAAAGTTAAATATTATTAAATGCAAACTTTCTACCTCACACTTAATGAGTTAATATTTTTAAGAGTTTTCAAGGTAATTTTTTATGATCAGTCTCTATGTCTGACTAAAACCATTATATTAATCCAAATACATACACTTACCTATTAGTAGATTTTTCTTTGGCTTGGTCATTCATCTGAGATACTGGTCTTTTGTTTTGTTTTAATTGGAGTATAGTTGCTTTACAATTTTATGTTAGTTTCTACAGTGTACAGCAAAGTGAATCAGTTATACGTAAACATATATCCCCTCTTTTTTTAGATTTCCTTCCCATTTAGGTAACCACAGAGCACTGAGTAGAGTTCCCTGTGCTATTCAGTAGGTTCTCAATAGTTATCTGTTTAATACATAGTAGTGTATGTATGTCAATCCCAATCTCCCAATTCATCCGCCCCACCCGAGATACTGGTCTTAAATGGTGGGATCAACAGCTTCAGATATCACATATGCCTTTATGTGAAGTAGGAGACATTGCTGGAAATGACAGAAGAGCATGTGCTATGGAGCAGGAAGGATATATGAAGGAGGGGAAGCAAGTTGAACAGGGGTGAACACGAGTGGTATGGAGGGTATATTAGTTGATGGGACAGAACAGAATTGGTGTGAGATGAAATTTCTTATGACAGGTTGTAAACTTGTGCAACAATATTTATTCTGTGCTGTCCATAGGAAGATATATAGTTACCTAAGTGATTTAGCAGTATAAAGTATGAGATTCATGGCTTTATGTTAAATCAACTTATGTCCGATATAAAGCTGATGCTAATAATTTAGGATTAACATTTTTTATTGAAGTATAGGTAATTTACAATGTTGTATTAGTTTCAAGTGTACAGCAAAATGATTCAGTTATACACACACACACACACACACACACTCACACGCACACATATTCTTTTTCAGATTCTTTTCCGTTATAGGTTATTACAAGATAAGGTATTGAGTACAGTTACCTGTGCTATGCAGTAAGTCCTTGTTGTTTACCTATTTTATATATAGTAGTGTGTATGTTAATCCCAAGATCCTAATTTATCTCCACCCCCCGCCCGACCCCTGCTATCCCCTTTGGTAACCATAAGTTTGTTTTCTATGTCTGTGAGTCTATTTCTGTTTTGTAAATAAGTTCATTTGTGTCATTTTTTTAGATTCCATATATAAGTCACATCGTATGATATTTGTCTTTCTTTGTCTGACTTAGTTCACCTAATATGATAATCTGTAGGTCCATCCATGTTGCTACAAATGGTATTATTTCATTCTTTTTTATTGCTGAGTCATATTCCATTGTATAAATACCACATAGGATTTAAATTCTTTTAGTTGCCCATGTTCACTCATAACTCAGTATCGTTGGTTAAATAAAGATGTTTTGGGTTCATTCATAAAGGAAAATTAGGAACATTAGTAAAATATGATGAGTTTAAGCCCCTTAATGTGTTATAGTTTGATAGGACTTCACACAGCTGCAGAAATGAGTGTAGTATCCAATCCGAACTCTTGTGAATAGAGTATTAGAAATGATGTTATTGAATCTTTACACTCCTGGAAGTTTGTCTAATAAATTGAGTAGTTGTCACACTGAGTTTCCTACAATTCATATCATAAAAAAATAACTAAAAACTAATATATTTGTATTCTCCCTCACTCCACAGGCTCATTAGAAGTGACTGGTTGCTAGTTTCAAAAATGTAGTGAAAGAAGTTTGCAGAGTTTGTGTTCATTTGGGATCAGGCTGTTTTGCAGAGTCAAGGTTATTGAAATTTATTTGTGGCAGAGATGGGTGAATAATGAACAGTTCTTTCTAGACACATAATACAAGCTCCCTGTTGGCTTCTATCTGTCTGCCTTAGGAACAAAGATGTCTCTGTGCTACGGGGTAAAGACCTGGAGTGAGGTGAGTACCTGGTAAAGGCTAAGAGAACATGTAGGGCGTGGAACCACGAAGACTCATCATGATGACTAGATTGCTTATGAAAAACCAATACTTGCAAGTCCTGATTGGAGTGGGCTTCACAAGTCTGTGTTCTGTCTTTCATATGTAGCATTTTGTTTTAGAGACAAAATAAGGTCTGTTGGATAAGGCAGTAAAAGATTGTCTTTGGGCAATTCCTATAACAGACTTTGTTTCAACTGATCTCTTGTTATTTGAGCCTTTTATTTATTTTTAGAGACATTTTAAAACACAGAAAAGTACATAGGCACTCTGTTCATTGACCACCAAGATCAGTTTTTAGTTTTCAGTATCTTCCTGGTGGGAATTTAATTTCCGGCTTCACAAAATATTATGCTCAGCATAAGGTCTTTCAGCTTGTGGGAAACAGGACTAGTAGAGCGAAGAACAATGATCCCTTCCAAGACTAGCTTTTATTTATAGCTGTAGCTTCTAATTTTATTTTAGTGCTTTGTAAACTCACCAAATCCCACTGCTTAACATTAGCAATAAATTATGCCTTGTTTACTTCTAAGATGGTCTGGAGCTTTTAGTGTAATTGATTGGCTGCCTGGTTTTGCACCTCTGCAAATGGTTATGTTATACATTGTCAAACCCATTCCAGAGTGGTGAGGAAGAAGAGAAAAAGAAAAGGATTCTTATCCTCTTCTTAAAATGATCTTTTCTTCTCCATGTAGGGAATTTGGATAATTCTGAAACGTCAACCACTTGATGTGGTTGGTATTTTTCATTCGTTGTCCCATTCAGTATAGAGATTCATGCCCTTCACTTCTGGGAAATTTTATTCTATCATTTCTTTGAGAATTCTCCTGTCCTCTTACTCTGTTTTCTCTTTTAAAACTTCTGATATGCAGAAGACCTGTTGATTTGAGCCTCTCTTTCTGCCTAACTTTTCTGTCTCTATTTCTGCCTCTGTCTTTTGGTTCTATTTCCTGGGAGTTTTTTTTTTTTTTGCGGTACACGGGCCTCTCGCTGTCGTGGCCCCGCCTGTTGCGGAGCACAGGCTCTGGACGCGCAGGCTCAGCGGCCATGGCTCACGGGCCCAGCCGCTCCGCGGCATGTGGGGTCTTCCCGGACCGGGGCACGAACCTGTGTCCCCTGCATCGGCAGGCGGACTCTCAACCACTGCGCCACCAGGGAAGCCCTGTGGGAGATTTTTAAAACTTACTTTCGTTCCTTCTATTGAATAAAAAAAAAATTTGTCAATAACATTTTTATTTCCAAGAAATCTCTTTGGTTCTCTGATCATTTTTTTCATTTTAACTTGTTCTATAATACTTTCATTAATCTCTGAGGATACTAATGCAAGTTTTTTTGTTTTTTTTAAGTTCTTATCTTTTTTTTTGGCCACATAGCACAGCATGTGGAATCTTAGTTCCCCTACCAGGCATTGAACCCACCCCCATCTGCAGTGGAATACTGGAGTCTTAACTGCTAGACCGCCAGGGAAGTCCCTTAAGTTCTTGTCAGTTACCAGAATTATCTTAGTTTACTCCAGGGTTATTTCTTCTTGTTTACTGTGGTCCCTCCTTTTCATTTTGGAAGCTTTCCTTGAATGTCTGGTGGTCCTTGGTTTTGTGTTCATGTTTAAGACTAAAAGGCAATTGGAGGGTCTGTGTGCAAAATTGTAGAGTATATGAAGGTCTTGTCTTAGAAGCTGTTCAAATTCTCTAGAGAGGAAACATAATATTGGGGGGAGACCACCAACGAATTAATACAATATGATATCAGTTTTACAAATTGAAAAATAAAACTAAATGACATATGGCTTGTGGTTATATACATATGTGGCAAAACCATAATAAAGGCAAAAGAAAGTAAACACAAAATTCAAATGGTGCTTACACTTTGGGGATATGATTGGAGTGGAGCATAAAGAATATCACTGTTATTGGTTATGTTCTATTTTTTAAATTGAGAAGTGAGTTTTATTATGATCTTTATTCCTATGTGTATGTAATATAATATTAATACAGTCTTTTATATGTGTCAAGTATTTCATAATAAAAATGAGAAAATTTGAAGGAAACTCTTTGTATCCCATCTTGTGAGAGCAGATGCTTGACTGACAGTGTTCTGTGCTTGGAGTTGGGGGGCTGACTGTTCATAATCATGACCCACCCTTTCAGCTCAGTATGCAATTTGAGAAATGACAGGGCTAAATGAATCAGCACAAACCGGGTGGTATGCATAATTCCTTTGGGGTTGTTCTTGGCACCATGCTCCCTGACGTCCTGATGTGTATACTGGTCACGGATTCTTCCAGACACCATCCAGTCTTCCCAGTGATGTGTAAGAGATGCCTCCACCAGCCCCTGAGTACCTGCTGGTCTTAAATTTCATCCTTTGCCTTCTGCAACGTGCCTCAGGCACTTTTGTAGCACCTTTACTGCTGTCACTTACACATCTCTGTAAGCCATTTGGGGTCAAAACTGTTCAGCTGCACATGAAATAAAGGCAGAAAGAAACCTCGGTGGAGTAAAGGAGCAGCTGGGAGACAAAGCACAGTACTTTGGTCAGTGCTCATTGGTGAAAGCTCGTGGGCGGGGCATGGCTGGGAGGTGTGCATCTTCCCTCCGCTCCCTCCTCAGCACCGGAATGATTCACCTGTGTGCGCATGGGGGTGTGCATAGTTTTTAATATTGAAATGTTTGAGACAGAGAGGGTCATAATGAGTCAGTGCGTGTGGGGCACCACTAACCAAGTACAACTGTAGACCTTCAGTTTCTCCCCAGTTTGTGTTTCTGTCCACCCCGGTGCCAAGTGGTTCTAAGTCCCAAACCTCAGCAGGGTTTTGCAGGGCAAAATTGTCCCTTTCTCAAGTGTCCCGTACTCTGTAAACACCAAGCTGAGGCTTCTTTCCCCTCATACAGAAGTTACCTCTGCTCCACTGTCTTTCCATCTTCCATAACTGTTGAAATCTCTCCTTTGCTCTTGGCCACTCCGTGTTCTATTCCTTAATGTGGCTTATTTTTATTCTTTTTCTCGCACGTTAGTGGGGTCTTTGTTGGGAGAGGATATAGGGGAGGTGTTTAATAAGCTTTCTATTTTTCTGCCAAGAAATGAAAAAAAAATTATTAAAAATTTGTTTTTATTTTCTTTTTTAATTGAAGTATAGTTGATTTACAATGTTATATTAGTTTTAGGTGTACAATATCGTGCTTCAATAAGCTTTCTTTTTTTAAAAAAATTTATTAATTTGGCTGCACATGTGTGAGATCTTCATTACGGCATGCAGGATCTTTTTAGTTGGAGCACGCGGGATCTTAGTTGCAGCATATGGGCTCTTAGATGTGGCACGTGGGATCTAGTTCCCTGACCAGGGATTGAACCCAGGCCCCCTGCATTGGGAGTGTGGAGTCTCAACCACTGGACCACCAAGGAAGTCCCCAATAAGCTTTCTTTAATCAGAAAACAATATTAACATTATGAGGAATTTTGTCTCCCCCTACCCCGTGGTTTTTTTTTTTCCTTTAGCTTCATTGAGGTATAATTGACAAATAAAATTTTAAGATTTTCTTTTTTTGGTAAGATATTTAAAGTGTGCAACATGGTGGTTTGATATACGTAAACATTGTGAAAGGATTAACATATCCTTCACCTCACATGTATCTTTTTTTGTGTGTGTGAGAACATTTAAGTTCTAGTACTCTCAGCAAATTTCAACTACATGTGTTATCAACTGTGGTCACTATGTTGTACATTATTAGATCCTCAGACCTTATTCATCTTATAACTGAAAGGTTGTACCCTTTTACTGACCTCTCCTTGTTGCTCTCACTCTCCAGCACCTGGCAGCCGACTCTCTTTCTATGAGTTCAGCCATTTAAATATCTATTTATTTATAATTAAAAAAAAATTTAAGACTCCATATATAAGTGACATTATGCAGTATTTGTGACTCATTTCACTTAGCATAATACCCTCCAGGTTCATTAATGTTGTTGCAAATGACAGGATTCCCTTCTTTTTTAAGGCTGAAATTTATTCCACTGTGTATGGAATAAAATATGATATATATATATATATATATATATATATATCATGTTTTCTTTAGCCATTCATCCATTAATGGACACTTAGGTTGCCTGCGTACCTTGGCTATCATGAATAATGCTGCCATGAATGTGGGAGTACAAATATCTCTTGGAGATAACTGATTTCGTTTCTTTCGGATATATGCCCAGAAGTGGGATTGCTGGATCATATGGTAGTTCTATTTTTAACTTTTTGAGGAACCTCCATACTGTTCTCCATAGTGACTGTCCCAATTTACATTCCCACCAACAGTGTTACAGGGGTCCCCTTTTCTCTGCATCCTTGCCAACACTTGTTATCTCTTATCTTTTTGATGATAGCCATTCTAACTGGTGTGACATGATATCTCATTGCAGTTTTCCCTTATGATCAGTGATGTTGAGCACCTTTTCATATATCTGTTGGCAATTTGTATGTTTTCTTATGAGAAATGTCTATTCAGGTACTTTGCCTATTTTTGAATTGTGTTATTTGTTGCTATTGAGCTGTTTGAGTATTTTATATATTTTGGATAACTTGCAAATATTTTCTCCCATTCCATAGATTGTCTCTATACTTTGTTATTTGCTGTATAGAATCTTTTTAGTTTGATTCAATACAATTTATTTCTGCTTTTGTTTTCTGCACTTTTGGGGTCATATTAGAAAAATCATTGCCCTGACCAATGTCAAAAAGATTTTCCCCTGTTCTCTTCCCCTATGTTTTATAGTTTCAGTTTTTACATTTAAGTCTTTAATTTATTTTTGAGTTGATTTTTGCATATGGAGTGAGATAAGGGTCCAATTTTATTCTTTTGATGAAAACAGAGTCTTCTCAACTCTGTTTATTGAAGAGACTGTTCTTTGTGTGTTCTTGGCACCTTTATTGAAAATCAATTGTGGATTTATTTCTGGGCTCTCTATTCTTTTCCACTGGTTTATATGTCTGTTTTTATGCCAGTGCCATGCTCTTTTAATTATTATAGCTTTTTAGTACATTTTGAAATCACATGGTATGATGCTTTTAGCTTTGTTCTTTTTGCCCAGGATTGCTTTGATTATTTGAGGTCTCTGGGGGTTTCATGTGAATTTTAAGATTGTTTTTGGATAAATATAATTGAAGGAGCTTATATTAACTAGACTCATTCCTTGGTGAGGCAATCTTTTGTTAGTTTCACTTTTGCAAAACAAAGATTTGATGATGTATATTTACATACTGGAGATATGGCTCAATCTAATTTATCAGTTAGGTGCAAAACCACAGTCCACCAGTAATAGTGGCTCATCTTTAATAAGCTCTGGGATAACAGAATAAAATATTACTTTCTGAAATGTAACTGAGGAGAACTATTATTGGTCCCTGAAGTTAAAAACTGTCATTGTTCTTTAATAAGATAATTTCATCACTAGTGGTGATATTTTATCTAGTAGTCTAAATTCCTACTTCCACCAGCAGGAACTTCACTTCTTTTTAACATGATCAAGTGTCCAATTTTAGAACAGCAGATGGCTGGAGCTTGCTTTATACTGATTAGTAATATTTTTTCTTCTAATGTACAGAAAACATTTCTTTAGTCCCTAGCAACTTGATCATCTGTGCACCCTTACAGAAATCTCAGTGTGCCCTATATGGCTCAGAGTATTATCTACAAGCACTTACATCTATCAGGCTTTTGTTTGGAGGCCAGAGCAGGAATGTCACATGATACGCAGGAAAAGGTCCTGTAATCTTGCTTATTCATACGTGGCACACCATAGTTTGTCAAGAGTCTTTTGTACTTTAACAACACCTTTCCAAGAACTTACGTTGCTTCCATCTAAACTAACTTGAAACTTCCTTAGGGGAAAAATAGTATACATTTCTGTTTGTGAGGGAAACAGAAAATACTTTATTTTATACTGGATTGTGAGTTAATATGTCTGGGTAGACCATTACTGGCCAGAGCTGGAACCGAACTCAGGTGTGGCTGCTCATTGCTCTGGAGTCAATGTTCCAGAGACAAGGGTTGGTGAAAAAAAAAGATGCTTTATTCAGGAAGCCGGCAACCTGGGGAGATGGTAGACTAGCATACCCTAAACCACCTCCCAGTTGTTGGTTAGGGGGCAGAAGGTCTTAAAGGGGAGTTTCAGGGGTGCACAGGCGGTGGGGGGCGCTCCATGCAGAACAGCACAGTCAACTCCAACAACCGTCTTGAAACTGGTCATGTGGTGGTCTAATCAGCATCATCGTGATTGTTTTAAGCATAGTTACTCTTCAATTCCAGGGTTGATTTGTTCCCATTTCCTTGAGGCCAGTTCTTGGAATTGTGCAAGACACAGACTCAGTACTGCTCAAGACAGAGCAGCTTATGTCATGGCTACAGTCTGGTCATCCTGCAGTTAGCTTTTTCCCTCTGGTGGCAGTTTTAGTATCTGCAAAACAACTCAGGAATGTGCATCAGACACTGTTACCTATGTTCTTCAGGGAGGGACTAAAGATTCTGTGACGCTGTTGTCCTAATCATTAACTGCTTGAGCCTGCTCTTTTGTGACTCAGGGGAGGCCTGGGAGACTATGGCTTTTCTACAAACAAGAGACAGGGGACATGGAAGGGCTTTTGCATCTGGAGGGGCCCCCTCCAAGGTCTGGCTCTGTCTCAAGACCTCTGGGAGTTATTTGTGGGGGACCCACCTTGGCTTTTAGGAGCAGGAAAGAAGTATTCAGGGAATTGTCATGGCCTGGGAAGGGAGCAGGAAAGTGTACTAATTGGAGTTTGAGTTTTCGAGAATGCTGTGTGTTTGTGTGTGTGTGTGTTGAAGGGAGGGAGAATAGTGATAGAGGAATAAATAGATGACTTTTCAGATAATCTGAGTGAAAACCTAAAATGAAAAGGGACAGCCTGGTGAGATGGGAGAAAACATCCAGCTTCACCACCTGTCTCCCAGTATGCTCTGAAAATTCTGGCCTGCAAAGATCCTCTTTCTTTAAGAATTTGTAGTGCATGTAATTATAGATTATCTGGCATTTTACTTTAAATTATTTTAAAAATGTGAGTCACTGCAAAGTGGTTTAGAGATCAGGCTCTGGAGCTAGGTCAATTTAGGACAAATCCTGGCTTTATGATGTATTAGCTGTGTGACCTGGGACAAGCTACTTAACCTCTCTGTGCCTCAGTTTCCTCATATTTAAAATGAGGATAATAATAATATCTACCTTGTTGTTTTGTTATGGGTAAATTACTTAGCCAGCAAAATTAGTACATATTCATTGTAGAAAAGTAGATAGTGGGAATTCCCTAGCGGTCCAGTGGCTAGGACTCTGTGCTTTCACTGCTGAGGGCCCAGGTTCGATCCCTGGTCGGGGAACTAAGATCCCGCAAGCCAATGAAAATAAAAGGAAAGAAAAGAAGATAGTATAAAAATTAGCAGAAAAGGAGATAAGCATCTTCAATCCTTCCACCTATAGGTAACCACGATTACTATATTGGTACATACCCTTAAATGTATTTTGTGTGCAACCTTGAGATCATACTTTTCATGTTATCTTGTAACTTTTTCCCTTAATAATATATCATGAGCATTTGCCCATACTTTTCAACATCATATATCTAAAATAGAACTACATTGATTGGATAGGTAGTTTTTAGTTTATTAAAGTGTTCCCATATTGTTGAAGCTTTAAGTGGCTTCCAGATTTTCACTTTTACATGAAATGCTTCAGTATACATTTTTGTATGTTAATCTCATTCTTGAAGTTATTTTCCTTGAAGAGAAATGGAATTGCTGAGTCAAAGGGTATTCGTTTTTATTTTTAAGGCTTTTGACACATATTGCTAAATTGCCTTCCAGAAATGTTCACTAGCGATGTGTGAGAGTTTGTTTTCTTGCCCTCTTGTCAGTAGGGATTATTCTAATTTTTTTACATTCAATTTTATAGGTAAAAATTGTGTCTTCGTTGTTTGATTATGAAGAAGACTGAACATTTGTATATGTTTTTAGCTCTTGGATTTCTTTTTCTTCTCTGGTGTGTGAAGTACCTGTGTATTCCTTATTCACCTTTTTTTTCCTTTGAAGTATTCACTTTCTTGTAAACTTTCAATTTGTAAGAGAGCTTTATGTTGAAAAGCTATTGTTTGGCTTCATTAAGATATTTTTCCCCCAAGAAGTAAAATTTCAACAACTTTGTTAATGAATCTGATACTCTGAGGTTGGTCAATTAAGCTTCATCCATGAGGTCTCTAAGAGAAAAACTACAAATCAGTTGATATTATGATTTTATAGTACACAGGTATATTATTTATAGACACAATTGGGAAGTCTTTTTTTTTTTTCCTTCTGAAAATAGCAAATACTTGCTGGTGAGTTGATTTACTGTTTGGAGTTTGCTTTGTAGGTGGAATATACTTCATTCTGATTAGGTATTGTGAATCCTGTTTTGTGCTATACCTATGATATCATTTTTTTTTTTTTATCGAAGTATAGTTGATTTACAATGTTGTGTTAGTTTCAGGTGTACAGCAAAGTGATTCAGTTATATATACATATATATACATATTCTTTTTCATATTCTTTTCCATTATGGTTTATTATAGGATATTGAATATAGCTTCCATTTGCTATACAGTAGGACCTTATTGTTTATCTGTTTTATATATAGTAGTTTGTATCTGTTAATCCCCCCAAAATATGGAATGCCTCACGATTTTGCATGTCATCCTTGCGCAGGGGCCATGCTAATCTTCTCTGTATCATTCCAGTTTTAGTATATGTGCTGCCGAAGCGAGCACTATACCTGTGATACCTTGATGGAGTCCTCAACTAGTTACTGGACACTGTCTTGGTATTTTGTTTATTTATTTATTTATTTATTATATGTAAAATATATAGAGATGAGATTTCTTTTTTTTACATCTTTATTTTACATCTTTACTATCTTGGTATTTTGTTTATTTATTTATTTTTTATATGTAAAATATATAGAGATGAGATTTCTTTTTTTTACATCTTTATTGGAGTATAATTGCTTTACAATGGTGTGTTAGTTTCTGCTTTATAACAAAGTGAATCAGTTATACATATACATATGTTCCCATATCTCCTCCCTCTTGCGTCTCCCTCCCTCCCACCCTCTCTATCCCACCCCTCTAGGTGGTCACAAAGCACCAAGCTGATCTCCCTGGGCTATGCGGCTGCTTCCCACTAGCTATCTGTTTTACGTTTGGTAGTGTATATATGTCCATGCCACTCTCTCACTTTGTCACAGCTTACCCTTCCCCCTCCCCATATCCTCAAGTCCATTCTCTAGTAGGTCTGTCTTTATTCCTGTCTTACCCCTAGGTTATTCTTGACATTTTTTTTTCTTAAATTCCATATATATGTGTTAGCATACAGTATTTGTCTTTCTCTTTCTGACTTACTTCACTCTGTGTCTTGGTATTTTAAACTCTTAGAGTCAGCCACAGTGTTTATGTCCTGTATTTATCAAAGACTTGCTGTGTACATAGCTCAAAAGTCGAGATGGAAGGCACAGAGTTTTGTGATTCTAGAGCTGAGGTCATAATGCTTAGCGTACAAATGACTTGAAAGGTGGGATTTTTAGAAAGATTGGAACCATTGCCAACGGTGAATGGTTCACTGATTCTCTTTGAAGAGTATTGCAAGAGCTCACCCTCTGTAGGGCAGAGCACTGTTGCTCAGGCCTCCTGCAGGTATAACTTCTGAAAGCATGTTGGAGGACTCATTTATCTGTGCAGCATCTTGAGGCTTAAGTGCGAAGCATATATTTTTGTGAACTGAAGGAAATTTCTTTAGAGTGCAGTTGAAACTTTACTCACACCTTCAAACTCATTTTGGAATTTAAAACAGCTGTAAAAATTCCTCTTGTACTGACGGAGTTCCCAGGGGTGTGTCTCTCCTTCCACTTTCTTTACTTCCCAAGCTCTCCCCAGCACAAGGCCCCCCAGCCGTCTAAGGAGATATCTCTGGTGGCATAAAAGCCTTCTGAAAACCATTAGGTGACTCATACCACGCGTGTATGGCTTTAGGCTTGACAGGTGTTTTTTTTACAATAGTTCACCCTCCCACTCTAAGGAGATTTCTGAAGTTCTGATCAGGGAGTCTAAAAATTCACATTTTGCCTAATAGGTGATGAGGAGGGTGCTTATCTTACCTGTCTGGATTTTTTTTTTTTTACTCAAAGTTTAATGAAATATTCTGTATTACCCATAATCCTTTTTTGAAAGCGAGAGCAGACTATGAGGAAATATGTAGAATGAGTATAACTCAGCAGAGGAAAAGTCAAGTTCTTACTCCTATTATTTATAAATAGAGATGTTATTTATTTAGGCATGATAAATAGATTCTTTTTTGATGGTTGAATGTGAGGGTCGCTTAGAATTAAATTATTTATTTTAGTTTTTCTGAGTGGCTGGGACTTTTTCTAGCTAAGTGGTTTTATAGCGTTTCTCTGGCCGCTTAATCTGTATTTAGAATTTTTAGCAGTATTTTCAGAAAATTTCCAAGGTGCATCATTTTGTAAAAATTTGTGTTACAAACTTGTTTCTTTTTGATTCCCCCTCCCTTGGTCTCTCCCTTCCCCACCTCCATCTCGTCAGTTCCTCCACTTCCCCAGTTCTGGGTCTGTTTAGTTTTCACCTCATGAGTAATGATTATTATGAATTCAGCTCGTTCTAATGAGGCACTAAGGCTGTCTCTCAGGTTTTGGATTTCCTTTAGGAGAACTGTTAATTATTACTGCCTCACCTTCTTATACCTGGCACAAAAGTAAGTTGCAGAAGGAGAAGAGGAAACACCTGTTTATAAAATGTGGCGTTTGAGTAAAATTGTAATGCAGAATGATTAACAGCAGACAGAGCCTCATAGAATCAGCTCAGCCCCGTCTTGATTCGGTTTCCCGTGGTTGTGGATGTCGCATGTTTCGTACTATGTGTAGACCTCTTCCATGCTTTTCATGTCACTCTCTACTTCTGTTGCCACCTTTTTAATTCACAACTTTAGTTCATTTCTCTGTCACGTTAGCTTTTTCACTGGGCTTTCCCTGCCTCCAGGGTCAAGTTCCCCCAATCTGTAAATCCAACAAGCTGCCGCTAAATTTGTATTTGAATGGGGTCCCTGCACTGCACAGCCCTCCTAGAATTCCTCCTGTGTTATGGTCCAAGTCCTCAGCCTCTTCAAGCCTTTTTACTGTGAGCTCCAGATTAATTTTCTAGTCTCGTCACCTGCTGCTCCTTGACCTCCAAATTCTGCCCTGTTGATCTGACAAGCCTGCCAGTCAGAACAGCTACTGCTTTTCCTACCACCCATCTCTGTGCAGAGAAATCCGACCCACCTTGGAAGGGGCACCATCTCCTCCAGCATTCCTTTGCAGATCCCTCCCGTTGGCAGTGTTGCTCTGCATTCTGCAGCTCCGGTGTCACTCATCGGGAATTTTTTTTTTTTTTTTTTTTTTTTTGCGGTACGCGGGCCTCTCGCTGTTGCGGCCTCTCCCGTTGCGGAGCACACGCTCCGGACGCGCAGGCTCAGCGGCCATGGCTCACGGGCCCAGCCGCTCCGCGGCACGTGGGACCCTCCCGGACCGGGGCACGAACCCATGTCTGCTGTATCGGCAGGCAGACTCTCAACCTCTGCGCCATCAGGGAAGCCCGGGAATTGTTTTTACATTTGTAGGCTCTTATCTGTGTCGCCTGAGGGTAGGAACCAACTCATCTATTCCTGGTTCCCCTGGACACACTCAACCTGCTTTGCCTGCGGTGCTCACTCTTTCATCCCCTTCTGGTTCTTTCCCCTATTAACATTCTCATTTCTCCTGTTGTAAAACAGCAACTACTGCAAACTCTCTCTTTACCCAAATTCCCTCTGTTACAGCTGTATCTCTCTCTGCTTGCCTCTATGAATTTATTTTTTGTAATTGAAGTATAGTTGATTTACAACGTTGTATTAATGTCTGCTATACAGCAAAGTGATTCAGCTATACAATATGTAAATTCTTTTTTTAATATTCTTTTCCATATGTTTTATCATAGGATATTGAATACAATTTCCTGTGCTATATAGTAGGACCTGGTTTATCCATTATATATAATAGCTTACATCTGCTAACCCCAGCCTCCCACTCCAACCCTCCCCCAACCCCCTCCCCCTTGGTAACCACAAGTCTTGAACTTTTTTTTTAATGGAAGAGAATTGCTTTATTGATTTTCCTGATAAACAAGCTCATTGGAGAAAAATACAAATAATACAGAATTTGAAGAGGGTAAAAATCATCTAAAATGCTATCACCCAGAGGTAAATTGCGTTTCATTAAACATCATGTCCCATTTCACATGTACACACACGTACATACGCACTCTTGTGCATGATATCACAATTTTATATTAATGAAATCACATTGTACATACTGTTCTGTAACTTGCTTAAAAAAAATTCAGCAGTATATTGGGGACATCTTTCCAAGTCAGTTCATGTTAATCCTTATCATTTCTGTAAGCAATTATCAAGCACTCGATTGAATCAATAATTATTTAATCTAGCACCGTTTGATGAGGCTACCCATTCTTTCCTGGTTTTTCATTTGTATGACTAACCCTGTAATTGCATTAGTTAGGGTTCTCCAGAGAAACAGAACCAGGGGACATGCACACAGAGAAATATAAAGAATTGGCTCATGTGATTATAGAGTCTGAGAAGTCCCAAGATCTCCAGTTGAAAGCCTGGAGATCTCCAGTTGAAAGCCCCCCATTAACTCTTAAGGATAAATTCCTGCATGTGAAATTGGTGGGTCAAATGTGTGTGTATGCTAGGTGATATTATTGCCCATCAGAAAGGTAAAGCTGTACCCAGGTAAAGTTGTCAGTGGCTTTTCCACTGCCCTCACCAACATGAATATTGTCAAATCATCCTAATCTTTGCCAATTTTATGGTTTAAAAATATCTTTCTTTCTTTTGCATTTCTTTCAAGACTAAGGTTGAATATTATTTTGTAAGTTAATGTGTGTGTGTGTGTGTGTGTGTGTTTTCCTTCAGTTAGACTGACTACTGTTTTCTGCACTTTTCTAGGGTCCTAATTCCAAATAATTACAATCCTATAATGGAACTTATTTAGTGTGTGTGTGGAATTGCTTAATCAGATCCTTTGCCCATTTCACTATTTGAGTGTTTTGTCTTTATTCATTTGTAAGAACTTTTCAAAAAGTATGCATGTTGGGGCTTCCCTGGTGGCGCAGTGGTTGAGAGTCCACCTGCCGATGCAGGGGACACGGGTTCGTGCCCCAGCCTGGGAAGTTACCACATGCCGCGGAGCGGCTGGGCCCGTGAGCCATAGCCGGCTGAGCCTGTGCGTTCGGAGCCTGTGCTCCGCAACGGGAGAGGCCACAACAGTGAGAGGCCCGTGTACCGCAAAAAAAAAAAAAAAAAAGTATGCATGTTATCACATGTTATCATATATTATCACAGTTTTCTTTAAAAATTTTTGGTTTTTATGATTAAGATGAAAAGGGCTTGTGTACTTCTAAAATTGTAAAAATATTAATCTGTAGTTTCTTCTGCTATTTTTATGGTTTTATTTTATTTTTTAAAATTTAATTTAATTTTTAATTTTTTTACTGGGGTATAGGTTTTTTTTTTTTTAATTAATTAATTTATTTTTGGCTGTGTTGGGTCTTCATTTCTGTGCGAGGGCTTTCTCTAGTTGTGGCAAGCCGGGGCCAGTCTTCGTCACGGTGCGCAGGCCTCTCACTGTCGCAGCCTCTCTTGTTGTGGAGCACAGGCTCCAGACGCACAGGCTCAGTAGTTGTGGCTCACGGGCCTAGTTGCTCTGTGGCATGTGGGATCTTCCCAGACCAGGGCTCGAACCCGTGTTCCCTGCATTAGCAGGCAGATCCTCAACCACTGCGCCACCAGGGAAGCCCTATAGTTGTTTTATATGGCTTTATTTTTAAAATTATCTTTTATTTTTATATTTGTATATGTCATAGATACTAAAACATCTATATATTTTACCTTTATTTCCATAATTTCTAATAGGTAGCAACCTCTTTGTTTTCAGTATGGCTCTTTAATCCATTGGGTACTGCTAAATATATATATGGGTTGCATTATTTCTTCTTTATTAGCTGAAATATAAAGAGAAACTTTATCTTATTTACTATTTGGTTTACTATTTTGGTTACTCACTATTTGGAACAGTTTGTAATAGCACAGGCAGGATAAATCTTAATTCTTTCCTTTATCAGTTAGTTTTTACAGGAACTTCCTTGCAGTAAAACTAGTGTAATTCAAGAGAGTGTGTTGCACAGAGCACAGTGCCTGTTGGAATAGCTTCTTGGAATACCTTTCTTTCAAGTAAAGGTATAGAGGTTTGCATGAGATCCTATAGATAGATAATGGTTTGGCTAAGAGGTCATGTAGTTCCACCTCCTATTTTTTCTTTCTTTTTAATTTCTTGAGGTGGTTATTTATTAAGCTTCCAAGCAAATATAGTATAGCATAAGACACTCCAAATCTATTCAGAAGGAAAGTATAAAGTACTACCAAGCATTATTGCTAGTTTCTTCAGCACCTCCTGTTTTTTCTAAAAGAGGAATAACCATCTCCCCCCTGCAGCCTTCCTTCCTCCCTTCCATCTCCACACACATAGATATCAATGCCTATATGTATATGTACATGTTTATCACTTCAGGTTCCAGGACAGCCCCATATGGTCAAACTCTAAGTAACTGTGATTCGGCCCAGAGTTAGTGAATCCATTGTAGGTGCCTGATGGGTAAAGGAGCCCCTCGGAGGAGCAGGGACAGCTGGTTATTGGAGGTCACTGTGCTTCTCGGGTCTTCCCTTGTCTTTGGCAATAGTCCTGCTTCACGGTGGACCTGCCAAAAACTCGCTGGGTCCTTTCCTTTTGGTCCCTCTCAGGATAGCCTGTGCCAGAATTGTGAATGCATCCCCTGAGGATCCTGGCAGAAAACCTCAGGGTGACGGGTGCCACCACCACCTCAGTGTCTCACTGGGTCTCCCCATCTCTTGGCATCTCTCTGGCTGTGAGTGGCTTCCTCTGCAAGGCAAGGTGAATCATGTTGTTTCATGCTGTCTGCACCACCCCCCGCTCTGGTCTGCCTCTGAAAAGCAAAGAAAATCGTTCACTCCCCTGCTCCCACATCTGCTGATTGCTCAGGCCAATGTGCTGTGTCCGTGCCTCAGCCCTATGAGAAGGTTCGGGCCGTGAGGTACCTGGGCTCACACTTGGCCAGGAAAAGCCCCAGAGGAAGAGAGGCCACTGCCTGCTTCCTGAGCTCTCATCTGTCTCCATGGTCACTGGCCTTGCTCTGTGTTGTCATCTTGCGTTGCTTATACTTTCTTTGTGTTTAATAGAGATTCTTTAAATCAGACATTTTTAGATTTTTTCCTGACCTGGCATCCCAAGTTTCGAATTCAGGCATACTGTAAGTTTTTGCTCCCTTGCCTTTGCTTTTCACCTTTATGTAATCACTGCTGTAGGTCTAGAGGGTTTATTAAAAAGCATATTTGTTACATCTTCCAAAATTTTTTTCTTTAAAAGTGTCACTTCTTGGTTTTTCTTTCCTTTTAAAATCTCATCTTTATTCTTATCCTTCTAGGGTTGTGTAATTTTAAGTCTCTCCAGTGAATTTCTATGTACCTGATGTATAGTGTTTATTAATCAAGTGTAGTTGTGTTATTTTGTAAAGTAACATCTCACATTACCAGTGTGAATGGTTTTTAAAAATTTTTTATTTTCTAAGCAACTGTCAATCCAGTTAATGGTGGGACTTCAGGTTTAAAAATTGACAGCTTGTAATGCTGTAGATGAAGGGGGTGCAGGCGGTAATGCTTATCTGTCAGACTTCTCCAAGTAGCCCCCATGCAGTACTACACAACTCACCCAGCTTCCTTTTTTTTTGCAGTACACGGGGCTCTCACTGTTGTGGCCTCTCCGTTACGGAGCACAGGCTCCGGACGCACAGGCTCAGCGGCCATGGCTCACGGGCCCAGCCGCTCCGCGGCATGTGGGATCTTCCCAGACTGGGGCACGAACCCGTGTCCCCTGCATTGGCAGGTGGACTCTCAACCACTGCGCCACCAGGGAAGCCCCACCCAGCTTCCTTTTATCTTTTCCTTCACATATCTAAAGCTGTCTTAGCTTGAGGTAGAGAAAAAATGTTCAGAATGTGCAGTGGTCTGCAAATTAGATATCATCAGTATTCATAAACATATGTTTATCTGAGGAACTCTAATATCAATAACTTGTGAAGTTTTTGTCTATTTTTTTTTGGCTGCACTGCGGCATTTGGGATCTTAGTTTCCCGACCAGGGATCAAACCTGTGCCCCCTGTAGTGGAAGTGTGGAGTCCTAACCACTGGACCGCCAGGGAAGTCCCTCTCTTTTTTAATCTGAAAAATTGCCCACTACATTGTTACATTGAATATAGTCTAGAAACAAACCTAATTCATTAATGTCATTTTAGCTCGAAGTTATTTGTGCTTTACTCCACTTCCTTTACAGTCTTCACTGAGGAGATCTAATTTAACCTGCATTCTTGACCTGATCAGAATTTTTGTACTTTGAGTCAACCATTGAGGGAGTCAATGTAAAATGAGAAATTTGTCTTATTTATAAATTGTCAGAAGGCAACAATCCCAAGACTCTCTATGTAAACATGAATAGATAGATGGAAACACAATTTATTTAGGAGACAAACCCTAGGAGCCCAAACCTAAGGTCTGGACATTTCCTATTTAAGCAAAAATAGGAAAAAATGAGAGCATATATGGCTCCCATTCTATGACTATTTTCAAATAAGAGTTGCTATACTCTAAATTCTGTTTGTGAAGCTGGGAGCTAAAAAGAAAACAATCTAAAACATGCTTATTTCACCTGAATCTGTATCCCAGCGTCTGTACTGGCATGCGTATGATTGGAACATGTAGAGTTGAATCAGCACCCTTGTTTCTGGTTAGTTGCCAGAAATAAAGACATCAAAGGAAATAGTAAACTGGGCAGTGAATCAAAGCTGCGTGGCCTTTCCATTTAGTAGCTATTGTAGGTCTCTCCACTGCTTTCTAACTGAAACTCTCCTTCCCACAGTCCCCTGTGAGAAAGGGCCACCCTAGGTTGACCAGTTGTTCGTTCTTGTTACCTTTACTTTGTACATGTGTAGAATTGTTTCTGTGGGACAGAGTCCCAGATGTGGAAATATTCAGTCAAAGAGAGTGAACGTTAATAGATTTAACAAGTACTACCAAGTTGTCGTTTAGAAAGGGTGTGTCCATGTGCACTTCCACCAACAGTGAAGGTGAAACCAGCCACTGAGTTGTGATGAATACTGTGGGTTGTTTGTTGGGAGCCAGACAAGCCTGAAGTTTTGCCAGCCATCTTCTAGACAAGAAGTTGATTCTTGGAATGGTTAAAAGCTGTTTTAGGCAGTGTAAAACGAGTTACAGATATTCTTAGAAAAGAACATTTTCTAAGAATACTTAGAATACATTTTCATAAATAAAATGAAAATATAATATTAAAGAATATTTAAAAATAATACATAATCCTACTCTCAATAGATATTCATTTTTGCAAATTACTGCCTGCATATGGTTATATTTTACTGGTTATAATTTGTGTGTTTTTTTATATTTTACTTTTTTTTTCAGAGAACTGTCTCATAAGCTGTTTCCTATGTCTGTATGTCTCATAATGGTCATTTAAAAACTGCATTTTGTCATTGTACCATAATTTGTTAACTCAGCTCTTAATATTGAATATTTAATATACAACCAAATACTTAAACTACATGTTCTTAATTAGATTTATTGGCTTGTTCTGGTTATGAGAGTAATGTAGTTCACTATTAAAAAATTTGGAAAACACACAAAACTTAGGAAGACGTACACAAAATTCTTTCTATAACTTCTGTTAACGAACTCTGTGAGTATTATATTTTTTCTTCCTGTCTTTCCCTAATACACTATTTGTGTAAAACATTCGTTTTCACATGTTTCTAAACCCCATTTTTTTGGCTGCTCCACGTGGCATGTGAAATCTTAGTTCTGTGACTAGGGATCGAACCTGTGCCCCTGCAGTGAAAATGTGGATTCTTAACCACTGGTCCACCAGGGAAGTCCCTAAACCCTTTAAAAATATCATTTCTTCCTTTTTAACAAAAGGGAAGTTTTTTTCTGACTATAATAGTAATTTGAAATTATTACAGAAAATTGGGAAACAATCCCAAACATCCATACTATCACCCTGAGGCATAAACCATTAATATTTTGGTTTATTACCTTCACATTTTATTTTCTTTAAAAAGAATCTGAGATCTGGTATCATCAATGGTTCTTAACTTGGGGATGGTCATGGACTCTAAAATAGAATCCAAGTTAAGAACTCTTGCTGTATATGTAAATATACCTCCTTTTTTTCTATTAAACATTATAAAACAGGTGTTTTTAAATTATTGGGAACTCTCATAAATCTGCAAGTTTGCTGATTGTTATGGGTTGAATTGTGTCACCCGAAAATGCACGTGTGAAAGTCCTAACTCCCTTTACCTCAGACAGTGACCTTATTTGTAGACAAGTTCTCTATAGAGGCAGTCAAGTTAAAATGAAGTCATTGGTGTGGGGCCTGGTCTGGTATGACTGGTATCTTTATGAAAAGAGGAAATTTGGAGACAGACACACACAGAGAAGATGGCCATCCACAGGTCAAGGAAAGAGGCCTGGAGTGGATTCTTCCCTCATAGCTCTCAGAAGGAACCAACCCTGCTGACACCTTTATTCCAGACTTGTGACCTCCAGAATTGTGAGACAATAAATTGTGACTATTGTTTAGGTCACCCAGCTTGTGGTATTTGGTTATGGCAGCCCTAACAAACGAATACACTGATTATGTAGTCTTATATAATATAGACATCTAGGTGCATATTTAGTTTGTGCTAGGCACTGTGCTGGGTTGGGAGTACTAAATCAACAAAGTCAAGTTCCCCGACCTTAAGGTGCTTAATTGGCACACAGGAATAGAACCCTGGGGTCATGCTATGATGGGTGGTGCTCAGGGCATCACGGGAGCCCAGAGCTGGGCCGGGGTGAGGGCAGACTTCCCAGGAGAAGTACCACTTGAGCTAAGTTTGGAAGAAATCATAGGAGCTTACTTAACATTTCTATTGTGGGATATTAGGGTGTTTTCACTTTCCTGTGTTTTTCAATTATTTCTTTAGGATAGATTCCCAGTAATGCATTACTGAGACAAGAATGTGAAGCTTGAAACATCATTTTTAGGGCACTGTAATTTTCTAGCAGGTGGAGGTTTCCTGGTTTATTGAATCATCCTCTTTTATTGGATGACAGTCTTCCTGATGCTATTTCCAGTTTTGCTACTATAAATAACACTGTCATGTACATCTTTTTGTAGGTCCGTTTCTTCTCTTGGGTTTCCCACTTAGAGAAGTTCCTTTAGCATTTGTTGTAGAGCTGGTTTGGTGGTGCTGAATTCTCTTAGCTTTTGCTTGTCTATAAAGGTTTTAATTTCTCTGTCGAATCTGAATGTGATCCTTGCTGGGTAGAGTAATCTTGATCGTAGATTCCTCCCTTTCATCACTTTAAATATATCATGCCACTCCCTTCTGGCTTGTAGAGTTTCTGCTGAGAAATCAGCTGTTAACCTTATGGGAGTTCCCTTGTATGTTATTTGTCATTTTTCCCTTGTTGCTTTTAACAATTTTTCATCTTTAATTTTTGTCAGTTTGATTACTATGTGTCTCAGCATGTTTCTCCTTGGGTTTATCCTGTATGGGACTCTCTGCGCTTCCTGGACTTGGGTGGCTATTTCCTTTCCCATGTGAGAGAAGTTTTGGACTACAATCTCTTCAAATATTTTCTCGGGTCCTTTCTCTGTCTCTTCTCCTTCTGGGACCCCTATAATGCGAATGTTGTTGTGTTTAATGTTGTCCCAGAGGTGTCTTAGGCTGTCTTAATTTCTTTTCATTCTCTTTTCTTTATTCTCTTCTGTGGCAGTGAATTCCACCATCCTGTCTTCCAGGTCACTTATCTGTTCTTCTGCCTCAGTTATTCTGCTATTGATTCCTTCTAGTGTATTTTTCATTTCAGTTATTGTATTGTTCATCTCTGTTTGTTTGTTCTTTAATTCTTCGAGGTGTTTGTCCTTTAATTCTTCCAGGTCTTGTTAAACATTTCTTGCATCTATTCGATCTTTGCCTCCATTCTTTTTCCGAGGTCCTGGATCATCTTCACTATTATTATTCTGAATTCTTTTTCTGGAAGGTTGCCTATCTCCATTTCATTTAGTTGTTTTTCTGGGGTTTTATCTTGTTCCTTCATCTGGTACAAAGTCCTCTGCCTTTTCATCTTGTCTGTCTTTCTGTGAATGTGGTTTTTGTTCCACAGGCTGCAGGATTGTAGTTCTTCTTGCTTCTGCTGTTTGCCGTCTGGTGGATGAGGAGGCTATCTAAGAGGCTTGTGCAAGTTTCCTGATGGGAAGGACTGGTGGTGAGTAGAGCTGAGTGTTGCTCTGGTGGGCAGAGCTCCGTAAAACTTTAATCCGCTTGTCTGCTGGTGGGTGGGGCTGGGTTCCCTCCCTGTTGGTTGTTTGGCCTGAGGCGACCCAGCACTGGCACCTACCCGGGCTCTTTGGTGGGGCTAATGGCGGGCTCTGGGAGGGCTCACGCCAAGGAGTACGTCCCAGAGCTTCTGCTGCCAGTCTCCTTGTCCTCACGGTGAGACACAGCCACCCCCCGCCTCTGCAGGACACCCTCCAACACTAGCAGGTAGGTCTGGTTCAGTCTCCTATGGGGTCACTCTCCTTCCCCCTGGGTCCTGACGTGCACACTGCTTTGTGTGTGCCCTCCAAGAGTGGAGTCTCTGTTTCCCCCAGTCTTGTCAAAGTACTGCAATCAAATCCCAGTAGCCTTCAAAGTCTGATTCTCTAGGAATTCCTCTTCCCGTTGCTGGACCCCCAGGTTGGGAAGCCTGACGTGGGGCTCAGAACCTTCACTCCAGTGGGTGGACTTCTGTGGTATAAGTGTTTTGTCTGTGAGTCACCCACCCAGCAGTTATGGGATTTGAGTTTTTTGTGATTGCGCCCCTCCTACCGTCTCATTGTGGCTTCTCGTTTGCCTTTGGATGTGGGGTATCTGTTTTGGTGAGTTCCAGTGTCTTCCTGTCAATGATTGTTCAGCAGTTAGTTGTGATTCTGGTGCTCTCGCAAGAGAGAGTGAGCGCACGTCCTTTTACTCTGCCATCTTGAACCAATCTCTGTCGTGTACATCTTTCTGCATAAAGGTTTTTTCATAATTAAAATTATTTCCTGGGACTTCCCTGGCAGTCCAGTGGTTAAGACTCCACACTCCCAACGCATGGGGGACAGGTTCAATCCCTGGTTGGGGACGATCCTGCATGTGGCATGGCGTGGCCAAAAAAAAAAAGAAGAATTATTTCCTTAGTGATAGAGTCCTAGAAATAGAATTAGAGTATCAAAACAGTCAAATTATTTTTCGGAATTACTGATTTACATTCCCATTAATAATCAAGTGAAATTTATTAACAAATCAGTTTGATTTATTATAGTCTTTTATATCCTTTGGGGTGTGTTGAAACAGTTCAGTACTTCCCTCTTTTGAAGACTGAACCTTTCCAGGGAAGTAAAGTGAGGTTTGTATCACTTGGGATGCAAGACCCCCCCTCCTCCTTAGATTCTTCTTTTCCTCTGAGAAAAACCTGCTTAAAGGGCATTGTACCATCACAGACTTGCCCACACAGCTTCTGTGCTGGTTTCTCACCAGCAGATGTGTGCATTGGTCTCTGTTTATACTCTTAGGTCATTGTCTGTCTGAAATCTAACTATCCCAAAAGATCAGCCTTCCAAATTGGCTATTTCTGTTCTATTCTGAGATTCTCTCAAAAAGACTCATGTCCTCTGCATTCTGCTAGACTCTCAATGTTGGCAGCATATCTAATGTAACAGTAACAAAAACCCCACAATCATGGTGACATGCTGGGCATATGGGTGCATGAAGGAGCTGGATCAGGAGTGATGGGTCCTGCCTCAGTGAGAGAAGAGTTCGTTAACAAGCTTTGTATTGTTTCCTTCATTTTAAAAGTGAGTGTGTGGGAGGGAGACGCAAGAGGGAAGAGATATGGGAACATATGTATATGTATAACTGATTCACTTTGTTATAAAGCAGAAACTAACACACCATTGTAAAGCAATTATACCCCAATAAAGATGTTAAAAAAAAAAAAGTGAGTGTGAGTACATGTTATTCACTCGACCAGATAGTGAGGTCAAGGAACAAGGACTCACCTTAATTAGTTTTGTATTGTCTACCCCAAAGGGTGCCTTGCATAATTAATTGATGCTGAATAACCATTGATATAATTTTTTTGAAAATGCCCCACTCACTAGTTACTTAAAAAACTTTACTTTTGACATCGGGGGGGAAAAAAAGCAAAGTTATGCATAGTTTAAACACTACAGAAGCACATATGTGGAAAGTGTGAGTCTCCTATGTTCCTGTCCCACAAAGATGAGCAATCATGGTCTGCAATTTAGGACATGTTTCTCCAAATTTTCTCCCTAGTGTTTAAAAAATATAATGATGCGTCACCTCACTAACAATAAGTGAAATACAGAGTAAACCAAAATGAGATTTTTTCCCCTATCAAGTTCTTAAAGGTAGGGCGAAACATAATAGACAGACCTGATTATGTTCATGTTGGTGGACATGTAGGGAAATGGCACTCCTGTAGATGTGGGTGGGAGTTGAAATCTATCTAGAGGGTAATTTGTCAGTAATTACCAAAATTTTGTCTACACATATCTTATGCATTTTCTCCGCTGACTTTAGAGAAGTAAGAATGTTGAGAGCTGTTTTATAATAATGTCGTTAGGTGATGCGCTGGTGCTGGTGGTGGTGTCTCTACTATATGAGGAGGCTTGGTGAAGTCTCATCTGAGTCTGCTTTGTACCCAGAACAGTGCCAGGGGGCAATGTGGGTCAAAGCAATTCTCATGATTCTTTCACAATGTAGGCAGAGATAAGCTTCCCTGGGGAGGAAAGATTTTTTACCATTGCTCTTCTCAAGGTGGAAACAATCGGAGGTCCGCTCAGTCCCTGCAGACACTTTCTGAAGGCATTCCCTAGAACTCCCTCCTTTCCTCTGCTTCTAAGTTCTAAGGTAGCAGAGAGATTCTGCCCTATGATATATTCATAAGATTCAATTGACCGTAAAGCACTTTGTAAATGTAAGTGCTATAAGTGACCCAAATTATATCAGCAGCTTTTTGAGAAATGGAGAGAGGAAGGAAAAGGAATGTAAGGGAATGGGATCCAGGGAGCCAACCTTGCCATTTTCAAACTATAACAAATGGGTCATGGATCTACATTTTGTAATTTCAGAAATGACTAATGCTTGGACTGTTTTTGAGCATCTTAAGAGTGGCTTCATTCCAAGAGAAATCAATCTCTATACATTACACAGATTATGCCACTTTTTAAATCCATATTTGAATTTCATCATCATCCTGTTTTCCAGCTCGAAAGCTCCAGAGAACCCGTACTCAGGGTGGTCTTCTCACATCAGATGCTAAGGAAGTGTCCCTGTAGGCAGCTGGCCACCAGCCGAGCCTCAGAAGGAGCCTCTGCCCAGCACCTCTCGTACAGGGGGCGGGGCTCCAAGGGCCCTTTGGGAAAGCAGCCTTGGCGCTGACTCTCGACAGCCAGAGCTTTTCATTGTTAGAAAATTCATCAGCCCTTTCTGCTGCCGTCTGGAGCCCCCAGAATAAATCTACTGTGTGTGCCCTTCCTGTACTGAGGATGGCCATTCCCCACCCCGACCCTGCCCAAATCATTTCTTCCTCGTAGGAGAAGATTCTTCTTTGTAGAATAGTATGTGGACCATCTAATCCTCCCCATCCGCCCTTGTCCTTAGTGCTGTTTTTTTATAACGAATCCTAAAATTGTTACGTTTGTTCACTTGTTTCTGACACCCACGTCTCTCCATTGTCTCCTATTGACTTGGTCTCTCCATTGTCTCCTATTGACTTGTAAGCAAACTAAAACCCCAGAGCAGTTGCTTTTGAGCCTAAGTGAATGATGGAACCTCTGTTTCTCTGAACTGTCTTTTTCCTTTCAGCTCATTTTTTTTTCAAGCCAGACAGACCTCTTTTGGAATTCTGATTCTGCGGGTCTTATCTAAAGCATTCATCTCTCCCAGCGTGAAGTCCTCAGATAATTTGAAAAGCCTGTGATGTATTTACCCGGGCTCAGGGCTCCCAAGAGGGTGACAAATCCGTCATAATGAGTTTGCCAAATGCCTGCTGGCAGCCAGTGGCTTCAAGGCTCCGTGGAGAGAGAAGGACAAAACCCAGCGCCTGGCTACAAGGAGGGGCCCAGGTCGCGGGAGCTTTGGTTTGACTATTGACATGTAAATGGTCAGAGGGGCCTGAGGCGGATCCCCGCAGACCCTCCCGCCATCCCTCCAACCACACAAAGCCCAGCCTTGAACGGCTGCAGGCTTTACCCTGTGAGGCGCTGGGTGTCCTGACTGCAGAGGTAAGTCCTGAATCAGCTGTGCTGTAAAACTGTTCTGTTTGGGATGGTGATTGTGGACTGGAAACTTCTCCAAGCCACATGCAGTGGGAGCGGTCCCTTTGGATGTTGACAGAGACCCTGTGAAGGTTTTTGAAATGAAAAAGAATACTATTAAGTGATGATTAATTTGATTTGGTGTAAGAAAATAAACAATCACATTTGCCCACCTGTATGTGCGTAGACAAGATTTGATGCTAGATGAGTTTCAAAATACTTTTTGAATTTTACCTGAAATTTCTGTAGCATTATTTTCGGCTTTGTGTTTCTGTAGTCCCTCAGGCACCCCCCTACCCCCTTTCCCTCTCTCAGTCTCTACCTCCCTTCCCTTCCGTCCTCCCTCCTTGTTCTTTTTTTTTTTTTTAAATAAATTTATTTATTTATTTTTGGCTGCATTGGGTCTTCGTTGCTGCACGCGGGCTTTCTCTAGTTATGGTGAGCGGGGGCTACTCTTTGTTGCGGTGCGTGGGCTTCTCATTGCAGTGGCTTCTCTTGTTGCGGAGCGTGGGCTCTAGGCGCATGGGCTTCAGTAGTTGTGGCACGCGGGCTCAATAGTTGTGGCTCGCGGGCTCAATAGTTGTGGCTCACGGGCTCTAGAGCACAGGCTCTGTAGTTGTGGCGCACGGGCTTAGTTGCTCCACGGCATGTGGGATCTTCCCGGACTAGGGCTTGCACCCGTGTCCCCTGCATCGGCAGGCAGATTCTTAACCACTTCTGCCACCAGGGAAGTTCCCTCCTTGTTCTTGTAGGGATGGTAAATTGTGTGACTCATAAAAGGAGTATCACAATGTGTTTTACAAATTAGAGAAGTGAAGGAAAAATTATACACCATTAGAATTACATGAATAAACCACCACTAAAGACTGGAGGAGCTGAGTCTGTTTTTTTCTCTCTCTCTCTGAAATTTCAGGGGAAAAGTTTATGTAGCTATAGTGTCCTAAATTTAGCATGTGAATTATGTGTGCTGGATTGCATGTACACCCTTTGCCAAATCATATATGCATTGACCTCCCCCACCCTTCAGAGCCGTTCCTTAGAGATATCTGAGATGCTCTCTCCCGGGCTTTTGTCCTCAGCAAGTCCCCCAGTACAACGGGATTCACAGCTCTCACACTGCATTTTTTTCAGTTGACAGTGTCATGCTTTGGACTGATTTTGTTACAAGTCCTTTAAGAACTAGCGAGAAGTTACTGAAAATATAAACTTAGGTTTCACATTCATAATGAGTGCTAGGTTGAATCTGAGAATCTTGATTTTAAAAAATCTCAGCTGAAAGGTTTTATTTGGTAAAAGTTATCCCACGTAGGACTCACTTCCCTGACTGCTTGCAGAGATGGTGCTTTGAAGGAAAACATTGTTTTAATAAAATGTAAATGTTTCCAGATCTCTTTCTCTCTCTGGTACAGATATTCTTTGAAATATGAGTTCTGTACACAATGCATCCTGAGCACTTGAATATTGATAGGTGGTTGTTAGTTCAGACACTGTTTTTGCCCTCTTAGAGTAATTATAGTAATAGAATTATGCTTCTATACCAGAATACCCATAACGAGATTGAAAAAACAGTTCACGCAATCAGGCTTAGATCCAGAAACCATAAATCCTATCGTAAGTGTGAAGTCTATTCTTAATATTTAAGTGTCTCATGCTCTAATGAGCCTAATTAGGGGAGTTTGGTACAATGAAAAGAACACAAAACTAAGTGTTACGAGACATGGGATTTGGCTCTAGCTACTTAGGTGGCCTTGGGCAAAATGACCTACTTCTCTGCCCTCAGTGGTTCTCGACCACTGGGGGCACCAATGGTTGAGGACCCTGGAAACTAAAACCCTGCAGTGCCACCCGGTCCAGGGAAGAATTGGCCCACTCCAAATGCCAGTGGCTCCCACACTGAGAAACACCGAACCCGATGGTCCCTGAGGTTCTTTCTGCTCTGTTTCTCTCAAGTTCACAAGCGGAGCATTGAAAGCATCCAGAACGATGTTGAACTGTTAAACTTAGTGTCTGTATCTCCCATCTGGCGTTAAATGCTGTGCTGCTGGGAGTGAAGTCAGACCCAGTCGTGCTGGGCCAGGACACTCGTGCCATGGCAGCTCCAATTCAGAGCTTCACTGCTGTGGGAGTTCCCTGCTGTAAGCACAGAAGAATACCGAGACTGTTCAGATGCAGGTCGGGAGCTGGGCCCGGGTGTTTTGGTTGGCTTTGGATTGTCCTTCATGTCCTCCTGTCCTTAAAGGGAAGAAGAGGGTTTATTGTGGCTACAGGCCTGGCCTCCAGGGCCTGGACAGCTGTCTCAGTGCACTGCCCCGCTGCTGGGCACTGTCACCTCTGTTGGGAAGGGGTCAGCGTGGCGGCAGGTGCCGTCTGCGTATCCTCCCGCTGCAGGTTGTCACAGGCCAAGCCAGAGGCCTTGATGAGGCAGAAAGGGATTTGGGCTGGAATAAAGATTCCTGGGGAGTCTGAGTTCTTAGATAGTTTGGTGTGATTAAAATTTTTATTTGACAGTCAAGTGCTGTTAAATCAAAGTCCCACAAGAAAGCTTCTCTGCGTGTAGAAAGCAATAGAAAGGTGAGTGACTAATCCTCACCAGCAATTGTCTGTGATGCTGTACACATATCCAATCTTAATAACTCACGTGTAAGATTACCTGGAACATATTTGTCAATTGATGTGTTGTTTTCAATTAAAAAAATAATTTTATTTAATTAAAGAAAATTCGAATACATAAAACTACCAGTAATTACTGCATTTTGATATATATCCTGCTGGTCTTTAAAATTTTACAAAAATGGGGTTACAGTATATGATGTTTTGTAACCTGCTTTGTTCACTTCACACTGTCTCACGAACATGTGTCTTATCACATAGATATTACATCATTTTACATGCCTCCTGGTGATCCATTGAGAGGACAGTGCCAAAGAGCAGAGACCCTAGAGTCGGACTCTGGGTCCATACGTCAGCCTTGCCTCTCATTAGCTGGGCAAGTTATTTAACTGCTGTGTGTCTCCATCTGCTCTTCTGTAAAATGGGGAGAATAGTAATACCCACTGCACTGGTCTGCTTTGAGAATTAAATGAGGAGATAGATGTTGAGTGCTTAGAATAGAGCCTTGCAAAAGGTAAACACTCACTATCTGTGAGACAGCATCATCTAATCAGCATCAGCATCATTGACTGTACCATCTCTGCTAACCCCTCCCCTGGTATTCTTGCAACTGTATCCTTTGTGACCTGTAGAGTTACTACTTTTCATATCAGTTCCTAGAAGTGGAATTTCTGGGTCAGAGAGCAAACAACGGTTAGAGGCTTTGGATACATATTGCTGAATTTCCTCCTTTCTCAGCACTCACTCCTACCAGCTTTTCTCAACTGAATTAAAAAATTCAGCTTGGCTTCCTTCTAATATCCTGTGTGCTCTGGGACCTCCCCCTTCCAATAATTGGGAATATAAACTCCTATAATATTGCTCTGGGGCAAGTATAATTAAGGAAATGAATTAGCCACAAAACGACTTCAATAAAGCATGCCACAGTCAAATAAAGAAAAAAGGTGGTTCACCTGCCACTTGGTATTTTCAGTGCTCCAACTTCTCTCCATTGATCAAGAATTGTTTAGGTATGGGATGACGCGACATGGAACCCATAAGTGTAGTCCTCAAGCTCTCTTCCCCTCCAACCAAATTTAACTTCTTGACATGCTGGAAGAAAAAAAAATTATCTTCAGCAACAGGATAGGAAATGTACGTGAGATTAGCCATATAACTTGTAAAACATTAGGTTAGTCTCTTTATTCTGTGATATGTGAAAATCACTCGCTTCATTGCATTTACTTTTACATTTACAGTGAAGAAATTGTTGCAAAGATGGGATTCATAGTGTTTGCTCCTGGACCTGGGAGTGAGAGCTGTGATCCACGTTCCTTGTTCAGCAGTCCTGTCCTACGAGTTGCTCGGTGATAACTCAGTTCTCCCACCCTCAGGTGACCGAGAACCCTCTGCACAGCATGCTGTGACCTGGCCTGGCCTTTACATGTATCAGTGCAGCATTGCTAGATGAAGGCTGCTTCTCTGTTGATCTCAGCAATCCAGCCACCTGCATTTGATGATAAACACGAATGCAAATGTGAACATTTAAACCATATGACCCAACACAGTTATGAGGGAGACATCCAGATGATTCCGAAGATGTTCAGTATAGATTCGCATTAGCGTTACCAAACACAGGTTCGTGTGCCCGATGCACAGTGAGGCCAAACAAACCAAATGTCGGAGTTTACAGCAGAGAAAGGTTTTTGTTTTTGTTTTTTTTTAGATTTATTTTTAACATCTTTATTGGAGTATAATTGCTTTAAAATGGTCTGTTAGTTTCTGCTTCATAACAAAGTGAATCAGCTATACGTATACCTATATCCCCGTAGAGAGAAAGGATTATTGCAGGCCCGAGCAAGGACAGCTGGGTGTGGTGGGTGGGCCAGGGGAGGGCTCAGGCTGAAAATACCCTGAGCTCCCCAAAGGGTTTCAGCAAAGCTGTTTTAAAAGCCAGGTGAGGGAGCGGGGGTTGCAGGGTATGTATGTGATGAGCTTGTGCAGAATTCTCTGATTGGTTGATGTTGAGGTAACTGGGTGATTAACAGTACCCTTAGGCGCCCTGTACGTAGGTCTTGGAGCTCATGATCATCAAGTAGTTAATTTCTTCCGTTTGGTGGTGGTTTTATCATCTGTAAAACAACTCCGGAAGTGTGCATCAGATACTATTATCTAGGTACTTCAGAGAGGAGCTACAGCAAAGGATATGGCGGAGGGGTCTGTCCTGGGGAGGCCCCAGAGGGTCCTGCTTGGTTATATTAGGAGCACAAAATGTGAAAATTCTCATCAAGAATTCTCAGGCCTCTGAAAATACGTCTTAAAACCCCAGAACTGTGCTCAGGAAAGGCTGACTGTTTGCAGACACTGTCCAAGGTACTTTTGATGATTATTGGCATTCCAAAAAGGAAGGTAAATTATATTTTTATTATTTCTTTGGATTGACTACTTGATTCACTTTTGCTCAAGAATAGTGCCTTTCAGACTTTTGACTGTGACCCATTAAAAGAAATATATTTTACATAGTCCCTGGCTATGTACCTACACATATAAACACATACAAGTGAAACAGTTGTTTCCCAAAATACACGCAGCACACTCTATTTCCAGTTCTGTTTCATTCTTTAAAATGCTGCTTATGACCCACTAACTTATTTTCATGACCCACAAATAGGCCTGCACGACCTGCAGTTCGGAAGCTCTGCTCCAGAGGTGGCGTGGTGGATAACTTTAGTGGGGCCTTTATCACGGTGGAAGCCCGTGGCCTTCCTCTGGATGCCGAGCCCCGGGCGTCACGTCTGGCGGGTCTCGGGGCCACGGGCCTGGGCAGGCAGTGAAGGTGGAGCCCACGTGCTGGCTGCCTGGGAACGTGAACAGCTTCGCTTTTGAGAGCGTCCATCCTTCCCTGGACTCTCTGCTTTAGCTGACAGCTCCGTCTGAGAGGGAAGGTTTAAACAAAGACAATAATTCAATTTGAGTGCCCGTGAATCATGTCTTTGTCTCTGCTCTTGATAGAACAGAAGGAAGTTGTTCATTATTAAGGATGCCAGCTGCCCGTGGAATGATAGGTCTGTAGTCAGGGCTGGCTCACTGTCAAGCAGGTAGAGAAGCTGGCTCCCCAGTTGGTGTGTTTTGAAGGGGTGCAGAAAGGATTTTCCTAAAGATGTCTCCTCATTCCCTTCTGCCTAAAATTTTATTTTTAGAAGTTCATCCTTTTCAATCTTATAAGCTTTTTGGTTTCCCAGCTCAAAATAAAAAATATCCTTGAGGAAAGAGAATACCTTAAGATTACGTCAGATAACATGTAGTGGGGATTTGGACAGCCACTGAGAGCAAGGCGAGGGCTGCAGCAGGGGGTGGGGTGCCTGGAGGGCCGTGAGCAGGAACAGGGGGGCTGCAGGCTGGTGGAAGTTTCTAAATCTAATGGCATTTTGAAAGCTGTTTGAGAGTGTGGTGCTCTTTAAATTTTTTTTTTTTTTTTTTTTTGCGGTACGCGGGCCTCTCACTGTTGTGGCCTCTCCCGTTGCGGAGCGCAGGCTCCGGACGCGCAGGCTCAGCTGCCATGGCTCACGGGCCCAGCCGCTCCGCGGCATGTGGGACCTTCCCGGACCGGGGCACGAACCAGTGTCCCCTGCATCGGCAGGCCGACTCTCAACCACTGCGCCACCAGGGAAGCCCATCTTTAAATATTTTTATGAGAATTTTATGAAGACCTGGTGTCTTGGGGTGGACTTGAGTAGGGCTTAGAGGTGAGAGAGCTGATCCAAATGATGAAGGATGAGGGATGAGGGGACGCACCAAAAGTGACCAGAGCTCTTAGGATCACTTGCCACTCGGGGTTTACGTGGCCTGTATAACAGCAGAACCCGGTGCACACGATGGGTTCGTGTTCTCATTTAACAAATGTACTGTCTGCAGACATGACTGAAGCATGCCACCCAAGGTTCACATTTTATTTTGTCCAGTGCCTTCCAAGCACCTTGCACGTATTTAGACATTTTTCCTTATTTGTAGCTTTCTGCTTGGTCAGATCACCACAATTCGATTGCACGCCAGTTTGTTTTTCCAGTTGTTGGTTATGATAGAATTTAGAGATAGAAAAGGATCTTAGTGATCACCTGGGTCAATGTTTTTCAAGCTGTGGTTATCAGCCCATTCCTGGGTCATTAAATCAGCCACACGGGAGTTACTGACAGAGACTGTGGGTTGAATGGGTGAGAACCCTGTAAATATTTATCTTCCCCACCAGCATTGTGTAGCGCACAGGTACCTCGTGATGAGTAGCAACATACACAATACATTTCATGGGATACAGATATATTCATTCTTTTGTTTGACAAATATCAATTGTCAATTAAGCACCTGTTGTTTATAGGTACTGTGGGGAGGGGCAGGGGGTACAAAGGTGAGGAAGACATGGACCCCGCCCTCGAGATGCTCGGGTAGGGGAGACGGGCACAAAAGGTTATCGTGACACAGTGCGGTGGCTGCAGTGATGAGGACACGTAATTCCCTCCTCACCTCACCCGGGAGAACGCTCTCCCTGGGACGCCCCGCTTTGGAAAAGCACGGGCTGGCTGGTTTCAGTGAACACAGCCGAGGAGAAGCTCCAGGTACACCTGTGAGAGGACAGAAAATCCACCCTCAGGTTCAGAGAACTAGATGAGGGAAGGCTTCTGATGAGCGGTGATAGCTCGGCTTGGCCTGCACAGTGGATTGAATGCTGGCCCCCAAAATCTACGTCCATTCCCTAAATCCCTGGAGCCTGTGAACGTTCCCTAATTTGGAAAAAGGGTTGAGGAACACCGCAGCTGGACGAGGCGTGGAAGGGATCCTGCCCAGAGAGCTTCCAGAGGGAGCGCAGGCCTCCAGACCCTTGGGAGAATGAATTGCAGCTGTTTTAAGTCACCAACTTTGTGGCAGTCTGTTATGGCAGCCCTAGCAAACTAAGCCTGGGTTTCCATAGGCAGGGACTACAGGAGGGAGGGTGTTTCTGGAGAGAGTACAGGGGCGGGAGGCAAAGCCCTGCATAGGGAGAGAGTGGGCCATGTGGCCGCAGCAGGGATTTTGTAAAAGGGAGTAACAGGAGAGAGGGCTGCAAAGCTGGTATCTGACTCCTGGCCTTTGTGGTGGTTTGAGTGATGCCCTGTTTATAAAGGATTATTTGATGGTTCATTGTACTGCCTCTCAGGTAATGGCTCCTAACGCCGGGTGACCAGGCGAAAAATACAGGGTGAGGTTTGTTTGTTCCTTGGCTGGCTCCACTCTTGTGTGGACATGTGGAAAGCGCAGACACTCTCCGCTGTCTGGCCACTGCCCGCTGGAGAGGGCAGCCCCTCCACTAGAGGGCCGCTTTAGTCACTCGCCTCGTCTTATTCTTTTTTTTTGGTTTTGCTTTTTTGGGTTTTTTTTTGCGGTACGCGGGCCTCTCACTGCTGTGGCCTCTCCCGTTGCGGAGCACAGCCTCCGGACGCGCAGGCTCAGTGGCCATGGCTCACAGGCCTAGCCCGCTCCGCGGCATGTGGGATCCTCCGGGACTGGGGCACGAACCCGTGTCCCCTGCATCGGCAGGCGGACTCCCAACCACTGCGCCACCAGGGAAGCCCCCACCTTGTCTTATTCTTGAACTTGTATTTCTCACTGCGTTTTCCTAAAAAGATATATTTTTATGGCGTTTTATCTCCTTGAAATTATCAATTAACGTTAACTCACTCCTGTGATGTGTAGTGAGCATCTTTAAACCAGATGAAGAAAATCATGTTCCTCAATGTGAAACTAGTCCATGCTCCTTTCAGGGATGCAGGAGTTCAGGTTCTAGAACAGACCCTCCCCACATCATGCTCCTTCTTCTAGAACTAGACCATTTGATACCTGTTTGTTTTCTTTAGTGAGATAGAATTTAGGTGTGAGTACATTTTGGGGTCAAACTAAATTTTATTTCTTCGGCATGAGACGTAGCAGCTAAAGGTCTTGTGTCTCTTCAGCTGTCTGTCTGACGGGCACGATATCTCCTTCTATGTTCACTTTCCCCGTCCCCCAAATTTTACGTACTCTCATGTTTTATGGCTTTAATGATCAGTTTTTATTACAAAAATAATTCAGGCTTGTTATAAAAATGTCAAATGGTAGGTTTGAATATATTGCTCCTTAGTACTTTAGCTGGCTGCAAAACCCACTCCCCACTTTGCTATGGTTTGTGTCCCCCCCCCCCAAATTCATATGAGGAAATCGAATGTCCAATGTGATGGTCTTTGGAGGTGGGGGCTTTGGGAGGTGATTAGGGCATGAGGATGGAGCCCTCATGAATGTAATTAGTGCCCTTATGAAAGAGGCCCCAGAGAGTGCCCTTGTCCCTCCCACCATGTGAGGACACAGTGAAAAGGCACCATCTATGAAACAGAAAGCAAGCCCTCACCAGACACTGAATCGGCTGGCACCTTGATCCTGGACTTCCCAGCCTCCAGAATTGTGAGCCATTTCTGTTCTTTATAAGCTACCTAGTCTGCAGTATTTTGTTATAGCAGCCCAGATGGACTAAGACACACTTCTGTACCCTTATAAGTTTCCTGAGGCTGCTGTAACAAATTACTACAAACCGGGTGGCATAAAACAACAGAAATTTACTCTCTCACAACCCTGGAAGCCAGGAGTCCAGCATCCAGGTGGGGGCTGGGCAGGCTCCCTCCAGAGGCTCTAGGGCAGATTCTGTTCTTGACTCTTGCAGCTACCGGGGGTGAAGATATTTCTTGGCTTGAGGCCCCATCACTCCAGTCTTTGCTTCTGTCTTCACATCACTGGTTCCTCTTTGTGTCTCTGTATGTCTGTGTCCCAAAACGCCCTCTGCCTCTCTCTTATAAGGATACATGTGATTGCATTCAGGGCCCCCAAGAGTAATATCCACTCTTTTGCCAGGTAAGGTCATACCCACAGGTTCCCAGTCTTAGGGCATGGACGTAACTTTTGGGGGGCCACCGTTCAACCCACTAACCATTGTTAAAGGAAGGATTATTAAATTGACACATGTTAAAATGGTAAGAAAGACTTTATTCAGGAATATCGTGACAGGTGTCGACTACTGCTGTAGGGGAGAGAGATTGGGCTCAGCCCCGAATATGACAAGTACAGGTGGGGATTTATAGCCAAGGAGCAGGTTGGAGGGGTGGAGGGAAAATTACTAAGAGGAGACCTCAAGGGTAGGAAGAATTCTTGCTAAACGAACAGGATTCTTGCTGAAGGCCAGATGGTGGGGGATGAGGAATTTGATCAGATATTGAGGGTGATCAGGTATTAAGAGTGGGAGGTATTAAGGGTACTAAACTGACATAGTGGGATTCTAGCTAAAACTGGGCTCTGCAGGCCTGGCACGGATGGGGGCCAATGTGAGTTTGGTTAGGAGAGGGTCTTTGTCACAATTCTCTTAAGCAGTATTTCCCAGACTCAGAAAGACCATAAAAGCCAACCCAAACTATATCAACAACCGAGCTTATGCCGATGGGGGAACTTCTGGAGAGCTCCATGCTGCAGCTGCCTAATTGGCAAAGTGGCTCCTTGCAGGGTTCTCTCTCGTCTCCTGCAGTCAATCTCTCTTGCCTCTCCAGACGCCCTAGCAGCGTGGGCATGCCTTCTTCTTTAGCAGAACCAGTTTACAGGTCACTCTGCTCCCCAACTCTCCCCCCACCCCTGCCCCACGCCTTAGAACGCAGCACCTGCCCCTCCCTGAATGTTATTGTTTGTATTCAACCCAGGAGGGCTGATGTTAGGAAACTCACTGTGACATCAGAGAGAAGTTTAGATAAATCACCACGTGGGAAGAGGAGATGATTGCCGGTTTGGGGCCCACCCTGGAAACATCTGGCAGCTGAAAAGAAGCCCGGTGGTCATTCTAAGGATCTGAAGGACCTGATTTGGCAGGAACCCTGTGGCCTGGGGGTGGGGACTGGGTGGGTCTAACTTCAAGACTGGTGTCGGTGGGAGGAGGGTGTGGGAGGGTCTTTTCCATAGCAGGGAGGAGGGATCTGCCTTCAAAATGACCTGATCCCTCTAGGGAGGACCAGGGCAGAACCAGGTCCAGATCTGTTAATGGACTCACATCTGAGCAGGTAGTTGCCAGCCTGTCTCCTGCCGTGGAGACAGGTAATAAATAAATAAAGGGATTTACAGGCAGGAAATAAATGGAATCGGCTCGACGACTCTGTAAGTAGCTCCTGCTGGTGCTTCAGGGAATGGGAGGCCCTGCTTTCACGGTATTTTCCAGTTCCCTTCTTCAGCCTTATCTCTCTACTACAGGATGAGACAATAGTGCTTTTTTGCTTGTCAAACTGAACCTCTCTCCTAGAGCTTTGCAGGAATCCAGTATGCTAATTATATCGAATTTGGCTTACGTTTATTTCACCCCAGCCCTGCGCTGTGGGCTCTCTAGGACACTTTTTCTTTATCTTGTTTAACCTTTTACTGCCTTCAAGTCATAGGTATTATCTCCATTTTTTGGAGTGAAGAAACTGAGGCTCAGAAAGTTTTTGACTTGTCCAGGTTCTCACGTCTAGTGATGGTGGAGTCAGGATTGGAACCCGGGGCTACCACTCCAGACCAGCGTGTGTGCGCGCTCGGGTGCAACCCCAAGGACCCCCATTAAAGGTGGGACAGACTCCCGGAGCTAACTGGGGACTGCCTTAGGTCTTCAGGACATCGTACTGAGCCTGTTGAAAATGAAAACTCTGGAGTTATCCTTCTCCAGGTCTCAGGAACACTGAAGAGAAGGATTATTAGCAAGTGGGTTTTTGTGATTGTTGTTGTTTTAATATTTATTTATTTATTTGGCTGCACCGTAGGGGAGCTGCGGCACGTGGAATCTTCCATTGCAACATGCGGGATCTAGTTCCCTGACCTGGGATCGAACCGGGTCCCCTGCATTGGGAGCTCGGAGTATTAACCACTGGACCACCGGGGAAGTCCCTTGTTTTGTTTTTTTGTAAGTCCTTAGGAGTCTCATTTGGGAAGACAATGGTTGAATGAATAACAGCAGAATTCTGTGTAGAAAGGGGTGTGTGGGGGGTTATCTAGAGTTCTTAGAAGGTAAGGTTCTGTTGGCATGATTAAGGGTTGTCAGAGGGCAGAGTGAATCACCAGCCAGGATCCTGTTTGTAACAATCTTGCAGGACGCTAACTGAAGTCAGTGTGTGAACTGGAGATGTGGGCAGGAGATGATGTGAAGCCTGGTGCCCGTCTGCACTCAGGCCCAGGAAATCTGTCTCTTCCCCACCCTTTGCCCTTTAGAGGAATGTGCCCTGGGGAAATTTAAACTTTAAATCCCAATGTTTCTTTTATCAAGTGACAACAAACTTACTAAGTTTCAGAATTTGAGAATTTATGAGGTCTGGAAGTAAGAAGTTTGTCCCAACATCTAAGTGTAAATTCTAGCAGTTATTGTTTGATAGACAATACTGATGAAAAATTAAAGTTGTTTTTACTTCTCACTTTGCAGCAGACAGAGCTTCTACCGCAAGCACAGTGCCCCTGCTGTGGATGATTTCGCAGCTTCCTTTATTCTGTTTTGGTGTAAATTCTAACTTGTCAGAGATGCTTTCTTTTACAAAAGAAAATGAAGTTTCAGATTAATTTTCCTTACTAGGTGGGTTTAATCTGAGGTGATTTTGAATGGATTCGATTCTCCCGAATGACAAAAAAAGAAACAAATTGTTGCTGGTACCAGCTGGTAATTTAGGATATTTAAAATTGAATTACAACCTTTAAACCACGTTTAGTTTTTGCTTGTTTTTTATTTGGCATACTTTTGTTTTTTTGTCTCCTGCTTTATGGCTTTTGTAAACAGAGGGTTCTAATGGCCTCCTCCTTGTCTAGTAAGTTCCTGCTCTGGAGAAACACTGGACTCACTGCCCAGACCTTGTTTGCTTTTTTCCTTTTTCTATTTCTCATTTTCAGATTTGTAGGAAGGCTACGAGAAATGGTATGTAGGACTAGACGCTGCTTTTCTATGACATTAGTGAAATCCTTGAAAAGTGTTGTCAAAATTCTTTTTTTTTTTTTTTTTAATCACTCCTGCAAACCTTATCTTCCTAAGTGTAGTACTAACAAATAACAGTGGATGCATTTCTCTCTCTCCCTGTCTTTGGAGCTATTTTTAAAATAGCTTTATTGAGGTATAACTCACATACCATAACACATCCATATATATTTTAGTAAATTTCTACAGTTGTACAGCCGTCACCACAGTGCAGTTTTAGGACATTTTCATCACTCATCATCGTTAGCTTGTGCCCATTTGCAATCAGTTCTAACCCCTGCCTTTAGCTCCAGGCAACCATCGGTCTTCTTTCTGCCTCTATACATTTGCGTTTTCTAAACATTCCATATAAACAGAATCATATAGTATTTGTTTTTTTTGTGTTTGGCTACTTTCATTCAGCTTCTTCTTTTTAGGTTCATCTGTGAAGTATGTATCAGTATTTGTTCCAGAGCTATTTAAAAACCCCAACTTTCTATTGTGGCAATTAAAAAACTAGAGAGACTAGTACAAGTCACCCACATGTACCTCACTCCCAGAGTCAATAATTAGGGACTTACAGTCAATCTTGTTTCATCTGCTGGCCCCCTCTGCTTTTCTCTCCCACCCTCTTGGATTATTTTGAAGCCAATCCCAGATGTTCTATCACTTACTTTTTGTAAATAGTTTAGTATATGCATGTATGTTTATCTCCTGCTTTTCTAGAGCTAAGGAGTTAAATATCTTTAGAAAACGTGGGTTCTTGGGTAGTGGAGACGATAAAAGAGCTAAATTGGTAATTTAGCTAAGATATAACACTCCTGCTGTGTTCAGGGTTCTCCATGTGGCAATCTAGGGTGTGATGTATAAATCTGGTGTGTCTACCAGGTCTGCAGTATATAATTACAATTCTTAACTCAGACATCTGTCTATAAGGATAACAGATTTCCCTTCTAATATTTTTATTTTTAAATTCTATTTATTTATTTATTTTTGGCTGCGTTGGGTCTTCGTTACTGCACGTGGGCTTTCTCTACTTGGGACGAGCGGAGGTTATTCTTCGTTGTGGTGCGCGGGCTTCTCATTGCGGTGGCTTCTCTTGTTCCAGAGCACGGGCTCTAGAGTGCAGGCTCAGTAGTTGTGGCTCACGGGCTTAGTTGCTCCACGGCATGTGGGATCTTCCCGGACCAGGGCGCGAACCCATGACCCCTGCATTGGCAGGCGGATTCTTAACCACTGCGCCACCAGGGAAGCCCCTGGCTACACTGGCTTGGACAACCTGGAGGAAATGCCCAAGGTCCCCTTCCCATCTGCACCTCTCTTCAGTTTAGCCTGGCTTCCCTTTCACATCTGTTCCTGCACCCTCCTTGATTCCTCAGGCCTCCAGCATCAAGGCTGCATTCCAAGTGGGGGACACAGTGTGATCCGAATTCTCCTTTTCCAGGTTGCCTTCTCTTTCCAGGGTACATAAATCCTACCGACAACATCAAGACCTAGACCTGTCTAATCATTTTCTCTTATGGAAGCACCAGGCTAGTTCCTACGTATTTCCAGTGTTTTGCCCTTAAGGAGCACATGCTTATAAAAACAGACGAAAACTTTCTTTCAGCCAAAAACGCCTCTTGGGGCTGCCCTCCACAGCTTAAACCTCTGGGCTCCATTTACGTCTGCATGCAAAAGGGAAAGGCCTTTGCACAGGAGCACACACACTGTCCATATGGGGTTGCCCGGAACTCCTTCAGCTTAAACATTCTTTAGAAACACATTGCTTTGATGAGCTTGACAGGACTCCCAGCCCTGAGAAGTCCCCGCTTATTCAGAGCTCGGCCTTACCTCTTGTCTCTAAGCCGCAGGCATCTCTCTCTGGAAGGAAACAGCATAACAAAACGCCTGTCAACGGTGTATCCTGCAGTGTCTTTGCATCAAGGCAAAGTACGTATTTCAGTGACTTGGGGAGGGGCTTTAGGGGTGACATCCACTTGGAGACACTTGAAAAAGATTGTTTCTCACACTGGAGTGAATGGGCATTTATTTGTGTGTTCCCTGATATGGGGTGCTGTAATGAAGATTCTTCTTTTGCATTCCTTTTCATTGAAAAGGCATCGTGGTGCTGAGTCTTTAATATGAGAAAGTTCTCTTCAAAAACGAAGCGTAGACTTGAATTGTGTAGTGCACAACATTATGCCCCAGCACACACCGACCCGTCCGATTTCTCTCCTCCTTTAATTTAATGGGTCTGGTTTGCAGGATAGATTTTCAGATTCTCACCCTCGTTGGTTTTCGGCTGAAAGTTCTAGTTGGCCGCCACTGTACACAATTAGCACCATTACTTATAGCCCCTATATTCTCGTTAACATTAAATTACACTTGCCCTAAAATTTCTGTTTATTCCATTTCCTCACTGGTTATTGGATGTTTGTAATTTTTTCTCCTGAGGTCTGCCACATTTCTTCACAGCAATAATGGGAATCATTACAATAGTAGAACTGGGATTTACACTGCCTATTTACTTGAAAAAGATTTTTTTGTTTACATATATATAGTCATTTAAAATAACATAACATTCCTATAATTAACATAACCATAATAAAAATAATCTATCTCAAGCAGAATAACCATTTCAACATCTCAATAGACATGAAAAGAAATAAATCCAGATTCCTGGCTACCAAGTTTACAGCCTAGTCTTATTTATTTTTTAGACCTGTCTGAGCCAATAAATAAATATTTTGAAAAAACAGCTTTTTAAAGCATATGCAGATTCAATCCTCGCATTCCTTACCTGACAGGACCCTTTTTGAGCTTTTGGCTGTTGTCAAGAAGATATAGCAATTAAATCCCATTAAGATAATAGCTACAGAAATGTAGGCCTTCACATTGTACTATTCTAAGCCTGGTATTTATATTAATTCACTTAATTAAAAACACAGAGATCTCAGCGTGGGGTATGACAAGAAAGCCTGCCAGTCTCTAGCTAACGGTCTGCCTCCTGGAAGATGTATTGCATTCAACACAGGGAGGGGTGCCGGTGGGGTGATCCCGACAGGACTTGGCTTGGCCCAGGCTCTGCTGCTGCTGCCCCTAGTTCTGTCTAACCCAGGCTGTAGCCCCTCCATCGCCCCCTCCCCAACCTCCCGCTGGTGCTGCAGGAGCCCCTCCACTCTCTCCAGTCCTCAGGCAGCAGAGTGCTGCAGTCCTTGCAGCCGGAATCTGGGGTAATCTGCAGAAGCCCTCTTGCCGACGTTAGCGATTGGGCTACACTACAGTGCCTGCCAGGCAGTGCCCAGCCTTTTGCGTTAGAACGGCGGGTGGATCTGATGCCTTTTGGCCGCTGGGGCTCTCAAGGCAGGATTGGAAGGAGGACGAGGAAAGTGGGTCCCACTGCCTCTAAGTCATGTTCTCTGCCTGGTTAGGAAGCAGTGTGGATGGGCCCAGCGTCTAAGGAGGAGCCCCTCTCATGGGTGGAGAAGACGACAGAAAGTAGGATCACATGAGTGCACATATTTATCTTACTCCTGCTGCGTCTCTAACAGCCCCTGGGATGTGGAAGGAGAGTTTCCTGTATGGAAGGAGGGTGCCCTGTACAGAGTGTGGGCTTCTGAGTCAGATGGAACCTGAATTTGGCTCCTACCACTGCACCCTACTACCTCTGCAAACGTGGGAAGCTACCTAATGCCTTAGGTTCTTCATTTATTTATTTCATTCAACAAATATTTGTTACGTGACTACTATGTGGCTGATCTAGCCTTGACCAAAACAGTTCCTACCGTTGTGATGCTAGAGGGCGAAACACAGTAAACAAAATATCGTAAGTAGTGCTAAATGCTAAGACTGTAATTTTAAGCAAGGTAGTCGGAGAAGGCATCACCAGTGAGGGAACATCTGTGCAAACACCCATAGGGGCTGAGGGGGAGGGCCATTTACATACTATATAGAGGAACAACAGTGCAAAGGTCCTGAGGCAGGGGGTACCTCTTATGTTGGAAGAGTAGCAGGGAGGCCAGTGTAGAGTGGGGTAGAGTGGGCCAGGGGACTAGAGGATGCGATCAGAGAGGAAAGGGGGAGCAGATCCCAGACGGCTTTGCACAGACCTGCGCTTTTATTCTGGGCCGTATGGGAAGCCGTGTTCGGGGCTGGGGGAAGGGAGTTTGAAAATGTAGAAGAGTGACACGATCTGACTTGAGGTTTCATCACCTTGGCACTTGTGATGAGAAACAGTCGTGGGGTGAGGGGAAGGGCTGTGCAGCGCACAGGTGAGATGGGATGGAGGCCTGGACCAGGATGGTGGTAGGAAAACGAGGCAAAGTGGTTACATTCTGGACCTCTTGAGTAATATCCATCTGATGGAGTGGTTGTGAGGTTAAGTGAGATGCATACAGGGTCCTGGCATGTGGCGGGTCCTCAGTAAAGGCCAGCTGCTACTATTGTTATTGAGGGGCTTGTCGTCTTGCAGGACAGTCCTGACACACACAGGAAACAGGTCAGGGATTTGTCCATCTGGCCAGCAGTAGCACCTTTGGGACTGGAACTCAGAATCACTGGCTTTGAACCAAGTAGAATGCTTCCTGCCTTTCCCTTTAACTGCAGATCTAGATCACTGTGAAACCACAGCGGAGAAGTGCTCGATTAAATCACACGTGGAAAAGAGCTGCTCCATCACACTTCATGTGGTGTGAGCTTTGACAGTAAAGCACTGAGCCTGGTTTCCAGGCCCTGTGTGTCCACAGGCGGATGCTGCAGCTGATCGGCCCGTTACATCTACTTGAGTTCAGCCTTTTGGTTTTGGTTTCCCCGGGCATCCTCCACCCCCTGCAGGCAGTGGGCCTGACCCTACCCTGGCGCTATGTGGTTCTCCACTCCTTACCAGGCCTCTGTATTCTTGTTCACTCCAGGCCTTTGCTGCCCTTCACCCACGTTGAGAGATTGAGCTTTGGAAAGTAAACGGAGGAGGGTAAATTGCATTAGCATTTTTTAATAATTTAAAAGACATAGGATTTCTGTTGTGAATAAGTAAGGGTTCAGTGCAGGAAACAAACCACTCTGAGTATTGATACTTTAAGCAGGAAGAGATGGGGATTAAGTGGTCACAGACTTACTGGAAGGGAGAGAGCCCTGAGGACCCGTAGGCTTGGCCCTGGGGTGATTCCCAGAAGTTTGAAGGACAGGCCTACCAGCAGGCTCCCAACTCAGAGGATGTTAACTGGGGCTGTGGATTCAAGAACCCACTCCCTGAAAAGGAAACCCTCCTGCACTGTTGGTGGGAATGTATATTGGTGCAGCCGCTGTGGAGAACAGTATGGAGGTTCCTTAAATAGCTAAAAATAGAGCTACCATATGATCTGGCAATCCTACTCCTGGCCATATATCCAGAGAAAACCATAATTTGAAAAGATACATGCACCCCAATGTTCATTGCAGCACTATTTACAATAGCCATGACATGGAAGCAACTTAAATGATGTGGTGTATACACACACACACACACACACACACACACACACACACACACACACACACACACACACACAGTGGAATATTACTCAGCCATAAAAAAGAATGAAATAATGCCATTTGCAGCAACATGGATGGACCTAGAGATTATCATACTAAGTGAAGTAAGTCAAAGACAAATACCATATGATATCACTTACATGTGGACTCTAAAAAGATGATACAAATAAACTTATTTACAAACAGAAACAGACTCACAGACTTCAAAAACAAACTTATGGTCACCAAAGGGGAAAGGTATGGGGGAGGGATAAATTAGGAATTTGGGATTAGCAGGTACACACTACTATATATAAAATAGATAACCAACAAGGACCTACTGTATAGCACAGGGAACTATACTCATTATTTTGTAATAACCTATATGGGAAAAGAATCTGAAAAAGAATATATATGTATGTGTGTGTACATATGTATATATATACACACGCGTATGTGTATAACTGAATCACTTTGCTGTACACCTGAAACTAACACAACATTATAAATCAGTTATACTTCAATAAAATATAAATTAACTTAAAAAAATAGAACCCACTCCCTGCCTTTGTTTCAGGGATCAGGCAGCCTGAGTGGAGAGAGGCCTGCCACCACCAGGCAGGAGAATGGTTCTGGAAAGCGGCTACAGAAAAACCTCCCGTCTCCGCACCTTGCTCCCCAGTCTCCGCTGTACAGGCCAGGCCTCCTCTTGGCTTCCTGATTTGGCAGAGGTGCCTCTCGTTGGATCACATCCCAATCACAAGCTGCAGGTGTGGGATCTGCAAAGTGTAGTTTTTAGCTTTCTGCCCTCCAACCAGGAAGAGGATGAGGTGAGGTTAGACAAGTGGACCCCCAGTCCCCGTGACCTCCCACTCGTCTGCGGTGAGTATGGCAGGGCCCCTTCTTCTGGTCTTGTTAGCTTGGCCGGTGTTGAGAAGATACCACCCACAACATAAAACTCTACGTTAAACACCAAATCCAACTGTCAATATCTCCCAAGCTTATCTTTAGTACAGTGCTGTGTACTTTGTAATGGAGGAGCTCATAATTACATTGTGATGACCCTGTGATGTCTATAAAATAAACAAAGTGGGCCTCATCACTGACGGGCAGATTTCGGTTTATTTATATTTGGAGAAAGTAATGAGTCTGGATTTCTGTTTATCACAAAATGTTTTTATGGTTCATGTCATTACATAAAAAGACTAGGCTAGTCACACTATTTACCTAAAATTACAGTATCAACATTTGGTATGAACAGAAATTTTAGCAGACTGTTTTCACTGGAAAAATGTGCAGGAGTGGGTGTCAGGTCCAGGTAAAGGTTAAGGAAAACATGAACTGGCATCGACACTGCTCTGACCAGTCTGATTTCTCTGGAGCCCAGAAATAGCCATTTCTTGCAGCTTTGTGTCAAGTACATTTTGTAAAAGTTAATCAAATTCCTCTAACCATTACCTGACAAAGCAACAGGGAATTAAGCTAGCCTAATTAGTTTGGGAATTAAATCAGACAGAACAAACAAAGCAAAGCACAGGGTAGGATAAATGGATTCCGGTGGCTTCATCTGAAGGATAAATTACTTTTGACATAATACTAAGTCCTGTCAGTCATAGGGTTCTTGAAAAGTGCCCTGGATGATAAAAACTGAAATTGGCAGATGGGTGTCTTTTTGAAAATTGGAGGTTGGGATAAAAAATGAGTAAAATACATCTAATACTACTTTATATACACAAATGGATACTTTAAAATATATATAATAAATAACACTCTAAAGACATCTGTTTCCAAAACATACTATATTCCTTGGTAACCCTTTCAAATCACTCTCTTCTGTCGTTCAGGGACCATAACTGATGCTGCGTCATGGACTGATCCAGCTGCCAGTTTTTTGTTGTGCAGCCTGCACTTTCTTCTCCAACATTTGATTACGAAAATTTTCCTGCACACAGCAAAGCTGAAAGAATTTTACAGTGAACACCTGTGTACCCACCACCACCTAAATTCCACCATCAACATTTTATTAAAATTGCTTCATTACTTATCATTATAGGTGCTTTATCACTTACAGTCAGTTAGGTATTGCTGCGTAACAAATTATCCCAAACTTAAGGGCTTTTTTTTTTTTTTGGGGGGGGGTGCTGCTCCTTGTGGTTTGTGGGATCTTAGTTCCCCAGCCAGGGATTGAACCCAGGCCCATGGCAGTGGAAGCATGGCGTCTTCACCACTGGACCACCAGGGAATTCCTGGAGCTTATTTAAAACAATAAGCATTTATTATCTCATTTAGCTCTTGTGAGTCAGGAGTTGGGGAGTGGCTTCTCTGAGTGGTACCAGCTCGGGGTCCCCTGTGAGGCTGTAGTCCAGACACTGGCAAGGGGTTACAGTCATCTGCAACTTGACGGGCTGGACAATCCATTCCCAAGAGGGCTCAGTCACATGACTGATGGCTTGAACCTTCAAAGATGGAACAAGGCAGTTTCAAATGGGTGCTTCTGAGACTGGTGGTTGCCAAGGAGGAGGGGATTGGGGGAGGGATCGAGTGGGAGGTTGGGGTTAGTAGGTTTAAGCTTTTATACAGAGAATGGATAAACAACAAGGTTGTACTGTGTATAGCACAGGGAACTATGTTCAATATCCTGAGATAAACCATAATGGAAAAGAATATAAAGAAGAATGTATATATATGAATAACTGAATTACTTTGCTGTCCAGCAGTAATTAACACGTTGTAAATCAACTATACTTCAATGAAAAAATTACGTTACAATCTCAAATATATAACCTAATATAAAAAGTTACGACCACAGGGAATTCCCTGGCGACCCAGTGGTTAGGCCTCTGAGCTTTCACTGCCGAGGTTGCCGGGTCAATCCCTGGTTGGGGAACTAAGATGCCCGCAAGCTGAGAGGCACAGCCAAAGAAAAAAGAAGTTACCACCACAGATGCACACTCAAGCTTATCATTAAAGAAGTGAAAACATTTTGTATGGAAATTTTAGACAAGTTAAATATTTAATATTTTTCCTTATTAAAAAATGGGTGCTGGGCTTCCCTGGTGGCGCAGTGGTTGAGAGTCCGCCTGCCGATGCAGGGGACACGGGTTCGTGTCCCGGTCCGGGAGGATCCCACATGCCGTGGAGTGGCTGGGCCCGTGAGCCATGGCTGCTGAGCCTGCACGTCCAGAGCCTGTGCTCCGCAACGGGAGAGGCCACAACAGTGAGAGGCCCCCTCCCCACAACCTTACCCCTTAGCAGTCACTCCAGCCCCTCCCCCCAACCCTAGGCAACTACAAAGCTACTTTCTGTCTCTGTAGATTTGCCTTTTCTGCACATTTCATATAAATGGATTCATAGAGAAGGTAAGTTCCATGAGGGCAGGGATCTGTCTGCTTTGTTCTGTGTTGTGACTCCGGCACCCAGTGCCTGGCACGTAGTAGGTGCTCAGTAGCCACCTGCTGGATGAGGGGCTGAGAGCAGGGTGGCAGTAGCTGGCAGCTGGTAGCTCCAGCATTGCCCTGGATGGAGGGTAAGGGGGCAAGAGAGTAACCTGCTAGCAATCTTGGTCTCCTGTTGATCCAGAAACTTCTGTCTCAGGGCTTACCATGAAGGTTGAGAGGCAGGCCCAGTGAAGGCCACGCACTTGATGTGGGGTGAGTCCTAAATAAAATGCCCCCTTTAGGGCTGAGGTGGAGTAGTAGGTTACAGGGTCACCACACCCTATAGATTCCTGTTCCTCCATAGACTCTTCCCAAACCCACACTTTTCTCAGGACCTCACTGAATTCCCTCCTCTCCAGGGAAACCTGCTGTCCCTGTATACTTGGCTGGGGATGAGACCCACTTCTCAGAGGCACACACTGAGGCCTTGGGAGGTTCTTACTGCTCTGAGTAGTACTGCAGGCACTGCTGGCTTGCCGGCCTGTGGAATTCCTACTCCCACCTGCAAACCCAAGCCTGGGCAGCCTGTCTGCCTTTCCCTGAGTACTCAGCCGACATCATTCAAAACACCAGGAGGGGGCTTGCCTGGTGGTGCAGTGGTTGAGAGTCCGCCTGCCGATGCAGGGGACACGGGTTCGTGCCCCGGTCCGGGAGGATCCCACATGCCGCGGAGCGGCTGGGCCCGTGAGCCACGGCTGCTGAGCCTGCGCGTCCGGAGCCTGTGCTCCGCAACGGGAGAGGCCACAACAGTGAGAGGCGTGTGTGCTGCAAAAAACAAAAACAAAACACCAGGAGGCAGAATAGTACAGTGATTAAGTCTAGGCTTGAGGCCCATACCTACATTCTTTAGCTAAGAGGCTATAGGCAAGTTACTAAACCTTTTTTAGGCTTTATTTCCTATCTGTAAAATGGGGATAAGAATAGTATAATAATATGAATAGACTTGTGAGCTTGTTAGAATGATGCATGTATAGTTCTTAGTGTAGTACCTGGCTCAATAAAATGTTTTGCCATTGTTTTTGCTATTATCAATAATTTGGTCATGATATTGTTGATGTTACTATTTCCTAGAGAAGAAAAGAACTAAATTTAAATGAGTTTTTTTTTCTAAATTGCCCTAAGATTTGCTAGATGATTTTTATGGTGAGTCACTGAATACCTCTGTGTTATCTCCTGAAAGGGAAGTGGAGGGAAATGGAGAGAGAGGAGATGGATGGCCACAATGGCAGAGACACACTGACCCGTGGTTTGGTCTTGAGAATGGTTCTGATCATAGGGTTACCCTGACTATTGTTTCAGTCCTGGGGAATCCAAGTTGAGAGCAGGTGCAGGGCCACGTTGTCAGCCTCTGTGAACCACTTAAACCTCAACATGCAAATGTTCTAGAATTTGACGATAATTGTTACCTCCAACGTAAACTTGCAGCAATATTTTTAAAAAACAGTCAATTCTATATTCGCTAAACTCCAAGCATAGCCCGGAGAGAGGCCGGAACTCGGGATCAAAAAAACAAAGGAACAATGTTAAATTTTTATCTTTCAGATATATCGCTCTTTGTACCCTACTCTCTCCCCTCCCTCAGGAACTGCCATGAGGCAAATCTGAGCCACCTGTTGGTTTTGTTTTTGAAAACAACCATTGAGTGTCTCTGCCTACACTTGGCGGGGGCGGGCGGAGGTGCAGTCCCGGGTTTGCAGAACCCCCGAACGTCCCCGGGAGCTGCTGTGCAGTGTGCAGCTGCAGGCCAGGGCTGCTCAGGGAGTAGCAGAAGCTCCTCTGTGGCTGTGCACTTGGATTTTGACCAGAAGGAGGTATTTTCAGTGCTTTTGCAAAATCAGTGAACTAATTACTTGGCAGTGTCCGAAATGCCACTAAGCTTAGAGACTGGCTGCTGCAGCACTTTATACATCAGTGTCAATTTTAACCAAAGATCCTGATTGGGCTGGGGGAGATTTCTCAGCTAATCTGGAAAGGAATCATCCTGTTGCTTTGCTTTTCTTAGACGAGTGAGTGGTTTCCTCTCAGAAAATTCAGATCCAGAGGTTTAGAGCTTTAACCTTTTTTTTTAAATTAATTTATTTACTTTTGGCTGCATTGGGTCTTTGTTGCTGTGCATGGGCTTTCTCTAGTTGCAGCGAGTGGGGGCTACTCTTTGTTACGGTGCACAGGCTTCTCATTGCGGTGGCTTGTCTTGTTGTGGAGCACGGGCTCTGGGCATGCGGGCTCAGTACTTGTGGCTCGCGGGCTCTAGAGCGCAGGCTCAGTAGTTGTGGCTCACGGGCTTAGTTGCTCTGCGGCATGTGGGATCTTCCCGGACAAGGGCTCAAACCCGTGTCCCCTGCATTGGCAGGCGGATTCCCAACCACTGCGCCACCGGGGAAGCCCTAACCATGTTTTTGGATTGAAATATAGTGTACCAACTGAAAAGTGCACAAATCATGAACATACAGATGGATGAGTTTTCACAAAGCAAACATAACTATCACCCAGATTAGGAAATTGAATGCTGCCGGCAACCCAGAAGCCTTTCACATCCTCCCAGTTAATACCTGCCTTCCTCCCCAGATCACTCTCCTGACTTCTAACACGATAGGTTCCTTTCGCCTATTTCTGAGTTTTATATAAGGAGAATTATACCGTGCGTCCTTTCTGTGTTGTGAGGTTTGTCCATGCGGTTATCACTTATTGATTTGCATTGCTGTATAGTCAGAATGCATCACAATTTATCCCTTCTGCTCTTGATGGACATTTTTGTTGCCCTATGGATTTAAAAAAATTATCTGTATTTAAAACTTTATTTTCAACTTTGTGTGCTACTAAAGCACTAAACAATTACTAAACAATAACTCCTTCAGAACATAACTCAAATACTTTGGTTAATTTTATTCCGGAATAGAAAGGCATTGATGCCAGTGTTAGGTGGCAGTGAGCTTCACAGAAGAGACAGAAAAGTTTATACTTCATTATAAAAGAATTAGTGTCTCCCTATTTATGGCATGGTAAAGGGATTCAGGATGTATTTGTTACTTCTATAGATAAATTTAGAAAATTATAACTTGGTGGAAAAATTAAAGTTTCAATTTGTGACAACAAGAATTATCAAATTCTGTCACATTTCAGTTACTTAAGTAGTCAAATCATAAATGGAATTACAGTGCACATAAGACATCCTCAGTAGCCTGTCATAGCATATTTGTTGGAGATAGAGACAATTTACATTATCCTTATGTTCAGATTGATTACCAATAACTTATTTTACAGTTTTTTTACAATTATGAGTGATGCTGCAGTGAACATTCCCCGTATGTCCTTTGGTGTATATGTGTTTGCCTTTCAGTGGATTACATACCTAGAGTTGGAATTGTCCGGGCATAGGATATGTCTGTGTTTGGCACTACTGAACACTTGTCAGTGTACACCCCCAACCGGAGGTGTGGGAGAATTTCCATTGCTCCAGATCTGTGCCAACACTTGGTATTTTCAGTCTTTTAAAATCTTAATCATTCTTGTCAGAATGGTTATTTTCTTTTCCCTTGATGACTTTTGAAGTTGAGCACCTTTCCATATGTTTCTTTGCTATCCAGGTAGCCTCTTCTGTGAAATTACCTGTTCAAGAGTCTGGACCATTCTCCCACTGGATTGTCTATCTTTTTCTTTTATTTTTTTTTCCTCTTTTCTCTTTTGGCCGTGCTTCGAGGCATGCAGGATCTTAGTTCCCCAACCAGGGATTGAACCTGTGTCCCCTGCAGTGGAAGCACGGAGTCCTAACCACTGGACTGCCAGGGAATTCCCTGTCTTTTTTTTGCGGTACGCAGGCCTCTCACTGTTGTGGCCTCTCTCATTGCGGAGCGCAGGCTCCGGATGCGCAGGCTCAGCGGCCATGGCTCATGGGCCCAGCCACTCCGCGGCACGTGGGATCTTCCCGGACCGGGGCACGAACCCGTGTCCCCTGCATTGGCAGGCGGACTCTTAACCACTGTGCCACCAGGGAAGCCCCCCCTGTCTTTTTCTTAATGGTTTTGGAGCCATTCTTTATGTATTCTGGACATCAGACGTTAACTGGATGTATGAACTGTACGTTTCTTCTCTCACTCTTTGATTTCACCAGAATCGATTCCGTGAGGGCTAATTTCTTCCTACTTTATCCTTATTCCTAGGGTGATGAGCCCTTTTCAGGGTTCCTCCACTGAAGTGTAGGGGATGTACTCAGGCCCTTCTAACTGGCTCTGTTCGCTGAAGTCTCCTGGCAGCTACTTGCAAATCGGCAAATGCCACAAAGGAAATGTGACTGCAGACGGTTGACTCACCCTTTTTACACTAACCTTTTCTTCATGTTCGTGGCTGTGTAGGTCCTTGCTGCCCTGGTAGCTCTCTGATGTCTTCAAACAGATGTTTTAGTGTTTTGGTGGGCTTCTCTGGTTATTATCGGTAGTAGGGGTGGTGTGGTTGGCAGACAAAATGGCCCTCTAAAGATATATTCACTTCCTAATCCCCAGAACCTGTGAATATTACTTTACATGATAAAGAGTGAATACTATTGATATTTTGTATGCTGCCCCAATGTGATTAAGTTAAAGATCTTGAGAGGAGGCTTTTATCCTAGATTATCTGAGTGGGCCCTAAATGGTGGGCCCTAAGTGGTAATTTGTTACAGCAGCCAAAAGAAACTAATACAGTTGATCTAAGTCAGCTTTTCCATAACTTCTTTGAACGAGTAGTAGTTTAATAACTTTGTTACAGTCAGCTTCTAGATTTTAATTGCTATTTCAGATTAAATTCGTGGAATGCAGTTCTTTCTTTGATTATAGTGATGACAGCTGTGTAATTTTTAATACATTGTGAAAGGAAGCATGATGAAATTCCATTATTACTACAGAGCTGGTTTCTTTTATTGTATTAATAGAATCAAGCAACAAATCTGATGAAATTCAGGTAGGTTGAAAGTCTGACACCCATTATTTTTCTTCAATATAGTATTATATTTGTTAAAGAATTTGTGGAGAAACTGATTAAAAACGTCAAGTGGAAAAAAATCAACTTCTAGTGGAACCATTACAGATGAAGAAATTGGGATTGATAGTCCAGGTAGGTGAGTTACGTTCAATTAATTATGTGCAGTCAACATAAACATCTTTACAACTTGCTGTAAGGAAAAACTGATGCTTGTTTATTCTGGCCACTCCTAAACAGTCAGTGGCAACGCTTAAAAAGAGAAATGACCTTGTCCTTTTGATAGTTAAAAATTGCCAAGTAGAGTAGAAACCCAGCTGTTTGTTTTCCTGTGGTTGTTAGGATATGTAGTGGGATGTGGATAAACAATGGTAACACCAACTTGGATCCTGGGATCTTACTGGTCAATTGCTTGATTTTTAAATTTTTTTATTTATATCTTTTTTTGATACATGCCTATCTGCAAGTGGTTGAGAGCAAAGCCAGTGTCTTCATACCTTCACTGATTCATTCATTAAATCGTCATTACTTTCCTACCTTGTACCAAGTGCTGTGCTAGGTACTAAAGATACTTTGAACAGCAAAAACGGACACGGTTCCTGCTTTCATGGTGTTCACAGTTGAATTGGAGACAGACAAGCAAAGAATCGTTAAAATGAGTAGGTTATATAGACTGAGATAAATGACCTGAAAGAAAGGAGTGTGAGCCTGTGAGAACATGGGAGCACGAGCTCTCGGTGCACGGGCTTCAGTAGTTGTGGCACGCGGGCTCAGTAGCTGTGGCTCGCGGGCTTAGTTGCTCCGCAGCATGTGGGACCTTCCCGGCCAGGGCTTGAACCCATGTCCCCTGCATTGGCAGGCGGATTCTTACCCACTGCACCACCGAGGAAGTCCCGTATACGTTGTTTTATAATCTGAACTTAAAAAAAACAAAACAAAAAAACCAACTAATTTATTTTATTTTTTTAGCCACAGTGCATGGCTTGTGGGATCTTAGCTCTCCGACCAGGGATTGAACCCTGGTCAATCCCTGGTCTGGGAACTAAGATCCCGCAAACTACTGCATGGCCAAAAAAAAAAAAAAAAAGTAGAGATGGTTCTCATAGAATTTTTTTTCCCTTTTCTTCACAGCAGATTAGGAGGGAGAGTCTCATGGCCTTGAGCTCCACTCATTTCGACTTGCACCCAGCTGGTCTTAGGTATCTGGCCCCAGCACTGCATGCGGAGGAAGGGATCAATTCTAGTGGCCCGAAGCCCGGTCCCAACCCTCCTGACATCCAGCCTTCAGCACGTCAGGGGAGTCAAAGGTGCAGGGACTAGGGATTGCTCCAGGTCACAAGCATTCCTAGGCATCAAAGCAGGGATGACCTTCTGTGCCCTGGGTCTGCCTAGGTCAGAAGGAGATGGCAGGTTTCCCCCGAGAGCTGGAGCAGCCTCTTCAGCCCGTTGTTTTATTCTCACGCAGTTAACTGGGTTAATGTGTACCGTAGTGCTGGAGGGTAGGCCTCAGGAGAGGGTGATGTTTAAGGAGCCGTGACACACCAGGCAGTCAGTTTTGCGGTGAATGAGATTTGCATCTTCCTTTTCTCTCTGAGAGGCAGTTTGCTTCTTTGCATCCGTGAGCAGCTGTCTTCACGGGAGAGGCCTGGGAGGGCTGGCTCTCAGTAAATATAAAAAGGGAACTTGCCTTCGAAGACTGTCATGTGAAGGATCTAAGGAGAAGATGTTTCAAGAAAGCGGTTTCCTTATTTTTTAATTGAAGTATAGTTGATTTACAATGTTGTGTTAATTTCTGCTGTACAGCAAAGTGACAATTATACACATATAGACACTCTTTTTTATATTCTTTTCCATTATGGTTTGTCCCAGAATATTAAATATATACAGTAGGACCTTGTTGTTTAAGGAAGGCTTGTCTATTACTGGGCCAGCTTATGGTTGGAGGACTTCAGGGTCTTTGGGGGGGGTATGCATACTTAGGTATGTCACCAAAAGTGACAAAACCAAGCACTGAACCTTCCATAAGAAGAGCTCAGAGATACTGTTCTGTGGTCACAAGGGGACAGTTCTTTTTATATTTATCATCTTGGTAACCCATTCTTATCCTGCCCAGAGAAGAGCTTCCAGTCCTTTCTGGATCTAGAGTTCTCCGTTTTCACCATAAGTGATGCTGTGAAAGGTTTGCTGTCGCAGGATTTGCAGTGTGCCAAGGCTGCCAGCCCCACACCTCTGCTCCGTTTCCTCAGTGGCTGGAGAGTCTGTTTTCACTCTCATTTATTCATTCAACAACCACTTAGGACACTACTGTGTTAGGTGCTGAGCATGTCGCAGCAAGTCTGTTGAAGTCACTACCCTTGAGGAGTTCACTGCTCGAATCAGTCTCTTGGGCGGCGTTGGTGTCTAATATCAGAGACTAGTCCTAATGCTACCTGCTCTTACCTCTAGAGTGTAATAATGGTGCAGTTTGTTGGCTACAGAGCATGTTTCTATAATGAAATGAGCTCGTATGCAATTGGATAAAAGGGAATAACGTCAGTTCATATACTTTTCACCCTCATGGAAGAGGAGCTGGAATAGCAGGGGTAGATTTATAACCTTCAGCAGGAAAGGGAAATGCCCTCAGCTCAACTTCGGCATCCACAGGACCTCTGTCTGCTCTGTTTTAAGAAAATTAGACATGGTTGCCTATGCCCAGGGCTCCATTCCTAGAGACTCACACCCTAGCCTTGAGGGCAGCTGGCAGCAGGTTGTATGTCCTCCTGTCTGGTCTGTCGCTGGGAAGCCAGCATCTTCATCTTGTTGTTTTTGTGTGTACTTTTATTATTTCCTGCAGTAACCTCTTGCTGCCATGAGCTGCTTGCTGGTTTGCTTCTGAGGTACTGATTGTGTGTGTGTGTGGGGGTAGGTGTGTGTGGGTGGGTGCATGCGCGTGGTCTGGCTACCCTAGGCTTTGAGAGGTCCTTGAGTGATCTGTCCCGTCCTATATTTATTTCCCAGATGCCCTGGCGCTGACATATGGAGGGCCAAGACGGTTAAACAACCGTGAACCGAAGAAGTGGGGATTCTGAACGTCCCATTCCCTCCGTTCAGCCTTGCCCCGGCATCCTTCATCTGTGAACCCTCAAGGAAGAGAGCCCCGGGAGGCCTGTGCGCGTGCAGGCTCTGCCCTGTGGCCACAGCTGGAGAGAGGACTGTCGGGGGGCCTGGCCAGCTCTCAGTGGTTGAGAGTCTGCAGGAGAATTTACGCCCCATTTACTATTTCCTGCATTGGGCACGGAGGGAGGCCTCCTAAACTATCCTAATATCATACAGGGTGGGAACTGAAGGCTGTTTGGAATCCCTTTTTTTGTGGCCTGATTCTGGGGTGACCTTAAGTGAGTCATAACACCCCTTCAGTGGCAGCAGGGAGTTAAGGAGCCTAGTTCCTTTTCAGAGAGACAGAGCATCAGCGGTCCTCACTTTGCGCAGTGCCCAGACAGCATCAGGCCGGCCACTCACAGCGCTCCAGCTCGGGGCCAGTCCAGGCCGCAGGAAGGGCCCAGGTTGGAGGAATAAATAAAGAATGCGGGACACTCTGCCAGGAGGACTTGCTTTGAAAATATTCCCAAGATAAACGTATAACCTGATTCTGAACGTCGTACCTCGCTGGGGGTGGAGAGGTTCCAGCAACAGTCCCACCGAGCTCTCCTGGCCCCTCCTTTCTTTGTACTGAGTGGTGGCAGACCATTTAAAAAGCACAGAGGTTGCTTTGAGGAGCAAATCTGTTTATTCAGCCACTGTATTTGAATGTCAAGGGTTAAAAAGATGCTTGAGATTGTTTGCACTACAGGGATCTAAAAATGCAGCCGTGGGAGTTCATGGGAAGCTTTATTATCCTCAGTCTGTTTTAGGAGTTGTAAGTGAAGGAGCCCTGATCCTTGTTGCTGTGCACCCCAGAGAGCTGTGTCTGTGTAAACAAGAGGTGGCTCAGTGTGCCTGTGACCACGCACCCCTCCCCAGTGGGTGGGAGGTGTGCTCCCATCTGGGAATTGAGCCAACGTTCCCATCTGTTCTTTCTCTTGGCTCCTGTTTTCACGGTTATGTCACTGTTAGGCTGACGAAAGGAGATAGAGGCATCAATAGAATGGAAGATATGGGCAAATAAATATGTTCCAATTGGAAGAACCAGTGGATCCATTGTACTTTCCTTGAAGGAGAATTACGGGATGCTTTTTCTCCCTTTTCAAAGAGAAAAGACATTAATGGCCAACCACGTGGATGAAAGCTCCTCGCTCTTTCATGGATCCTTCTATTTCAGCATCTCTCCGTCCTAACCCCAGTCCAAGCCTCTACATCTGGTGACGCTGCAGCAGCGAGAGCCCCGCCGGTAACCCGGGGCTCTACCGTTGCCCCGCCCTCCGCCCTTCATGCTGCACCACACGGACCATTTCAAAATCACAGACCTGACCGTAGGGCTTCCTCTCAAAGGCCCTCCCAGGGCTCCCCATTGCCCCATACACCTTCCTTGCCCTCTCATCCCGTGACTTAACCACTGGGATCACTGGAGCTTTGAGTGGCTTCCACCCACAACACCACCTCATCTCTCCTTACTCCCTGTATTAGTCAGGGTTCTCCAGAGAGACAGACCAATGGGATATGTGTATATGCATATATAGAAGGAGATTTATTATAAGGATTTGGCTCTTGTGATTATGGAAGTTGGCAAATCCAGAATCTGCAGGGTGGTCCAGTAGGCTGGAGACTCAGGAGAGCCGATGTTTCAGTTCCAGTCTGAAAGCCGTCTGCTGGAGAACCAGAAAGAGCTGATGTTGCAGATGAGGTCCAAAGGCAGTCTGCTGGAGAATTCTCTCTTGCTTGGAGGATGCTGGTCTTCTCGTTCTAGTCAGGCTTTCAACTGATTAGATGAGGCCCACCCACATTATGGAGGGCAATCTGCTTTACTCAAAGTCCACTGCTTTACTCAAAGTCCACTGATTAAAATGTTAATCTCATCTAAAAACAACCTTACAGAAACATCCAGAATGTTTACATATCTGTGCACCCCGTGGCCCAGCCAGATTGACACATAAAATTAACTATCGCACTTCTCTTTGCTTTCTGTCATCCGTCCACACTGGACTTCTTCCAGCTTGTCTAATGTGCTACACTATCTTCTGGCCTCTGGGCCTCTGCACAGGCTGCTTGCTCCACCTGGAGTGCTTTTGCGTCTGGTGCATTCTTATTCACCCATCATGTGTCAGCTGAAATTCTACTTCCTTAAAGGGGCCTTCCCTGATCTCCCAGGCTGGGTTCATTCCCTCAGCTATATATTGCCAGAGCACACTAAACTTCCCTTTAGTATCACACTTAGAGTTACTTGTTCAGTGCCAGCCTTCCCCGCTAGACCTTAAGCTCCATGGAGGCAGAAAGCCAGGAAGCATATCTGTTTTGCTGTTATATGCCTGGCTTTTACTACCTATTCAAAGATCATCCAACGAATGAATAAATGCATGTATGGAAAGTTTACACTATATTAAAAGCTTACAAGCTATGAGGCTCTTAACATACACAGATGCAACCCTGTGAAGTAAATATTATTATCTTCACTTTTACAGAGGCCCACAGAGGTTAGGGACTTGCCCAAAGTCATGCCACTTGTCATATAGAATCTGGGCTTCAAATAAAATAATAATAAAGGTAACCGCTAGCACTTACAGCACTTAATAAGGGTCAGGTACTATTCTATGTATTTGACCATCGACAGCAACCCAGTGTGATAGCATCCAGTAATTGGCCCGCCGTGTTCCCTCCTCCCAGATTCACTCTGGAGGATCCGCTTCACTGTGTCTCAGGAACCCGGAATCCAGAATTCCAGGGGAGGGAGGCTGGTCCCCTCTTCACCCTGGGGTCTTCTCTGGACCATCTTCAGTTCTCTTCTCCTCTGCCCCAGGAAATAGGGGTAAGTTAGCAGGTCTGCTGGCCAAGCAGATGTCCAGTTGGGGAACGGAATGCCGCTCTCCCCTTCTTGAAGGTACCTCTAGTCTGTACAGGAATCCCCTTGCGGGCAGAGGTGGGCCTGGCGGGTCCGCGCGGCCTCGGGACGGGAGCCCGGGTCCCCGCCCGCCCCAGCGCCCGCCGCCGGCTGAGCCCCGCGCCCCGCGCCTCCGTCCTGGGTCGTGGCGGCCGAAGGTGCGCCCGGGTCCGCGGGGAAGACGGGCGCCGAGGTCGTTTGTGTTGGGGGAGCGGTGCGCTGACGTTACGGCGCCTCCCCTGAGCATCCTCCGCGGAGCATCGCGGCCCCGGGTCTGGGGGCGCCGCGCCTTGCTCTGCTCTCCGCACTGTCCCGGCTCTGAAGCCTCAAGAACACGGCTAGGCAGCAGTAGTTTAATGGGGAGTTGGCCTGGTGGGAACTAGGGGTCTGCTGGGGTCTCAGTTCTTGGCTGGCCCCGGAACACGAGGTTGCCAGGCGTGTGACGGCAGCAGGTAGGAGTGAGCCGCTGGTGCGGTGATGAGCAGGGAAGGAAGGACCCTGGCTGTTGGCCTGTGAACCTAGGCAAGAACGAGCAGCCAACACAATCCAGACCAAGGTCCGTGGGCCCAGCTCGGTTCTGTGCGGCTGGTCAGTGGAACAGACCTGCAGGTGTGGCTCTTGTCACTCTAGGACTGGCTTCGGGACAGATCCTGCTGATGAGCCCGGGGCGCCGCCCACAGTCCTCCCGGAGAGTGCGCCGGAGTGGAGCCAGGGGGGTGCGCCCGACTCAGCACCACGGCCACATGCATCCAGTCTGCCGGCAAGGGCAGTGGGGAGCCCGGGGAAGTCAGGGCCTTGGGAATGTCCTCTGATGAAAAAGAACCTGCAGGCTTATCAGATAACTTTTGTGTGGAACGTTGGTGTGTTGAAAAGCAGTTCTGTGTGCTTTCCCCCTTGGTGTGGATCAGCAGTGCTGAGGCAGCAGGCGTGACACAGAAGTGTGAGCAGAGACCGTCTGGAATCCCCAAACTCCAGGGAAACTAGAGGTGACAGCCACCCTAGTGAAGAGGACAGGAGTTAGGGGGCTGGTGGCAGCCCAACAGGTGCCCCTCGTCTCAGGGCCCTAATCCTGGCTCCAGCCGGCTGGTCATGGGAGCTGCAAGGTCTTCTGGGCGAGCAGAGCCCACAGTCCTGAGCTGTTCTTCGCTGTGTTTGGTCATCTCACCCATCCCAGGGGAGAAATCTAGATGGGGTTTAAGAATTAGTGCTTTAAGAATGTGGATCTCATAGTTGACACCTTGGAACACGTGTTTTTAGCACAAGGTGTTAAAGTGAACGGAAGGATTCAATGCCTTTTCAAGGAGGGTGTCTCCATGTGGGCAGAACTAGAGAATAAATGGGTCTTGAATAAACGAAAAAGGAGAAACGCTTCTCTTCATGATCATTCTACTCTCCAAAAAGCAGCCCTCTCCCCCTGTCTGCCACTTCCGTAGACCTAGTTGGGGGCTATGGGGTAAGCCAGATTCTCCGAGTGACCTGGGGAAGGTGGGTCCAGGGGCGTCAGATAGTACCTGGTACCAATAAATAATAGGGCTTGGTTTCCTGAAATCCAGTATATACATGTATTTTTTGAGGCTATGTGTCTTCTCAAGATGACTTGAAAATACATTTGCACTCCCAGAATATGGGGGGATTGTTAGCTAAACATCTATTTCATTGTGTGAAATTACAAACTGATGCCCTAGGAGAATTAATTCCCTAGAGGATGGGGCAGGTCTTTTTCTTTATATATCAAGTTGCAGTATTAATAATGCAGCCACATGTGGCTCTGCTATGGAAGTTTAATTTTCAAAGACAGACAATTTTATGGCTGACTTGAAGTATCTGTCTCCAGCCACTGGGTTGATATCATGTTGCCTCCCTAACAGATTCTTGCTTAGTCAAAGGAGAGATGAGTTGGGGGGAGTACAAAGCTTTTCAATTAATTTATGATCCTGTTAGGTGTCAAGACTGTAATTACTCTGTGATTGTTGCCTTTGCCAAAAAAAAAAAAAAAAAAGAAAAGAAAAGAAAGAAAAAAAAATTGTTTTATGGAAAAGTTCTTTTCTGAACTTGAAAGATAACATAGGTTAAAAAAAAAAAAAAAAAAAAAAGCTTGTATCTCCCCTCTCCAGAGCAGGGAGTGGGGAGAAATGAAGATTCCTGGCCTATTCTTTTTCCTAACCAGTGAATTTATAAAGTACTTTTTGGTGAACGGGACCTTTGTTTAAAAGAATCTTTAGATCTTACTTTTACATTCTTGACGACACATCTCACATCCAACTCATTTAGTCATCCATTCATTCAATATCTATAAGTACTGCTGTGCCCAGGGACTGTTGCAGGCTTGGGGATAAAGTTGTTAGCATGGAAGAGTCCCCTGCCCTCTTGGAGCTCCCATGGGATGGGGGTGACGAGGTAGACAATATGCAAGGAAATAAATTAATGAACAAGATGATTTCCAGTTATGTTGACTGTTGTCAGAAAATAGAATTCAGCCCTGTGATGAAGTGTGTGCACTTGGGGAGGAAGCAGCTAGTCCATTCCGACCTGCCCAAAGCATTGTAGACCTAGGGACCTGGTGCCTGAGCAAGGTTCCCCGTTCCCGCTCCTGCTACCAGCACCACTGCAGGGTTGTACCACACACCCGGCAGGTAGAAATGGAAACCTTTGTGAGAACCTGGAAAACTGTTAGCAGTTTTGGACTGCTAACTGCTCTTTGGACTTCCAGTTCAGCTAAGTAGAGCACAGAGCTTCTTTAGGGAAAAGAGAAGAAGGTATTGCAAGTCTTAAACAAGAGTAAGGTTCCCCAATCACTGCCTTAATCAAGTTCATTAAAACTGAATGTATATTTAAAACTTCCCTTATGATTAATTCTATTATAATATAAGGAGTAATACTTGAATTTCTCCATGAGGTTGAAAGGCCTCTTGATTTAGGAGATAGGGAATCGTGTGCCCCCAGTGTAAACCTTTGGCTTTCATTAAGTGTAAGTAGTAAACCCCAAATGCCTGCAGTATAAATAAGGTAAAATTTCTAAGAATTAGCCATTCTGGGAAATAAATATTTGGTTTGAAAAGCTCTACTGTTGTACTATCTACTGTTTGCATGTTTCCCCAGCCGCTGTATTTTGACAGCTGAGGCAATTAAAACAGACAAGAGTTTAAAACACACACACACACACACACACACACACACACACACACACACACACGGAGAGATCAGCGCAAAGCAAAGATCTGAGTTTGTGCTTTTGGTTTCATTGATAAATATGGAACGTGATATACATATGGTTGTCTGGCCGCATTCCTGCCCTGTGCCACGCCATAAAGTACCCGGAACACTTCTCTGTTCAACAAGATGCTCTCTAGAGAACCCCTGGCAGCAGTGACCAGTATAATTCAGGGCCTCGTTCTGTATGGAGAGCAAATTTAAGTCAAAAATGCATTTATTCTGAAAGAATGCCATAGAACTTGGCCTCTACTTGGCCTAATGTAGAAAGTTGATGTTTTCTTGAAGCTAGGGAGGCAGCACCCCATAGTTGAGAGCAGTTGCCCTGGAATTTGGCAATCTGGACCACATCCTGACCCGACCATTTTCTAGCTGTGCAATCCTGATTAAGTGGCCTGACCTCTCTCTGGTTTATTTCTTCATCTATGAAATGTGGGTAATCATAGAGCCCACCCCTATGCTGTCAGAAGGATTAAGTGAAGACCTCACCACGATGCGTGACCCAGGGTAAAAAGCTCCGTCACTGATCATTCCCACCATCATCGCTACTGGGTTCCACCTGCTGTCCAGGTGAGGCTGCTTTTGCCCTGTTGTGTTTACTCCGCTGCCCTTTCTCTGTAAAGCAGCTTACAAGCTACATCCCCAGAAGTGGAGGTGCTCCTGGGAGGAAGATGTGTGCTGCTATGAACTTGACTCCAAGTGGCTCTGCTCCCAGTCTCAGAGCTGTGGAATGCGCTCTTGGTGAAATGCTGCCTGACTCTCCTCTCTGTCGCCCTGGTGTGCAGAAAAAGACATGTCTGGGAATTTTTAAAGGAATGTAGCTGATCCAGTAGGAGTTGTCTCCAAAGGCTAACTTGAATGTATGTGTGTGTATAGATATACCACACACATATAATTGTATTATATTTATAAAGTTTAAAATATATATTTAATATATATATTTAAAGGCATCAGAACTGATTAAGTAAAATGAATGATCTTATGTTGGGAGAACCTTGGAAAGCACGCCAGTAGACTGGTGAGTCTTCTGCTTCTGCTCTAGGCCATACTGCAAAGCTGGGCAAGATGGGTATCTTCTTTTACCTTCGTTTTCCCATCTCAAGATGAGTATGATGGATGCAAAGAGACATTTGTTCATTGCCATGTTATTCATGACAAAAATAAAGAATTGGAAACAACCTAAATGTTTGTTTAGGCATCCATAAAGGAATGTTTAGGCATCCATAAAGGAATGCCTAAATAAACTAGTATTCCACAGAATACTATACAGCAGTTATTGAAAAAAGCAAGTTACAAATAATTCATATAATATAATTATATTAAAATGCACATACACACAACTGTATACCATTGAGAGAGTGTGTGTACTGGTGCTTCTGGGTGTGTGTATGTGTGTGTGCCCATAGAAATGGTTTGGAAGGGATGACACCAAACTGGGAATGTAGTTTCCTACAGGAAGGGAATTGGGATGGAGAGGAGGTTGTAGTCAGGGGGAATTTTGCTTTAGCTATCATATTTGGGTTTCATTCTATAATGAGAAATTATGTGTGTATTACTTGTACAGTTAAATTAAAAATAATTTCTAAAATAGGCATGTGACCGACTATCTTATTCAGTTCAGACTGCTATAAGAAAAACCATAGACTGGGTGGCTTAAACAACAAACATTTATTTCTCACAGTTCTGGAGGCTGGAAGGTGTAAGATCAAGGTGCTGGGGTGATTCTGGTTTTGTCAAGGACTCTCTTCCTGGCTTGTGGACAGCCACCTCTTTGTTGTATCCTCACATGGCGGAGACAGAGGGGGCTCTGGTCTCTTCCTGTTCTTGTAAGGGTACTAATCTCATCATGGGGCCCCACCCTTATGACCTTATCTAAACCTAAGTACCTCCCAAAGGCCCTGCCTCCTAATGCCATTACACTGGGGATTAGGCTTCAATGTATGAATTTGGGGAGACATACAGTTGGTCTATAGCACCAACCTGCAAGGCTTTTGAAAAGCCCCATTGCAAGAGTATAAGGTCACGTACTTGTGAAGATAACACTTTAAATTCTCACTCCAGGACCCTGGTAGTTTTCAGATAGACTAGCCAGTAATTCTTTGTTAACTAAAATCCATGTTCCATTTAGATTCTAAGTGTTTAGATGACTAAGCAAAATGAACAGTGTACCTGCAGTTAGTTAGACTTTGGTCTGCAAAGGGGCTGACTAGACCTCAAACAGCTGGATTCCTTCATCAAACAACTTAAACCTGGGTCAGTAAAAAGGGCTGTGACTAAGAAAGTACTGTGAAACACCCAGGTGGTTCAGATATGACGGCACTTGATCTGTGAGAGCTGAATTTATTAGGCTTCAAAACTAAAGTTGTGCTCTTAAGGGAATAAATGCTGGGCTTGAGAATTGAAGGAGGGAAACCAACTTCGTGGGCAGCAAAAGGAGGGAGGCATGGGGCAGAGGCCACGAGGAGGGAGGGAGGGAACGGGAGAAGCTGGCATTATTGATTTTTCGGTGCAACTAGTTAGGGGTGAACTGTACTCCATCAGTCCGAGCTCAGAGGGGCTGTTTCTGAAGATGGTGTGAACTGTGGGCAGTTAGAATGAGTCTCCTGGAATGGTGGTTTTCAATAGGGAAGAGGGTGTATTTGGTGTGTGTGTGTGTGTGTGTGTGTGTGTGTGTGTGTGTGTAAGGGGGGACAAACTGTAGAGTTTTAAAAAGCATATTGTAGATATCCGTATTTGTAATACAAAGGAATAAAAATAATCAACAAAATCTTCTAGATTGGTTGTAATATCCAGAAAATACCATAAAGAACCTGGGTTTTAAAAGATTGAGAACTACCCTAAAACAAGCTTGAAGACAAGGACCGTGGGTGTCTGGGAGGTGTGGCTCTTCTGTGAATCCACTACTGCACTAACCATTTTCCGTGGCCTGGATAATTTGTACATACGTGCTACTCCTTTTTTTTAATGTCTGTAGATCAATATTAAAATACCAATTGTTCATAGTAGTAGCTTTTGTCACTGAGTATTTTCCTGATATTTTAAAAGCTTTTATTATAAAACATTTCAAACACATACAAAGGTAGAAACTGTAGTACAATGGACCTTCTGTACCAATCACTCCAGCTTTAACACTTTTTCAGGACCAATCTTACGTCATCTGTACCTCTCTCCCCCAGTCCCAGATTATTTTGTGCAAATCGCAGACAACGTGTCATTTCATCTGTGAATATTTTCATTCATATCTTTAAAAGCACTCTCTGGAAAAAAAAACATATCCACAATATATCACACATTCAAAAATTAACAATCACTCCTTAATATCCTAAAATATTCAGTAATTATTTACATTTTTCTGATTGTCACATAAAATTTTAATTGGGATACAAAGAAGGTCATGCATAGTAATTGGCTGATATGTCTCTTAAGTCTTTCTTAATCTCTGGGTTTTTCCTCCATTTCTTTTTATCTTTTGATTTTTTTTTTCGGTTGTTTTGTTGTTGAAGAAATCAGGTCATTTGTCTTACAGAACATTGCTTCTGAAAGTGTGGTCCAGTGCTGGTTTGTGACAGGTACAGAGTAGATGTTTAGAAACTATTATAGCAATCAGATATTTCTGTAACATCCAGGAACGTGGTTATTATCAGCAAATGTGGTTTGGACTTAAATTTTGTGTATGAGGATGTTCTAACGGTGCAGCTAGGATGATAGAACATTCTAGAGTAATTGTGAGGATAAAGAAGCTTGCGTCAGAATGTAAATAAATATATTGCTTCCTTCGTCAAGAATGTCTTGCTGTGGAAATGTGTCAGCAGATCCTGATCGGTAGTTCTGGCTGTAGCTAGCAAGGTAGAGACGAGAGGATTGTGAAGTAGTGCGCAAAAGGTGTCCGAAACAAGCGTTCTCCGCGGGACTTTATTTACAAGATGAGGTCAGAGAAATACTTCATTTAAACCCAGAACTTCCTGGGTGACAGATACATTCACAGGGTTCACAGGAGGCCAGGTGTCTTCAAGTGTCTCCAACCCCCAAAGGTGGATTTAGTCTTGAAGAAAGCAATATTGAATTAAAGTCAATCATGGTTGTCTAACCACAAAGTTGCAATAATAATAGTGGTTACTGAAAGCTGGGATCTGTATACATTCTAGATACATTATCTTATTTCTCTAAGGTAATGTTCTTATATGTGATCTTATTGAATTTTCATAACCATTTTATCAAGTAGATAATATACCCAGTTTACAAAAGAAGCAGCTGATACTCAGAGAAATTAAGTAGTTTCTCGACAGTAAAATAACCAGTAAGGAGTGGATCTAAATTTATCTGACTCTAAAATGTTAACCAACTGATTTTTTTTTAACATCTTTATTGGAGTATAACTGCTTTACAGTGGTGTGTTAGCTTCTGCTTTACAACAAAGTGAATCAGTTATACATATACATATGTTCCCATATCTCTTCCCTCCTGCGTCTCCCTCCCTCCCACCCTCCCTATCCCACCCCTCCAGGTGGTCACAAGGCACCGAGCTGATCTCCTTGTGCTATGCGGCTGCTTCCCACCAGCCATCCATTTTACGTTTGGTAGTGTATATATGTCCATGCCACTCTCTCACTTTGTCACAGCTTACCCTTCCAAAGACACAGACCTAACCAACTGATTTTTTTTTTTTAACCAACTGATTTTTAATATGTTGACACCCCAACAAAGCCATGAAAATTTAGCGGAAGAAATTTATATAACAGAATTTTTCATACACATGTAGATAATTTCTGAAAACGGAACAGTACAGCAAGCCAATGATGTTCTAAAACATCATTAAGAAAAAAAGCTGAAAGCAAAGTGATGCTTTTAAAAATTGCGTTAAACTACATTTAGGAAAAAAATAAATAAAAGAAAAAAGACAATAGAGGGAAGCCTTTGTTACATAGGATCTTCTCACAGTGATTGGCATTGACATAAATTGCAGCAATATCTTTTTGGATCTGTCTCTTCTAGTAATGGAAACAAAACCAAAAATAAACAAATGGGACCTAATGAAACTTAAAAGCTTTTGCACAGCAAAGGAAACCATAAACAAAACGAAAAGACAACCTACAGAATGGGAGAAAATATTTGCAAATGATGCAGCCGACGAGGGCTTAATCTCCAGAATATATAAACAGCTCATGCATCTCAATACCACTAAAATGAACAGCCCAATCAAAAATGGGCCGAAGATCTAAATAGACATTTCTCCAAAGAAGACATATGGATAGCCAAAAAGGACAATGTCATCAAAATAATGGAGCTCCAAGAGACAAGTCCCCTCGGAGAGCCTGCCGCTCCACACTACAATAGTGTTCTAAACACTGCCTTAGAAACTACTGTATTTTATTTCATATTTTGAGAAGAAGACTCAAGAGTTTTCAAGTAAAAGCCCAGTTAAGTCATACAGGTGCCGTACGAGCAGCTCCAAGATGGCCCCAGGACCATGAAGAAGGGCACCCGCTGCAGTCATTCTTTCTTCAGCCCTTGGTAATTAGAGGATAAATTTGGAACTGCCATCCTGAAATATTACTTTTAAGGAAACTTCTGATTTATGGAGTACTGTTGGCATTGCTAAGCGTGATAACTAGAAAGATCCTACTACAACTCGTGTTTCGGGGGATTACATAGAATATAGTTCAGCAACAAGTTACGGCAGACATGGCGGGCAGTGGTTGATCTGGCAAGAACTGGCTCTTGGAGAGAGGGAACTGGCATCACCACACCTTTCTCCTGCCACCGCTGATAGGAGCAGCGTGCCCTGCAGTTTCAGAGGTGTGGTGATGGGACCTGCCTTTTCTTGGACCTGCAGCCCGGGTGTTAATATCCTTGCTCGTACTTGAGCACGAAGGGGGAAGATAGGAAGCCATCGAGCATGGTGTCTTGGGGGGATTGGAGCGGGGACCACCTGTCCAGCTGATTCTCTGACAATAAGCACTCCCAACGGTATCTGCTTGACAGCCCATCCTCGGGGAGTCTGGAGACAGCTCTTCCCACCCCGTTTCTCTGCTTGTTGATATTTCTTCCTTTATGGCCAGATTTCCCCCTTTTGACTGAACAGCAAACCTCACCAGTTTAACTCCTTACATAATATATAGAATATTATATCCTTTACTGGCTATAGTGGTCTGATAGATGTCGTTGATGAGTATATCCTGGGAATGTCAAAAGGTATGTTTGCTAAGAGCTAGTTTCTACTATTTCTGTCACTTTAATGTCAACAGTAGTTTATTGGGCATTTTCTTTTTTTTCTTTTATTTTTTTATTGAAGTATAGTTGATTTACAATGTTGTGTTGGTTTCATGTGTACAGCAAACTGATTCAGTTATACACATACATACATATATATATATTCTTTTTCAGATTCTTTTCCCATGTAGGTTATTGAGTATAGATCAAAATATTGAGTATTGTTCTCTGCACTATACAGTAGGTCCTTGTTGATTATCTATATTATATATAGTAGTGTGTATCTGCTAATCCCAAATTCCTAATTTATCCCTCCCCACCACCCTTTCCCCTTTGGTAACCATAAGTTTGTTTTTGAAGTCTGTGAGTCTGTTTCTGTTTTGTAAATAAGTCCATTTGTATCATTTTCTTAGATTCCACATATAAGCGATATCATACGATATTTGACTTTCTCTGTCTGACTTCAGTTAGTATGATAATCTCTATGTCCATCCATGTTGCTGCAAATGGCATTATTTCATCCTTTTTTATGACTGAGTAATATTCCACTGTGTATATTTATACCACATCTTCTTTGTCCATTCATCTGTTGATGGACATTTAGGTTGCTTCTGTGTCTTGGCTATTGTAAATAGTGCCGCAATGAACATGGAGGTGCATGTATCTTTTCAAAGTATGGTTTTCTTCAAATACATGCCCAGGAGTGGGATTGCTGGATCATGTGGTAGCTCTATTTTTAGTTTTTTAAGGAACCTCCATACTGTTCTCTATAGTGGCTGTACCAATTTACATTCCCACCAACAGTGTAGGAGGGTTTCCCTTTCTCCACACTCTCTCCAGCATTTATTGTTTGTAGACTTTTTGGTGATGGCCATTCTGACTGGTGTGAGGTGATACCTCATTGTAGTTTTTTTTTTTTTTAATTTTAGAATTTTATTTTTTTATACAGCAGGTTCTTATTAGTCATCCATTTTATACATATTAGTGTATACATGTCAATCCCAATCTCCCAGTTCATCACACCACCCCCACCCCCACCCCGCCACTTTCCACCCTTGGTGTCAATACGTTTGTTCTCTACAACTGTGTCTCTATTTCTGCCCTGCAAACTGGTTCATCTGCACCATTTTTCTAGGTTCCACATATATGCATTAACATATGATTTTTGTTTTTCTCTTTCTGACTTACTCCACTCTGTATGACAGTCTCTAGATTCATCCATGTCTCTACAAATGACCCAGTTTTGTTCCTTTTAATGGCTGAGTAATATTCCATTGTATATATGTACCACAACTTCCTTATCCATTTGTCTGTTGATAGGCATTTAGGTTGCTTCCATGACCTGGCTATTGTAAATAGTGCTGCAATGAACATTGGGGTGCATGTGTCTTTTTGAATTATGGTTTTCTCAGGGTATATGCCCAGTAGTGGGATTGCTGGGTCATATGGTAGTTCTATTTTTAATTTTTTAAGGAACCTCCATACTGTTCTCCATAGTGGCTGTATCCATTTACATTCCCACCAACAGTGCAAGAGGGTTGGTTCCCTTTTCTCCACACCCTCTCCAGCATTTGTTGTTTGTAGATTTTCTGATGATGCCCATTCTAACTGGTGTGAGGTGATACCTCATTATAGTTTTGATTGGCATTTCTCTAATAATTAGTAATTTTGAGCAGCTTTTCATATGCCTCTTGGCCATCTGTAATGTCTTCTTTGGAGAAATGTCTATTTAGGTCTTCTGCCCATTTTTGATTGGTTGTTTGTTTTTTTTGATATTGAGCTGCATGAACTGTTTATATATTTTGGAGATTAACCCCTTGTTGGTTGCATCATTTGCAAATATTTTCTGCCGTTGTGTAGGTTGTCTTTTTGTTTTGTTTTCCTTTGCTGTGCAAAAGCTTTTAAGTTTCATTAGGTCCCATTTGTTTATTTTTGGTTTTGTTTCCATTACTGTAGGAGACAGATCCAAAAAGTTATTGCTGCAATTTATGTTGAAGAATGTCCTATTGGACATTTTCTGTGTGTCATCATCGTACCAAACTTATTACCTTGTTTTCTTAAGGTTATGCTATTTTTTTAATTGAAGTATAGTTGATGTACAATATTATATGTTATAGGTGTACAATATACTGATTGACCATTCTTAAAGATTATACTCCATTTAGAGCTATTATAAAATATTGGCTCTGTTCCCTGTGCTGTACAATATATCCTTTTTGCTTATCTATTTTATACACAGTAGTTTGTACCTCTTAATCCCCTACCCCTGTATTGTCCCTCCCTACTGGTAATCACTAGTTTGTTCTCTATATCTGTGAGTCTGCATCTTTTCTTGTTATATTCACTATTTTGTTGTATTTTTTAGATTCCACCTGTAAGTTGGAGTCTCACAAGAACCATTTGAGATCATTCTTTTATTATCTCCATTTTACAGAGGAGGAGACTGAGGCTTAGAAGGCTTAGGTGGTTTGCCCACAGAATCATGCATGCAGCAGACGGGAGTCAAATCCATGTCTGGTTTCCGTGCCCTGGCTCTTAACTTGATGCTCTTTAAAATTGAGATACATTTCACATGTCATAAAATTCACCCTTTTAAAGTACACAGTTTCGGGACTTCCCTGGTGGTCCAGTGGTAAAGAATCTACCTTCGGGCTTCCCTGGTGGCGCAGTGGTTGAGAGTCCGCCTGCCGACGCAGGGGACACGGGTTCGTGCCCTGGTCCGGGAAGATCCCACATGCCGCGGAGTGGCTGGGCCCGTGAGCCATGGCCGCTGAGCCTGTGCGTCCGGAGCCTGTGCTCCGCAACGGAAGAGGCCACAACAGTGAGAGGCCCGCGTACCGCAAAAAAAGAAAAAAAAAAGAATCTGCCTTCCAATGCAGGGGACGCGGGTTCAATCCCTGGTTGGGGAACTAAGATCCCACATGCTGCGGGGCAACTAAGCCTGCACGCTGTAACTACTGAGCCTGCGCGCCTCAACTAGAGAGCCCTCGTGCCTCAAACTACAGAGCCCACGCTCCCTGGAGGCCGTGCACCACAACTAGAGAGAGAAGACCCGCACGCCACAACTAGAGAGAAGCCCGTGCGCCGCGACGAAGAGCCCACGTGCCGCAACTAAGACCCAACGCAGCCAACAATAAATAAAGTATATAATTTAGTGGGTTTTACTATATTCAGAAAGGTGTGCAACCATCATCACTATCTAACTTCAGAGCATTTTCATCACCTCAAAAAGAAACCCCAAACCCACTAGCAGTCATTCCCCATTCTTCTGTCTCCCCACTCCTCCTGCTAGCCAGCAGTCTACTTTCTGTCTCTATGGATTTTCCTCTTCTGGATGTTTTGTATAAATGCAGGCATACAGCATGTGACCTTTTATGTCTGGCTTCTGTTTACTTAGCTTAATGTTTTCAAGGCCATCCATGTTATAGCAAGTATCAGCCGTTCATTCCTTTTTATGCCTGAATAATATTTCATTGTTCGGATATAGCACATTTTGTTTGTCCATTCACCAGTTATGGACATTTGAATTGTTTCTACTTTTTGGTGATGAATAATGCTGCTCGGACAGCACCTGTATGACTTAACTGGGCTTTTACTTGTTGAAAACTCTTGTCTTTTTCTCAAAATATGAAATAAGATACGGTAGTTGCTGAGGAAGTGTTTAGAAGGCTATCACAATATGGAGAGGCAGGCTCTCTGAGGGGACTTGTCCCTCGGAGATTCATTATTATTATTTTGATGACATTGTTCAGTGGCAAGCCGTGTTGTTGTAAAGGCATGAAACACTGAGTCTCAGCGTGTGGCTGGAGAGCCCGTGGTTTACATAGTAATAATCGTACGTTTCCATTTCTGTTGTCATCACTGCAATGCATTCAAGTGCTTTTTAAGTCTAATTTGATAAAAAAACAAGTCATGGACTAAAGGAGATGCTGTTCTCAGTGTCCTCTTTTTTCCGTCAGTTGGGTATTTACTGCGGATGGGTAGTTTACTTCTCTGTGGACGGGGCCAGGCTGCTGTTGACCTAGAGAGGAGGGCTGTGCTGTCTGGGGTCAGCCTCCTCCCTTGGTAATTTTCCAGTTAATGTTATTCAGGCAGTGGTTGTTCTTTTGTTCTAACATATTTATTAAAAATAACAGAAACACATTAGAGTTAAAGGTTTATTCTCTTTACATGACTTGTTGAAGGCATGGACTGCTTCTCAGTGGTAAGTGATAGAAACCCAGCACCCAGCACTCTTGCCTCTGGGACCCTCACATAGACGCAGAGGATACATTTGAATCGTGAGCAATATACACAGAAACATTCGGTACAGTTGAACACACACATGCACACCTAGGACCCAACAATTCCACTCCAGGTAAATGAATGTATATGGAGAGTCCCCCAAAGACATACATATAAGAATGTTTATAGCAGCACTGTTTTCAAGACACAAGATACAGAACTACCCAAAAGCCCATCAATAGAAGAATGCACTGTGGAATATTCATTCACACAATGAAACACTATACTGCAGTGAGAATGAAGGGAGTATAATAACTCTAAGCAACAATGTGGAGGAAACTCACAAATAAAATGTGGAGTGAAAGAAGCCAGGCGGAAAGGAATACATCCTCTTTGCTTCTGTGAACACAATATAAAGTTCAAAAATAGGCAAAACTAATCTGTGATGTTAAAAATCAGGACAGTGTTTACTCTTGGGGTGGGAGCGTGGGCGCTGGTTAGTGATGAGAAAGGGGCGTGAGGGGGGCTTCTGGGATACTGCCAATTTATTTCCTTGACTAAGGTACTAGTCACACAAGTCTGTTCTGTTTTTGGAAGTTCAACATGCTGTACACGTATGATTTGTACACTTTTTTGTAAATCATACATTTTAAAATATAAAATGTAATATATACATATATAATTACACTTTAATATATACATATACATAATTATTTTCAGGTTTTCCCCACCTCTAGTTTTCATTCTAAAAGAACACATTGTCGGACTTCCTGGTGGTGCAGTGGTTAAGAATCCGCCTGCCAGTGCAGGGGACACGGGTTCGAGCCCTGGTCCTGGAGGATCCCACATGCCGCGGAGCAACTAAGCCCGTGAGCCACAACTATTGAGTCCACACGCCACAACTACTGAAGCCCGTGTGCTCTAGGGCCTGTGCTCCACAACAAGAGAAGCCACCGCAGTGAGAAGCCCGCGCACCACAACGAAGAGCAGCCCCTGCTCGCCGCAACTAGAGTAAGCCCGGGCACAGCAACGAAGACCCAACGGAGCCAAAAACAAATAAATTTAAAAAAATAAAAAAATATTTTTTAAAAAGTTGTTAAACATGATACAGACTATCAGAAGGAATCCTTGCATTAATTCAACAAATTCTGATGAGCAGAGACTGGGCGGGCTGGATGGTGTCTAGCTTGGGCAGAACTGGGAGTTGAGAGGGCTGCAGCATCACCCCCTTCCCCATCAGTAACTGCATCCTCACAGGGGGCGCTCACTGTCTTTTCACATTGTCTCTCCTCCTTTGTTCCCCACTCCCACCTCCCCACCTTTCCCCTTCTTTTTTTCTCTATTGCCTTCCCCCCACCATGCTCCTTGTTTGGACATTGACTGGATGCAAATAATCATCGAAGAGGAGATCTGCCTGAAATTGGAGACCGCGCCGTACTGTCCTCACCTAGATTTTTGGGAGAACCCCCTGGAGAAGGGCTGTCAGGAAAGGAATGGTGACTCAGGAGAGGGTCTGTGGATTCTCCCCAGGGACTGGCTCCCAGGCCTCCGAGAGCAAGGAAGAGCTAAGCCTGAGAGCGAAAGCTCCACCACTGACCATGACGAGTCCAGACTCAGGCTTTGCTGAAGAGAGAGCACGACCCTGTGCTCTGAGAAACCATCAGAACGGGGAGGGCACAGGCTTCACCAGGGCCCTTCCGCAGAGGGGCTCACGCTGTGTAATTCCTCAGGTCACCCGTCTCCTGAAGACTGCTGAAGTTCAACTAATTAAATATAGTTTCATTGTGGAAATAATTTGACAATAATAATGAGAAAATCCTGCGACATAACTATTTTAAGATTGTTTGAAACTCTTGAGAATGAGCATGTCTGGGGCTAATTCTGGGCGTATAATAAGCAAGTCAAGGTCACTGTCATTCCCGCTGCCTTCACTGTAAGGACCTCTTCTTGTAAAGAGGCAGCAGAGTTTTAATTTCGAAAAATGCACCATAGCTGATGATGTTGACAGTGTTTATCATGTGATAGAATTATGGGAGGGAATTTTGTGGACCAAACTTGCTTATGGTTTATCTGTGACTAAAACTTAAAATATGAACAATCACCAATTTGAGAGAAAGTCTTAGCTGAGAAAAAACCAGAAATAACCGGGGCGAGGGAGAGGCTGGTGTGAAGGAAGATGAGTTCCGGCGGGGCCTTCCCGGGAAGCCTGTTTCTCCTCCTGGGTCCTCACCTCCCTGGGGGTTGGAGTCCACCAGGGGGACTGCATCTTCCTGAGCCGTGGACTGTGCACGCACATGTGTGACCGTTGGTATATATGGACACGAGGACAGGGACAGAACCGCAGAGCCTCCTGGCTGGCGGCTCTGCTTGAAGTCCTAATTCCCTTTCTCTGCAGGGAGGAACACTGCCTCCCAGCAAAGCTCTGTGCTGGAGCCAAACGCTGCATCATGCTGCGTGCTGAGCAAAGCCAAGGGACCAGAGCCTCCTTGGGGCAGCCCCTCTTTAAAGAGAGGTGAAGGTGTAAGAGATGCAGGAAGGATTCAGAAATCTAATTAGAGAGTTTAGCCTCCCGTAGACGTGATACTATACATGCACACACGCACACCTACTGTTGCCTGCGTGCTTACTCTGTGCAAGCGCTGTGCTAAGCACTTGCTGTCCACTCCCACAGGGAGTCCTTGTAGCTGCCCTATGAAGTCAGTAGCTACCATTATTAGCCCCATTTTATAGTCGAGGACATTACGGCCCAAGGAAGTTGTGTAACCTGCCCAGGGTCATGGAGCACGCTCTGTGGTGGAGGGTTTTCATAGACACTCTTTTCCTCTTGATTCTCCCCAGTCCTGCCTCTGCCAGGAGGAACTGGAAGGGAATTGAGATGAGGGGTCCAGGCGTGTAGCTTCTGCAGGCAGTGGTGTATACGTAATACCGGCATTGCCGGACCACTGGTGTCTCCTCTTGTAGGTGATGGGCAGTGTTACCATCAAATCACATCTAACCTAGACGTGCTTGCTGAAAGCTGTAGCTTTTAAAAAGAGTTATTGTGCACCCCAATGTTCGTTGCAACACTGTTTATAATAGCCAAGACATGGAAGCAACCTAAAAGCAACGTGGAAGCGACAGATGAATGGATGAAGAAGATGTGGTACATATACATATACATATGTGGTACATATACATATACATATACAAGGGAATATTACCCAGCCACAAAAACGAATGAAATAATGCCGTTTGCAGCAACATGGATGGACCTGGAGATTATCATACTAAGTGAAATAAGTCAGACAAAGACAAATACCATATGATATCACTTATATGTGGAATCTTAAAAAAAAAATGACACAAGTGAACTTATTTACAAAACAGAAACATATTTACAGACTTAGAGAACGAATTTATTGGGGGGAGGAATAGATTGGGAGTTTGGGATTGACATGTACACACTGCTATATTTAAAATAGGTACAAGGACCTACTGTACAGCACAGGGAACTCTGCTCAATATTCTGTAATAACCTAAATGGGAAAAGAATTTGAAAAAGAATAGATACATGTGTATGTATAAATGAATCACTTTGCTGTACACCTGAAACTAACACAACATTGTTAATCAACCGTACTCCAATATAAAATAAAAATAATAAAAGAGTTATTGGACACTAGTATATAAAGTAGATAACCAACAAAGACCTACTGTATAGCACAGGGAACTATACTCAATATTTTGTAAAAACCTATAAGGGAAAAGAATCTGAAAAAGAGTGTGTGTGTGTGTGTGTGTGTGTGTGTGTGTGTGTATGTGTGTATAACCGAATCACTGCTGTACACCTGAAACTAACACTACATTGTAAATCAACTATACTTCAGTAAAAAAAGTAAATAAAAATAAAAGTTATTGGAGAAAGCCATGTGGTTTAGGAGAGATGGGGGTGAGAGAAGGGTGGCATGCATCATAGCATCTGGAGTTTCTAGTATCACAGACATTATGGTAAGAAATACTTCATTGGCAGCGCTACTGAATAAAATGGGACCCCTGTGATGAAAACCTGCTCCAGCAGAGGTAAAAACGACCATTTCTGGAGGATCAGGTAGCAGACATTGATAGGCAGAATCAATCAGTATGTGGCTGGGGGAGTTTGAGTGGTTTCACAAGTCATGGACATGAGAGAAGGCCTCTGTCCTCTGAGGAATATGGTGGAGGCAATACGCTGAAAAACAAATTATAGCGGCAAGTCACAGATGGTTTACTTCTGAGTAGATGACACTCCTGTTAATCCCTGACTTCCCTTTGCCTTATTTGGATTGTGTTTGCAGGGTTACATTCGGACACACTTAATTCCTGGCCAGCAGAGCAACTTCATGTTTTGTCTTTTTTGTGTGCGGAATCGGAAACTGACAGCCCGACGTGGCTTCCTCTCAGTTCTGCGTGTTTCCTGTAGGGAGGCTGCCGAGTCTTCAGCCTGAGTCGGCTGCCAGCTGGAGAGACCCCAGTGAGGTGTTTGTCCATCGGAGGGGCCATTGCTCCTCCTGGCATCATACCATCTCCTTCCTGAAGGAATGGGTGAAGGATGTTTTATAGGAATAAGTTGTCAGTAAAACACTCTCAGCCCCTGGAAACTGTCCCTCAGACAGCGGTGAGGGACCCCTTGGTTACAACAGCATTTACAAGTGTTGAAGTGACATAATGGAGTCCTGGCTTTTGGCCAAGAAGGTGTTGGGATGTGTGAGTGACTTTAAAAAGGAAGCACAGGGCTTCCCTGGTGACGCAGTGGTGGAGAGTCCGCCTGCCGATGCAGGGGACACGGGTTCGTGCCCCGGTCCGGGAAGATCCCACATGCCGCGGAGCGGCTGGGCCCGTGCGCCATGGCCGCTGAGCCTGCGCGGCCGGAGCCTATGCTCTGCAACGGGAGAGGCCACAACAGTTAGAGGCCCGTGTAACGCAAAAAAAAAAAAAAAAAAGGGAAGCACAGCCTGTGATTGTAAGTGACCCAGACAGGTCACTGATAGAGTTATTGAGCATCCATTATGTATAAGGCGTTTGTACGCGTTTCCTGCGGCCACTGTAACAAATTACCACAAACTAAGTGGTTTAAAACAACAGAAATTTATTCTCCCATGTTCTGGAGGTCTGAAGTCTGAAATCAAGGTGTCAGCTGGGCTGTACTCCCTCTGGAGGCTGTAGAAAACAATCCTTTCTTGCCTCTTGCATCCTCAGGTGGCTCCAGGAGTTCCTTGGCATGTGGCCACATCCCTCGCGTCTCTGCCTCTGGGGTCACGTGGCCTCCTCTTCTTCTGTCTTAAAACTCTCTCTGCTTCTTTTATAAAGATGCATGTGGTAACGCAATTATACTCCAATAAAGATGTTAAAAAATAAAATAAAAGAGCATCCCTGAAAGAAAAAAATTTAAAAAATAAATAAAAATAAAAGAGCATCCCTGAAAAAAAAAAAAGAAAAAAGATGCATGTGATTGCATTTAGGACCCACCCAGCTAATCCAGGATAAGGTTCTCCTCTCAGGATCCTTAACATAATCACATCTTTCGTCATATAAATTAATACTCACAGGTTCTGGGGATTCCGATGTGGACATATACTTTTGGGGGCCACCATTCAGCTCACGACAGCATTCATTGATGTATTTGGACGCATGGAAAAATAAGAGTAGCTACTTGCTCTGTAGGAGTCTATAATCCACTGGATAGGCATAAGTGTATTTATTTATTCAGCAAGCATTTATTGTCCATATGCCATATGCCAGGCTGTGTTGTTGCATCGGATTTACATAGCTGGAATGAGACACAACCCCTTACTGGGGGAGCTGAGTCTGAGAAGAAAGACATTGAAAATGAGGGTAACCCTAAAGAACCTCAGTCTCGTAGTCTAGTGTTTGTTTGGAGATAGTCAAAGCACAATCCAAAGACCAAAAGTAATTTTCAAAGGAACAGTAATCATTTACTTATCAAAACACTTAAAAGAAACCCAACTCATAAACTCCCAGAAACAATTTTCATATCCCCTTTTCTCTCTCTAATTCTCTCACATTCCATAGGGTTCAGAAGCCCATTGTTTACCATCAGCCCCTGGAAACACTTGTTCCATTTTCCATTCTGCACAGCGCTTCTTTCTCTCCCTCCCAGCTCTTTGTTATATAGATTAGCTTAGCTTCCCTTGACAAGTTAGCCTTCCTTCCCATCTTTCTTGCCTGTCCTGTAATTCTGCATCCTAAAGTCCAGAAACTTCTCTGGCTAGGGCAGTCCCCTTACAAGAGGAGGTGAATGGAGAAGGCTTTTAATCAGAAGGTAGGAAGAGAGGACAAGAACACTGACATTGCACACGTGCAGTCTGGTTTGGTTACTACTAAGAAGGATTTGAAAGAATACAGTTTGTTATGGCCTCATTCAACCTTTGCAGCAACTCAATGGGTAAAAACGGTTGTTCTTCCTGTTTTATACACAAGGACAGGAGCTTAGATTCATTAAGTACATTGCCCACAATAAGTGGCTGAGCTGGGATTTCATTTCAGGCTACCTGGGATTTTGGCCTTGGGTACCTGGAGGGTGGAACAGCATTGGAGAAGGACACCTTGAATCAGGTTGGAAGGTATAGAAGGAGTTTGGAAAAGATCTAAAGATCATTCTAAGCAAAAATGACGGGATGGGGCTTCCAAGGTATCCTGAGCACCCCTGTGGCCAAGCGAGGGTGCAGGATGGGTGGGCAGATGGGGTATCAGAAGAAGAGGCGGTGGGGATGAGCTGAGACCAGACCACGCATGGGTTTGTGTATTGCTGGACTTTGTGCTGGGGGAGTGTGAGTCATTGAGGGTTATAGGCAGAGGAAAAACACTACCACATTTGTGCTGTGCAAACAGCATTCTGATATCAGTGATCAACATACACTGAGGTAGGGGAGGGAATTGAGGCATGGAGACCAACATGGCAGAATGGCTTCTACATGCAAACTTCAGTCCTATAAACAGAGCCTCCAAGCCCCCTGGATGGTGCATTCACATGAAACGCTCTTTGTTAAGAAGCACAGAGGAAGAGAGGTCCACAGACAAAGGCAAAATAACGGGCACCAAAGGCCCAGGTGCCACCCCCCAGCAAACCACCGCCTGGCAGATAGGCACGGTGTTGATGGCCCCTCCTGCACTGTAGCTCGGCTGTCTGCTCCAGCTCTGCCGTCTTGAAACAAGCTGGAGGAGGAGGCTGTTTCTCATGACTCCCTTTCTTCTAACACTGGCATATCCGAAGCGGGGACTTACCTGTTATTGGCTCAGTGGTCTCTAAGAAGAGAGAGAATTTAACCACTGTTGGCTCAACGGCTGTCTTTCCTGAGAGTCAAGTTTAAGAAATCCCAGCAGCTCTCTATCTGGCCAGGTTGTGGTGACCTCTACAAAGTTATCTTTTATTGAAGATACATTTCAGGCCAATGTACACTCACCATCTGAATCCTGAACATTAGTCTGGCCTTGGGTTCTACCGTTTCCTAGGCAAAAACTCATCTGCAGAGGCAGATTCTATGATGCAAGCTGGAACCTATGTCACCTCTCTCATCCCAACTCTAAGTTGAGAACAATTTCAGGAAACATATTCAGTGTCCAGTTGGAGACCACTGCAACAGTTCAGGTAAGGAATGCTGACAGCCTGAACGAAGGCAGTGGCAGTGCAGCTAGAGGAGAGAGAACAGATCAAGGAACATTTAAGCAGTAACCATACAACCATGCTTAATGTTTACTGAGCACTTTCTACGTGCTAGGCTTGTATAGCCTGTGTATTATATCATTCAATCTTTGCAACAATCCAGTGAGGTAGGAGTTGTTATTCTCTCTGTTTTACACATGAGGAAGCAGGCTTAGAGTCCTCAGGAAATTTGCGCATGTTAAGTGGCAGAGTTGGGATTTGAGCCTGGGCAATCTGACTTCAGAGCTTGCATTTTATTTTATTTAGTAATTTTTTAAAGATTTATTTATTATTTTTATTTATTTTATTTTTAGTTTTGGCTGCCTCGGGTCATAGTTGTGGCACACGGGGGATCTTCGTTGACGCATGTGGGCTCTCCGTTGTGGTGCGCGGGCTTCTCTCTAGTTGCGGCATGCGGGTTTTTTCCTTCTAGTTGTGGCGCACAGGATCCAGAGTGCGTGGGCTCTGTAGTTTGTGGCATGTGGGCTCTAGTGGGCTCTAGTTGAGGCGTGTGAGCTCAGTAGTTGTGGCCGGCGGGCTTCCTTGCCCTGCGGCATGTGGGATCTTAGTTCTCTGACGAGGGATCGAACCCCCATTCCCTGCATTATAAGGCAGATTCTTTACCACTGGACCACCAGGGAAGTCCTCTCAGAGCTTGCATTTTTAAATCTCTATGTTTTACTGTCTCAGATCAGGAGGATTTGGTAAATTATTGAATGTGGAGGTGGGGAAAGGAGAATAAGAGGAAGGAGAGGAGTGTTCCAGATGAGGGAAATAGGCAGACAGATGAAAGATGGAGCCCCTCACCAAGATGGAAACACAGGGAAAGGAACGGGTTTAGAAAGAAGGATGGTGATCTGGCTGTGAACACGTTGATAGGGGACATCCGAGTAAGATGTCTGTTAAATGGTTGGGTGTTTAAAAAATGGAGTTTTAGAGGGAGTGATTGAGGCTAAAGAAGATTTGGAGCAATTCGTATCTAGGCAGCAGAGGAGTGTGTGGGCAGCAGGTATGGAGGCTATGTATGTACTGAGATCTTCTGGGGAAGAAAATGAGCAGAGACAACAACCTGGGATAGAATCTCAGGGACCTGCAACATTTAAGGGACCCGTGAAAGAAGAGCCCTTGGATGAGAGAAAGAGATAGTCCAAGGGATGGTAGGAGCATGAGGACAGAGTGGGTCACGGAAACTAGAGGAGGAGGAAGTGTGATGAGGGAGGGATGGTAGCAGTGCCTCGTGCAACAGAGAAATCATGTATGGTAGGAACTGAAGGTTACCATTGTGTTTGGCAACTAGGTCAATGTAAAACCAGCTGGTTACAATGCAAAATGTTATAGCCACTTTGGAAGGCAGTAAAGCAGTTTCTTACAAAGCTACACATTGTCCTACAATGCGATTCAGCAAATGTATTCCTTGGTATTTACCCAAATGAGAGAAAACCTATGTACACACAAAAACCTGCACATGGGTGTGTTTTTTTTAAGGTGTTTTTTACTTTTTAAAATAAATTTATTTATTTTTGTTTATTTATTTTTGGCTGCATTGGGTCTTTGTTGCTGCGCCTGGGCTTTCTCTAGTTGCGGCGAGCGGCGGCTACTCTTCATTGCGGTGCACGGGCTTCTCATTGCAGTGGCTTCTCTTGTTGCGGAGCTTGGGCTTTAGGCCTGCAGGCTTCAGTAGTTGTGGCTCGCGGGCTCTAGAGTGCACGCTCAGCAGTTGTGGCTCATGGGCTTAGTTGCTCCGCGGCATGTGGGATCTTCCAGGACCAGGGCTCTAACCCGTGTCCCCTGCATTGTCAGGCAGATTCTTAACCACTGCACCGCCAGGGAAGCCCTGCATGTGGGTTTTTTTTAATTGAAATCTACTTGACATACAGTATTGTGTTACTTTTGTGAACTGCACAGTGATTCAACATTTACATACATTATGAAATGATCACCATGATAAGTCTAGAAACCATCTGTCCCCATACAAAGTTATTACAATATTATCGATGATATTCCTTATGCTGTATATTACATCCCTGTGGCTTATTTGCACACGGATGTTTATAGCAGCTTTATTCATAATTGCCAAAACTTGCAAGCAACCAACATGTCCTTTATTTATTTATTTAATTGAATTTTATTTTATTTATTTTTTTATACAGCAGGTTCTCATAGGTTATCCATTTTATACATATTAGTATATATGTGTCCATCCCAATCTCCCAATTCATTACACCACCAGGCCCCCCGCCACTTTCCCCCCTTGGTGCCCTGCGTTTGTTCTCTACATCTGTGTCTCAGTTTCTGCCCTGCACACTGGTTCATCTGTACCATTTTTCTAGATTCCACATATATGCGTTAACATATGATATTTGTTTTTCTCTTTCTGACTTACTCCACTCAGTATGACAGTCTCTAGATTCATCCATGTGTCTGCAAATGACCCAATTTCATTCCTTTTTATGGCTGAGTAATATTCCATTGTATATATGTACCACATCTTCTTTATCCATTCGTCTGTCGATGGACATTTAGGTTGCTTCCATGACCTGGCTATTGTAAACAGTGCTGCAATGAACATTGGGGTGCATGTATCTTTTTGAATTATGGTTTTCTCTGGGTATATGTCCAATAGTGGGATTGCTGGGTCATATGGTAATTCTGTTTTCAGTTTTTTAAGGAACCTCCATACTGTACTCCATGGTGGCTGTATCAATTTACACTCCCACCAACAGTGCAAGAGGGTTCCCTTTTCTCCACACCCTCTCCAGCATTTGTTGTTTGTAGATTTTCTGATGATGCCCATTCTAACTGGTGTGAGGTGATACCTCACTGTAGTTTTGATTAGCATTTCTCTAATAATTAGTGATGTTGAGCAGCTTTTCATGTGCTTCTTGGCCATCTGTATGTCTTCTTTGGAGAAATGTCTATTTAGGTCTTCTGCCCATTTTTGGATTGGGTTATTTGCTTTTTTTAATATTGAGCTTCATGAGCTGTTTATATATTTTGGAGATTAATCCTTTGTCCATTGATTCGCTTGCAAATATTTTCTCCCATTCTGAGGGTTGTCTTTTCGTCTTGTTTTTAGTTTCCTTTGCTTTGCAAAAGCTTTTAGGTTTCATTAGGTCCCATTTGTTTATTTTTGTTTTTATTTCCATTACTCTAAGAGGTGGATCAAAAAAGATCGTGCTGTGATTTACGTCAAAGAGTGTTCTTCCCTTGAGCTATTTGTAATGAGGTGGATAGACCTAGAGTCTGTCATACAGAGTGAAGTAAGTCAGAAAGAGAAAGGCAAATACCGTATGCTAACACATGTATATGGAATTTAAGAAAAAAAAATGTCCAGAAGAACCTAGGGGTAAGACAGGAATAAAGACACAAACCTACTAGAGAATGGACTTGAGGATATGGGGGAGGGGGAAGGATAAGCTGTGACAAAGTGAGAGAGTGGCATGGACATATATACACTACCAAACGTAAAATAGATAGCTAGTGGGACGCAGCTGCATAGCACAGGGAGATCAGCTCGGTGTTTTGTGACCACCTAGAGGGTTGGGATAGGGAGGGTGGGAGGGAGGGAGACACAAGAGGGAAGAGATATGAGAACATATGTATATGTATAACTGATTCACTTTGTTATAAAGCAGAAAGTAACACACCATTGTAAAGCAATTATACTCCAATAAAGATGTAGAAAAGAAAAGAAGAGTGTTCTTCCTATGTCTTCCTCTAAGAGTTTAATAGTGTCCAGTCTTACATTTAGGTCTCTAACCCATTTTGAGTTTATTTTTGTGTATGGTGTTAGGGAGTGTTCTAATTTCATTCTTTTGCATGTAGCTGTCCAGGTTTCCCAGCACCACTTATTGAAGAGACTGTCTTTTCTCCATTGTATATCCTTGCCTCCTTTGTCATAGATTAGTTGACCATAGGTGCGTGGGTTTATCTCTGGGCTTTCTATCCTGTTCCATTGATCTATATTTCTGTTTTTGTACCAGTACCATATTGTCTTGATTACTGTAGCTTTGTAGTATAGTCTGAAGTCAGGGAGCCTGATTCCTCCAGCTCTGTTTTATTTTCCCTCAAGACCGCTTTGGCTATTCGGGATCATTTGTGTCTCCTTACAAATTTTAAGATTTTTTTGTTCTAGTTCTTTAAAAAATACCATTGGTAATTTGATAGGGATTGCATTGAATCTGTAGATTGCTTCGGGTAATATAGTCATTTTCACAATATTGATTCTTCCAATCCAAGAACGTAGTATATCTCTCCATCTGTTTGTATCATCTTTAATTCCTTTCATCAGTGTCTTACAGTTTTCAGCATACAGGTCGTTTGACTCTCTAGATAGGTTTATTCCTAGGTATTTTATTCTTTTTGTTACAATGGTAAATGGGAGTGTTCCCTTAATTTCTTTTTCAGATTTTTCATCATTAGTGTATAAGAATGCCAGAGATTTCTGTGCATTAATTTTGTATCCTGCAACTTTACCAAATTCATTGATTAGCTCTAGTAGTTTTCTGGTGGCATTTTTAGGATTCTCTATGTATAGTATCATGTCATCTGCAAACAGTGACAGTTTTACTTCTTCTTTTCCAATTTGGATTCCTTTTATTTCTTTTTCTTCTCTGATTGCCGTGGCTAGGACTTCCAAAACAATGTTGAATAAGAGTGGTGAGAGTGGGCAACCTTGTCTTGTTCCTGATCTTAGAGGAAATGCTTTCAGTTTTTCACCATTGAGAATGATGTTTGCTGTGGATTTGTCGTATATGGCCTTTGTTATGAGGTAGGTTCTGTCTATGCCCACTTTCTGGAGAGTTTTTTATCATAAATGGGTGTTGAATTTTGTCAAAAGCTTTTTCTGCATCTATTGAGATGATCATATGTTTTTTCTTCTTCAGTTTGTTAATGTGGTGTATCACATTGATTGATTTGCATATATTGGAGAACCTTGCATCCCTGGGATAAATCCCACTTGATCATGGTGTATGATCCTTTTAATGTGTTGTTGGATTCTGTTTGCTAGTATTTTGTTGAGGATTTTTGCATCTATATTCATGAGTGATATTGGTCTGTAATTTTCTTTTTTTGTCGTATCTTGGCTGGTTTTGGATTCAGGGTGATGGTGGCTTCATAGAATGAGTATGGGAGTGTTCCTTCCTCCGCAGTTTTTTAGAAGAGTTTGAGAATGATGTGTTAGCTCTTCTCTAAATGTCTGATAGAATTCACCTGTGAAACCATCTGGTCCTGGACTTTTGTTTGTTGGAAGATTTTTAATCACAGTTTCAATTTCATTACTTGTAATTGGCCTGTTCATATTTTCTATTTCTTCCTGGTTCAGTCTTGGAAGGTTATACCTTTCTAAGAATTTGTCCATTTCTTGCAGGTTGTCCATTTTATTGGCATAGAGTTGCTTGTAGTAGTCTCTTAGGATGCTTTGTATTTCTGCGGCGTCCATTGTAACTTCTTTTTCATTTCTAATTTTACTGATTTGAGTCCTCTCCCTCTTTTCCTTGATAAGTCTGGCTAATGGTTTATCATTTTTGTTTATCTTCTCAAAGAACCAGCTTTTAGTTTTATTGATCTTTGCTATTGTTTTCTTTTTTTCTATTTCATTTACTTCTGCTCTGATCTTTATGATTTCTTTCCTTCTGCTAACTTTGGGTTTTGTTTGTTCTTCTTTCTCTAATTCCTTTAGTTGTAAGGTTAGATTGTTTATTTGAGATTTATCTTGTTTTTTGCAGTAGGCTTGTATTGCTATAAACTTCCCTCTTAGAACTGCTTTTGCTGCATCTCATAGGTTTTGGATCATCATGTTTTCATTGTCATTTGTCTCTAGGTATTTTTTTATTTCCTCTTTGATTTATTCAGTGATCTCTTGGTTATTTAGTAATGTATTGTTTAGCATCCATATGTTTATGTTTTTTATGTTTTTGTCCCTATAATTGATTTCTAATCTCCTAGCATTGTGGTCAGAAAAGATGCTTGATATGATTTCAGTTTTCTTAAATATACTGAGGCTTGATTTGTGACCCAAGATGTGATCTATCCTGGAGAATGTTCCATGCGCACTTGAGAAGAAAGTGTAATCTGCTGTTTTTGGATGGAATGTCCTATAAATATCAATTAAATCTATCTGGTCTGTTGTGTCATTTAAAGCTTGTGTTTTCTTATTAATTTTCTGTTTGGATGATCTGTCCATTGGTGTAAGTGTGGTGTTAAAGTCCCCCACTATTATTGTGTTACTGTTGATTTCCTCTTTTATAGCAGTTGCCTTATGTATTGAGGTGCTCCTATGTTGGGTGCATATATATTTATAATTGTTATATCTGCTTCTTGGATTGATCCCTTGATCATTGTGTAGTCTCCTTCCTTGTCTCTTGTAACATTCTTTATTTTAAAGTTTATTTTATCTGATGAGTATTGCTACTTCAGCTTTCTTTTGAGTTCCGTTTGCATGGAATATCTTTTTTCATCCCCTCACTTTCAGTCTGTATGTGTCCCTAGGTCTGAAGTGGGTCTCTTGTAGATAGCATATATGAGGGTCTTGTTTTTGTATCCATTCAGCGAGCCTGTGTCTCTTGGTTGGAGCATTTAATCCATTCACATTTAAGGTAATTATCGATATGTATGTTCCTATTACCATTTTCTTAATTGTTTGGGGTTTGTTTTTGTAGGTCTTTTCTTCTCTTGTGTTTTCCACTCAGAGAAGTTCCTTTAGCATTTGTTGTAGAAATGGTTTGGTGGTGCTGAATTCTCTTAGCTTTTGCTTGTGTATAAAGCTTTTGATTTCTCTGTTGAATCTGAATGAGATCCTTGCAGGGTAGAGTAATCTTGGTTGTAGGTTCTTCCCTTTCATCACTTTAAATTTGTCATGCCACTCCCTTCAGGCTTGTAGAGTTTCTGCTGAGAAATCAGCTGTTAACCTTATGGGAGTTCCCTTGTACGTTATTTGTCATTTTTCCCTTGCTGCTTTCAATAATTTTTCTTTGTCTTTAATTTCTGCCATTTTCATTACTATGTGTCTCAGTGTGTTTCTCCTTGGTTTTATCCTGTATGGGACTCTCTGCACTTCCTGGACTTGGGTGGCTATTTCCTTTCCCACGTTAGGGAAGTTTTTGACTATAATCTCTTCAAATATTTTCTCGGGTCCTTTCTCTCTCTCTTCTCCTTCTGGGACCCCTATAATGTGAACGTTGTTGTATTTAATGTTGTCCCAGAGGTCTCTTAGTGTGTCTTCATTTCTTTTCATTCTTTTTTCTTTATTCTCTTCTGTGGCAGTGAATTCCACCATTCTGTCTTCCAGGTCACTTATACGTTCTTCTGCCTCAGTTATTCTCCTATTGATTCCTTCTAGTGTATTTTTCATTTCAGTTATTGTAGTGTTCATTTCTTTGTTTGTTCTTTAATTCTTCTAGGTCTTTGTAAAACATATCTTGCATCTTCTCAATCTTTGCCTCCATTCTTTTTCCGAGGTCCTGGATCATCTTCACTATCTTTATTCTGAATTCTTTTCCTCGAAGGTTGCCTATCTCGACTTCATTTAGTTGTTTTTCTGGGGTTTTATCTGGTCCTTCATCTGGTACATAGCCCTCTGCCTTTTCATCTTGTCTGTCTTTCTGTGAATGTGGTTTTTGTTCCACAGGCTGCAGGATTGTAGTTCTTCTTGCTTCTGTCTGCCCTCTGGTGGATGAGCCTATCTAAGAGGCTTGTGAAGGTTTCCTGATAGGAGGGACTGGTGGTGGGTAGAGCTGGTGGTTGCTGTGGTGGGCAGAGCTCAGTAAAAGTTTAATCCGCTTGTCTGCTGATGGGTGGGGTTGGGTTCCCTCCCTGTTGGTTGTTTGGCCTGAGGCAACCGAACACTGGAGCCTATCTGGGCTCTTTGGTGGGGCTAATGGCGGACTCTGGGAGGGCTCACACCAAGGAGTACTTCCCAGAGCTTCTGCTGCCAGTGTCCTTGTCCTCACGGTGAGACACAGCCATGCCCCGCCTCTGCAGGAGACCCTCCAAAACTAGCAGGTAGGTCTGGTTCAGTCTCCTATGCGGTCACTCTCCTTCCCCCTGGGTCCTGATGTGCACACTGCTTTGTGTGTGCTCTCCAAGAGTTGAGTCTCTGTTTCCCCCAGTCCTGTCAAAGTCCTGCAATCAAGTCCTGCTAGCCTTCAAAGTCTGATTTTCTAAGAATTCCTCCTCCCGTTGCCAGACCTCCTGGTTGGGAAGCCTGACATGGGGCTCAGAACCTTCACTCCAGTGGGTGGACTTCTGTGGTATAAGTGTTCTCCTGTTTGTGAGTCACCCACCTAGCAGTTATGGGATTTGATATTATTGTGATTGCGCCCCTCCTACCATCTCATTGCAGCTTCTCCTTTGTCTTTGGATGTGTGGTATCATTTTTAGTGAGTTCCAGTGTCTTGCTGTCGATGATTGTTCAGCAGTTAGTTGTGATTACGGTGCTTTCGCAAGAGGGAGTGAGAGCAGGTCCTTCTACTCCACCATCTTGAACCAATCTCCAACATGTCTTTTAATAGGCGAATAGGTAAACCCTGATACATCCATACGATGGAATGTTATTCACCACTAAAAAAAATGAGCTGTCAAGCCATGAAAAGACATGGAGGCATCTTAAATTCATTTTACTAAGTGAAAAAAGCCAGTGTCGAAAAGCAGCATATTGTATGACTCCAACTGTATAACATTCTGGAAAAGGCAAAACTGTAGAGACAGTAAAACGATCAGTGGTTGTCGAGGGTTGGGGGGGAGGGAGGGATGAATGGGTGGAGCATTAGGCCAGTGAAGCTATTGCGTATGATACTATAGTGATAGATACATGCCATTATACATTTGTGCAGAGCCAAGGAACTGTACAACACAGAGTGAACCGTATGCAAACCATGGGCTCTAGTTAATGATAATGTATCTATATTGACTCATCAGTTATAGCAAATGTATCACACTAAAGCAAGATGTTAATAATAGGGGACACTATGTTTGTTGTGAGGGCGGGAGTATGGGTGAAGTGGTATAAGGAACCTCTTTATACTTTCTGCTCAGTTTTTCTGTAAACCTAAAACTGCTCTAAAAAATAAAGTCTAGGGCTTCCCTGGTGGCACAGTGGTTAAGAATCCGCCTGCCAGTGCAGGGGGCACGGGTTCAAGCCTGGGTCCAGGAAGATCCCACATGCCACGGAGAAACTAAGCCCATGCGCCGCAACTACCGAGCCTGCGCTCTAGAGCCCAAGGACCACAACTACTGGAGCCCGCACATGTAGAGCCCGTGCTCCACAAGGAGAGAAGCCACCGCAATGAGAAGCTTGCACACTGCCACGAAGAGTAGCCCCTGCCCGCTGCAACTAGAGAAAGCCAGTGCACAACAACGAAGACCCAACGCAGCCAAAATTAAATTTTTAAAAATTTTAAAATCAATAAATTTATTAAAATAATAAAGTCTATTAATTAAAATAAAAAGAGAGAAGAATAGAAGAAAGGAAGGAATAAAAGAAGTAAAGGAAGGAAGGAAGAGAAAGCTGTGTACATACAGTCTTGAAAGTGTAGCATGAACCCATAATTATGACTAATCCAATTCTGTATGTTTGAGTTCCAAGTAGTACACAAATCTGACTAGTCTCTCTTCTTACCAACATTTAGGATTCCCCATCACAAATGCAAGATACAGTCCCATGTCTTTGGCATGATGTGAAAATTTTTCCACAGACTGACTTTGCAACATCATCTCTGGTCTTTGCCCACGTATTGTAAGCTCCAGCTGCAAAAGTCTCTTTGTTCCTCTTTCCTACCCTTCCAGACCACTCTGCCTTTGCTCTTGCTGTTTCCTCTGCCTGTGTCCTCCCCGACTTCTCTATCTAACAAAATCCTCCAGTCCTCCAAGACCCAGCTCAAATGTGACCTTCTCTGTAAGAACATTCCTGACCTGCTTTCCACCCCAGCACACCAAGCAAGAAAGCTGTCTCACCCAATTTCCATAGTTCTTTGTGCCCATCTGTTCAATCAATGCTCAATACACCACAGAATTAACAACCGCAGCATCAGCAACGGTTTAGTAGGAAAATTCGGGGCAGAAAGAAGCCGGATCAAAGTAGATTGAAGGAGTGGGTAGGAGGTGAGCTATGGATACATGGCAGGTGGGCTACTCTCTGGGGATTGGTTTTCTTGTCATTTGGTATTGCTCGTTTAGGTTTATCTTTAGCATTTGTGGTTTTACCCAACAGAAGTTAAGGATGGTGAGAGGAAAATTCCAGGGGTGACTGTGGTGCTGTCCAGTGCTTGGGTGCTGACGGACCTGTGTCACTTGAGATCAGTAATTCTGATCCCAGGAGCTGGGATCATCCTCAATTTTGGGGAGGAAGTGAAAGGGAAGAATGAAAACATCCCCCATTTGTTATCTCTTGAAGGTTCTGCAGCCATAGCCTGTTTGAACTTTGGGGAAAGGGAAAAGGCTAGCTGACTCGGTTTCCTCTATTTCTTATGGGATCTACAGACTCCTGAAGACCAATTAATGATTAGAAAAAGCAATTGATTATTAGATTTTCTAGCATCCACTGAACAGACATTAAAGGCTAAGTATGTTCCGGGAACTGTGCCAGGCGCTGGAGATACAAGATAAACAAAATAGGGTTCCTGCCCTCAAGGAGTTGCGTCTAACCAGGAAGACCAACCTTGAGCTCATGCCAGCAAATTACACTGTGAGGGAAGCTCGGATCTTAGTCACCAGGGCTGCCATAACAAGATACCGTGGACTGGGTGGTTTCAATGACAGGAATTTATTTTCTCACAGTTCTGAAGGCTGGAAGCCCCAGATCAAGGTCCAGCAGAGTTTGGTTTCTGATAATGATTTTCTTCTTGGCTTGCAGGTGGCCACTTTCTCGCTATGTCCTCACATGGCCTTTCCTGTGAGCGTGGCTCGGAGGTGAGGGTGCAGGTGTGAAAAGAGGGGGCTGGGGAAGAGAGTGAGCGGGGGGGCTCTTTGGTGTCTCTCCTTATAAGGACATTAACCCTATCAGATCAGGGCCCCACCCTTAGAACCTCGTTTTACCTTAATTACCTCCTAAAGGCCCTGTTTCCAAGTACAGTCACACTAAGGGTTAGGGCTTCAATACATGAATTTTGGGGCACACAATTGAGCCTCATCTTGTCTAGGGAGAGATGGGGCAGCGGAGGGCTCAGCAATGGATGACTGTCGGTCTGGATTTTGGGTCATTTGCTATGTGATGTGAGTGCCTGGCCCCCAACTTGGAGGCTCTGGTGATCTAGCAGTGCCAGGCAACTAAAAAGTAATTATTGCCCCACGTAAAAAGGGAAGGTGTCTACACCGCAAGCCTCCCGTCAGTCATATCTGTATTCAATGATGTGTCCTTAAACCTCCGATATATTATTTTTACATTTGTTAGCAGCTCTTCTTGATGGTAGGGTATGTCATAGGTCTACTGAATAGTATCCAGATGTCACTCGGCTTTCACTGCAACAGCCTCTCCATGCCTCCTGCAGAGGTGATTGTTTCAAAGATCCTCTAAGTGTCAGACTCAGAAGAGAATAGTTACCGTACTTGACGTCCTCAAGAAATAAGCATACATGTTCCTTTGCCATGGTGGGCTTGCCAAGAGGTGCCTCTCCGCCCCTGTCTTTTGCAGATAGCACTTGTGAACACCAGACTCTGCGAGCAGCCAGTGTTGTTCTATCCTCATGGATAACATTGTGTTGAGGGGCCCCATCTGGGGAGTCCGTTTTCTCAGAAGAAGGAAATGTCAGAAGCTCTGAGAAAATTAAGCACTCCTTGCTTTATACTTCTGTCGCATTTGGTGTGCAGTTCTCATCTGGCATCTGGCCTTTTGGGCCCCGATCAAGGCTGATCAGGGCCAGATGATGAGGTTTTTCAAGGTAGGGAACGGGTCACGTTCATCTATATTCTAACCTCACTGGTCCTCCAGTGGTGGTTGCGGTATCCCGGCAGTGATCACTTCTGGATAAACTAGTATGAGGGTCGTGCATTAAAAATAGGATTATCATTCTCCTGGCATTTTGTCTCCCCAGGGGAGTTCATTCTCTCTGCAGCGTACCAGCCCCGGTCCCTGGCTATTCTCCTGCCCTTGGTGTAAGGCGAACACTGGCCAAAGCAGAATCCCAGCCCCTTGCCCATAGGAGCTGGTACCCTTAGGGTAATGGAAGCAAGGCTTTGGGCCAGGATGGTGCTTGGAGGGTTCATGTTGACAGTGTTCTTTTCCCCTCTCCAGGACCAACAGTTCTTGCTTTAGAAATGAGGGGGAAAATAGTAATATTGGTTCAAGTCAGAACCAAAACCCTCTTCCTTTCTATGATTACTCATAGAAATAGTTGGGAAGTTGGTTTTCTGTTGCTTCAACAAGTGGTCTGGAGGACACACCTGCAATGTGGAGGGCCATTGACAGCACTTGAAAAAGCTCCCTGTTTCCTCCCTTCCCCCTTTCCTGCAGAGACTCTGTTCAGAGGAGGATTTTTGCGACAAACTATGGGTTCACAAACACGGGGAATGGCTCCTCAACCAGGCCCTAGTCTCCTTGCTGCTGCGGTCACTGTGCTGGAACTCTCTGCCCAAGGAGGGCAGGGAGTGTCTGGGTCTCCGCTGTTTCCACAAAACGGGCATTTCCATAACTGTTGTCACAAAGGCAGTTCATTACAGATTTTGACCCTTCCTGCATCCTCCGTCCCTTACAACACGTGCATTCATTTCCCCGTATTACTGGTGAAAGAATACAAACTTCGTTTCTCTGTCGTCCGAGCATCATTCAGAAGCACCCCGCCCATCTGTGAATCATTCCCCGACTCTGATCAGAGCAGTGTTACAGGTCCTCTGCTGGCAGGAGGCAGCAGCCCAACAAAGTCTGAAGACCCAGGACTTCTGTGCCAGGCAGACTAGGAAGCCACCAAACATTGCGAGCTGAATGGATGTCTTACTAAGCTTTTAGATGTGATCTGGCCAGTACTGGCAAAGGAAGCTCAAGGGGAGAAGGCAGCAAGCACTGTAACGTAAATCACTGCAGACCCTTGGGCGTTAAAGCCCTAGGAAGCTAATGATCTCTCCAGGAAAGAACTGACCGTGGTTTTCCAGCAACAGAACACGATGTAGAACGGGGAGGACAGACCCCCGGATGTGAGTACAATCTCTCAACACAGGGTTTGGACCAGTAGGAGCAAAGCGAGTTATCGTAACTGATGGTGCTTCCTAACCACTGGTTCCTGGGTGCCTGTGGACCGTCTCTGGGTGGGCTGTGCGTAATGCCTGGCTGGGACTTTTGTTTGCAGGTTTCTTCTAGAATATTTTGCCTGTTAGGAGACTGGATGCAGTGGCTTTGGGATACCGGTACCGGGGGACTTTTTTGTAAATCTTCAAGAAAACCTCATAGACCTTTCACTGTAAAAAGAAAACCTATTGCATCACAGACCAAGCAGCTGTTTAGCCCTCTGGCATTTGTGATGAGAGACAAAAACACTGGCGAACTGGAGAGCAATGAAAATGGGGCAGTGGACTGGGAGGAAGGAGGGGAATCTTTCTTAGGAAGCTAAATCCCTTTCTGGATTCAGGATGCTCATTGCGTATTTATGATCGTGCGTTTATTTCATTTCTGCTTAAAGAACTCGCAGCTTGTTTGCATTTTAAGGTTTTTCTCCTGTGAAAAATGCTGTGCAAGTGACAAAGAGGGATGTGATTGATAGACTTGGGGCAGAAATTCCTCACCTCCTGCAATGGGAAGTGTCTTGAATGACAGGTGATCTATCTGGAAGCGGAAGCTCAGATTGAATGAGGGAACGGAGCTGCTTGGAGCCTGGGTACCCAACAGGTTGGCAGTGAAGTTTAACTCCTTGATTTCAGACTGGTCCTCTCCCCTCCCCACTCACTGCTGGGGGTCCAACAGCCTCTTTATTCTTCTCCCCAGCCCACTTCCTTCCGCCTGGTTTGATTTGTCAGTTCAGAGGTATCAGATGAGAAGCCAAGTATCCCCTCACTGCAAAAGGATGGGGATCATTGTTCTAGGTGGGAGGCAAGGATACAAAGATTTAGGGCAGTGATCGTGAGAGAGGTGGAAAGGAACGTGAGCTGGGCCCTGCACCCCAACCCAAGGTGGAAGTCAGAAAGGAGGCAGAGGGACTTCCCTGGCGGTCCAGTGGTTAAGACTCCATGCTTCCATTGCAGGCGGCATGGGTTTGATCTCAGTTTGGGTTTGATCCTGGGTTGGGGAACTAAGATCCCATATGCTGCACGGCAGGGCCAAAAAAAAAAAAGAAAGAAAGAAAGGAGGCAGAAAAGAAGACTCAGCCACTTTGATCCCTCCCTCCGCCCCCCTCTGCCGTGTGTAAATGAAAATGAAGGCGAATACTGGAGGTCCTACTAGTGAGGCTACTGGGTTTAAACTGAGCATGAACTTGAGATACCCAAGCACACAGCGATGGTGCTAGCAGCAGACTAGGAACTGGAAACCTGGGATTCTGTTTCTGATTTTGCAGGCAGTTTTCTGGGCATCTCTGGCGGTGGTGAGGTATCCAGAACCTCCTGCAGGCCGCTCTCTGCCTCGGGCGGGCTGTGCACTGGCTGTGGTGGAGGGTGTGGGATGGCTTGGGGGTGGGGAGCATTTTATTCTTAAGTAGCTGCCATTGAAATTTTAAAAAAAGAAAAACCAAAACGCTGACATTTCTGCTTGGCCAACATTTTCTCACAAATGGAGTGTTTCTGTCTCTTTAAAAAAAAAAACAAAAGGAATAGTAATGTGCGCTGGGCTTGTAAAGGGCTGTTTACCAAGGGTAATCATGGGCTGTCTCAGTAGCTGGCAACCATGGCAATCAGTGCATCTTGGCTTTTGTCTCAGTGTCCCCGAGGCTGAATTTATGGCCTGGGACGGAAGGGAGGGAGGGGAGCAACTGTCAGTGTAGACAGGCCGGTTAACCCATGCTTCCATTGCTGGGGAGGCTGGACAGCTTGCTGATGGGCTGCCCTGGGGTTGCAGCAAGAAGATCTCTATTCCCCAGGAGTTAAGCTGTGGAGTGAAATCGTGAAATTTTAGCCATGATGATAATGTTTCTATGAACCGGGCCATTGTACTTGAGACACTCAAATGCCCGTTGCAGGAAAGGTTTGGGAAATAAATAGCAAATGAGTGAGTGCAGAAGACTGTGGCTGAGGGAGGGAGAGCCTTTAGGAAGCCGGGGCTCGTTTTCTGTGTTTTCCTGCCATTCGGGCCTGGAGTGCTTTCGCAGGATTGGGGCAGACAGATCAGAAGCTCAGGGTAATTGGTTTGGACGTGCCGCAGGTTACCTGAATAAAGACAGACGGTGTATCCTGTGTTTACGAAAACAAACCACTCCCCAACAGTAGAACATTCTGGGAAACATAAAGCCCAAACTACAGTCTTTCAGTGCGACCCTGGGAATTTCCAAAGGCTTTTCCAGCTCCATTTCTCTCTGTTTTGAGTCTCAACTTTATTCTTTCATTGGCGCATTCATTCAGCAAAGATTTGGGGTGCATCCCAGCGATCTCTGGCCGTGGCTGCGGGAGGGGTCCCCTGCTTGTACCTTCTCCAGGTTTGTTGCGCTTCTGATGAGTCTGGTGATCAGAGCAGGGTGGGTTTGTGAGGGTTCCTCGTGTCTCTTTCCTTGTTATCTCTTTTTTTTGGCCGTGGTGCGTGGCTTGTGGGATCTTAGTTCCCCGACCAGGGATTGAACCTGTGCCCTCGGCAGTGCAAGCGCGGAGTCCTAACCACTGGACCGCCAGGGAAGTCCCTTTCCTTGCTCTTTTTTATCCACAATTTGGGCAACAGATGGACGACAGTGAGAAAATTTGATCATTTGCAAGCTGAGCAGGGAGAAGAATGACCTTTCAGAAGTTATACTACTCACATTTGGCCAATACTTTCACGTAATAAAATACCATCTTTAGTCCCTACCACAGTCCTGTTGTTCCGCCTGTTTTATACATGAACGTTTAACCCCAGCTGCCCGGAGCTGCTGGTGACACGAGCCACCTGGATGTCACGGTGATGCAGAGTCAGAGCAGGTACCGACCAGCCCTTTCTCAGTCACATCACAGCCAGTGAAAGGAGCATGGGGTTTGCCTGGAAACCGCTGTAAAGGACGTCTGTATCTTCTGGTCCTTCATAACTAAAATGGGTGGTAGGTCCTGGGATTCCTTGTGGTACAGCATTTTCTCTCCATCTGCAATATTGGTATTTTTAGCAAGTACATTTTAAAACAAAAAGAGGCCCACATTGCCTTGCCCTCCTAATAGGAATAGATCAGATTCTTAAACTTTCCTTCTTTGGCCCCCAAAACCCTTCACCTTTGGCATAATCCCAGTGGCTTTGGTTTGCTCTAATGGTGGTCCAGCGCTACTGGGAAGAGTCAGTCTTTAAAATTCTATCCATTTGGCCATTTGGTGGAAAGAGGGCTTGAGTTTACTGCTAGTTACTGCCCCCAGACCACAGCTCCGAGACGGGGCTTAGCATCCTGTCGCTGGTTTGAATTGCCCACTTACTTCCCTCTTGTTAAGCCCCTCCCTAGAGTAACTGTTTGTAGCATCAGTTTTGTTCCCAAGATGGGTTGTTCCAGCAGTTATTGGCTAGGAGATGGTCCGGGCCTGCTCCCAGCTCTCCACCTGTTGCAGATTTCTGGAACCTGCACCATTTACAATGGGAAAAGGATGAAGGAAGAGAAAGGCTGGAAATGCTGGGAGAAAGCCCCATGGGTGTGGCCCCCTCCTCAGGGTCTCTGTGGGGTGTGGTCCACAGGCACCTAACCGGCCAGGGGAATAGGCATGTTAGCCGTGGCGGGCCCACAAAATGCGGTCCAGAGGGCCCTGTGTGTTCCCACACAGTGTAGTTTCCTGCCGAGGGTGGGCCTGGAAACCAGTCTACATTCAGGGGATTGTGTCAGGCCGCTGCTACCTGGGTGGGAGACGCAGAGCAGACCTCGCCGTGGTCTGGAGTCTGCGGGGGTGGGGATGGGAGCGGGGTGTTTCCGTATACTCTCCGCCTTCCACGTGCAAGTTCAGGGTTTGCTCTGCAGAGGGTGCTTGCCGCCTGTCCTGTCTCCCCCAGCTCCCCTCCCCTGCACTGAGCAATCAGCAGACGCCCTAAAACCAGGGAGGAGCGGTGTGGCCTGTCCTGGGTGCTGAGTGGTGCTGACGGCAGCTTTGTTCTGTAACCCTAGGTCCCAAAGATGGCATAGTGATGAAGGCCCCTTCCAATGATCGGAACGTCTTTACCCGAGGGTGCCTGCCTGGGCCCGTGGCATCGCGTTGAGCCAAAGGAACTTGTCTGCCACTTCCCGGAAAACGTCTTTCTCTCCTAATTCATGAGCCAGCAGGATGCGGTCGCCGCGCTTTCAGAACGCCTGCTCATAGCTGCATACAAAGGCCAGGCGGAGAATGTGGTTCAGCTCATCAACAAGGGTGCCAAGGTAGCGGTTACCAAGGTAACAAGAGAATAAACACTTTAGCCATTCCCTGGGGAAAAGCCTGCCTCTTAAGCATTGTCCATAAAACTTGTGGACTTGTTGTGTTTCGTTCAGTTTTCAAAGAACTGGTTGGTTTTGTTTTTTGTTTCCAGTGCTGGAGGTTTGGGGAGAAAGAAGAAGGATTAAAAATGCTTTCGTTGCTATGTTTCAAATGGAGTCACTCGTAATTAGCATTTGACCCTCTTTAAAATCGCAGTGTGGATTTTTCTCACCTACTTCTTTAGCCAGATGGACAAGAGATCTCTCTGGAGAAATTGGGGCACAAGAATTTACTGGGTAGAGTGTGTGAGAATCACATTAGGCTCCCTTGGGAGGCCTGTGGACGACGGGGCAGCCCAGACGCCATGCAGAACCTCACTGCTCCCATCTGGACAGTGATGGGCTTGGACCAGATGCCTCCCAATGACCTCTTTAGGCTGATTTCACGTGGGTCAGTGAGAATGTGTGGCAGGCTTTGGAGGGCATTGCTGACCCCTCACCAACAGATGCCACCATGGTAGACGAGAGAATGCACAGGCCCAAGGGCAGCTTTATAGCAAAACTGAGGTAAGGCAGGCTCTGCCCAGTTAGGTGACAAGTGCAGATACACAGACGAAGTAATGCTGACGGCAAACAGTATTACTCTAAGCACTTCATAGGCCTCTAGAAGAGGTTCTTTTTTCATCCTCACTTTAGAGATGAGGAAACTGAGGCACAGAAAGATTGAAGTAATTTACTCAAGGGGCCCCCAGCTGCTGAGTGGCAAAACTGCAACTTGGACCCAGTTATGACTCCAGAGCCCCCCACTCCAGGCCACCCCAGAGAGAGCCATGGAGAGAGGCGAAGTTTCATTTTCAAATAGTAACGTCTGTTGACCTCTGACCTCCTACGGCAAAGATTGGCCAGCTCACATTTTTGGTTAGTCACGTGCAGTCTGTGTATTTCCTGCTTCTGATGTGTGCTTTTTCCAGCACCACCAAGCAGTTAACTCAATTCTGGCAGTATCTGTCTGGAGATAGCATCAGCTCTCACAGGCTAAGGACTCAGTCCCATAAGACTGCTTCAGACACCAGTCACAAGTCCAGGTTGTCACCTGTGCTTCTGACTGACTGGCTATAAATCAGAGGTTCCCACAACTCACTCCTTGGGTTGAATTAATTGGCTAAAGCAGCTCACAGAACTCAGGAAAACATTTTACTTACCAGATTACCAGTTTATTATAAAAGGATATAACTTAGGAACAGGCAGATGGAAGAGATGCAGAGGGCAAGGTATGGGGAAAGGAGGCTGAGCTTCCATGCCTCTGAGCGCACCACCCTCCCAGCACCTCTGTGTGTTCACCAACCCGGAAGTTCCCTGAACTCTGTCCTCTGGGTTTTTACGGAGGCCTCATTACATAGACATTATTTACTAAATCATTGGCCATTGGTGATTGATTCAACCTCCAGCCTCTCTCCCCTCCCTGGAGGTCAGGGAAGTGTGACTGAAAGTTCCAACCTGTAATCACTGTTGGTTCCCTTGGCAACCAGCCCTCCATCCTTAGGGCTTTCCGTAAGTTATCTTATTAATATAACCTCAGGTATGGTTGAAAGGAGTTTATTAGGAATAACACATTCCTTTCACCTTTATGGCTCTGGAGCTATTTCAGGAACTGATAGCAGAAGACCAACTATTATAACAAAAGATGCTCCCGTTGCTCTTATCACTCAGGAAATTCCAAGGAGCTGTGAGGAGCTGTGAGCCAGGAATGGAGATTAAGAGCAAATCTGTATTTCTTTTTTCTTTTAATTAATTTATTTTTTATTTATTTTATTTTTGGCCACGTTGGGTCTTCATTGCAGCCTGTGGGCTTTCTCTAGTTGCGGCGAGCAGGGGCTACTCTTCATTGTGGTGCACGGGCTTCTCATTGCGGTGGCTTCTCCTGTTGCAGAGCACAGGCTCTAGGTGCACGGGCTTCAGGAGTTGTGGCACGTGGGCTCTAGAGCACAGGCTCAGTAGTTGTGGCGCACAGGCTTAGTTGCTCCACGGCATGCGGGATCTTCCTGGACCAGGGCTCGAACCTGTGTCTCCTGTATTGGCAGGTGGATTCTTAACCACTGCGCTACCAGGGAAGCCCTGTATTTCTTATTATAAGTCACAGTATCACAATGCTGGTCTCTAGAGAGACTGAAAGTCTTTGGGTACTCAAAGTTCACTCATTAGCCTAACAGCACTCTGACCTAGGTGGTGACTAGGTTGTATGGAATCCAGGGTGAAGGGAACCTTGACTCAGGCCTCAGCATGATCTAACCACAGCTCTTCAGGACCCAGGCAGTCACACATGGGAGAAAGTACAGGAACTCTGTAGTTAGGGCACATGTGCACACATTTTAACTTTGCTGTGTTTGCTAATTGTGCAAGTTGCTTAACTTCTTTGAGCCTCAGTTGCCTTATCTGTAAAATGGGGATAATAATACCAACCTTTCAGAATTGTTATAATAATAACTTATTAAAGCACTTAGCTCATAGTCTGCAAGTTCTCTTTTTTAAACAGTATCATTTACTTTTTAAAAAACAGCTTTATTGAGGTATAACTTACATGCCAAAAAGCTTACCCATTTTAAGTGTGAAATTTGATAATTTTTTTAAAAGTATTTATTTATTTGGCTCCGCCAGGTCTTAGTTGCGGCGTGCGGGATCTAGTTCCTCGACCAGGGATCGAACCCAGGCCCCCTTCATTGGGAGCGTGGAGTCTTAACCACTGAAACACCAGGGAAGTCCCTGAAATATGATAATTTTTAATGTATTTACAGAGTTGTGCAACCAACACCATGTTCTAGTTTTAGTACATTTCTAATTTTAGAATCCCAGTAAGAAACTCCATACTTCTTAGCTCTCATTCCCCATTCCCATCCCCAGCTCCTGGCAACCATTGATCTACTTTCTGTTTCTACAAATTTCCCTTTTATGGACATTTTATATAAATAGAATCATACATTATGTGGTCTTTTGTGTCTGGGTATTTTCATTTAGCCTACTGTTTTCAAGGTTCATCTGTGTTGTAGCATGCATTTTCTTTTATTGCAGAATATTATTCCACTATATACATATATCACATTTTGTTTATCCAGTCATCAATTGATGGACATTTTGGGTTGTTTCTGGTTTAGAACTATTACGAATAATGCTGCTGTGAACATATTTGTTCTCATTTCTCTTGGGTAGACACCTTGGAGTGGAATTGCTGGGTCACATGGTAAATCTATGTTTAACGTTTTAAGGAACTGCCAAGCTATATTCCAGAGTATCTACCATTTTACATTCCCAACAGCAGTGTATGAAGCTTCCAGTCTCTGTGTCCTCACCAATGCTTGTTATTATTTTTTTTTTACATCACTTGCTTTTTAATAATTATCAAAGTAAAGCATGCACATAGAAGCTTTAAAAGAATAAGTTCAAATACCGTTAAGAAGGCTTTTAACAAAAACTCCAATCTGCTCCTCTGCAGAAAAAACTTTTAAATTTTTCAGATTTTTTTTCCCCTGGTATTTATTTTAATATTTCGAATGAATATGCAAATACTACTAATTTGATTAATCAGTTCAATTTTTAATTTAAAAACAATTTAGGTATATTTTAATTTTTATGTTGCACATACCCATAAGTTAAAGCATCAGATATTTTTACTATGTTTGCCTTCCAGTTTTGGTTCTCCGTAGGCAATTACTTTCAACTCTTTTGGTAGATTCTTTTTTTTTTTTTTTTTTTTTTTTTTTTGCCGTACGCGGGCCTCTCACTGTTGTGGCCTCTCCCGTTGCGGAGCACAGGCTCTGGATGCGCAGGCTCACGGGCCCAGCCGCTCCATGGCATGTGGGATCTTCCCAGACCGGGGCACAAACCCACGTCCCCTGCATTGGCAGGCGGACTCTCAACCACTGCGCCACCAGGGAAGTCCGGTAGATTCTTTTAGTGCTTACATCCATAAAGATATCGTGATACTGCTAAATCTTGATTTTTTCCATTTTTGGCATTATCTGTTTAACGATATGAAAAGCGATGATTTAAGATTTAGCTTTCTTTCCCTCTCCTGCCCTCTCACACATACTTCCATAACAATGACCTCAGCATTTCATTTTTACATATTTTAACCAATTTATTCCAGTTATAGCTGAGCCCTGTGGTTTGTACTATCATAACATTAACTTTTTTGCAATAATATGTTTACCCTGATGTTTATAATTGTCTTATATTTGTTTCTTTAGTTTTGTCTCTCACTGTCACTAATCGTCCCCATCTGTGTAATCTCTGGATGTGCAGAATGTTCGGTCGTCTCTCCACTGATTCTCCTGGAAGAGCTGTCCCCTGGAGCCCCTTCCCTTGCTTCAGTCTGCACTGGAGGCTCTCAGCCTCTGGCGGCTGTCTGAGGATCTGCCTTTACTCTTACCCTAGGGATTCCCCTTACCACTTTTATATATGTTGACTTTGTATTTTCTGGGCCCCAGTGTCTTTCTCCTTCTTTGTTTTGTTGTGGTACACCCTCTAGTGCAGTGTTGTCTGAGAGAACTTTCTGTGATGGTGAAATGTTCAATATCTGTGCTGTCTAAACAGAGTAGCAACACATGACTGTTGAGGACAGTTGAACAGAAGAGTTTGAACTGCGCGGGTCCACTTACACGTACATTTTTTTCAATAGTGAATACTATAGTACCATGTGGTCGGTGGTTTGTTGAATCTGCGGATTTGCAGCCGCAGATACTGAGGAACCATGGGTATGGAGGACCTGGGAATATGAATATCAGTTATACTCGGATTTTTGACAGCGTGGAGGGTTGGCACCATTAACCCTCATGTTGTTCAAGGGTTGGCTGTACTTGAAATGTGGCTAGGATGACTGAGGAACTGAATTTTAAATTTAATTAATTAAGTTTAAAGGCCGTGTGTGGCTGGACTACCATATTGTTTGGTTTTTTTTAAGGCTCCACAAGTTGAAGTTACATTTAATTTGTTTAGTTATATTAAAACACATATATATTATGTGTTTATATTATTATATAAACACATATATATAAACACACATATATTATTATATATATGTATATATATTATGTGTATATATTATTATATAAACATAATACCAAGCTTAATTTTAGGTATTTAATATTCACTTGCATCATGTGGACTTTCAAATTTATTACATTTTTTAATTGGTTAATAATTTCGATTTACAAGCAGCTCATGCAGCTCAATATCAAAAAACAAACAACTGAACCCCAAAATGAGCAGAAGACCTAAATAGACATTTCTCCAAAGAAGATATACAGATTGCCAACAAACACGTGAAAGGATGCTCAACATCACTAATCATTAGAGAAATGCAAATCAGAACTACAATGAGGTATCACCTCACACCAGTCAGAATGGCCATCCTCAAAAGATCTACAAAGAATAAATGCTGGAGAGGGTGTGGAGAAAAGGGAACCCTCTTGCACTGTTGGTGGGAATGTAAATGGATACAGCCACTATGGAGAACAGTATGGAGGTTCCTTAAAAAACTAAAAACAGAACTACCATACGACCCAGCAATCCCACTACTGGGCATATACCCTGAGAAAACCATAATTCAAAAAGAGTCATGTACCACAATGTTCATTGCAGCACTATTTACAATAGCCAGGACATGGAAGCAGCCTAAGTGTCCGTCGACAGATGAATAGATAAAGAATATGTGGCACATATATACGATGGAATATTAGCCATAAAAAGAAATGAAACAGTTATTTGTAGTGAGGTGGATGGACCTAGCGTCTGTCATACAGAGTGAAGTAAGTCAGAAAGAGAAAAACAAATACCGTATGTTAACACATATATATGGAATCTAAAAAAAAAAAAAAGTGGTTCTGAAGAACCTAGGGGCAGGACAGGAATAAAGACGCAGACGTAGAGAATGGACTTCAAGACACAGGGAGGGGGAAGGGTAAGAATGGGACGAAGTGAGAGAATGGCATGGACATATATACACTACCAAATGTAAAATAGATAGCTTGTAGGAAGCAGCTGCATAGCACAGGGAGATCAGCTCTGTGCTTTGTGACCACCTAGAGGGGTGGGATAGGGAGGGTGGGAGGGAGATGCAAGAGGGAGGAGATATGGGGATATATGTATATGTATAGCTGATTCACTTTGTTATAAAGAAGAAACTAACACACCATTGTAAAGCAGTTATACTCCAGTAAAGATGTTAAAACATTTTTTTTCATAGATACCTTGGATTTTTTTTTTTTTTTTTTGCGGTACGCGGGCCTCTCACCGCTGTGGGCTCTCCCGTTGCGGAGCACAGGCTCCGGACGCGCAGGCTCAGCGGCCATGGCTCACGGGCCCAGCCGCTCCACGGCATGTGGGATCTTCCCGGACCAGGGCACGAACCCATGTCCCCTGCATCGGCAGGCGGACTCTCAACCACTGCGCCACCAGGGAAGCCCCCCTTGGATTTTTTATATAGTATACTGTAAAACCAAACATAATAAAATGTCTTCTTTATGAAAAAATCTTAGAAAACTTATTTTGTTATCTTCATCAATAATCTACCATATGTCATTTATTGGCTACCATATTGAATAGCACAGCTCGAATGCCTTCCTGAGAATGAGCGCACAGGAGAGACTAATCAATTTTAGACACAATCTATTGCCCCTTTCTCTCCCACATTTCTCCCTATGTAGTTGTATCACAATTTTGGAGCAGATTCACAATTAGTGTGATTATATAAATACTCTTCACTGGTGAGCCAATAATTGTACTATCATTACATTTCCATTGTTTGTATAACTTGCTGCTTTTCCTGAACTTGATCATTGCCTTGATTTTTAAATTTGTTTAGTTTTATTCAAACTTATAGTTAGATGTTTCCTCTACCTTTCAACTCTGTAAAACAGTTCTTAGGGGGAGTTCCCTGGTGGCCTAGTGGTTAGGAATCCAGGCTTTCACTGCCATGGTCCAGGTTCAATCCCTGGTCAGGGAACTGAGATCCTGCAAGCCGTGCAGCGTCGCTGGGGAAAAACAAAACAAAACCAGTTCTTAGTGTAATTTCCATGGTTAAGCCTATCACATATTTACCAGTTTTATTCTTTTCCTGGAGATATCCCTTCTGGAGTCATCCATCCTTCTGTTCCAGTTTGATCTGGGCTACTCTCTAGTTCTGATGCGTGGAGTCATCCTGAGAATTCCTTTCACCTCTCCCCTGTGTTAGACCCCCTGTTTGCCAAAACCCATGTCACCCTCATTTTGGTGGTGCATATCCTCTGGCAGTTTCCTAAGAGAGGGCACATGGGAGACAAATGTTTTGAGAGTCTGCATATCTGAAAACAGAATCTTTATTATACCCTCTCATTTAATTGACAATTTGGTATGAAACCTAGAACTTCGAAGGCAATTTTGTTTTATTGTTTTTGAGTGTTGCTGTTGGGAAGTCAGCTCATAAATTCTAACTTGCAGCTGCCTCCTGAAAGGCCTTTTGTATCCACTGTGCCCCCGAAGGCCTGCCCACTCAGAACCCAGCTTATGAGCCTCCACCACCAGGAAGTCCACCGAGAATGGTTCTGTGCAGGTGCCCTGCATGGAACTCACTTCCTCTGCACTGGTGCAGCACTTGCTGTGCGTTGGCTCTGAGTCTCTCATAATTGCATACCACTCTGTGGGTGCTCAGAACTCCCCAGCAGACTATCACTCTGACCTGGGCCAGTTTCTCTTTTGTATTTCTCTGTGTTTGACACAGAAGGAAAGCTCTGGATTTGGAATCCAAAGACCTTGGTACAGGTGTCTGCTCTACTGCTTATTAACTGCTTGTTCATGTAGGCCAGAGTTTCTCAGCTTCTGCACTATTGATTTTTTGGGGGCAGATAATTCTTTGCTGTGGGAGGTTGTCCTATGCATTGTAGACTGCCTTGCAGCATCTCTGGCCTCTGTTCATTAGATGCATGGTACTCCCTTCTCCCTGGTTGTGACCATCAAAAATGTCTCCAGACCGTGCCAAATATCCCCTGGGAGGGGGGCAAAATTGCCCCTTGCTGAGAAGCACAGATGTAGGCAAATTTCTTCACTTTACACGTCTTATTTTCCTCCCCAAACTTAGAGGATTTCCATAGGGCCTAAATGTGATAACACATGTGGCTGCAGTTATAAAATCTAAGTGGGCACAAAATATTGGGTCTGTTTTTTTAACCCCTCCAGTGCCTAGCACAGTGCTCACTCATTAGGCCCCATGTGTGTCCAGTGAGGGGAATAATGTTGTTTAGTGTAAGTTGCTTACACTCAGTGCTTACTAGGTGTCAGCTGCTCTTGTAAGAGTCTACAATGATTAAGTCCTCTAAACCTCACCACAACTGTGTTCTCATTATACAGATGAGGAAACTGAGGCAAGGAGAGGTGAGGTAACCTTCCCAAAGTTTCAGAAAGTTTCAGGACTGGGATTTGAACCCTGGCCATCTGGCTCCAGAGTGTTTGCTCTTAAACACCATGTTTTCCCTGTGTGTTTATGACTTTGGGTTGGGAACATCCTGTGGGCTGCTTGTTACTAGAGCATCTTCCTTGGCATCTTACACATAGCAGATATAATCTGCAAATGTTTTACTGACTAGTAACTCATGTGCCCAGGTACTTTAATAAAGCACTTTCCCAATAGTGTATTGTACATGTGTGTAACATTTTATACTTTGCAAGTTATTTTCGTATATGTGCTGCTCATCCCCAGAACGCCATGAGCGTTTTCTTTTGGACTTGTGAGGAAATGGAGGCCCCAAAAGGGAAGTGACATACAAGCTAGGGCATGCCACAGGTGGCACCAGAACCGGGATCTCCTGGCTCCCATGCTGATGTCATCTCTGTTACACCAGGCGCCTCAGATAAGGGCAGCCTCTTCTGTCCTCATGGGGATTTTACCTGGTAGCTAATAGTGTGTGGGTATGATACCTTATCCACCAAGCACGAGTGGAGTTGCCATGCACAGGACAAGTCATCAGAGACAGTGGGCTTGGGAACTGGGAATTGGTGTAGAAACTACACTTAAACATCTTAAATTCTTTTTTTTTTTAATTTTATTGGAGTATAGTTGATTTACAATGTTGTATTAGTTTGTGCTGTAGAGCGAGTGAATCAGTTATACATATACATATATCCACTCTTTTTTAGATTCTTTTCCCCTATAGGTCATTACAGAGTATTGAGTAGAGTTCCCTGTGCTATTCAGTAGGTCCTTATTAGTTATCTCTTTTATATATAGTAGTGTGTACATGTCAATCCCAATCTCCCAATTTATCCCTCCCCACACTTACCCTCTGGTAACCATAAGTTTGTTTTCTACATCTGTAATCTATTTCTGTTTTGTAGATGAGTTCATTTGTACTCTTTTTTTAGATTCCACATATAAGTTATATCATATATTTGTTTTTCTCTGTCTGACTTACTCCACTCAGTATGAGAATCTCTAGGTCCACCTGTGTTGCTGCTAAGGGCATTATTTCGTTCTTTTTTTTTTAGCAACTTTTTTTTTAGTAAATTTATTTATTTGTTTGTTTTTTGGCTGTGTTGGGTCTTCGTTGCTGCACACGGGCTTTCTCTAGTTGCGTCAAGCGGTGGCTTCTCTTATTGCAGAGCATGGGCTCTAGGTGCACGGGCTTCCGTAGTTGCAGCACACAAGCTCAGTAGTTAGTGGCTCGTGGGCTCTAGAGCACAGGCTCGGTAATTGTGGCGCACGGCTTAGTTGCTCCGCGGCATGTGGGATCTTCCCAGACCAGGGCTCGAACCCGTGTCCCCTACACTGGCAGGCGGATTCTTAACCACTGTGCCACCAGGGAAGTCCCACTCCAGTATCTTTTTAAAGAACTTTTAGGAAGCTGGTCCTTGGGATGTTTCACCACAGCTTTCGCTTTCTCTGAAAGTAACCAGACAGAGGTTATTTGATGCAGCTTTAGTTAAGAAAAATGCAGTTTCATTCATAAAATTAATGTTTATCAAACTTCTATTTGATACCTACCACCACCCCTGAGTAATGACATAGGATTTAGATGATTAAGAAGTACAGACCGCAGGGCCTCAAGGCATAGAAAGTGAGCCCCCCAGAGTTCACTGCTGAGTGGATGGGCAGAAAACTCAGCAGGTGGCAACATGGGGGGGTAAAACATGGAGGAAGGGAAGGAAGGGAGGAAGGCAAGGAAAAAAAAGAACTAAAGACCGTATGCAAACTTACGCAATGTCATGTGTATCTAATTTATGTAAAATGTTACATTTGCATACACGTTCATGCACAAAGAACTTGGAAAAGAGTTCCATTTATATTGACCAGTTATATCCATTGATAAATGAAAACGGCAAATAGGAAAGTAGCAAGTGATGGGTACAGTCTGATGCATTTTGGTTAAAGCGCAAGTCCACTTCTGTCTGCCAGCCTGCCTCTATTTGTGTGAGCACAGAGAACCGTGGGGAACACAATAGACTGCTGACGCCGTTTGCCTGGCAGTGAAGATGATTAGCTTTGCTTTTATAGATTTTTCCATTGTATTTTTCCGCTTATTAAAACAAGCATATATTACTTGAGTAATTTGTGAAACATGAAATCAAGTTCAGAAATGTGTGCTGAGTGTCTGTGCCAGCACTGGCCCAGTGCTGTATACTTACCATCTCACTGAAATTCTCGCCGCTCAAAAAGCCTGTGCTCCTGTCTGTGTGATACCAAAGGGGAAAGGGAGGCGCTGAGCAGGAAGCAGTTCGAGCAGTTGAGTAACTTCCCAGTTAAGTGGTCAGTAACCCCGGGGGGAACCAGCCCTGTCTGGCTGCGAGGCCCACGCTAGGACGGCACCTGCGCAGTCCCTGTTCCTTCCAGCACCCCGCCAGCCACCCTTCCCCAGCTGCTTCTCCACATCAATGCACACAGAGAAAGAGGCCGTCCTGTGGGAGGGGCTTAGGCCAAAGGCCTTCTCCGCCCCCCACCTCCAACACCACAGACACACCATTCCCAGAGTTTTCAAGCAACTTCAGGAATTCCCGACCAAGGAAGTGTAGTGCAGAGGGTATGACCTGGACCCAGGAGCCAGACTCGCCTGGGTTCAAACGCCAGCGTATTTACTAGCTCTGTGATCTCGGGGAAGTTACTTGTTCCCTTTGTCATTCATATCATCACCTTTGAAATGAGGATTAGGTAGTACTGGCTACCTCATGAGGTTGTTTCAGCATCAGTGGAATCAATTATGCGAGGTACTTAGAACAGCACTTGGCACATGGTAAGCGCTGGATGGGGCAGCCGTTACCAGGCAGTCCTGATGATGCAACAACCCGCATATCTTATGGTCTGAGAGTCGTGGTCCGAATACCAGGCAGGGAGCCCTGAGGGGAGGACACAGGCCAGTCAGTGCCCTCATCTGAAAAATGACGCTAATCCCCCACCTTGCGGGGTTGCTGTGAGGATTAAACGAGATGACAACTGTGTAGCGGTGTCCAGCCCTGAATGAAGAGAGAATTCTGCTTCCAGCCTGCCTGCCTACCTGCAGCTAGGACTCTCCAAGCCTCCACAACTGGCAAGAGCCAATTCCTTAAAGTAAACCTCCTCTCATCCATGCTGCTGAATTGATGAACATACTGGGGAATGCTATTCAGCAACAGAAAGGACTGAACTACCAGTAGAGGAAAGAACATGAATGACTCTCAAAGCATTATGCATTTGAAGCCAGACACAAAAGGCCACACACAGTGTGATTCCCTTTGTAGGACTTTTCAGAAGAGTCAAAACTATAGGAACAGAAAATAGATAAGTGATTGCCAGGGACCAGGGATGGTAGAAAGGGATGACCCGGGTGGTGGGGGGGGTGCGGGGAGAAAGAAAAGCAGATGGAAATTTGGGGGAGGAAATGAAAATCTCTGTTTTGCTTGCACTGGTGGTTTTCTATGATTCTATACATTGATCCAAACGCATCAAACTGAATACTTAAAAATGGTGAATTTTACTGAATGTAAATCATACCTTGATTTTTAAAAAAATAGCTGTTCTAAATATAGTAATTGTTATATAAGGAAATAAACTTAAGGGGGTTTAATAACTTTGTTCTAGTCATTTGTTGGGGAGGGGGAAATTTCCCCTCACCCCCCGCCCAAAGTCCTTTTGGTTGGTCTAATAATTAAGTTGACACAAGACCCATCAACAGGAGAACAGAATTTAATTCATACACACAGAGGTCTCACAGAAACGGGATCCCCGCCCACCCCGTCCCAAAGTGACCAAAGCAGTTTGTTTATATATCATTCTTAGACAAAGGAACAATTATTTGTGAAGAGTTAACGAAACAAAGGGGCTTGTACTTGGGAAAGCAGACTCGTGAAGAAGTTTGCTCATACAGCTTTCTTCGCCTTGAATTCTCTAGCTTTGGTAGGAAGGATGCTTTCTATCCCCCTGTTTTATAGGGAGGATATCTTCACATGGGAGATTTATTTCCTGCTGTCAGAGAGAAAGAGGTGGGGTGGTCAGAGTGTTTTTTTAAAGTATTTTTCCTCACCGGCTATTTCTCAAGTAACTTTTTTTTTTTTTTTTTTTTGCGGTACGCGGGCCTCTCACTGCTGTGGCCTCTCCCGTTGCAGAGCACAGGCTCCGGATGCGCAGGCTCAGCGGCCATGGCTCACGGGCCCAGCCGCTCCGCGGCATGTGGGATCTTCCCAGACCGGGGCACGAACCCGCGTCCCCTGCATCGGCAGGCGGACTCTCAACCACTGCGCCACCAGGGAAGCCCTCAAGTAACTTTAATTCAAAATAATCACTGTGCTATTGAGGCCTATTTTGGGTGGCCTCACCTGGGCCCCGACACATTTATAGGTTGTTCGTGGCTCCTGTGGAGCTTTCATATCATGTATCCCATTACTAGTGAATGACTATGCTCCAATAAATATAAACTTTAAACCTTTAAAAAGAGAACCGCAAATGGTTTGATTGTAGTAACGTCACTTTCCCAAGCATGACTTTTGATCGTGTCTGCAGAAGTGAAGAGCACGCAGGGCTGGTGGATACTTTCAGCAGCCACTCCCAAGGGAAGGCTGGAGGTGGATAAATGCTGTACGTTCACGGCCTCAAGAAATGCAGCCAGAACAGTGGAAGCCAAGGATCTTTTTTGTTTATGTTCATTTGCTTTGGTTTTGATTCTGTGGGAGTGTGTCTAATATTAGGACTTACTGGAGTGGGGTGGGTCTGAACTTGTTTGCCAGCCTGTTGGTGTGTAGTCCTTTCCTGAAAGCTGCCAATCCCCAGTCCCCAAGAGGAGGGCGGCGTGAGAAATAGACGCTTACGAGGCCGTTGATCAGATGAAGTGTCCACTTGAGAGAACGTGTTGTCTGTCGCATGCCTCTTCCAGAAGACTCCATACATTTGTTTAAAAAGATATAAAAGGGACTTCCCTGGCAGTCCAGTGGTTAAGAATCCACGCTTCCACTGCAGGGGGCACGAGTTTGATCCCTGGTTGGGGAACTAAGATCCCACATGCCGCGCGGCACAGCCAAAAATTAAAAAAAAAAAAGATATAACCAATTTAAATATTTTGAACAGGTAATATTAACATTCACATGGTTCTAAAACAGAAGGCACAAAAAGTTGATAAGTCTTTCACACTCTCTCCCAGCGGCTCAGTGTCTCCTTTTCTGAAGGCAACCTGTGTTACCTGTTTCTTGCGTTTTTTTCCTGAGATAGTTTATGCGTATATGTGCAAATAGATGTATCTCTATGTATATCCCCACAGATTGCTTCTGTACAAACTGTAGGACACTATACACACCCTTCTTCCCTTTGCTTTTCTTCAGTGAACCGTAATTGGCTTCACCCATCCCCTATCGATGGGCATTTAGATGCTGTTTATCTTCTGCTCTTAGAAATTATGTGGCAGCTACTGACCTTGTCCTGAGGTCTTACTGCACAGCGTGGTTCTGTCTGTGGGACAGGTTTCTGTGAGTGGCACTGATGGGGCAGGGCATAATTCCAGGGCAGGCCCTTGTAATTTTCAGAGCTGGAGCAGAACGGCTCTGCGTGGAGCTTGCACTGGTGTACACTCTCCCGGCAGAGAGAGGGGGGCCTGGGCACACTGCCCTTTAAGCGCGCTGTGACCAGTGCTATACCAGCCCCTCCCTCCTCCCTCTTTTCCTGGCCCTTCTTCCAAATTTATCCGCCTTTCTCCATTCCTTGCCAGGAGTTCTCAGCAGTGGCTCTATTTGGCCTTTGTTCCTGTCCCCTTCGGCGTGGGTTCATAGAGTTTTCTCTTTTTCACCAGCTCTGGCCTGTGTCTAGTGCCAGCTTCCCGGGAGTCAGGGGGAAAAGCAAGGGGTGGCTGATGGGAGGTCAGTGGTGGGAGTCTCCACACATCTCCTCCCCTTCCTCACCCTCCCAAGGCGGCCTGGGACTTCGCATCTCACACCCAGTAGCCAGTGTGTTCTCACCTCCTGAGTGAGGGCTGGGCCTGCGCAGGGCTGATGCAGCCCCGGTCCTGCTCTTGGGTCCACACGCTCCATGGGGGCCCTGAGGGTGCGGAGTTACACGTCAGGTCACACAGAAAATCCTCTTTTTGTTCTCCAACAGCTGGAAGCATCACCCTGTGGGAAGAAAATCTCCACCGGGCAAACTCAGGCCTTTGTAGTTTATTGTCAGAAATCAGGGAAACTTGACATATGCTGGTAATTCTGAGCAACTCATATAAAACGAACACGTGTTCAGATTTTATTTAATCAATTAGTGAGGGAACCAGTAAGATGTTGCAACTGCTTCAAAAGAGAATGCAGAAAAGTACAAATATGCAGGTCTCGGGAAAGCGGAAATAAATTTGCTTATTAGGTATAAAACTGGCCAGTATACACTGAATCTGCTAGACATAATTTGTTGGCATCACCCTCAGGGTTCTAAGACTTACAGACTTGTGAAATAGCTCAAAGACAAGGAAGATAACCCGGAGATGACCTGGAATTGCACTGCGCCTGAAATGGGGCACTTAGTCATCTCTCTCGCTTTCACCCACTTTATATTTTTAAATTCTTTTCATTTTTAAAAATTATAGTAAAATATACATAACGCAAAACTTACTACTTTAACTGTGTTTAAGTGTTCAATGGAATTAAGTCCATTCACATTTTTGTGCAACCACCAGCCCCATCTATCTCCAGAATTCATCTTCCAGACGGAAACTCAGTACCCCTTAAACACTTCCACCCCACAGCCCCCTTGCCCTGGCAACCACAGCTCCACTTCCTGTCTCTATGACTTTGTCACCCGTTTAAAAATCTCCCAATTTTTCCTTCCCAAGAGCAGAGGCAGAGAATCACTTCACCATCTCTGTGACCCTGGCCTCCTTGAACCTTGGTTTCCTGTCTGTAAAATCAGCCTAACCCCTACCTCGGGGATTTGCTGTCAGGGTCAAATGAGGTGATCCATGCAGAGTGCTTGTACAGTGTAATAAGGATGTGGAACGAGCTCAGAGGAGGGTAGTTATTATCATAATCACTGTTTTCTCACTTGCATCCGTGGTCCTCAGAGGCACAGAAGTTCCCCTCGGCAGGTCAGCAGTTTTCAGTATTGACCACATGTGTGATCACCTGGACCGCCTTAAAAAGATACTGATGCCCAGGTTCTGATTTAACTGATGTGGGGTGTGGCTGGGCTTGTTTCAGAGCCCCCATGACTCTAACGAGCAGCCGGCTGGGAACCAGCTCACTGCTCCGGGCCTTCCTCCCGGGAGCCTGGAGCCCCGTGTGTGGGACGGGGCAATGCTCTCTGCAGAGCGCTGCCAAGTCGGTGGTTAGATGCCTGGAATTCATGGCGCTTTTTGTGGAACACCACGGAGTACTGGTATTATCGATGCCGTAACGCAAGCTAGAAACAAGTTCACCTGCAGGAGATCCACGTCTTGAGCGTGGGAAGGCAAATGCATGCTGTGAATTGTCGTGTGGCCCACCTGTGAGACGTGTGTGGCACGTTGCTGGGTTAATACTAGGAAAGGCTCAGTGAGGGTTCACTTAGGATGATGAGGGTGTTAGTTAAGCTAGTGTTTCCCGCAAAGGTAGGGGGCGCCCCCGGAGATGCTCCTTTGGGGGAGGGAGAGGGCAGTGTAAGAATTGGTGTCATGGGTCAGACTTAAGTCCCTGCCTGGGCCTGAGGGGGAGACGTGCTGTGACTGAGGAGAGCAAGCCTCGAAACGTCGGGGATGGACCCTTAACACTGACTCAAGCACCTCAGGAGAGGCAGCCGTCGCTGCTGTTGGAACGGGAGTCCGGGGTCAGCCCTGAGTCTCTCGGCTGCTTGCTCATGGCCTCTGGGGAAGTCTTGGGAGGGGTGCCTTGCTCTGCGGGGCCTCTTCTGTTGCCCTCTTGCTGTGTCTGCAGTGGTGTTCAGCGGGGGTGAAGGCAGGCCCTCTTTCCCCAGCTCCAGGCAGGCCTGCTGGGTGCGGTGGCCCAGAGGCCCAGTCCGTACCGGGGTGTTCACACAGCAAGTCAGCTGCATGTCCCATCCCTGGGTCTGTCTGTGCAGTGTGTGCTCTGTTGCCTTAGCAGTCTGCGCTGAAAACGGAAGCCTCAAGCTGCACAGCTGACTTTTATAGCCCAGATTAATGTGCTGGTAACACCCCCTAAGTACCTGTGTCTTTCCTGAACGAAACGCATTGGAGGATCACTGGTTTCCAGGCCAGTAATCGTCCTGTTGTAAAACTTCCACGAAGTGTCATCACCTCATCCACGCTCTAGGGTTGCTATAAAATAAGGAAGCAAGAGAGGAAAGAAGCTTTAGAAGCTGCTGAGTTGCCCACTTGGGCCTCTGCTCAGATGCCAGTGCAGATGGTCTGTTGGTGGATTCTCTATTAGTTTTCTTCTTTCTCTTTTCTTACTCTTAAGCTGTAATGACTTGGGTTTCAGAAAATAAATGAAGCCAGGAACTTGTTTGGAGACTGAAAATTCTTTCTCAGCAGGCCTGTTGGTTTGTTTCCAGTGAGAACTGGCTGTTGCATGTTTAAGTTGTTATAAACCAAGGATATAAACCAAGATGGGTGAGTAGGTGGTGACTATGCCTGGTCTTCTTTCAGCCTGTGTTTCCATCAAATAGAGCAATGTGTAAAGAATTCTACACCATGAGCAAGTGAAAACGCAAGGCTAATTCTACACCATGAGCAAGTGAGAACGCAAGGCTGATTCTGCATCAATCAGTGTAATCCCCATATCAATAGTTGTCTTAGTCTGTTTAGGCTGCTGTAACATAATACCACAGACTAGGTGGGTAAACAGCAAACATTTATTTCTCACAGTTCTAGAAGCTGGGAAGTCCAAGATAAAGGTGGCGGCAGATTTGGTTCCTGGTGAGGGCCCTCTTCCTGGCTTACAGACAGCCACCTTATTGCTGTGGAATATTAGTCAGCCTTAAAAAGGAATAGAATTCTGATACATGCTGTGACATGGATGAACCTTGAAAACATTATGCTAAGTGAAATAAGAGAGACACAAAAGGACAAATATTGTATGATTCCACTTGTATAAGGCACCTAGAGTAGGCAAATTAATAGAGATGAAAAGTAGCGTGGGGGGAATTCCCTGGCAGTCCAGTGGTTAGGACTATGCGCTTTCACTGCCGAGGGCCCAGGTTTGATCCCTGGTCGGGGAACTAAGATCCCACATGCTATGTGGTGAGGCCAAAGTAATAAAAAAGAAAGAAAAGAAAAGTAGGATAGAAGTTAGCAGGGGCTGGGGGAGAGGGGAATTATTGTTTAATGGCTACAGAGTTTCTGTTTGGGATAATTAAAAGTTCTGGAATTGAATAATGGTGACGATTGCACAACATTGGAAATATTCTTGATGCCACTGAATTATAAAGTAAAAAATGGTTAAAATGGTAAAGTTTATGTTATGTATATTTAACCATAACAAAAAAAAATTTTTTAGTTCACCCAAGAAGCAGAAAACTTAAATAGTCTAATTACCATAGAAAAGATTAGAAATGTGATTAAAGATGCAACCTTTAAAAAAGCGCTAGAGCCAGATGGTTTCACAGCCCTGTTCTGTATTTTAACAAAAAACCAATTCCAATGTTGTTTAAACTATTGTAAAGCATAGAGCAAAATGGAAAGCTGGATTTGTGTTATGAAACCAGTGCAACCTTAATACCAAAACCAGGTAAATATAAATGAGAGTGAGAGAAATAATACAAGAATTATAGAGCAATCCCAATTATGAATTAGAAACAAAAATTCTTAATAACCTTACTTAATAAAATACAGCACATATCAGAATAGTATAATGTGACCAGGTAGAGTTTGATCCAGGAATGGTTCCGTAATTCATTACACCAACAGGTTAAAAGGGAAAAAACCCCACATGATTATATTAACAATTGCTGAAAAGACAATGATTCCAATAAAAATCAGGAAATAAGAGAGGACAGTTCTTACCTCTCGACCATAGTTCATCAGGCATTGGACCACTGTGCTTTGCTCTGTCAATGTTTCAACGTATTGAAAATGTGGTCTAAGTAGCTACCTGTAAGGAGCATGGAGGCCATTAACTGATACCTTCTAACTTAGGAATAGATGTACTATAGGAACCAATGGGATTCTTTTTTAAAAAATTAATTAATTTATTTATTCAGCTGCGTCAGGTCTTAGTTGCAGCACGCGGGATCTGTTAGTTGTGGCACGCGAGATCTTTTAGTTGTGGCATGCGGGGTCTTTAGTTGAGGCATTTGGGATCTAGTTCCCTGACCAGGCACCAGACCAAGGCCCCCTGCATTGGGAGCGTGGAGTCTTAGCCACTGGACCGCCAGGGAAGTCCCTAACCAATGGGATTCTTTACAGCCAATTAAGTTGCTTGAAATATTTTCGTCCTTCTGGTTGGTGGACCTTTCTAGAAGCAAGCCCAACCCTAACAGTTTCTGTATCACCTCAAAAGGAATTTTCTTATTAATGAAGCCATTATGTTTGAATAATTGATTCCTAACCATACACATTTAAAATCATCTCTCCCAATTATTTATGATTATTAGGCCCTCCCCAAAGTAAGACTTAGAGAAACATTATGAAGCTTTTTGGCACTGACAGTTTTAAAGGGAAGGACTCTTATTTTAGAGGACAGTCCCTGTAGCCCTGCCCGAGTATGATTGGACTGTTGACCCCCGCCAGTGCAGGAATTTTACATCTGCCCCCATTACATTTTGTCTTGTTAAAATTAGCCTGTCCTTCCAGTCTGAGATTGTATTGGATCCTGATTTTTGTCATCCAAGGACTTTATTCCCTCGCTGTTTCTTGTCACCTACGGTCTGATTAAGATGTGATTCAAGTAGGCAGGTAGACAAATCACATTTCCAAAGAGGAAAGAAAGTTCTGAAGTCTCTCTAAACTATACATTTTTTTTAAATTTAAAGTTTTATTTTCTCACTTTCCTTTTATCCGTGGCACTTTTTCTTTGTCCATTTTCTCCCCTGAATATCTTGATAACTGTGTTTTCATTGAATCATAAGCCTGAGAAGGACTTTGACGTTTTGGACCCAAATCTACACCATTCCAGGCAGTCGAAGCTCTGGGAATACTGTTTATGATCAGGGGACCCTGGGGACACCTAAGAAAGTTTGTGGGGAGCCTTGTAATACAATTTAAAACCGGAACAAGGGGCCAAGTGGCCAGGATTCCAGCTGTTATTTGTTCTGCCACAAATAAAACTTGAGCTCTTGAAAATCACTGACCCTCTGCTAGCCTTACTTATCCTCTCCAAATTAAATTCTCAAAGACCCTTTTCAATCCGAGTATTATATTGTTTCTAAAATATGTGCCACTCCTACTTTACTACTGTTACAACTTTCTTGCTTCCTCTCTCTCTTTCCTGTTTCCTTAATGCTGCAGGTAATACAGACAGACTTTACTTGCCTCAAAAGACTGCATGATCCTGACCTATTGTATTTCTCATGATCTGAAGAAAGGAAGTGTTGTCATTTTGAAATTATTACACTAATTTAGGTTATACCTAAATTCTTCTTGTTGAACTGTTTCCCTTCATGTGGGTCACATCTCTGCAACTGCCCTCCTTGTAACCACACCCAGTTAAGATGGCTCAATTGTTTTATTTCGTTGAGCTAATGGGTCTCAATTCCTTTAGCCTCCTTTTGCCCCGTGTGTCTGTGTGAGCTTGAGCAAAAGCATATCATTTTGTTCCAGGAATGGCTAAGCACCCTTTCTTCTCACTTCTCAGGTCCACTCTGTTAGACCAGGCAGCTTCCTTGAGGAGTCAGGGCTCAGCACCCATGGGGCAGGTGTTCATGGGGCGAGTGTTGTCAGTGTGAAAGGCCTGCCCTTTAGTAAGGAGGATCTGAGATACCTAAGCAGGAGAAAGAAGCTGTGACCCAGCTTCCAGGTCCTGACTGGAGTAATGAGTGACCAGGGTCACAGGCCAGGACTCTGGGGTACCATGGAGTCTGTAGGAAGAGAGAGAGTCTTTCCAGGCTTGTTGCGGTGGCTTGTGGTTCTCAGATTACCCCTGGTTCGCCTCCCTGGGGCTCCGCCCCTCCCGAGGGAGGTGTCTCCAGTGTAAATACCTTGGTCCACCTGGAGTGTCTGGTGAGAGGGATTAAGTACCACATCTGAACACAGGGAGGAACAAAACACCTCCACTTTCTTTCAAGGTGTATTTTAAGCTGGTTACCTTTGGCTGGGCTCCCTTGTTGGTGGGAGATCTTTATCTGAACAGGAATTCTTCTCTAGGAATATTCCCTGACCGAGCCCCACCCCCTTCAGCTGGGAGTTAGGCTCTTCCAAACGAGTAGCAGGGACTTTTCACTCTGAGCGCCCTTTATGATCACCTGAGAGTGTAATTTACGGGTCACCTGCTGGAACGGGAGTCACTCTTTTGTTACCATGCAGCAGTTCTGCTGGAAATCGGGACCCGCAGGGCTCAACATGCCAGAACAAAGCAGCACCCAGACCAGAGCCCAGAGCTGTTGACAGTGAGGCCACTTTTTTGTTGTTGTTGCCTGGCTACGTCTCAAGGCCCTTTGCCATTCAGTTCCCTGGAAGTGAGTGTGTTCCAAGCCTCTGCCCCTCCCTGGTTGGATCAGGGAAATGTGCTCTCTGCAGGGTCCTGCACCCTCCCTCCCCTCGCTGTTCTCAGAAGGCCCATCCTGACCCCAGGGCAGGTTGGAGGGACCAGCACATTTAAAGCATGCAACGAGGGATTCATAACCTCTGGCTGCACGTTAGAATCACCTGGAACTTAAAAAACACCCACTCCAAGACCCCACCCTAGGCTGATGGAATCTGGGGTTGAAAGTTGAGAGCTTAAAAATATTTTCAGGTGACTCTAATGTGGAACGGCATTGAAAACCGGTGGTTTATGTTAGTGGCTCTCAAAATGTGGTTCTATACTAGCAGCATCTGCTTCTCCTGGGAACTTGTTAGAAATGCAAATTCTCAGCCTCCACCCCAGACCTACAAAATCAGAAACCCTGGAAGGGGGCCCAGAGAGCTGTCTTTAACAAGCCTCTGCTGCCCAATAAAGTTTGAGGACCACTATTAATGCACAAGCAAGCTAGTTTCATGTGACCTGTGAATGTAACTGCAAAAGCGCCAATAGAAAAGATGCCGTGGAAAAGGCGGGGTAAAAACGATAAGCCTTGTGTGGGGTGGTGGAATCACAGATGACTTGCTTTCATTTTCCGAATTTTTAGTAGTGTCATTGTATCGTTTATATACTCTCTTAAGATACAGAAAGTTCTGGGTTGAGGAGATGCAGTCTTTTAGTGTTTTGTACTGACAGCTGGGGACGAAAGCGTCATGAGGAATGTACCGAGAGGAATGACTCCTGCTGGAACGGTCCCCACTGGGCAGGTTTCACCTGAGGGCCTGTGGCTGCTCTGGGGAGGATTATTGCGGCCCCTCCTCAGCCCAGGTCACTCATTGGAATCACCTGGGGAGGATGTCTAACCCCTGCTGCCTGCGCCCCACAGAGCCCTGAGTCAGCAACTCTGGAGGAAGGCCTCAGGCATCAGCACGGGTGGACAGACACACAGACCAACCTCCCCAGGCGATTCAGATGTACAGTGAGAATGGACAGCCTCTCTCCTCATCTTGAGATTCTGAGGAAACCAGGTAATTTGCAAGCACCCTCAGGGGCGATCATCTGGGAGCCGCGGGAGCGTCCTGAGAGTGGAGCCCTCTGCCAGGGGAGTGTCTCCTCCCACAGGAAGCAGCTAGCAGGGAGTGTGGTGGGCCAGAGCATGCGGGCTGGGGTCAGATGGCTTAGGGGTGAATCCAGACTCGAGTTACCTGCTGCGTGACATTGAACAAGTGACTGTCTCTCTAGGCTGCAGTTTTCTCATCTGTAAAATGGGCTTAATAATGCTGCCTACCTCCTAGGGTCGTTGGGAAGATTGAATGAGCTAATACATGTAAAACTCTTAAGATGTGCCTACCATGCCGTAAGCGTCCCATAAATGTTAGCTGCTGCTGGCCCTTGCTCTCATCCTTGTTGCTATTGGTCTTGCTGGGCTCACCAGGGCCTGGGTTGAGTTGGGTTAAACTGGTCTTTGAATTAGGCAGGGCCTAGGACAAACCAGTGCTTCAGAAACTTCTTCCTCTTATCATTCATGGTCCACAGTCTTTCCTCCTCTTCCCATGTCCTCCACTGGCCATTCCTAGGGGCGTGGAGGTTGAGACTGGTTGTACCCTTAAGTACAGGTCATTCAAAGACCCCTCTAAGGATCAGTTTTTATTTGCCCCCTCACACTTAGGGTGGTTTCAGCCTTCTGCGTTTGTCAGGCATGACCTTGGGGTATCCCTGTGTGCTGGGTGGGAGCAGCTACTCCCCTGAATGGCTCTACTTTTGTTGCTTTTCACTACAGAATGTTCTGGAAAACCAACCACATTTCTGGGTGGGTGGTGTGTGTGTGTGTGTGTGTGTGTGTGTGTGTGTGTGTGTGTGGTTGTGTTAGGAGAGCCCAGGGAACAGGAGTGGACAGCTTCAGGGTCAATGGGAAACCAGTTACTACCGCCTTTGCTACTTGCTGTAGTTTTACCAGATGCCAGAAAAGGAGCCAGACATGCAAGGGGGACACTGACCCTCCTCAGAGGAGCCCCTGTGTCACTGTTGCAGCGCTCAGATGCTCATGAAGCCCCCAGGATGCCTACACCTCCTCTGAGGGGTTGAGACGTCTCCGAACCTGGAGGCTGCAGCCCGCCGGGCCCGCCTTGTCTCTGGTCAAGCGTGGAACTGTGGAATTTGCTCCAGTGACCCTGGGAGGCCCGGCCTGCCCTGCGGTTGAGGAGCGCCGGGATTGGTTTGAGGTGTAGTCCCGCACTCGGGGAGATCACGGCCTAGTGGGAAGGGCCCTCAGAACAGGACTGGTGGTTCCCTGAGGGGAGCCGAAGTGCTGTGGGTGTGGAGAAGGCAGCCGTGAACATTTCTTCTCGCAGAACTGGAGAAGGGTTTTATCAGTAAAGAAGCCCCTTCCAGAGAGACGTGGAGACGTGGGACCTTGTATTTCAAAACCCTCCAGCAAGGGCCCACCTGGCTATCCAGGTGACCCAAGGTCCAAGTCTTCTCCCAGGTCTGTGCCCTCGAAAACATCTCACTTGTCTCCGAGGCAACGGTGCAGGGGTGTCAGGGAGGAGAGGCAGCGGTTGGGGTGTCTTCAGGGGCGAGGCTGGGGACAGTTGGAGGGAAGGAAACCCGTGATGGATGGTGGGCGTTCCCTCACTTATCCTGTTTGAAGCCTGCGGGGTGAGTAGTGGAGACCGTTCCTGTTTCACAGATGAGGAAAGGGGCTTAGGAGAGTGTCCTGCACAAAATCTCACAGGTGTTACTAGTCAGAGCCGGGATTTGAACGAGGCTTGTCGGGCTCCAGTGCCTCTGGCCTCTCTTTTCTCCACAGAGGGGACTCTGCTGACCTTGGAGGGGGAAGCTGCCTGCAGTCCAGGGCCGCCTCGTTAGTAATCTGTAGTTTCTGAAGTGCCCTCCAGACGTGGCCTGGTTGGAACCACATCGGTGTTTCCTTCTCTGCATCTTCTGATTCTTTGGTGTTCACTTGGGCAGACCCTTTCGCCTCCTTGGGCCTCAGCTTCCACACTGTAATATCTGGTTGCTGACAGGGATGTTCCTTGGGGCTCCCCTGACCTGTGGCACCAGCTACTCCTCGGCCTGTGGCCTCCTTCCCAGCCTCTCTCGGGGCAGCTTCTGCCCGCACGGTCTGCACTTTCCAGATGCTCAGAAGCTCTTGTGTCCCGCCATCCTGTCAGCCCTCCTCACAGCACACACGTCTTTCTCCTCACAAATGCAGTGGGCTTCCCCTTGTTTCAGGATGCTCTAGAAGCCTTGTGAAGGTCACTGATCCGATGACCTGGACGAGGACGCAGGACAGGTGGAGCCCGGGGCCAGGCCCAGCGAGGGGGGAACCAGGCTCTCTGGCTCCATCTCATCAGCTGTGGACATTTCGTCGGAGGAGTCAAGGTTAAGCGGCCCGCGCTGAGCACAGTTGCCAGCCAAGGCAGGTCACGCTTTCATCTCATCTCAGACGTTGTCTTTTTATGAAGGCTTTTTATAGCCCACTTTCTTAGGACACACTTTTTTCTTAATTAAGAATTCTAATTTTAAAGTGAGCTCTGACCTCTTTCTTTCCAGAATCATTCTGATGCTTTGATTGCATTTCGCGGGTTGAAGTTAAGATCCTTTATTGTCTGCCATCTTGTTTTCCTGCAAGGCTAGTTACCCACGGCAAACGGGCGCTTGATCGAGATCATAAACGGGTTTATCCTGCTAGAATATCAGTAAAGGCCTTTGGGAAGTTTTACCAAGATGCGAGAGAGGACTCAGGCCGTGTGAGACCCTTATTCCCCTGGGAGTGTTTCAGCACAGGTGGGGCCGTGCATGGTTAAATGCTGTTTGGAGCTGGGGTGGGAACGTTTCTTCACCGTGAACTTGAGGGAGAAAGCAAAGGCAACATAATGGCTCCTTCAAAAGTTGGAGAATTAGGCGTTTGGCAAGGTCAGTTCTCTAGATGGAAACTGATTTACACTGAAGAGGATTATTCTGAGTGGGACCCTCAGTGTCACAGCTCAGGAGCCCGCTTGCAGGGAACGGTCATCTCTATGCCCCACCAGCAGGGCTGAGAAGCCCGCTCAGGTGCACAGGAGACGTGCACTCACGTGTGTTCTGCCAGCCACTGGGAACAACCTGGAACCCATCAGTGGGAGAATGAGTGAATGATGTGACAATATTTTTAAAAAACTCAAAAATATAATGTTGGACCCCCCAAATTGCCAAATGACATTGTACAGTTTAATACCATTTATGTAAGGTTTGAAGACAAGCAAAACGATGTGCATCTATTATGCGTGGCTACAAACGTGTAGTAAAGTGTAATAAAAGGGACAGGAATGACGAATCCCAAATTGAGCGGCTACCTCGGGGTTGAGGGGAAATGAGATCTGGGAGGGGTTCACGAGGAATCGCTACGGTTTCTCTAATTTTTTCTTAAAGTGATTGGTGGTTGTGTACGTTTTAAAATGTTCATATTTTTGAATGGCTGAAACACTTTGTAATTTAAAAATTTGTTTCTAAAGAGGGGAGAATGTGTTTTAACGGTTTGTCCATCAGTTTCAGTTTTGAGGAATTACTAACTAGACTTCTCCGGGGCTGATTAGCTTGACTCTTTGCTGCTCTCCCATCTCTTACCCCATCAGATTCACTGTGGCCACTTCACCATCCCTGACTATCAAACCAGTGCGGAAATAAGAGAAAACTTGAAAGCCCTTACTTTCCTACTTGGTGGCTGGATGAGCGGGGAGTGGAAATTATGCACTAAGGGAAGTCTCCACAGTTTGAGCATATTTTGTTCCTTGATCACAGTGCCAATAGCCAAGGTTAACCAAGACAAACTTGAATTCCGGATGAATCCATAAGAATCTCCTGCCAAACTGAACGGGGTGGGTGGGGTGTGGGGGTGGCGGGGAGCGCCACTGTGCAAACCTTGCTCTAGGCTCCCCGCCCCCAGGGGAAGAGCGCGTGACGTCTTGTTCTGAAATCAGTGTTTGCTCTGCATTGACAGCATGGCCGGACCCCCTTGCATCTTGCTGCCAATAAGGGCCATCTTTCTGTGGTCCAGATCTTGCTGAAGGCTGGCTGCGACCTCGATGTCCAGGACGATGTGAGTAGAAGCCATCATTCTATCAGGGCATGGTTGTCAAGGGGGCTTGTCTGCCTCAAATCCCACAACGTGTAACTAGCTATGAGGGGAGGGAGGGGGCGGTAGGAGATGCTCTCCAGCACTTTGTAGCTTCATCTTGGTGGGAAGAACTTCCTCTTGAAGGTCGGCTGTGGGCCCCATTCTCAGTAGCAAGGTCGAGTTTGGGAGTGTGAGCTGGTCTTTCCATCATGGTTCCTATCTAGTGGTAGTATTTCCTGTCTAGTATTATTCAAGTGCAGAGCCTCGAAGGGCATCTTGTCTGTGTCCTGTCTCAGTATGAAGGAGCACACCACACACACACACACACACACACACACACACACACGAGTATGGGCAAGGCTTGCTGGAAATGTGTCATTGACCAAACTTATAACTGGAGAAAAGGTGAAGCTTAAAAACTTAATTTTTTTATCTTCTCGCCTTGATTTCTCTTATTCTGTATACATTCAGTTAAAAAGGACCTATTTAAAGAAACAACAGCACACTGATCTCATGGAATCTGAGAAAAAGGAGGTCTCCAGAAAGAGTTCACTCTGGTGCCCTGCCATGATTGAAACTCAGTCTCTGAGTTTCTTTAGTCAGACTATCTAGAAAGAGATTCCAGTGGCTCTTTTGGAGTCAAGAATCCATTCCTGAGTAAATCAGCAGTGGCTGGCATGGGGTCACCTAGTGCATAGGGTGGCCCTGTTGGGTCTTTGAAGAGGGTGAACTCTCTAAGAAGGGGGTGTAGAAAAGATTATGTAAATTGCCGTCCAGTGAGCTATTAGGAAAATATCCTAATGATAATCTGATTGGAAGCTATTTTCAGAGACTTTCAATTCTGTTTCTAACTCTGATTTGTATAGTAGGACTCAAAGGAGAAAGAACTTTTGTGAGGAACACAGACTCTTGGAGAGTTAGTATTTATAAACCCCTCCCAGATTCACCTGTGGTCTCTGTGGTTACAGAACGTTATCAGATTTCAGACACTCAGGTGGGCTAGGGTGTGGGTTACCATAGCGCTTCGAGGTTTCTCTGAGTCTGTGTAATGTCCTAAAACTTGGCAAACACACCAGTTGAGAAGGACAGCATTCACAAAGAAATAACCAAGTATGTCATATACACGGGCATAAGGCTGTCAGTGTCATTCATAAATTTCTGGTTATGTTTGGAACCTATTGAGTCATCAAGGATATTATTTTCAAAAGATGCTGATCTAGCTTTAAGCTGTTGATTTCTACCCTGGGTCACAACACTTTTTTCTTTCCTTGCACTGTAGCCATCATAACATACCTGATTATATCTTATCCTTATATGACAGGAGCAAAAATACAGGGAGAGAGAAGAGATTCTGACCACAGGAAACGCAGGGCATTCAGTGCTTGGTGCAGATATGTCAGGCTGCACCTGGTTTTCTCTGTATAATTGAAGCCCTTGCTTGCCACGGTGGCAAGGCTGCAGTACCAGGCATGCTAACCCATCCTGACCCAACACTCCTGTCTCAGGTCCTGAGCTGCGAGTATCACTGTGTTCTCCTGAAGCAAAAGCCATGCTGACTTTCTAGAACTACTGCTGTTTATATCAGGCAAGATAGGAAGTAAAAACTCAGGAGCCAAGGCAGCCAAAGGGGGACATGGCCGCAGAAGGAAAGCCAGCTCTACTTTCAGAGAGGAGCTCTTTCACTTATTGAAATCTTTTTTTTTTTTTTTTTTTTGCATCTTTCCCTTGGTCTAGACGATGCGTACATTGCTTCTCCCAGGTAGCTTAAAACAAAACGAACAACAAAACAGTGTAGAAACAGCTGGGAATGGAGAACGTAGAATTGATCTTTACTGGTTCTGAAGTAATGCATTTGCCAGAATATGGTTCATGTGTGTCTTCTATACGTTTACTGTGCTTGTTGATCAGCCTTGAAACTCATGTAGGAAGTCAAGGAAGAAAACTCTTTATGAGTGCTCTTTAAAGAAGCTGGTGGGAGATTAAGTATTGGAAAAAAATCATTTCAGAAGTTACCTGTCTGGGGTGATGGGTAGCGATAGAGAAGGTTAATGTTATGAAGAATTTACTCCTAACTTCGTGTTCTACAGATACTGTGCTCTATGTCATGGTAAAGACTGAGAATTAGTTGAAGAATGACCTCCAGTGCCCTGGAGTGGGATTATTATGAATTTGAACCTGTGGAAACCAGTTCTTTAGAATATGCAACTCCAGGGGCAAGTTCCCTCTTGCCTCCTGCCAACCCTGTCAACTCTCATTGGAGCTCTAAGGCCATCTCTGATTGGTCAATGAGCAATCACACGGCCCCCACCTCAGAAATAGTCCAGGACCCCGTGGCCACAGTAAAAGGCATGAAGGAAGAGAAAAATAAGAAAAACCAGAGAAGCAAGGCTAGGAAGAACCCTGGAAGATCAGAGAGAGAAAAAGAGGTCAGCAATTATTTTGTGCACCTACCCTGTCTTGAGCTTCCTTGCAACATGTCTGCCTGTGGCACCTGGGAGGGATTCCTCCTGAAGAGGGGCATGGTCCACCCTTGCATGACTGGGGTTTCTCCCATGAGCTTGGCTTTGGAATCTGCCCACATTTGTGCTCACTCTTTTTCGCCGTGTAGGAGAGAACACTAAAAGTATTTCAGAACAAAGTTCTAGACCTCAGTGGTTGCAAATCGTTTGAAATCCCAAAGTAAGGAACACTGATGTCTTAAAAAATGGAGAGCTGGCGGTTCATGCACTTTGCAGACAGTTGCAGTCCCTTTGGAACACGATTTGCCTGTTCCAAACCGAAGTGCCAAACTGCAGGATTGCTGGGTCTTCAAGTTTCCAGCTTCAGCGCTTTCCTTCTGCTTCTTTCTTTGTAGTCAGTCATTCAACAAATACTTCTCAGGTGCCTATACTTGCCAAGGCACTGGGCTCAGTCACTTAGCTTGATGATGCCATAAAGAGGTAGCCCATCCCACAGAAGCACCTGATCCTTCTTAAGGCCTGTCTTAAGGTCAATTGACCTCACAGGTTGTGAACAGCTCAGGGTGAGCGCAAAAAGCCTTACCAATTTGAGTTCTGCCCCAACCAGGCTACCCCAGATTAGCTGGTTATCCCCTGAACTGCACTGGGCCTTAGTTTTTTTTAATTAATAAAATGAGAGAATTAGGTGCCACGGTGCTTGGAGTGTAGAAGAGGATTAATAAATATTTGCTGAATAAATAATGAGTAAATTTTGTTGAGAGTGCCACACTTTTCCTAGCTTTTTTTTTTTTCCTCCAAAGTTTCAGAATTTCATGTTGATATTTATGTCAAAGTTGCTGCTTGGGTCTGTTATAAGTACGTAGTGAGGATACATCTTGTTCTTTTCTGTGTCATATTTCAAAGAGGAAATATTTCAAAGGTAAGTTTTAGTTTTATAGGAGGAAGAGTTGATTCACAGGTAACTGACCCTGTTTCAATCAAGAGTCTCAGGTGTTTGCTTATGTTGTGTTCTGGGGGGGAGTAGCTCTGAGACAGCCCGAGGGGGTCCTTGGCTTATGTATTTCGTGTCTCTCAGCCTGTGATGCTCACCTTGGCAACTTCAGGGTGGCTGGTTTTCATGTACTAGAGAAAGTGTCTCACCCAGTCCTCCAAACCCACCCCACCTGGTGTGAGCAAAGCTAACGGTCCTGCTCAAGGACCACTCAGGGTGGGGAAAGGCTGGCTTTGGCCTTCACAGCCGTGTATATCCGACACCTGAGGCAAGGACCCTGGCTTTGAGCGGGTCTGTGACTGAGGGGTGTGAAGATGGAGAGGAGGCTGTGGCCTGGAGACAGGCAGGGCCAGGAAAGGGGACACGCAGGAGACACCTGTGCCAGGTGCCTGAGGACCCTTTGTTCCCACCATAGCCTCACCCAGGTCGTCGGGTCTCCTTGCGCATTTTGCTCGTCCCTCTGGAAATTGACGTTTAAGGGCTGAACTAGAAGTGAGATTTCGCTTCTTGCGTTGAGCTAGAGTTTCACAAAGGAATGTTACCCCCAGGGAAGCAAGTACAGGAGATTCATGCTAAAAGCAAGTAATAAATACTGGTGACATTCTGGCTCCAGAGCTGCCTCAACTCATGATGTAGTGGCAGCCCGTGAAACACAATAGAGCACTTGACTTGAAGCCAGGCTGAGGTCAGACCGCACCTTGACTTAGCAGCAAGAGTGGCCCACACTTTATGCAGAACATGCACAGAATGGTTACACTTGGTTACGTAAAAAGGTTGTTCTGATTGGGCCAAGGAGTGCTAGTTAGAATGCCGGCAGCTTGTGGGGATAGTAAAAGGCCTCTAATGATTAGAAATCTGACTGAGGCGGTGTTTACCCTGAAGGAGGGGCTGCAGCCTCACTTTTGTTGCTGAGAACAGGGCACCACATTTCTTATCAGGTCAGTAACAAATTGCACTTGGGGTCCATTTTGGGAAAACCCATCACCATGCTGGTAGAGAAACAGGCAGTCTTGGGGATTCTTAGAGAAGTTTTAAAAAGTTAAGACTGGGCAATTTTTCATGATTACTAAGTACACCTCATCTGGAAACACTTCCTAAGTTGTTTGAAGACGAGGTGTGATGGCTTCGCACACCTTGTGCAAACACTGACCCAGTGGCCATGTTCTGCTTTTGACTGCATGGCACACAGAAAGGGTCCTCTTTGAGTAAGGGGTCTTGGAAAGGTGGGTGAGAAGAAAACCAAGGCTAAAGCTAATTTGTAATGGGAATAATAGCTTAGGATTCCAAGGGGAGGGTTTGGTGACAGAATGCAGTGGACAGTGGATGGAATCATGGTAATGGGAGGGTGGAGGTCTGGATCCATCACTGCAGAATGAACAGTGAGAAAAGCTTCTGAGACATGGACAGTCCCTTTCCTGGTATATTGGTACAGCTTAGACTTTTAATAAATAGCAGTTTTTCCTGATGCTAGAAATTATATGTGTAAAATGTTGGAAAGTATTAAAAAGTATAAGGAAGAAAATAAAAATCATTTCCCCTCATGTTTCTTTTTTTGTTTTTGTTTTGGCTGTGTTGGGTCTTTGTTGTTGTGTGCTGGCTTTCTCTAGTTGCGATGTGCGGGCTTCTCATCGCGGTGGCTTCTCTTGTTGCGGAGCACGGGCTCTAGGTGCGTGGGCTTCAGTAGTTGTGGCACGTGGGCTCAGCAGTTGTGGCTCACGGGCTCTAGAGCACAGGCTCAGTAGTTGTGGCGCACGAGCTTAGTTGCTCCGTGGCATGTGGGATGTTCCCGGACCTAGGGCTCGAACCCATGTCCCCTGCATTGGCAGGTGGATTCTTAACCACTGTGCCACTAGGGAAGTCCCTCCCCTCATGGATTTTTAAAGGGAGATTTTTAAAAATTTTAAGAATGTGAATTTGGTTTTTAAATAGGATTAAGTATTTTTTTACTGTCATAAACTATACATAACTTAAAATTGACCATCTAACCATTTTTAAGTGTACAGTTCAGTGGCATTAAGTACATTCCCATTGTTACAAAACCATCACCACCATCCATCCCCAGAACTTTTTTTTGGATTAAGTGCTTTTAAAGTGCATTGTCATTTGTTACAGGTTCCAGGGATGTAAGTAGGATCAGCATTTGATTAAGGCAGTTTATAGGTAGCAGTGCATCCTTCTTTAAAAATCCTCCATGTTTTCTGTCTTCTAATTGTCTTTCCTCTCTCGGGCTAAGGACCAGGAGTGCCCCAGGGCATGTCCTTTGCCCCTCCAGTGTTCCACCAGAAAACTGTTTATGTAAAACTCTTGCCAACCACATCATAGACCCCAAGAAGGGCAGGGAGGGACCTTGCCTCCTTTCACAGGTGAAGAACCTGAAGTCCAGCAAGGTGACAGGTGTCTCCCAAGGCTATGCGTGACGCACATCTCCTGACCCCCTTGCCCTGCGCCCCTTCCGTCCCACCAGGAGTTTTCCACACCGTTCACGCATCTCCCCATTCAAGCCTGCGCCCCAGGCTGGACTTGATATCCTGAGTGCCTGTCAGAGATAAGATGTGCCCTCAGAGACTTCAGAACTCTCTCTTGCTACAGACTTGACAGTCTTACTTTTGGGATTTTAGTCCTTCTCTCAACTGCAATTAGGGGAAGAGTCAAGTTCCCTTTGGCGCCCTGACAGAGAAAAAGCAGGTCAGCAATCCCAGGAATCTGATCACAGAGAAGGGGGTCAAATGCAGCATAAATCAGCGAGGATGCTGTCCTGAAACATCAGAAGAGGCTTCTGAGAGACGTGCAGTGACAGCCTGAGCCCCTGGCCTCCTCAGATGTCCTAGCGTAACCCCTGCATTGCTCTAGGCCAGGGCCAATCAACACGTACACCCGCTCTCCGGTCGTGAGTGCCGCTAGCTGACAGAGCAGGCCCGTGAGTCCTCTGACCCTGGGGAACGGGAGGCCTCCGCAGGGAGTAGAGATTCCAGGCATTGCTGGTTCCATTGCACAGCACACAGCCCAGCCCGCTGACCCAGTCTTCACAGATGTGACAGTCACACTGCCGTCCCCTGGCGTGGCCCTCATCCAGAGGTCGGCTCTGTGGCCCAGGGCTGTTCTGCAGTTGGCTTAGGGTTACCACTGAGTTTGTGAACAAAATGACTCTCCAGGCATGCACTGTCTACTAACCAGCCCACCAAGCCCGGCTGGCGCGCGGTGATGGGGATGTCCCTGTGTCGGGTGGAGGGAGGGAGAGAGTGGTGAGGGGCCGGGGAGGGCTGACTGCTGTCCCTGTCTCCCCACCACCCGCAGGGGGATCAGACCGCCTTGCACCGGGCCACGGTGGTGGGGAACACCGAAGTCATCGCGGCGCTCATCCAGGAGGGCTGTGCTCTGGACCGACAGGACAAGGTGAGGAGGGAAGTGGGACGGGTCAGCCTGAGGACCCTCTTTGGGACCTGCCGAGCTCGTGAGATGCTGTCATTCCTGAGTCAGCTCTCATGCCTTAACATGAGGAAATCGTCCCAGGGTTCCTCTGAAAGAGTATCTGATATTGAATTTTTAAAAAACTCATGCCTCTGTTCTGTGGCAGCAGTGGGCAACCACATAAATATAAATGGTGAAGAAAAAAAGTCTAGAATTAGTGACCTTTGGAGGCCTGGGTGGGGGAAGGGATGTGCCCCAGCCTCTCTGTTTCCTTTTTTTTTTTTTTTTAAGATAACGGAGTGAGTTAATTTATTTAAACTACACTGGAAGAGAAAATAAGCAAAATCAAGTCTTTAAAAAATCCCAATGACATAGTGTTTTTAAATTGTCAAACCATCTTAAAACATGGGACTTTGCAGTTAAGTGCAATCTGGCCTCTGTCCACTTTTTTTAAAAAACCTTTTATTACAGTGTAACGTACATATACAGAAAGGTGCACAACTAATACGTGTGCAGCTCAGTGAGTTTGCACTGCCTGAGCTCATCTGTGTGAGCCCCCACATCAAGAAGGAGGTCATTACCAGCACCCAGAAGTGTTCCCACCTGGGACCCCCTTCACTCTTCCTTCTGCTTCCTGCTTCCGGGCCACATATCGGCCACCACCATTCCCAGCACCTGGCCTTTGGTACAGCCCTCGAGACCCTAGACTTCCCCTGTGGGTGTCAGCAATGTCAGGCCCGTGGCTTACTGTGTTGAATGAATGTCTAAGCCAGAGCCTGGACGCAGTTGGACACTGTCCCTGCACGGCCCCCAGCTGACGGCTCTGTGCCTGGCCTGGAACAGCCAGGAGGGCGTTTCCATCTCTCCTCTCTGTGCCCCCTCACCCCTAATCCCAGGTCCCACCCCATGCAGTTCATTGCACTTAATATGTCTTTTTTTAATAGTAAGTTAAGCAAATACAAGCTATGTTTAATGGGTTGATTTCTATTGAAAAACCATCCGTTGAGGACACTCATTTACCTTATTTACAGATAGATCACTGTTCTCAGTGCCTGCTCATTTGTTTGGGGCCCTGAGGCTTTTGGATTAAACTGGGAGAGATTAGATTTGGGGGAAGAAAAAGGAGCAGTGGAATCTACCTGTCTGCCCTTGGGGCCCTGGAACTTGTGAAGCTGGACTCTTCATTTGCCTGACCTTTGCAGGGTTCTCTCTGGGGCCAGAGCAGAGCAGAGGAGGCCCTCAGGGGCCATAGAGGTGGGGAGAAAGGGGCATTGTATCTCCTGATGCTACTTTCTGTTACATATGAGCTGTGCATGGGCCCTGGAGCCTTTCTCACCCTGGGTTCCCGGAGAGACTCAAGCCCTAATGCCTGAAGTCATCCACTGTAATACATCCTAAATCTAGAATGCACCTGGAACGGTACTTGTTAGGTACCGTTTCTGGAAGAGTGGAGAAACTGACCACTCAAATCACTGCCTGGGTTCTGTGGTTCAGGTGAGAAGCCCCGGCGGAGAAAGGCCCCTGCTTGTGCCCTGAAGTACCGTGTGCTCTGTTGACGGCAGTGAGACGGATCGGGCCCAGCTCATGTGCTTTCTCCTGTGTGTGCTCCCCAGGACGGGAACACGGCCCTGCACGAAGCGTCCTGGCACGGTTTCAGCCAGTCTGCCAAGCTGCTCGTTAAAGCAGGAGCCAACGTGCTTGCCAAGAACAAGGTGAGGCCCGGCAGGTGCTAGATCCCCTCGGCCACAGGTGAGGACAGCCTGCCTGCCTTCCCGGCGGAAGCCTCCTCTCGCTGAGCAGGGCGAGGGCTCAGGGCCACGGAACCTGGTGGGAATTGAAAGCTTGCAGCTCCTCGGTGGGAGCGATGCACGGGGTCCACATGGGGGGGAGGAGGACCTACCTGGGGCCCCAGCCTCCCGTGAGCGCTGTGGCTTCCCTGCTGTCCCGTCGGTCTATGAGTATGCGGTTGAGGGGGCCAGCCCTGTCCTGCGGGGACAGGAAAGGACAGCAGCCTCTCCTCTCTCTCGTTGTCCTCTGTCACCCCTCTCTGCTCCGTCCCTCTCCTTCCGTGCTCGTTATTAGTGTGTCCCTGGACTAGTTTAGAAGCTTCACAGCAGACTGACCCACCTGCCTGGGGCCTCCCCAGAGTGGCCTCGGCCTCTGTTGCTGTTGTCTCTCTGGGAGAGCTTGGCGTGTACCTCCTGCACAGCAGTGTGGGCTCACCATCCCCTCCCGCTGCCCCCTCCCTCGGGGGTACCCTGTTCCTTGCTGCCCACTGGCCTCCAGCCCAGTCCCCACAGGCCCATCGGGCGGTCTTTTAGAGGGCTCTCTTGGACTGCACACAGCTCTGTGCTGTGTTGACTGGTGAGATGTTTCTCATGGTTCCCTCAGGGGCCGAAAGCTTGAGGAAAGCAGCAAGCCATGCATCGTAACACCTCCAGTAATGCCTGGCTCACTGCCCGGCACGCTGGTGGCTCTCCATTTCTTCCAGGTGGTACATGGTCTGGAACATTATACCAACTCGAAGTAGGTGGTTTCCAGTTAATGGATAGGGAGGCCTAAGCTGGGAGCTAGTAGTCTTTTGTAAGATACGTGATTCGTTTGTGACACAATTAGGGCCGTAAACCAGCCCTGGTGGGTCTCCACCACGCTCCCTCCTGTCCCCTGCAGGGCCCCAAAAGTATTGTGTGGGAAGCCATGTGTCCTCTCTCTAGATAAAGCAGCAGGGGCTGTTGGAAGCACAGGTGAGGTGCCGTCCCAGAAGAGGGACTTCCATTCTGTACCAGCCACAGCCTCTGCGGAAGCCTCTAGAAGGTCCTTCTCTTTTTTTTCCCCCAGCTTTATTGAGGTATAATCGACAAATAAAATCGTAAGATATTCAAAGTGTACAACGTGATGATTTGATAATTCCCAGGTGTTAATGAACACATTGATCACCTCACATATTTACCTTTTGTGTGTGTGTGAGAACATTTAAGTTCTCCAATTAGCAAGCTTCAATTATAGAAGACAGTGTTATCAGCTGTGGTCACCACGTTATGCATTAGATCCTCAGGCCTTGTTCATCTTACAGCTGAAAGTTTATACCTTTTTCCCAACCTCTGTGTATTTCCGGACACCCCAGCTTCTGGCCACTTTTCTACTCTGTTTCTACCAGTCCATCTTTTTTTTTTTAGATTCCACGTAGACGTGAAATCATACGGTATTTGTCTTTCCCTAACTTATTTCACTTGGTGTATTGCCCTAGGTTCACCCATGTTGTCGCAAATGACAGGATTTCTTTCTTTTTTGAAGGCTGAATAATATTCCGTTGTATAAGAAAGGTCCTTACTCGGCAAAGTATAGCAGCCCTTGTCAGGGAGATCAGTACTCATTACTCAGGGTGGGGAAAATGCCTGCTATGTATATCTACCTAGGTCACAGTTGTTTTTAATTTCAGGTTTTGACATTGCAACCTTTTGCATCTGACGTCTTTCACTTTGTACAGTGGTTTTGAGAGTCTTATATTGTTTCGTGTGTGATTAGTTCATTCCTTTTTATTGCTGAGTAACGTTCCATCCACATTGTGGATGTACCACAATCTGTATTCTAACCCATGTCTTTTCATTTTCTTCATCCAAATGCTTTTCAGCATAATTGATTTTTTTTATTGGCAAAGTAAATTTTGATATATTTCTACAGCCATCAGATTTCTTTTATTTCAGTCATTTATTCAACACATTTAATGACTCCCACGAAGCCAGCAGCTTTGAGACAACCTTCTCTATGTGCACTGAGAATCATACCAAGCTGAGCCCTGAGCCTTGCCACAGGGAGCGGAGTGTTTAAAACACGGGCAGACCCTTCATTTTGGAGGACTAAGCTAGCAGTGGTTCTCTACCCGGCTGCGCTTTAAAATCTCCCGGGAAACTTTAAAAACACGGGGAGAGGGGAGAAAACCAAACCCACCTGATGACCAGGCCTGGGGTGACCAGCTGTACCGTTTTTTTGCCCTGAGTTGGGGGCGGAGTTTCCCAGCATGCCGGCCTTTCAGTGCCTACACCCAATTGGCCTGGCCCCACCCCCTGGGGCAGGGCCATCAGAGTTGCGTCTGCGCACTGGTCTATTTAAAGGCCCCCCACCAGGTGACTCCAGACTGCAGCCGCGGGTTGATGACCGACGGACTAGCTCCCGCAACTCTCGGGCTTAGAACTCACCACGTTCCTGGAGGTAACAGCAAGGAAGGAAGACTGCCTAGGCTGGTTAGAGCTAAGGTGGTGAGAGGGGAGTGAGTGACCCAGCAGCACACAGTTTCCCTTTATTTTTAAAAACTCATTCGTCTTTTTAAAGGGAAGGAATATAAACCATCCTTGAGTATGGGCAGATAGTGCTGTGTGATCCAGACAGGAGTAAAGCAGGCCAGGGAAAAGCCCTAAACAGGCAGGCTGATAGCTCTGAGCCCGCAGCTGCAGGCCTGACGCAGCTTTTAAGCTCAGCAGAACAAACATTGAGCTTATGTATTTAATCTCCTGAGTCCTTGCAGGCAGACACCAAATCACGTTGCCTGTTTCTCTTGTTGCTTTTCTAGGGGTTAGCAGCAGCCTTGCAGGCCTTATTCCCATAGTTTCAAAGAGTTCTCTTGTCAAAAATTCTTTCTGCAACGTTACTGTGGACATGATTCTGACCTTTGGTTGCCATTTTGACCTTGAAGGTAGAGTCCAAAAGCAAGAGGGTCTCCATCTGTGTGGGAAGTGACAGATGCAGTTGTATTATGGCCTGTTGGGTGGAGGCCTTGTCCGTAGTTCAAATTTTGATGTTTCAAGAAAAACCCAAGATTTAAAAAGGCTTGCAAATTCTGTTAACCTTTAGCCTGCAGTGTCGGATGTGGCCTGTTTGCCTTCCTGACCCTGTCGGTAGGGTAGCCAACCAACAGCCACCCTAACACGGCTCTCCTCTGTGTTCCTCTTGTCGCTAAGAGGAACAACCTCGTGCACGTGCACAGCACTCTGCCATTAAGAAGATGCTCCCCTAGGCTCTCCGAATCAATCCTCACAGCCTCAGCATGTAGGAGTCACGCTCCATTTTACAGGTAAGGAATTCAATTAAGAGCCTTGCCCAGTAGCTTGCAACGAGTTAAGTGGCAGAGCCAGGATCTTGGAACCAAGGTTATGAGCGATGTGACTCTCCTGCCCGTTTGGATTCCCAATTAAATGTTCTTGCCACTGAAGCCCTGGGACCACCGATCGGGAAGCAGAGAACGTGAGCCTTGACTCTTCTGTGAGTAAGCCTCGGGCCCCGGCAAGGGCCCGCGGAGGAGGGGTTGCTAACGTGTGCTTCCTTCTGTCTGCTTCCCTCCCAGGCGGGGAACACGGCTCTGCACCTGGCCTGCCAGAATAGCCACGCCCAGAGCACACGCGTCCTCCTGCTGGGCGGCTCCCGCGCCGACCTCAAAAATAACGTGGGTGGACAAAACCGACCTCCCCCGCGCTGTCTCATGTCGCCTCGGAAAGTAACCCTGCAAGCATGCTAGAGTTCACATGTAGACAGTAAAAAGGGTTTGGGGGCTGCCGAGAAAGTATTCATTTTTTGCTAATTCCTAAGGGGTCCTTTAGGGGGATGGGAAGAGGACTCAACACTCGGAAACACTGCTTTTCTCCCATCCTTGCTCCCTTGCCTCTCAGCCTTGCAGTCTGTTTTATTGCGCACAGCAGGTGTCTCGCATATGAGTTTAGGAACGAAGCTAATTGTTTTCAGGAAGCCTCTGCCCGCAGAGGCTTCCTGAAAACTCTTAGCAAATACTGGTTGATGCTATACCCGGGAGGCCTTCTGATGCTCCATGCCCGGCGTCTACAAATCCATTACTGAGGCATCCTTGGGACGAGCTGATGGGCCAGTAGTTCTTAGAGGTGCCTGACCTACAAGGTGCCGTGGGTATCCCTCCTCCCTCCACAGAGCTGCATTTCCTTCATGAAGCCCGTGTCTCAGCCATGTGACAAGAGAATCTGAGGCTTCTCTCAAAAATGGCTTTAGCCGGGGCCCCTCTGATTGGGGGCAGGCTCATCTAAAGTGGTTCTGAGAATGCTCTGAACTTCAGCTTTGAGCTTGGTTTCTTCTTAATCCGGGGGGAGAAGGTTGTGCTGACGGCCAGCATCTCTAGACAGAACTAGAGCTTGACTGGAAACGCCAGGGGAGCACTGCAGAAGGTCACCACATTGTCTCCAGTTCTGTTTTCTCTCTGGGAGCAGGACTAAGGAAAGTCCTGATCCCGAGTTTTTCTGAATGCCCTGTTTTATGCTCAACGATTGCTTCCTCATCAGCTCCCTAGACTACATTGCTCCCCATGGGATACTGGGGTCCAACTAGAATGGGATGCACTTGAATTTTTTAGAGTACATGCTCTTAAAGTCCAACGGCTCACCCTGCTCTCCTGGCCCTCTCAGCCATGATGGATCTGTGATGGGAAAGTCTCATTTCCAAAGCAGTGCTGTTGGTCTTAATCAGGTTACTCCAGAGCCTTCGGGTCTTAGGAGAGGCTGGGGTCAGCTGAGTCTTAGTAAATGCCAGCTAAGCAGAGCCTCCCTTAGCTCTTGCGAAGGTCTCATGGGGAGCAGGCATCCAGTGTACGAAACCTGAAACAGTCTGCATGGTGGGGAAAAAGCAGGGCTGCGGACAGAAAAGGGCTGTGAGTTGTGGAGTGAGCGTCTGTGATAAAGGAGATGCTTACAATTCAGGCTGTTACCTTCTAAAGAATATATGCTAGCCTGCCAGCTTTTAAAGGATATTTTCTTTTTATCTTCTGTTTTGTAACTGCTCAGACTGTGCTTAGAGTTTGATTTCTGTCCGCAGGCAGGAGACACCTGTTTGCACGTTGCTGCGCGCTATAATCACCTGTCCATCATTAAGCTCCTCCTCAGTGCTTTCTGTTCTGTCCATGAAAAGAACCAGGTCAGTGCATGTGTCCTCCCCATGGTTAACCTGCACGTGTGTTGGCACAGACGGGAGCAGAGGCTGCTGGGGGGCGGTGTCCTTTCCTAGCCTGGGACTTGGCCAGTGCTGGCCTTTGCAGGACCCATGGAGTTCCTGTGGCCCTGGTTTATCTGGCCTCCTGGAGAAAGCATGCCCTTAGCATTCCAGTTCATATCACCACATTTGCATAGTGAACATTTTCTGGAGATCCTGCTGTGGGTTTTGTTTTTAGTGTGATTTTTAAAAAGGAAACCCACAAGAAAGAGTGGCTTAGTAAATAAGGAAGGGCGTTAGGTGTCTCATGACTCCTGAGTTCTCTTACCTGAACTGCCACCTTTATGTGAGCTGGGGGAGTCTCTCTTTTCTGTAAAGTTCGGCACCTGATCAGTATCTATGCCATATACTGGGGTTTTGAAATCTGTGATTATTAGTGTTCTGTGGAAATGTGATTTTTGTGGTTACGTGGATTTTTAAAAAGTTGTCTCGTTATTTATTGATACCTATACCTAAGTAATGCATTGTTTGACTTTTCTGAGTTTGGGTACGTAAATCTGAAATTAAAAAAAAAAGATTGTGATTCAGATTAAAAATACCCTATAATGGTGGTTACTGACCCTGGCCGCATATTAGAATCAACAGGATTTAAAAATACCATTCCTGAGTCCCACCCCAATATAAATGATCAGAACATCTTGGGGTGAGGTCCAGGCAATGGTATTTTGTTGTTGGTGGTGGTGGTGGTGGTGGTGGTGGTGGTTTGTTGCGGTATGCGGGCCTCTCACCATTGTGGCCTCTCCCGTTGTGGAGCACAGGCTCCGGACAAGCAGGCTCAGCGGCCATGGCTCACGGGCCCAGCCGCTCCGCGGCATGTGGGATCTTCCCGGACCGGGGCACGAACCCGTGTCCCCTGCATCGGCAGGCGGACTCAACCACTGCGCCACCAAGGAAGCCCAGGCAATGGTATTTTTAAAAAGCTGCTGGCCTGAGTGTGCAGACAGGATTGAGAACCACTGACCTAATAAAATAGCTAAATTCTGTCATTCTCCAGCGTCGCCATGGACTCTAGGTTCATCAGGTTACCCCAAACAGCCCTCGCCAACCAGTGCTGCTTCTCAACCTGGGTGGTATATTACAGTCACCTGCCAGCTTTGGGAAATCATCAGACCCAAGCCACACTCCAGGCCAATTAAATCAGTGTCTGTGTGGGACCCAGGCATCAGTAGTTTTTAAGGCTTCCCAGCTGATTCCAATGAGCAGGCGAGACTGGAAACTACTGCTCCAGGGCTTCCCTCAAAACACACAACTAGGTGACTCAGGAATGAAATGAACGCTTTCTTCGGCTACTTACCAGAGAAGGAGGGCCTTGGGATGGCGGGATTTTCATGCTTTACTTGTTCACCTGCCAGGAACGAATGAATGATTTCACTTCTATATTGGTCTGACTTATTTATGTCATTCTGTTTGGGAATTCTGTTTGGGAATTAAAAACAGTTTGCGGGCTTCCCTGGTGGCGCAGTGGTTGAGAGTCCGCCTGCTGAAGCAGGGGACACGGGTTCGTGCCCCGGTCCGGGAAGATCCCACATGCCGCAGAGCGGCTGGGCCCATGAGCCATGGCCGCTGAGCCTGCGCGTCCGGAGCCTGTGCTCTGCAACGGGAGAGGCCACAACAGTGAGAGGCCCACATACCGCAAAAAAAATTTAAAAAAAAAATAGTAAAAAAAAAAAAAAAAAAAACAGTTTGCATGTGGAACTGGCCCACCAAGCTGCATTTGACATAGCCTTCTTTCACAGTTGATTGAAATATTTTTTTGTTAAAAACAACAGAAAACTTACAGGCTATTTGGTAAGAGTTTGAAAACATCTGGTGTTAAGCGAATACTGATTCTCAGTGACTCCACCCAAACAAAACACCCTGGCCTGCAGGCTGATTCCAGGTGGCCCTTTCACATCCCTGAGGATGGCTGCAGGGCTGGGATATTACTCCAGGGCCTGTGCAAGTAGCCATCTTTGAAGCTTCTGCTCATTCTAATTCAGAAACCAAGGGGTTCTCTGCCCACCCCCTGCCTGGGCAGAGGGACAGGGTCCAGAGCTCCTGGCTACCTGCCTGTGATCCTGCCTTTCAGGTCAGGTCCCACCATTCCCAGCAACCCAGGCCCAGCATGACTTTGCCCCCTGCATTTAATCCTGTCCTGTGATTTCTGGCATCTCCACTCAGAAAGGAATGTGGTATTCGTGCATAAGTTCATTCAGTTGCAGAGTCTCTTTCAAAAGAACCACATTTAAACAACAAGGTCCTACTGTATAGCACAGGGAACTATATTCAATATCCTGTGATAAACCATAATGGAAAGGAACATGAAAGAATATATATATTTATAAAATGGAATCACTTTGCCATACGGTAGAAATTATCACAGCATTGTACATCAGCTATCCTTCAATAAAATAAATTTTAAAAATAAAAAATGAATTGAGTTAAAAATAATAAAAGAACCACATAACACTTTAGCCAAGGTCAGTCAGTCTAAGACAGATTTTAGTTTGACTTTGAAAAGCCACCGCCAGGCCATGGAATTAAAACGCCAGAGGCCTGTGGGCCACGATCCGATGGGGTTTAGCCGGCTTTCTTCTGATTAATTTCAGGCTGGAGACACAGCACTTCATATTGCTGCTGCCCTAAATCACAAGAAGGTGGTTAAAATCCTACTGGAAGCCGGAGCAGATGGGACCATTGTCAATAACGTAAGTGGAGTTGCAACAGTGGTGTCTAAAGGTGTTCCCACCCCTTTCTGGATCAGGGCCTGTGGTTGCTGCCCCACCCCCTGCGGACTCCAGAGCACAGCCTCACCCAGGCTCGCTCGGGAAGACCATGCGGCGGCACTGACCCCACGATCCTGGGGCCCGCGGGGGTGGACTTGAGGGGACCCTTGCTCTCAGCAGCCCCACGAGTTACAAACCCTGAGGGCTCATCTTCAGACAACTCAGCGAGCATGTCCTGGCATGAAAAAGGGTCAGGGGTGTGTAAGTAAACTGGCAAGTGGATGTTACCGAAAGTGAGTTCCAGGCCTTTTAAACAGATGTAGTCCTCAGAAAAATGGCCACCAGGCTAATCTTCCTCAAAACTCCAACTGCTTTCTCTCTAAAATCACCTTCTCTCACGCCCTCTCTCTCAATGTCTCCCTCCTCCCCTCCCCCTCTCATCCTATAGCAGGCACCAGTTCAGGCACCCTCTCTTCCTCGAGGTTGGCCTGTGATCTCTGTGCTCCTGAAATTGCACAGACTTGGGGGACACTGGGGGTGGAACAGTTGTCTGGGGAGTTGGGGGTGTCGAGGCTGGTAGTCCCCCCTCCCAGCTCTAGTACCTGGATTGGTGGTACCTCTCCCATGATGCTATGAGCACCTTTCCCTTCCTTTGAATCCCACTGTTTTCAACTCCTGGTATGGGCTTTAATCTTTCTAGAGTCTCTGTTATGGCCATAGCTTCCTAAATGTTTTTCACAGTCCAGTTCCTGAGACTCTGTGGCTGGGCCCTGATCCGCCCTTCCAGGTGTTTTCTCCATTGTACTCCCGGAAGATGTATCGCTTGGCTGGGTTTTTATGATGCTTTGTGTTTTCTTAAGTGACATGTTCCACCTTGACCCCATCTGTTTTGTTTTGTTTACCTCCCTCAATCCCTTTTCCAGGAAGCCTTCCTGGGTGAGCAGTGCCCCTGATCATTGTCTCTTAGAACACCTACTGCTCACCTGGTCAGCACTTAGCCCGTGTGCCTGTGTCCTCAGGTGTGACTGGGCTCCCCGTTGGATGGATGAGACTCAAGAGCAGGACCATGTCACATGCACGGTTGTGTTTTGCTGAGCACATGTGTAGGTGCTGGTGTGACCGGGTTGCTAGTTCCTGGGAGAGCTGTCCCCGCTGGGCTGTGCGAGCGTGGGGCTGCTGTTCCGTACTCACTGGTCCTCCCTTTGCCTTTCCTTAGGCAGGCCGGACTCCACTGGAGACTGCCCGCTACCACAATAACCCGGAAGTTGCTCTCCTCCTCACTAAAGCGCCCCAGGTAGGATTTTTTGCATTTTCCATTGTATTGATTATGCGGGGTCAGCAGGGTCGTTGGGATTCCCCGGTTGCCATCTACTGAAGCCAATTCAGACCAACTTAAGAAGGGGACAGATGGGCTTACTGTCCAGGCAGTAGGAAGTGTAGGAATCCACATGAGCCTCCAGGATACCTGGAACCAGAGATCTCAGGCCCAGCAGGCTGTTCTCACACATGGGCATCATTTCCTCTCTGTGGCTGGATCATTGTCACAACCAGTTTCCTGAATCATAATTTCCCAGCCAGGGAAAAGTTCCAGTTTAAAATGTCATAGGAGGGGGCTTCCCTGGTGGCGCAGTGGTTGAGAGTCCGCCTGCCGATGCAGGGGACACGGGTTCGTGCCCCGGTCCGGGAAGATCCCACGTGCCGCGGAGCGGCTGGGCCCTTGAGCCATGGCCGCTGGGCCTGCGTGTCCGGAGCCTGTGCTCCGCAACGGGAGAGGCCACAACGGTGAGAGGCCCGCATACCGCAAAAAAAAAAAAAAAAAAAAATGTCATAGGAGGGACTTCCCTGGTGGTCCAGTGGTTTAAAACTCAGTGCTTCCAATGCAGGGGGCGCAGGTTCAATCCCTGGTCAGGGTACTATGATCCCACATGGAGTGCGGCACGGCCAAAAAATAAATAAAAACAGTAAAACATTGTAGGAGAAGATCATGATTGGCGAGCTTGGGGCAAATGCCCGGAACAGGTGGGGCAGAGGTGCTTTAGGAAGATGGTGGCATCCGTTTGACCACGTGGTTAGAAGAGAAGTATTTCCCACACAGAGGTGGGATGAGGCATCCGTCTGGGCAGACAAAGCCGTAAATGTCCACTAGAGGCAGTTGAGTACCGTATAGTTTTCTCATTTTTTATTAAATAATGGTATATTGGCCATCATTCAATTTAAGAAGATGACTGATATCTTAGTTGAGGTTGAAACGATCTAAGTCACAAAGAAATTTAATAGTGATGACTTATAAGCTATTTATAATTTTAGTACCCTGAAATAACTGTTTATAGTACCTTCCACAGACACACAATTTTTATATAGTTGTGTCCACAATGTGTATACTCTTTGGTATTATGCCCTTTATCCTAAGTGTAATAGGAAACTGTTCTGTAGTCTTTACAGTTATTTATCACAGTGGAAGCATAATATTCTTTCTTTGGTTGCTGTTCAGTATCTTGTTAAACCATTTCCTTAATGTTAGACATTTAGGTTATTTCCCAGTTAGAGCTAGTCTCTTACCTTAGAGCAAACACTGATTGGTTTTCCACCTTATTCTGGCTAATGCTGCAGGAAGACAAAGTCTTAGGGAGCCAGAGGGAGAGTCCGGACCCCAGCCTGCTGCGCCATGGCCCAATCCCAGCCAGCCTCGGGTTCTGCACGGCCTTGATTCCATTTAAGTTTTAAAAACATGCCTGATATACCTAGCAGTTTCTGGAAATGGTTAAGATTTTTGTCTCTTGCAAAATCAATCACTCTCTTGCGTGGAGAAGGTCCTTCTCAGTGGGCTCTGGAAATCCACAGAGCTCCTGACAGGTGCGAGTCGGGTGCTCCTTTGGAAGAAGGCTCCACCTCTGCCTAGCTGTTTGCAAACAAATCCTCAGCAGAATCACCTTTGGGAATCCTGATTTTAAAAAAAAAAGCTAGTCTCTTGCAGATCAAAAGGGACACGGTCGGGGGGCTTCCCTGGTGGCGCAGTGGTTGAGAGTCTGCCTGGCGATGCAGGGGACACGGGTTCGTGCCCCGGTCCGGGAAGATCCCACGTGCCGCGGAGCGGCTGGGCCCGTGAGCCATGGCCGCTGAGCCTGCTTGTCCAGAGCCTGTGCTCCGCAACGGGAGAGGCCACAACAGTGAGAGGCCCGCGTACCGCAAAAAAAAAAAAAAAAAAAAAGGACAGGGTGCTATATAAGTGTCAGAATCCGTTAGTTACCTGGCATTTCAGTGCCTGGCAGTTTGATGGACAGCTAGCTCTGTGCTCAGCCACGTGAGGATCATCAAGTCTTGTGGGATGGAGGGTCCCCCGGCACACGAGGATTGATGTGCCTTTAACCTGCCTGTCATTTATCTTCCAGAGCCCAGGAATCTCGATTCCCAGGGATAAAGCTGTCTTGTGGACTATTTTCCTATGTGGTTCTCCTTTAGCATTTCCATTAAAAAAAAAATGACTTAAGCTAGTTTTTCCACACCCATATTGAATAGCAAATAAATAGGATATTTTTAGTTTTTGTTTTTTTTACATAATTGTACATACTAACCCTTATTTCCAGTGCAAAGAAAAAGCTTTGGAATATGCGTAAAATTGCATGCATACTGTCCTGTTGATCTGTGGTTATAGAAATGGTCTTATCTGAAACGAGAAATCCCCTTGCCTTGGCACCTAGTTGACCATGGATTTCAATGGTTCACAGCAGTACTAAGAGGATACTTCTTTCCGAGGCCTTAAGATCAGTATTTCCTGACTTCTGTGAAGTGGGAAAGATTGATGATGGTACCTTTGGTGGATGGCCTGAGAAAGGCTGTGAGCCATGCAGAGTTGTTTTCATTGGCTAATAACATGGAATTTTTCTGATTATTTTGTGTTTGGGTGAAGTGAGTGTTACTTCTTATTTTTGATTGATGTGGTTCACAGATGCTTTGGAAAGTGAATTTCAGGCTGATTCTGGAGCTGTGTCCTGTTCTAAGTGTCTATAAAGCAGATGAGCAACGGGCCTAACTTCCCTTCATCAGACTCGACTTCTTACTGAGTCTAAAATTTAGCTGAGGACATTGGTTCTCAGACCTTTTTGGTCTAAGGATCCTTTTACTTCCTTAAATATTACGGAGGCCCATAAAGAGCTCTGTTTGTGAGTTTATATCTATCAATAATTACCGTATTTGAAAATAAAATTTAGAAATATTAAAGATATTCATTTAAAAATAAGTCCATTTTGTAGCAACATAAATAGCATCATTTTGTGAAAAAGAACTTTTTCAAAACAAAAATGAGAAGAGTAGCATTGTTTGACATTGTTTGCTCATGTCCTTACTGTCTTACTTAGAATTCTGACATCTTTTATTGCTGCCTGCAGTCTATTGTAATGTCACTGACGTAGCTTCTGGCAAACACCACAGTACACTCATGAGAGAATGAGCATGAGAAATGCCAATGTTGTTGTAATATTATGAAAATAATCTTAACCTCACGGACTCGGGTCCCTGGACACTTCCAGAACTGCTGGCTTTAGGGGATGAGTATATAATTTAAAAATCCGGTTCAGCTGCAGGCATGTATTGTCAGGAATTCTCCATTTAGGAGATACCCACTGCCCGTGGAGGATTTTTTTGTCCTCTAATGTGTCACTTGAATTTAATGAACACAAGAAGGAAGTCTGACATTGAGATGCAAAACACTAGGCTGAACTTCAGAGAGCCCTTATCTATCTGTATAAGAAGACAGTGGAATATTGTTTTATTGCAGAAAGATAGTGTGGCCTTGAAAGTGCTTTCACCGTCTGGACCCCCTTGGGTTTTTTAAGGGGGGTGAACCCTGGAACTAGGAGTAGGGAGTCTGGAGGAGAAGGGTGTGGACCTGAGCCAGGGATTGCAGGTTTCCACTAGAGCACAGGTCTGCACTCCGTGATTAACCATCTCTTCCAGCTGAGCACTCTAAGGCCCCCAGGCAGGTGGAGACACCCCCAGGGACCACTGGTCCAAGGCGCGCCGGCCACCTACGTTGTCTCGGTTAATTCCGGCAGCTCCCCATTCTCAAGTTGAGAAGACAGAGCACAGAGAGGTCAAATCACTTGCCTGAAGATCCCCAGCTAGCTACTGCTGGGCCCCTCTGGGCCTGTGGGGTCCCACGTGTACTTGCCTGTGTCCATTCCACCTCTCTGCCCTTGAAGGGGCAGACCACAGCCTTCTTTTGGGGGAAGAGACTCCTGCCCCGTGGTTGGTACCATGGCTCACAGGTACATCTCAGTTAGGCTCGAATTAAAGTTATGTTTGAATATGACTTGGATACAGTTTGGCCAAGAGAAAATCTGATGGGCTACATCAGGTCCAGTGTCCCAAGATAGACCGTGCCTGGCACAGGGCTGCTGTGTCGCACAACTCCAGGGGACACCATTCACATCCTAGTCTATGTGAGCCATGCTCCCTGGAGCTGAGCCGTGCACGGCCTGCTCACACCTACGTGGACGCCCTGGCCCATCGCTAAGTGCCTGTTAGTGTTGCTGTCCTAGACCATGAGCTCAAGGTCAGGAATGATGTCCTGCCGTCTCTGGGACCCTAAGCGCCCAGCACAGGATGTAGGAGGCATAGTGGGTGGTCTAGAGGCGCTTGTTTGATGTGAACGCCCGGTCCCCCCCCACCCCTCCGCCGCTCGGCTGGAGGCCCCATTAGGTCCGCGCACACCAGTGGTTTGTAACGATGCCTCTTGCCTCCTTCAGGTCTTGCGCTTCAGTCGTGGGCGAAGCCTGAGGAAAAAGAGAGAGAGGCTCAAGGAAGAGAGGAGAGCTCAGTCTGTGCCGAGAGATGATGTGGCACAAAGCAAGGTGGGGGGGTAGCCCTCCCGCCCACTTCCAGGGTGGGAAACTGTCTCCCTGCCTCCTCCGGGCCCGTCTGGCGGCTGCCGGGCCCTCCTCTGTCTCTCCTTTCCTCGGGGTCCTTCAAATCTTGTCCGTCTTTCCTTCTGGCCTCTTGTCTTCTCCTCTCCATGATTACAGGCCGTGTACTCCCATGCCGCCCATCTTTTCCAGCACCCTGTGTGGCTGTATTTGCGAGCCCTGTGCATCCGTGGCCTTGTCGCTTCCATGTGGACAGCACAGCCTCTCTGGCACCGCACCCTTCATCATGTAGAGCAGAGGTTTTCAAAATGTGGATCCACTTGTCACCTGGAGCCTTGGTAGAAATGCAAATTTGGGGGCCTCACCCCAAACCCACTGGATCAGAAACTCTGGGGTGGGGCCCAGCAATCTGTGTTTGAACAAGCCCTCCAGGTGATTCCAATGTGGACTACAGTTGGAGGACCAGTGGCGTAGCTTGTTGCCTCTCCTTCCGCTTAGGGAGTGAACAGAGGCTGTGTTAGCCCATACGGCTCCTCTGTGCAAATTAGCAAAAGATGCCTTCTGGGCAGACCAGCCTAGCACAGGGCACGTATGGTGAATAGAGCCCGAGGTGGACTTCAGTTCCCTCAGCCCCACTCATGCCCTCGGCTAGGTGCCTTTGTGCAGTGAACAGCTTGCACAGCTGTGCACAGCAGCCCTGGAGTGAACCATGCCTTTCAACTCTCCCAGGAAGAAGACTAGGATATAGAGACAACTTCTGGCACATAAAATTTTATACCAACTATTTGTTTTTCTCTCTGTTTGAAAATCTTACCAGTTTCCAGGGTTATGGCATTGTAACTCGCATTGGTTCCTGTGTGTGAATTGTACATATTAACTTGTAAAAGTTCTCACAAGGACCAGAAATGTGATTTTTTTTTTTCATTTCAGAAGGCTCTCACTCTCCTCTGAATTGTGAGGGTCCAAGATCAAAGAATGAGTGGCGTTGTCTTTTTGTTGAAATGTAAAAGACCAAAAAATCTCTAATGCTGAGGTGTTTTGTGTGTACTACGTTCCTAAAGTTGCAGAACATAGTTAGACCCAAGGCAATATCTAGTTTGGCACCTAATAAATGAAAAACCAAACATTCAACTCACCAGGAAAAGCACAGGTGTTCAGTTAAATCCACCAAGCAGTGCTTCCTATGTCTGAAATTTGTCATTGGAAAAGATTCCCAGGGATCCTTTACTGGATGGAGGCTGGGAAATTTTATGCCATTATTGAAAAAGGCTGGGGGATCAAGTAGAAGAGGTTTCTGGGCTTTTTTTCCTCTGTAGGGAAGTGTCTCAGCAGGAGACACCCATAGCAGTGAACAGGCTGTACCCAGAAAAGAAGAGTCCAGAGATTTCCTGTCTGCCTCCCCGGAGCCCAGAGCAAAGGACAACAGGCAGAAAAAGTCAAGGCCCAAGGTCAGGAGGCACGTGAGAGCTGCCAAGAGGGAGGAGGGCTGGCGGAGGGCCCTGGGGTAGCGTCATGCCCAGCAGCTAAAAAGCCACTGCAGTTGCCTTGCTTGCTGGTTTGCAGCCAGAGCATAGAACTCGGCCCTGGCCGGCTGTGGACACAAGGTAAGCATGCCGGTACGACTCTTCTGACACGTACCTGGCGTAGAACGCTGAGAGACTAGCAAGGCGGGCCGGACGGGAGCCACCAGCTGGGCATCAGGCTCGCAGATGTCACGGCGCTCACGGTGGCTGTCGCCTTCTCTCCCACAGGCGTCAGCGTTTTCTGACCCCACCCCACCAGCAGACCAGCAGCCTGGACAGCAGAAGAGCTCGCACACTCACAGTCACCCTAAAAAGAGGCCCAGGCATCGCTGTTCACCCCCAGGTGCCCCCCACGAGTTCAGAGCGTACCAGCTCTACACGCTGTACCGGGGCAAGGACGGCAAAGTGATGCAGGTACCTGCCGGGCCCTGTCAGGGCAGGACTGTAGGCTGTAAGCGAGGTGTCTGTGTAACCCTGTTGCTGGGGGCTAATGTCCACTTTCGGTGGTGACTACAGAAGGCATGAGCTTTGAAGATAAGCCAGCTGGCCCTCTCCACCTAAACTGTGCAGTACCCTCCTGCCACGTAGGCCTGGAGAGCACAGGGATGTTACAAAGCTCTCTGCACCATCCTTAGGTACTGCATAGATAATCTTGAGGCTGGATAGTAGATAAAAGCAGCTTGAGGACTGGGACCGTATGTTACACTCTCTGAATCTTCTTTAACGTCTACGGAGCCAAGGCTTGGCCTGTCAGTCCAAAGTTACCACAGGGATGAGTCTCCTCCATCACGTGTGGTCCCCTGGTATACTGACAGACACATATTCTCAGAAGGAACGAACGACTTGGATTGATTCCTTTTTGGCTTCCCTCTTAGGCCCCAATAAATGGCTGTCGATGTGAACCCCTGATCAACAAGCTGGAGAATCAGTTGGAGGCAACTGTGGAGGAGATCAAAGCAGAGCTGGTGTCGGTTCAGGATAAGATGAACACGAAGCTGGGGCACATGGAGAATAAGACCCAGCACCAAGTAAGCGGTTGCCATCCTTCCAATGGCGTGGTGTCCTGGCAGAAAATGAAATCAGACCTCAGCACACCTTTCTGTTCTGCAGACTCTGCCCTGAGCATGTCGGGCAGGCTGTCAGGGAAAGAGACCTATGATTTCTTTTTTTTCCTAATTTTATTTCTTTATACAGCTGGTTCTTATTAGTTACCTATTTTATACATACTAGTGTATACACGTCAATCCTAATCTCCCAATTCATCCCACCACGACCCCACTCTCCTGCCGCTTTCCCCGCTTTGTGTCCATACCTTTTTTCTCTACATCTGTGTCTCTATTTCTGCCCTGCAAACTGGTTCATCTGTACCATTTTTCTACGTTCCACATACATGCGTTAATATACGATATTTGTTTTTCTTTCTGATCTACTTCACTCTGTATGATAGTCTCTAGATCCATCCACGTCGCTACAAATGACCCAATTTCATTCCTTTTTATGGCTGAGTAATATTCCATTGTATATATGCACATCTTCTTTATCCATTCATCTGTCGATGGTCATCTAGGTTGCATCCATGTCCTGGCTGTTATAAACAGTGCTGCAATGAACATTGGGGTTCATGTGTCTTTTTGCATTATGGTTTTCTCTGGGTATATGTCCAGTAGTGGGATTGCTGGGTCATATGGTAATTCTATTTTCAGTTTTTTAAGGAACCTCCATACTGTTCTCCATAGTGGCTGTACTGATTCACATTCCCAGCAGTAGTGCAAGAGGGTTCCCTTTTCTCCACACCCTCTCCAGAATTTATTGTTTGTAGATTTTTTGATGATGGCCATTCTGACCGGTGTGAGGTGATACCTCGTTGTAGTTTGGATTTGCATTTCTCTAATGATTAGTGATGTTGAGCATCCTTTCATGTGTTTGTTGGCCATCTGTATGTCTTCTTTGGAGAAATGTCTATTTAGGTCTTCTGCCCATTTTTGGATTGGGGTGTTTGTTTTTTTGATATTGAGCTGTATGAGCTGCTTATATATTTTGGAGATTAATCCATTGTTAGTTGTTTTGTTTGCAAATATTTTCTCCCACTCTGAGGGTTGTCTTTTCATCTTGTTTGTAGTTTCCTTTACTGTGCAAAAGCTTTTAAGTTTCATTAGGTCCCATTTGTTTATTTTTATTATTTCCATTATTCTAGGAGGTGGATCAAAAAGGATCTTGCAGTGATTTATGTCATAGAGTGTTCTGCCTATGTTTTCCTCTAAGAATTTTATAGTATCTGACCTTACATTTAGGTCTTTAATCCATTTTGAGTTTATTTTTGTGTATGGTGTTAGGGAGTGTTCTAATTCCATTCTTTTACATGTAGCTGTCCAGTTTTCCCAGCACCACTTATTGAAGAGACTGTCTTTTTTCCATTGTATATCCTTGCCTCCCTCATCATAGATTAGTTGACCATAGGTGCATGGGTTTATCTTAGGGCTTTCTATCCTGTTCCATTGATCTATATTTCTGTTTTTGTGCCAGTACCACATTGTCTTGATTACTGTATCTTTGTAGTATAGTCTGAAGTCAGGGAGTCTGATTCCTCCAGCTCCGTTTCTTTCCCTCGAGAACGCTTTGGCTATTCGGGGTGTTTTGTGTCTCCATACAAATTTGAAGTTTTTTTGTTCTAGTTCTGTAAAAAATGCCATTGGTAATTTGATAGGGATTGCATTGAGTCTGTAGATTGCTTTGGGTAATTTAGTCATTTTCATAATATTGATTCTTCCAATCCAAGAACATGGTATATCTCTCCATCTGTTTGTATCATCTTTAATTCCTTTCATCAGTCTTGTAGTTTTCTGCATACAGGTCTTTTTTCTCCCTACATAGGTTTATTCCTAGGTATTCTATTCTTTTTGTTGCAGTGGTAAATGGGAGTGTTTCCTTAATTTCTTTTTCAGATTTTTCATCATTAGTGTATAGAAATGCCAGAGATTTCTGTGCATTAATTTTGTATCCTGCAACTTTACCAAATTCATTGATTAGCTCTAGTAGTTTTCTAGTGGCATCTTTAGGATTCTCTATGTATAGTATCATGTCATCTGCAAACAGTGACAACTTTACTTCTTTTCCAATTTGGATTCCTTTTATTTCTTTTTTTTCTCTGATTGCTGTGGCTAGGACTTCCAAAACTATGTTCAGTAATAGTGGTGAGAGTGGACATCCTTGTCTTGTTCCTGATCTGGGAGGAAATGCTTTCAGTTTTTCACCATTGAGAATGATGTTTGCTCTGGGTTTGTCGTATATGGCCTTTGTTATGTTGAGGTAGGTTCCCTCTATGCCCACTTTCTGTAGAGTTTTTATCATAAATGGGTGTTGAATTTTGTCAAAAGCTTTTTCTGCATCTATTGAGATGATCTTATGGTTTTTCTTCTTCAGTTTGTTAATGTGGTGTATCACATTGATTGATTTGCATATATTGGAGAATCCTTGCATCCCTGGGATAAATTCCACTTGATCATGGTGTATGATCCTTTTAATGGGTTGTTGGATTCTGTTTGCTAGTGTTTTGTTGAGGATTTTTGCATCTATATTCATCAGTGATATTGGTCTGTAATTTTTTTTTTGTAGTATTTTTGTCTGGTTTTGGTATCAGGGTGATGGTGGCTTCGTAGAATGAGTTTGAGAGTGTTTCTTCCTCTGCAAATATTTGGAAGAGTTTGAGAAGGATGGGTGCTTTTAGCTCTCCTTTAAATTTGTGATAGAATTCACCTGTGAAGGCATCTGGACCTGGACTTTTGTTTATTGAAAGATTTTTACTCACAGTTTAAATTTCATGTAATTGGTCTGTTCATATTTTCTATTTCTTCCTGGTTTAGTCTTGGAAGGTTTGTCTTTCTAAGAATTTGTCCTTTTCTTCCAGGTTGTCCATTTTATTGGCATAGAGTTGCTTGTAGTAGTCTCTTAGGATGCTTTGTATTTGTGTGGTGTCTGTTGTAACTGCTCCTTTTTCATTTCTAATTTTATTGATTTGAGTCCTCTCCTTTTGCTTGATGAGTCTGGCTAATGGATTATCAATTATGTTCATCTTCTCAAAGAACCAGCTTTTAGTTTTATTGATCTTTGCTATTGTTTTCTTTGTTTCTGTTTCATTTATTTCTGATCTGATCTTTATGATTTCTTTCCTTCTGCTAACTTTGGGTTTTGTTTGTTCTTCTTTCTCTAGTTCCCTTAGGTGTAAGGTTAGATTGTTTATTTGAGATTTTTCTTGTTTTTTGAGGTAGGCTTGTATTGCTATAAACTTCCCTCTTAAAACTGCTTTTGCTGCATCCCATAGGTTTTGGATCATCGTGTTCTCATTGTCATTTGTCTCTAGGTATTTTTTTATTTCCTCTTTGATTTCTTCAGTGATCCGTTGGTTATTTAGTAACATATTGTTTAGCATCCATGTGTTTGTGTTTTTTATGTTTTTGTCCCTGTAATTGATACTAATCTCAGAACGTTGTGATCAGAAAAGATGCTTGATATGATTTCAGTTTTCTTAAATTTACTGAGGCTTGATTTGTGACCCTAGATGAGATCTATCCTGGAGAATATTCCATACGCACTTGAGAAGAAAGTGTAATCTGCTGTCTTTGGATGGAATGTCCTATAAATATCAATTAAATCTATCTGGTCTCTTGTGTCATTTAAAGCTTGTGTTTCCTTATTAAGTTTCTGTTTGGATGATCTGTCCATTGGTGTAAGTGAGGTGTTAAAGTCCCCCACTATTATTGTGTTACTGTTGATTTCCTCTTTTATAGCTCTTAGCAGTTGCCTTCTGTATCGAGGTGCTCCTATGTTTGGTGCATATATATTTGTAACTGTTATATCTTCTTCTTGGATTGATCCCTTGCTCATTATGTAGTGTCCTTCCTTGTCTCTTGTAACATTCTTTATTTTAAAGTTTATTTTATCTGTCATAAGTATTGCTACTCCAGCTTTCTTTTGATTTCCATATCCATGGAATATCTTTTTCCATCCCCTCGCTTTCAGTCTGTATGTGTCCCTAGGTCTGAGGGGGTCTTTTGTAGACAGCACATATATGGGTCTTGTTTTCGTATCCATTCAGCAAGCCTGTGTCTTTTGGTTGGAGCATTTAATCCATTCACGTTTAAGGTAATTATTGCTATGTATGTTCCTATGACCATTTTCTTAATTGTTTTGGGTTTGTTTTTGTAGGTCCTTTTCTTCTCTTGTGTTTCCCACTTAGAGAAATTCCTTTAGCATTTGTTGTAGAGCTGGTTTGGTGGTGCTGAATTCTTTTAGCTTTTGCTTGTGTGTAACACTTTTGATTTTTCCGTTGAATCTGAATGAGATGCTTTCTGGATAGAGTAATCTTGGTTGTAGTTTTTTCCCTTTCATCACTTTAAATATGTCATGCCACTCCATTCAGGCTTGTAGAGTTTCTGCTGAGAAATCAGCTGTTAACCTTATGGGACTTCCCTTGTATGTTATTTGTCATTTTTCCTTTGCTGCTTTCAGTAATTTTTCTTTGTCTTTAATTTTTGCCAGTTGGATTACTATGTGTCTCGGCGTGTTTCTCCTTGGGTTTATCCTGTATGGGACTCTCTGTGCTTCCCGGACTTGGGTGGCTATTTCCTTCCCCACGTTAGGGAAGTTTTTGACTATAATCTCTTCAGATGTTTTCTCGGGTCCTTTCTCTCTGTCTCTTCTCCTTCTGGGACCTCTATAATGTGAATGTTGTTGTGTTTAATGTGGTCCCAGAGGTCCCTTAGGCTGTCTTCATTTCTTTTCATTCTTTTTTCTTTATTCTGTTCAGCAGTGAATTCCAGCATTCTGTCTTCCAGGTCACTTATCTGTTCTTCTGCCTCAGTTCTTCTGCTATTGATTCCTTCTCGTTTATTTTTCATTTCAGTTATTGTATTGTTCATCTCTGTTAAACATTTCTTGTATCTTCTCGATCTTTGCCTCCATTCTTTTTCCGAGGTCCTGGATCATCTTCCTTATAATTATTCTGATTTCTTTTTCTGGAAGGTTGCCTATCTCCACTTCATTTACGTGTTTTTCTGGGGTTTTATCTTGTTCCTTCATCTGATACATAGCCCTAACTCTTCATCTTGTCTGTCTTTCTATGAATGTGGTTTCTGTTTCACAGGCTGCAGAATTGTAGTTCTTCTTGCTTCTGTCTGCCCTCTGGTGGATGAGGCTATCTAAGAGGCTTGTGCAAGTTTCCTGATGGGAGGGACTGGTGGTGGGTAGAGCTGGGTGTTACTCTGATGGGCAGAGCTCAGTAAAACTTTAATCCACTTGTCTGCTGATGAGTAGGTTTGGGTTCCCTTCCTGTTGGTTGTTTGGCCTGAGGCAACCCAACACTGGAGCCTACCCGGGCTCTTTGGTGGGGCTAATGGCGGACTCTGGAAGGGCTCACGCCAAGGAGTACTTCCCAGAACTTCTGCCAGTGTCCTTGTCCCTGTAGTGAGCCACAGCTACCCCCCACCTCTGCAGGACACCTTCCAACACTAGCAGGTTAGGTCTGGTTTAGTCTCCTATGTGGTCACTGCTCCTTACCCTGGGTCCTGATGCACACACTACTTTGTGTGTGCCCTGCAAGAGTGGAGTCTCTGTTTCCCCCCAGTCTTTTCAGAGTCCTGCAGTTAAACCCCACTAGCTTTCAAAGTGTGATTCTCTAGGAATTCCTCCTCCCATTGCCAGACCCCCAGGTTGGGAAGCCTGACGTGGGGCTCAGAACCTTCACTCCAGTGAGTGGACTTCTGTGGTCTAAGTGTTCTCCAGTTAGTGAGTCACCCACCCAGCAGTTATAGGATTTGATTTTATTGTGATTGTGCCCCTCCTACTGTCTCATTGTTGCTTCTCCTTTGTCTTTGGATGTGGGGTATCTTTTTGGTAAGTGCCAGTGTTTTCCTGTTGATGATTGTTCAGCAGTTAGTTGTGATTCTGGTGCTCTTGCAAGGGGGAGTGCGAGCAAGTCCTTCTACTCCACCATCTTCCAGATGATGTGTGATTCCTTAAAGGCATTGACTTAACATTTTTTAGGAGCATGTTTAAATTGCTTCTGATTATAAAAATAACATATACCCATTATGGAGCATTTTTTAAAAATATGAAAACTAGGAAGGAAAATAAAATCACCTATGAGCCCATTATGATGAGAAAGCACTATTAATATTTGGGTTTATTTTCTTCCAGTCTTTTTATGTCTGTGTGCTTTACACCCGTTTCCCACTGCTCACTAAAGTGATATAATGATGTCTGTCTTGTTTTATTTTTCCACCTTTATTTTGAAAGTTAACATACATACAGAAAATTTGAAATGATAGCTTGCTTGTTCACTCTTCACCTAGGTTCAACCAGTTGTTACTATGTTGCCACGTTTGCTTTGTCTCTCACACACTTTTTGTTCTCTTGCTGAACTGTTTGAGATTTAGCCATAGACGGTCCTGACCCCTCACTCTAAGTACTCCACAGCACATTGACTAAGAATGAGGGTTTTGTCCTTCCTAACACAGTACCATTTTCATATCTGAGAAAATTAACACTAATTGCATAATATCCATCCATATTCAGATTTTCTCATTTCTCCGAAAATGTTTTTCTTCTTTTTTTTTTTTTTTTTACTATTTTTTATTTTTGGCTGTGTCTTCATTGCTGCACGCAAGCTTTCTCTAGTTGTGGCGAGCAGGGGTTATTCTTTGTTGCGGACCATGGGCTCTAGAGCACAGGCTTAGTAGTTGTGGCGCACAGGCTTAGTAGCTCCGCGGCATGTGGGATCTTCCGGACCAGGGCTCGAACCCGTGTGCCCTGAATTGGCAGGCAGATTCTTTCTTTTTCTTTTTAAACAACTTTATTGGAGTATTATTGCCTTACAATTGTGTGTTAGTTTCTGCTTTATAACAAAGTGAATCAGTTATACATATATTACTATATCTCTTTCCTCTTGCATCTCCCTCCCTGCCACCCTCACTATGCCACCCCTATAGGTGGTCACAAACCACCGAGCTGATCATGTGCTATGTGGCTGCTTCCCACTAACAATCTATTTTACGTTTGGTAGTGTATATATGTCCTTGTCACTCTTTAACCTTGTCACAGCTTACCTTTCCCCCTCCCCATATCCTCAAGTTCATTCTTTAGTACGTCTGTGTCTTCATTCCATCTTACCCCTAGGTACTTCATGACCTTTTTTTTTTCTCTTAGATTCCATATATACGTGTTACCATACAGTATTTGTTTTCTCTTTCTGACTTCACGCTGTATGACAGACTCTAGGTCCATCCACCTCACTACAAATAACTCAATTTTGTTTCTTTTTATGGCTGAGTAATATTCCATTCTATATATGTGCCACATCTTCTTTATCCATTCATCGGATGATGGACACTTAGGTTGTTTCCATCTCTGGGCTGTTGTAAGTAGAGATGCAAAGAACATTTTAGTACAACACTCCTTTTGAATTATGGTTTTCTCAGGGTATATCCCCAGTAGAGGGATTGCTGGGTCATATGGTAATTCTATTTTTTTTTTTCTGCGGTACGCGGGCCTTTCACTGTTGTAGCCTCTCCCATTGGGGAGCACATGCTCCGTACACACAGGTGCAGCAGCCAAGGCTTACACGCCCAGCCGCTACGTGGCATGTGGGATCCTCCCGGACTGGGGCACGAACCTGTGTCCCCGTCATTGGCAGGCGGACTCTCAACAATTGCGCCACCATGGAAGCCCTATATTTTGTTTTTTGGGAAACCTCCATACTGTTCTCCATAGTGGCTGTATCAATTTACATTCCCACCAACAGTACAAGAGTGTTCCCTTTTCTCCACACCCTCTCCAGCATTTATTGTTTCTAGATTTTTGGATGATGGCCCTTCTGACTGGTGTGAGATGATACCTCATTGTAGTTTTGAGTTGCATTTCTCTACTGATTAATGATGTTGAGCATTCTTTCATGTGTTTGTTGGCAGTGTGTATATCTTCTTTGGAGAAATGTCTATTTAGGTCTTCTGCCCATTTTTGGATTGGGTCGTTTGTTTTTTTGTTATTGAGCTGCATGAGCTGCTTGTAAATTTTGGAGATGAATCCTTTGTCCGTTGCTTCATGTGAAAATACTTGCTCCCATTCTGAGGGTTGTCTTTTGGTCTTGTTTATGGTTTCCTTTGCTGTGCAAAAGCTTTGAAGTTTCATTAGGCCCCATTTGTTTATTTTTGTTTTTATTTCCATTTCTCTAGTAGGTGGGTCAGAAGGGATCTTGCTGTGATTGATGTCATAGAGTTTCTGCCTATGGTTTCCTCTAGGAGTTTGATAGTTTCTGGCCTTACATGTAGGTCTTTAATCCATTTTGAGCTTATTTTTGTGTATGGTGTTAGGGAGCGATCTAATCTCATACTTTTACATGTACCTGTCCAGTTTTCCCAGCACCATTTATTGAAGAGGCTGTCCTTTCTCCACTGTACATTCCTGCCTCCTTTATCAAAGGTAAGGTGACCATATGCGCGTGGGTTTATCTCTGGGCTTTCTATGCTGTTCCTTTGATCTGTGTTTCTGGTTTTGTGCCAGTACCATACTGTAGCTTTGTAGTATAGTCTGAAGTCAGGGAGCCTGACTCCTCCAGCTCCGTTTTTCGTTCTCAAGGTTGCTTTGGCTATTCGGGGTCTTTTGTGTTTCCATACAAATTGTGAGATTTTTTGTTCTAGTTCTGTGAAAAATGCCGGTGGTAGTTTGCTAGGGATTGCACTGGATCTGTAGATTGCTTTGGGTAGTAGAGTCATTTTCACAATGTTGATTCTTCCAATCCAGGAACATGGTGTATCTCTCCATCTATTTGTATCATCTTTAATTTCTTTCACCAGTGTCTTATAATTTTCTGCATACAGGTCTTTTGTCTCCTTAGGTAGGTTTATTCCTAGATATTTTATTCTTTTTGTTGCAGTGGTAAACGGGAGTGTTTTCTTGATTTCACTTTCAGGTCTTTCATCATCAGTGTATAGGAATGCCAGAGATTTCTGTGCATTAATTTTGTATCCTGCTGCTTTACCAAATTCATTGATTAGCTCTAGTAGTCTTCTGGGAGCATCTTTAGGATTCTCTATGTATAGTATGATGTCATGTGCAAACAGTGACAGCTTTACTTCTTCTTTTCCGATTTGTATTCCTTCTAATTCTCCTCTGATTGCTGTGGCTAAAACTTCCAAAACTATGTTGAAGAAGAGTGGCGAGAGTGGGCAGCCTTTACTTGCTCCTGATCTTAGTGGAAATGGTTTCAGTTTTTCACCACTGAGGACGATGCTGGCTGTGGTTTTGTCATACATGGCCTTTATTATGTTGAGGAAAGTTCCCTCCGTGCCTACCTTCTGCAGGGTTTTTATCATAAATGGGTGTTGAATTTTGTCGAAAGCTTTCTCTGCATCTGTTGACGTGAGCATATGGCTTTTCTCCTTGAGGTTGTTAGTGTGGTGTATCACAGTGATTGATTTGCATATGTTGAAGAATCCTTGCATTCCTGGAATAAACCCCCCTGGATCATGGTGTATGATCCTCTTAATGTGCTGCTGGATTCTGTTTGCTAGTAGTTTGTTGAGGAGTTTTGCATCTATGTTTATCAGTGATATTGGCCTGTAGTTTTCTTGCTTTGTGACATCTTTGTCTGGTTTTGGTATCAGGGTGATGGTGGCCTCGTAGAATGAGTTTGGGAGTGTTCCTCCCTCTGCTATATTTTGGAAGAGTTTGAGAAGGATAGGTGTTAACTCTTCCCTAAATGTTTGATAGAATTTGCCTGTGAAGCCATCTGGTCCTGGGCTTTTGTTTGTTAGGAAGATTTTTAATCACAGTTTCAATTTCAGTGCTTGTGATCGGGCTGTTCATATTTTCCATTTCTCCCTGATTCACTCTTGGCAGGTTGTGCATTTCTAAGAATTTGTCCATTTCTTCCAGGTTGTCCATTTTATTGGCATAGAGGTGGTTGTAATCCCTCGTGATCCTGTGTGTATTTCTGCAATATCAGTTGTTACTTCTCCTTTTTCCGTTTTTTTTTTCTTACCTCTTTATTGGAGTATGATTGCTTTATAATGGTGTGTTAGTTTCTGCTTTATAACAAAGTGAATCAGTTATACATATACGTATGTTCCCATATCTCTTCCCTCTTGCGTCTCCCTCCCTCCCACCCTCCCTATCCCAACCCTCTAGGTGGTCACAAAGCCCGGAGCTGATCTCCCTGTGCTACGCGGCTGCTTCCCACTAGCTATCTATTTTACGTTTGGTGGTGTATATATGTCCATGCCACTCTGTCACTTTGTCACAGCTTACTCTTCCCCCTCCCCATATCCTCAAGTCCGTTCTCTAGTAGGTCTGTCTTTATTCCTATCTTGCCCCTAGGTTCTCTATGACATTTTTTTCCTCTTAAATTCCCTACATATGTGTTAGCACATGGCATTTGTCTTTCTCTTTCTGACTTAACTTCACTCTGTGTGACAGACTCTAGGTCCATCCACCTCATTACAAATAGCTCAATTTCGTTTCTTTTTAGGGCTGAGTACTATTCCATTGTATATGTGTGCCACATCTTCTTTATCCATTCATGCGATGATGGACACTTAGGTCGTTTCCATCTCCGGGCTATTGTAAATAGAGCTGCGATGAACATTTTGGTACATGACTCTTTTTGAATTATGGTTTTCTCAGGGTATGTGCCCAGTAGTGGGATTGCTGGGTCATATGGTAGTTCTATTTGTCGTTTTTTAAGGAACCTCCATACTGTTCTCCATAGTGGCTGTACCGATTCGCATTCCCAGCAGTAGTGCAAGAGGGTTCCCTGTTCTCCACACCCTCTCCAGCATTTATTGTTTCTAGATTTTTGGATGATGGCCCTTCTGACTGGTGTGAGATGATACCTCATTGTAGTTTTGAGTTGCATTTCTCTACTGATTAATGATGTTGAGCATTCTTTCATGTGTTTGTTGGCAGTCTGTATATCTTCTTTGGAGAAATGTCTATTTAGGTCTTCTGCCCATTTTTGGATTGGGTCGTTTGTTTTTTTGTTATTGAGCTGCATGAGCTGCTTGTAAATTTTGGAGATGAGTCCTTTGTCCGTTGCTTCATGTGAAGATACTTGCTCCCATTCTGAGGGTTGTCTTTTGGTCTTGTTTATGGTTTCCTTTGCTGTGCAAAAGCTTTGAAGTTTCATTAGGCCCCATTTGTTTATTTTTGTTTTTATTTCCATTTCTCTAGTAGGTGGGTCAGAAGGGATCTTGCTGTGATTGATGTCATAGAGTTTCTGCCTATGGTTTCCTCTAGGAGTTTGATAGTTTCTGGCCTTACATGTAGGTCTTTAATCCATTTTGAGCTTATTTTTGTGTATGGTATTAGGGAGCGATCTAATCTCATACTTTTACATGTACCTGTCCAGTTTTCCCAGCACCATTTATTGAAGAGGCTGTCCTTTCTCCACTGTACATTCCTGCCTCCTTTATCAAAGGTAAGGTGACCATATGCGCGTGGGTTTATCTCTGGGCTTTCTATGCTGTTCCTTTGATCTGTGTTTCTGGTTTTGTGCCAGTACCATACTGTAGCTTTGTAGTATAGTCTGAAGTCAGGGAGCCTGACTCCTCCAGCTCCGTTTTTCGTTCTCAAGGTTGCTTTGGCTATTCGGGGTCTTTTGTGTTTCCATACAAATTGTGAGATTTTTTGTTCTAGTTCTGTGAAAAATGCCGGTGGTAGTTTGCTAGGGATTGCACTGGATCTGTAGATTGCTTTGGGTAGTAGAGTCATTTTCACAATGTTGATTCTTCCAATCCAGGAACATGGTGTATCTCTCCATCTATTTGTATCATCTTTAATTTCTTTCACCAGTGTCTTATAATTTTCTGCATACAGGTCTTTTGTCTCCTTAGGTAGGTTTATTCCTAGATATTTTATTCTTTTTGTTGCAGTGGTAAACGGGAGTGTTTCCTTGATTTCACTTTCAGGTTTTTCATCATCAGTGTATAGGAATGCCAGAGATTTCTGTGCATTAATTTTGTATCCTGCTGCTTTACCAAATTCATTGATTAGCTCTAGTAGTCTTCTGGGAGCATCTTTAGGATTCTCTATGTATAGTATGATGTCACGTGCAAACAGTGACAGCTTTACCTCTTCTTTTCCGATTTGTATTCCTTTTAATTCTCCTCTGATTGCTGTGGCTAAAACTTCCAAGACTATGTTGAATAAGAGTGGCGAGAGTGGGCAACCTTTACTTGCTCCTGATCTTAGTGGAAATGGTTTCAGTTTTTCACCACTGAGGACGATGTTGGCTGTGGTTTTGTCATACATGGCCTTTATTATGTTGAGGAAAGTTCCCTCCGTGCCTACCTTCTGCAGGGTTTTTATCATAAATGGGTGTTGAATTTTGTCGAAAGCTTTCTCTGCATCTGTTGACGTGAGCATATGGCTTTTCTCCTTGAGGTTGTTAGTGTGGTGTATCACAGTGATTGATTTGCGTATGTTGAAGAATCCTTGCATTCCTGGAATAAACCCCCCTGGATCATGGTGTATGATCCTCTTAATGTGCTGCTGGATTCTGTTTGCTAGTAGTTTGTTGAGGAGTTTTGCATCTATGTTTATCAGTGATATTGGCCTGTAGTTTTCTTGCTTTGTGACATCTTTGTCTGGTTTTGGTATCAGGGTGATGGTGGCCTCGTAGAATGAGTTTGGGAGTGTTCCTCCCTCTGCTATATTTTGGAAGAGTTTGAGAAGGATAGGTGTTAACTCTTCCCTAAATGTTTGATAGAATTTGCCTGTGAAGCCATCTGGTCCTGGGCTTTTGTTTGTTAGGAAGATTTTTAATCACAGTTTCAATTTCAGTGCTTGTGATCGGGCTGTTCATATTTTCCATTTCTCCCTGATTCACTCTTGGCAGGTTGTGCATTTCTAAGAATTTGTCCATTTCTTCCAGGTTGTCCATTTTATTGGCATAGAGGTGGTTGTAATCCCTCGTGATCCTGTGTGTATTTCTGCAATATCAGTTGTTACTTCTCCTTTTTCCGTTTTTTTTTTTTTTTTTGCCTCTTTATTGGAGTATGATTGCTTTATAATGGTGTGTTAGTTTCTGCTTTATAACAAAGTGAATCAGTTATACATATACGTATGTTCCCATATCTCTTCCCTCTTGCGTCTCCCTCCCTCCCACCCTCCCTATCCCAACCCTCTAGGTGGTCACAAAGCCCGGAGCTGATCTCCCTGTGCTACGCGGCTGCTTCCCACTAGCTATCTATTTTACGTTTGGTGGTGTATATATGTCCATGCCACTCTGTCACTTTGTCACAGCTTACTCTTCCCCCTCCCCATATCCTCAAGTCCGTTCTCTAGTAGGTCTGTCTTTATTCCTATCTTGCCCCTAGGTTCTCTATGACATTTTTTTCCTCTTAAATTCCCTACATATGTGTTAGCACATGGCATTTGTCTTTCTCTTTCTGACTTAACTTCACTCTGTGTGACAGACTCTAGGTCCATCCACCTCATTACAAATAGCTCAATTTCGTTTCTTTTTAGGGCTGAGTACTATTCCATTGTATATGTGTGCCACATCTTCTTTATCCATTCATGCGATGATGGACACTTAGGTCGTTTCCATCTCCGGGCTATTGTAAATAGAGCTGCGATGAACATTTTGGTACATGACTCTTTTTGAATTATGGTTTTCTCAGGGTATGTGCCCAGTAGTGGGATTGCTGGGTCATATGGTAGTTCTATTTGTCGTTTTTTAAGGAACCTCCATACTGTTCTCCATAGTGGCTGTACCGATTCGCATTCCCAGCAGTAGTGCAAGAGGGTTCCCTGTTCTCCACACCCTCTCCAGCATTTATTGTTTCTAGACTTTTGGATGATGGCCCTTCTGACTGGTGTGAGATGATACCTCATTGTAGTTTTGAGTTGCATTTCTCTACTGATTAATGATGTTGAGCATTCTTTCATGTGTTTGTTGGCAGTCTGTATATCTTCTTTGGCGAAATGTCTATTTAGGTCTTCTGCCCATTTTTGGATTGGGTCGTTTGTTTTTTTGTTATTGAGCTGCATGAGCTGCTTGTAAATTTTGGAGATGAGTCCTTTGTCCGTTGCTTCATGTGAAGATACTTGCTCCCATTCTGAGGGTTGTCTTTTGGTCTTGTTTATGGTTTCCTTTGCTGTGCAAAAGCTTTGAAGTTTCATTAGGCCCCATTTGTTTATTTTTGTTTTTATTTCCATTTCTCTAGTAGGTGGGTCAGAAGGGATCTTGCTGTGATTGATGTCATAGAGTGTTCTGCCTATGGTTTCCTCTAGGAGTTTGATAGTTTCTGGCCTTACATGTAGGTCTTTAATCCATTTTGAGCTTATTTTTGTGTATGGTGTTAGGGAGCGATCTAATCTCATACTTTTACATGTACCTGTCCAGTTTTCCCAGCACCATTTATTGAAGAGGCTGTCCTTTCTCCACTGTACATTCCTGCCTCCTTTATCAAAGGTAAGGTGACCATATGCGCGTGGGTTTATCTCTGGGCTTTCTATGCTGTTCCTTTGATCTGTGTTTCTGGTTTTGTGCCAGTACCATACTGTAGCTTTGTAGTATAGTCTGAAGTCAGGGAGCCTGACTCCTCCAGCTCCGTTTTTCGTTCTCAAGGTTGCTTTGGCTATTCGGGGTCTTTTGTGTTTCCATACAAATTGTGAGATTTTTTGTTCTAGTTCTGTGAAAAATGCCGGTGGTAGTTTGCTAGGGATTGCACTGGATCTGTAGATTGCTTTGGGTAGTAGAGTCATTTTCACAATGTTGATTCTTCCAATCCAGGAACATGGTGTATCTCTCCATCTATTTGTATCATCTTTAATTTCTTTCACCAGTGTCTTATAATTTTCTGCATACAGGTCTTTTGTCTCCTTAGGTAGGTTTATTGCTAGATATTTTATTCTTTTTGTTGCAGTGGTAAACGGGAGTGTTTTCTTGATTTCACTTTCAGGTTTTTCGTCATCAGTGTATAGGAATGCCAGAGATTTCTGTGCATTAATTTTGTATCCTGCTGCTTTACCAAATTCATTGATTAGCTCTAGTAGTCTTCTGGGAGCATCTTCAGGATTCTCTATGTATAGTATGCTGTCACGTGCAAACAGTGACAGCTTTACTTCTTCTTTTCCGATTTGTATTCCTTTTAATTCTCCTCTGATTGCTGTGGCTAAAACTTCCAAGACTATGTTGAAAAAGAGTGGCGAGAGTGGGCAACCTTTACTTGCTCCTGATCTTAGTGGAAATGGTTTCAGTTTTTCACCACTGAGGACGATGTTGGCTGTGGTTTTGTCATACATGGCCTTTATTATGTTGAGGAAAGTTCCCTCCGTGCCTACCTTCTGCAGGGTTTTTATCATAAATGGGTGTTGAATTTTGTCGAAAGCTTTCTCTGCATCTGTTGACGTGAGCATATGGCTTTTCTCCTTGAGGTTGTTAGTGTGGTGTATCACAGTGATTGATTTGCGTATGTTGAAGAATCCTTGCATTCCTGGAATAAACCCCCCTGGATCATGGTGTATGATCCTCTTAATGTGCTGCTGGATTCTGTTTGCTAGTAGTTTGTTGAGGAGTTTTGCATCTATGTTTATCAGTGATATTGGCCTGTAGTTTTCTTGCTTTGTGACATCTTTGTCTGGTTTTGGTATCAGGGTGATGGTGGCCTCGTAGAATGAGTTTGGGAGTGTTCCTCCCTCTGCTATATTTTGGAAGAGTTTGAGAAGGATAGGTGTTAACTCTTCCCTAAATGTTTGATAGAATTTCCCTGTGAAGCCATCTGGTCCTGGGCTTTTGTTTGTTAGGAAGATTTTTAATCACAGTTTCAATTTCAGTGCTTGTGATCGGGCTGTTCATATTTTCCATTTCTCCCTGATTCACTCTTGGCAGGTTGTGCATTTCTAAGAATTTGTCCATTTCTTCCAGGTTGTCCATTTTATTGGCATAGAGGTGCTTGTAATCCCTCGTGATCCTGTGTGTATTTCTGCAATATCAGTTGTTACTTCTCCTTTTTCCGTTTTTTTTTTCTTACCTCTTTATTGGAGTATGATTGCTTTATAATGGTGTGTTAGTTTCTGCTTTATAACAAAGTGAATCAGTTATACATATACGTATGTTCCCATATCTCTTCCCTCTTGCGTCTCCCTCCCTCCCACCCTCCCTATCCCAACCCTCTAGGTGGTCACAAAGCCCGGAGCTGATCTCCCTGTGCTACGCGGCTGCTTCCCACTAGCTATCTATTTTACGTTTGGTGGTGTATATATGTCCATGCCACTCTGTCACTTTGTCACAGCTTACTCTTCCCCCTCCCCATATCCTCAAGTCCGTTCTCTAGTAGGTCTGTCTTTATTCCTATCTTGCCCCTAGGTTCTCTATGACATTTTTTTCCTCTTAAATTCCCTACATATGTGTTAGCACATGGCATTTGTCTTTCTCTTTCTGACTTAACTTCACTCTGTGTGACAGACTCTAGGTCCATCCACCTCATTACAAATAGCTCAATTTCGTTTCTTTTTAGGGCTGAGTACTATTCCATTGTATATGTGTGCCACATCTTCTTTATCCATTCATGCGATGATGGACACTTAGGTCGTTTCCATCTCCGGGCTATTGTAAATAGAGCTGCGATGAACATTTTGGTACATGACTCTTTTTGAATTATGGTTTTCTCAGGGTATGTGCCCAGTAGTGGGATTGCTGGGTCATATGGTAGTTCTATTTGTCGTTTTTTAAGGAACCTCCATACTGTTCTCCATAGTGGCTGTACCGATTCGCATTCCCAGCAGTAGTGCAAGAGGGTTCCCTGTTCTCCACACCCTCTCCAGCATTTATTGTTTCTAGACTTTTGGATGATGGCCCTTCTGACTGGTGTGAGATGATACCTCATTGTAGTTTTGAGTTGCATTTCTCTACTGATTAATGATGTTGAGCATTCTTTCATGTGTTTGTTGGCAGTCTGTATATCTTCTTTGGAGAAATGTCTATTTAGGTCTTCTGCCCATTTTTGGATTGGGTCGTTTGTTTTTTTGTTATTGAGCTGCATGAGCTGCTTGTAAATTTTGGAGATGAGTCCTTTGTCCGTTGCTTCATGTGAAGATACTTGCTCCCATTCTGAGGGTTGTCTTTTGGTCTTGTTTATGGTTTCCTTTGCTGTGCAAAAGCTTTGAAGTTTCATTAGGCCCCATTTGTTTATTTTTGTTTTTATTTCCATTTCTCTAGTAGGTGGGTCAGAAGGGATCTTGCTGTGATTGATGTCATAGAGTGTTCTGCCTATGGTTTCCTCTAGGAGTTTGATAGTTTCTGGCCTTACATGTAGGTCTTTAATCCATTTTGAGCTTATTTTTGTGTATGGTGTTAGGGAGCGATCTAATCTCATACTTTTACATGTACCTGTCCAGTTTTCCCAGCACCATTTATTGAAGAGGCTGTCCTTTCTCCACTGTACATTCCTGCCTCCTTTATCAAAGGTAAGGTGACCATATGCGCGTGGGTTTATCTCTGGGCTTTCTATGCTGTTCCTTTGATCTGTGTTTCTGGTTTTGTGCCAGTACCATACTGTAGCTTTGTAGTATAGTCTGAAGTCAGGGAGCCTGACTCCTCCAGCTCCGTTTTTCGTTCTCAAGGTTGCTTTGGCTATTCGGGGTCTTTTGTGTTTCCATACAAATTGTGAGATTTTTTGTTCTAGTTCTGTGAAAAATGCCGGTGGTAGTTTGCTAGGGATTGCACTGGATCTGTAGATTGCTTTGGGTAGTAGAGTCATTTTCACAATGTTGATTCTTCCAATCCAGGAACATGGTGTATCTCTCCATCTATTTGTATCATCTTTAATTTCTTTCACCAGTGTCTTATAATTTTCTGCATACAGGTCTTTTGTCTCCTTAGGTAGGTTTATTGCTAGATATTTTATTCTTTTTGTTGCAGTGGTAAACGGGAGTGTTTTCTTGATTTCACTTTCAGGTTTTTCGTCATCAGTGTATAGGAATGCCAGAGATTTCTGTGCATTAATTTTGTATCCTGCTGCTTTACCAAATTCATTGATTAGCTCTAGTAGTCTTCTGGGAGCATCTTCAGGATTCTCTATGTATAGTATGCTGTCACGTGCAAACAGTGACAGCTTTACTTCTTCTTTTCCGATTTGTATTCCTTTTAATTCTCCTCTGATTGCTGTGGCTAAAACTTCCAAGACTATGTTGAAAAAGAGTGGCGAGAGTGGGCAACCTTTACTTGCTCCTGATCTTAGTGGAAATGGTTTCAGTTTTTCACCACTGAGGACGATGTTGGCTGTGGTTTTGTCATACATGGCCTTTATTATGTTGAGGAAAGTTCCCTCCGTGCCTACCTTCTGCAGGGTTTTTATCATAAATGGGTGTTGAATTTTGTCGAAAGCTTTCTCTGCATCTGTTGACGTGAGCATATGGCTTTTCTCCTTGAGGTTGTTAGTGTGGTGTATCACAGTGATTGATTTGCGTATGTTGAAGAATCCTTGCATTCCTGGAATAAACCCCCCTGGATCATGGTGTATGATCCTCTTAATGTGCTGCTGGATTCTGTTTGCTAGTAGTTTGTTGAGGAGTTTTGCATCTATGTTTATCAGTGATATTGGCCTGTAGTTTTCTTGCTTTGTGACATCTTTGTCTGGTTTTGGTATCAGGGTGATGGTGGCCTCGTAGAATGAGTTTGGGAGTGTTCCTCCCTCTGCTATATTTTGGAAGAGTTTGAGAAGGATAGGTGTTAACTCTTCCCTAAATGTTTGATAGAATTTGCCTGTGAAGCCATCTGGTCCTGGGCTTTTGTTTGTTAGGAAGATTTTTAATCACAGTTTCAATTTCAGTGCTTGTGATCGGGCTGTTCATATTTTCCATTTCTCCCTGATTCACTCTTGGCAGGTTGTGCATTTCTAAGAATTTGTCCATTTCTTCCAGGTTGTCCATTTTATTGGCATAGAGGTGCTTGTAATCCCTCGTGATCCTGTGTGTATTTCTGCAATATCAGTTGTTACTTCTCCTTTTTCCGTTTTTTTTTTTTTTTTACCTCTTTATTGGAGTATGATTGCTTTATAATGGTGTGTTAGTTTCTGCTTTATAACAAAGTGAATCAGTTATACATATACGTATGTTCCCATATCTCTTCCCTCTTGCGTCTCCCTCCCTCCCACCCTCCCTATCCCAACCCTCTAGGTGGTCACAAAGCCCGGAGCTGATCTCCCTGTGCTACGCGGCTGCTTCCCACTAGCTATCTATTTTACGTTTGGTGGTGTATATATGTCCATGCCACTCTGTCACTTTGTCACAGCTTACTCTTCCCCCTCCCCATATCCTCAAGTCCGTTCTCTAGTAGGTCTGTCTTTATTCCTATCTTGCCCCTAGGTTCTCTATGACATTTTTTTCCTCTTAAATTCCCTACATATGTGTTAGCACATGGCATTTGTCTTTCTCTTTCTGACTTAACTTCACTCTGTGTGACAGACTCTAGGTCCATCCACCTCATTACAAATAGCTCAATTTCGTTTCTTTTTAGGGCTGAGTACTATTCCATTGTATATGTGTGCCACATCTTCTTTATCCATTCATGCGATGATGGACACTTAGGTCGTTTCCATCTCCGGGCTATTGTAAATAGAGCTGCGATGAACATTTTGGTACATGACTCTTTTTGAATTATGGTTTTCTCAGGGTATGTGCCCAGTAGTGGGATTGCTGGGTCATATGGTAGTTCTATTTGTCGTTTTTTAAGGAACCTCCATACTGTTCTCCATAGTGGCTGTACCGATTCGCATTCCCAGCAGTAGTGCAAGAGGGTTCCCTGTTCTCCACACCCTCTCCAGCATTTATTGTTTCTAGATTTTTGGATGATGGCCCTTCTGACTGGTGTGAGATGATACCTCATTGTAGTTTTGAGTTGCATTTCTCTACTGATTAATGATGTTGAGCATTCTTTCATGTGTTTGTTGGCAGTCTGTATATCTTCTTTGGAGAAATGTCTATTTAGGTCTTCTGCCCATTTTTGGATTGGGTCGTTTGTTTTTTTGTTATTGAGCTGCATGAGCTGCTTGTAAATTTTGGAGATGAGTCCTTTGTCCGTTGCTTCATGTGAAGATACTTGCTCCCATTCTGAGGGTTGTCTTTTGGTCTTGTTTATGGTTTCCTTTGCTGTGCAAAAGCTTTGAAGTTTCATTAGGCCCCATTTGTTTATTTTTGTTTTTATTTCCATTTCTCTAGTAGGTGGGTCAGAAGGGATCTTGCTGTGATTGATGTCATAGAGTGTTCTGCCTATGGTTTCCTCTAGGAGTTTGATAGTTTCTGGCCTTACATGTAGGTCTTTAATCCATTTTGAGCTTATTTTTGTGTATGGTATTAGGGAGCGATCTAATCTCATACTTTTACATGTACCTGTCCAGTTTTCCCAGCACCATTTATTGAAGAGGCTGTCCTTTCTCCACTGTACATTCCTGCCTCCTTTATCAAAGGTAAGGTGACCATATGCGCGTGGGTTTATCTCTGGGCTTTCTATGCTGTTCCTTTGATCTGTGTTTCTGGTTTTGTGCCAGTACCATACTGTAGCTTTGTAGTATAGTCTGAAGTCAGGGAGCCTGACTCCTCCAGCTCCGTTTTTCGTTCTCAAGGTTGCTTTGGCTATTCGGGGTCTTTTGTGTTTCCATACAAATTGTGAGATTTTTTGTTCTAGTTCTGTGAAAAATGCCGGTGGTAGTTTGCTAGGGATTGCACTGGATCTGTAGATTGCTTTGGGTAGTAGAGTCATTTTCACAATGTTGATTCTTCCAATCCAGGAACATGGTGTATCTCTCCATCTATTTGTATCATCTTTAATTTCTTTCACCAGTGTCTTATAATTTTCTGCATACAGGTCTTTTGTCTCCTTAGGTAGGTTTATTCCTAGATATTTTATTCTTTTTGTTGCAGTGGTAAACGGGAGTGTTTCCTTGATTTCACTTTCAGGTTTTTCGTCATCAGTGTATAGGAATGCCAGAGATTTCTGTGCATTAATTTTGTATCCTGCTGCTTTACCAAATTCATTGATTAGCTCTAGTAGTCTTCTGGGAGCATCTTTAGGATTCTCTATGTATAGTATGATGTCACGTGCAAACAGTGACAGCTTTACCTCTTCTTTTCCGATTTGTATTCCTTTTAATTCTCCTCTGATTGCTGTGGCTAAAACTTCCAAGACTATGTTGAATAAGAGTGGCGAGAGTGGGCAACCTTTACTTGCTCCTGATCTTAGTGGAAATGGTTTCAGTTTTTCACCACTGAGGACGATGTTGGCTGTGGTTTTGTCATACATGGCCTTTATTATGTTGAGGAAAGTTCCCTCCGTGCCTACCTTCTGCAGGGTTTTTATCATAAATGGGTGTTGAATTTTGTCGAAAGCTTTCTCTGCATCTGTTGACGTGAGCATATGGCTTTTCTCCTTGAGGTTGTTAGTGTGGTGTATCACATTGATTGATTTGCGTATGTTGAAGAATCCTTGCATTCCTGGAATAAACCCCCCTGGATCATGGTGTATGATCCTCTTAATGTGCTGCTGGATTCTGTTTGCTAGTAGTTTGTTGAGGAGTTTTGCATCTATGTTTATCAGTGGTATTGGCCTGTAGTTTTCTTGCTTTGTGACATCTTTGTCTGGTTTTGGTATCAGGGTGATGGTGGCCTCGTAGAATGAGTTTGGGAGTGTTCCTCCCTCTGCTATATTTTGGAAGAGTTTGAGAAGGATAGGTGTTAACTCTTCCCTAAATGTTTGATAGAATTTGCCTGTGAAGCCATCTGGTCCTGGGCTTTTGTTTGTTAGGAAGATTTTTAATCACAGTTTCAATTTCAGTGCTTGTGATCGGGCTGTTCATATTTTCCATTTCTCCCTGATTCACTCTTGGCAGGTTGTGCATTTCTAAGAATTTGTCCATTTCTTCCAGGTTGTCCATTTTATTGGCATAGAGGTGGTTGTAATCCCTCGTGATCCTGTGTGTATTTCTGCAATATCAGTTGTTACTTCTCCTTTTTCCGTTTTTTTTTTTTTTTTACCTCTTTATTGGAGTATGATTGCTTTATAATGGTGTGTTAGTTTCTGCTTTATAACAAAGTGAATCAGTTATACATATACGTATGTTCCCATATCTCTTCCCTCTTGCGTCTCCCTCCCTCCCACCCTCCCTATCCCAACCCTCTAGGTGGTCACAAAGCCCGGAGCTGATCTCCCTGTGCTACGCGGCTGCTTCCCACTAGCTATCTATTTTACGTTTGGTGGTGTATATATGTCCATGCCACTCTGTCACTTTGTCACAGCTTACTCTTCCCCCTCCCCATATCCTCAAGTCCGTTCTCTAGTAGGTCTGTCTTTATTCCTATCTTGCCCCTAGGTTCTCTATGACATTTTTTTCCTCTTAAATTCCCTACATATGTGTTAGCACATGGCATTTGTCTTTCTCTTTCTGACTTAACTTCACTCTGTGTGACAGACTCTAGGTCCATCCACCTCATTACAAATAGCTCAATTTCGTTTCTTTTTAGGGCTGAGTACTATTCCATTGTATATGTGTGCCACATCTTCTTTATCCATTCATGCGATGATGGACACTTAGGTCGTTTCCATCTCCGGGCTATTGTAAATAGAGCTGCGATGAACATTTTGGTACATGACTCTTTTTGAATTATGGTTTTCTCAGGGTATGTGCCCAGTAGTGGGATTGCTGGGTCATATGGTAGTTCCATTTGTCGTTTTTTAAGGAACCTCCATACTGTTCTCCATAGTGGCTGTACCGATTCGCATTCCCAGCAGTAGTGCAAGAGGGTTCCCTGTTCTCCACACCCTCTCCAGCATTTATTGTTTCTAGATTTTTGGATGATGGCCCTTCTGACTGGTGTGAGATGATACCTCATTGTAGTTTTGAGTTGCATTTCTCTACTGATTAATGATGTTGAGCATTCTTTCATGTGTTTGTTGGCAGTCTGTATATCTTCTTTGGAGAAATGTCTATTTAGGTCTTCTGCCCATTTTTGGATTGGGTCGTTTGTTTTTTTGTTATTGAGCTGCATGAGCTGCTTGTAAATTTTGGAGATGAGTCCTTTGTCCGTTGCTTCATGTGAAGATACTTGCTCCCATTCTGAGGGTTGTCTTTTGGTCTTGTTTATGGTTTCCTTTGCTGTGCAAAAGCTTTGAAGTTTCATTAGGCCCCATTTGTTTATTTTTGTTTTTATTTCCATTTCTCTAGTAGGTGGGTCAGAAGGGATCTTGCTGTGATTGATGTCATAGAGTGTTCTGCCTATGGTTTCCTCTAGGAGTTTGATAGTTTCTGGCCTTACATGTAGGTCTTTAATCCATTTTGAGCTTATTTTTGTGTATGGTGTTAGGGAGCGATCTAATCTCATACTTTTACATGTACCTGTCCAGTTTTCCCAGCACCATTTATTGAAGAGGCTGTCCTTTCTCCACTGTACATTCCTGCCTCCTTTATCAAAGGTAAGGTGACCATATGCGCGTGGGTTTATCTCTGGGCTTTCTATGCTGTTCCTTTGATCTGTGTTTCTGGTTTTGTGCCAGTACCATACTGTAGCTTTGTAGTATAGTCTGAAGTCAGGGAGCCTGACTCCTCCAGCTCCGTTTTTCGTTCTCAAGGTTGCTTTGGCTATTCGGGGTCTTTTGTGTTTCCATACAAATTGTGAGATTTTTTGTTCTAGTTCTGTGAAAAATGCCGGTGGTAGTTTGCTAGGGATTGCACTGGATCTGTAGATTGCTTTGGGTAGTAGAGTCATTTTCACAATGTTGATTCTTCCAATCCAGGAACATGGTGTATCTCTCCATCTATTTGTATCATCTTTAATTTCTTTCACCAGTGTCTTATAATTTTCTGCATACAGGTCTTTTGTCTCCTTAGGTAGGTTTATTCCTAGATATTTTATTCTTTTTGTTGCAGTGGTAAACGGGAGTGTTTCCTTGATTTCACTTTCAGGTTTTTCATCATCAGTGTATAGGAATGCCAGAGATTTCTGTGCATTAATTTTGTATCCTGCTGCTTTACCAAATTCATTGATTAGCTCTAGTAGTCTTCTGGGAGCATCTTTAGGATTCTCTATGTATAGTATGATGTCACGTGCAAACAGTGACAGCTTTACCTCTTCTTTTCCGATTTGTATTCCTTTTAATTCTCCTCTGATTGCTGTGGCTAAAACTTCCAAGACTATGTTGAATAAGAGTGGCGAGAGTGGGCAACCTTTACTTGCTCCTCATCTTAGTGGAAATGGTTTCAGTTTTTCACCACTGAGGACGATGTTGGCTGTGGTTTTGTCATACATGGCCTTTATTATGTTGAGGAAAGTTCCCTCCGTGCCTACCTTCTGCAGGGTTTTTATCATAAATGGGTGTTGAATTTTGTCGAAAGCTTTCTCTGCATCTGTTGACGTGAGCATATGGCTTTTCTCCTTGAGGTTGTTAGTGTGGTGTATCACATTGATTGATTTGCGTATGTTGAAGAATCCTTGCATTCCTGGAATAAACCCCCCTGGATCATGGTGTATGATCCTCTTAATGTGCTGCTGGATTCTGTTTGCTAGTAGTTTGTTGAGGAGTTTTGCATCTATGTTTATCAGTGGTATTGGCCTGTAGTTTTCTTGCTTTGTGACATCTTTGTCTGGTTTTGGTATCAGGGTGATGGTGGCCTCGTAGAATGAGTTTGGGAGTGTTCCTCCCTCTGCTATATTTTGGAAGAGTTTGAGAAGGATAGGTGTTAACTCTTCCCTAAATGTTTGATAGAATTTGCCTGTGAAGCCATCTGGTCCTGGGCTTTTGTTTGTTAGGAAGATTTTTAATCACAGTTTCAATTTCAGTGCTTGTGATCGGGCTGTTCATATTTTCTATTTCTCCCTGATTCACTCTTGGCAGGTTGTGCATTTCTAAGAATTTGTCCATTTCTTCCAGGTTGTCCATTTTATTGGCATAGAGGTGGTTGTAATCCCTCGTGATCCTGTGTGTATTTCTGCAATATCAGTTGTTACTTCTCCTTTTTCCGTTTTTTTTTTTTTTTACCTCTTTATTGGAGTATGATTGCTTTATAATGGTGTGTTAGTTTCTGCTTTATAACAAAGTGAATCAGTTATACATATACGTATGTTCCCATATCTCTTCCCTCTTGCGTCTCCCTCCCTCCCACCCTCCCTATCCCAACCCTCTAGGTGGTCACAAAGCCCGGAGCTGATCTCCCTGTGCTACGCGGCTGCTTCCCACTAGCTATCTATTTTACGTTTGGTGGTGTATATATGTCCATGCCACTCTGTCACTTTGTCACAGCTTACTCTTCCCCCTCCCCATATCCTCAAGTCCGTTCTCTAGTAGGTCTGTCTTTATTCCTATCTTGCCCCTAGGTTCTCTATGACATTTTTTTCCTCTTAAATTCCCTACATATGTGTTAGCACATGGCATTTGTCTTTCTCTTTCTGACTTAACTTCACTCTGTGTGACAGACTCTAGGTCCATCCACCTCATTACAAATAGCTCAATTTCGTTTCTTTTTAGGGCTGAGTACTATTCCATTGTATATGTGTGCCACATCTTCTTTATCCATTCATGCGATGATGGACACTTAGGTCGTTTCCATCTCCGGGCTATTGTAAATAGAGCTGCGATGAACATTTTGGTACATGACTCTTTTTGAATTATGGTTTTCTCAGGGTATGTGCCCAGTAGTGGGATTGCTGGGTCATATGGTAGTTCTATTTGTCGTTTTTTAAGGAACCTCCATACTGTTCTCCATAGTGGCTGTACCGATTCGCATTCCCAGCAGTAGTGCAAGAGGGTTCCCTGTTCTCCACACCCTCTCCAGCATTTATTGTTTCTAGACTTTTGGATGATGGCCCTTCTGACTGGTGTGAGATGATACCTCATTGTAGTTTTGAGTTGCATTTCTCTACTGATTAATGATGTTGAGCATTCTTTCATGTGTTTGTTGGCAGTCTGTATATCTTCTTTGGAGAAATGTCTATTTAGGTCTTCTGCCCATTTTTGGATTGGGTCGTTTGTTTTTTTGTTATTGAGCTGCATGAGCTGCTTGTAAATTTTGGAGATGAGTCCTTTGTCCGTTGCTTCATGTGAAAATACTTGCTCCCATTCTGAGGGTTGTCTTTTGGTCTTGTTTATGGTTTCCTTTGCTGTGCAAAAGCTTTGAAGTTTCATTAGGCCCCATTTGTTTATTTTTGTTTTTATTTCCATTTCTCTAGTAGGTGGGTCAGAAGGGATCTTGCTGTGATTGATGTCATAGAGTGTTCTGCCTATGGTTTCCTCTAGGAGTTTGATAGTTTCTGGCCTTACATGTAGGTCTTTAATCCATTTTGAGCTTATTTTTGTGTATGGTGTTAGGGAGCGATCTAATCTCATACTTTTACATGTACCTGTCCAGTTTTCCCAGCACCATTTATTGAAGAGGCTGTCCTTTCTCCACTGTACATTCCTGCCTCCTTTATCAAAGGTAAGGTGACCATATGCGCGTGGGTTTATCTCTGGGCTTTCTATGCTGTTCCTTTGATCTGTGTTTCTGGTTTTGTGCCAGTACCATACTGTAGCTTTGTAGTATAGTCTGAAGTCAGGGAGCCTGACTCCTCCAGCTCCGTTTTTCGTTCTCAAGGTTGCTTTGGCTATTCGGGGTCTTTTGTGTTTCCATACAAATTGTGAGATTTTTTGTTCTAGTTCTGTGAAAAATGCCGGTGGTAGTTTGCTAGGGATTGCACTGGATCTGTAGATTGCTTTGGGTAGTAGAGTCATTTTCACAATGTTGATTCTTCCAATCCAGGAACATGGTGTATCTCTCCATCTATTTGTATCATCTTTAATTTCTTTCACCAGTGTCTTATAATTTTCTGCATACAGGTCTTTTGTCTCCTTAGGTAGGTTTATTCCTAGATATTTTATTCTTTTTGTTGCAGTGGTAAACGGGAGTGTTTCCTTGATTTCACTTTCAGGTTTTTCATCATCAGTGTATAGGAATGCCAGAGATTTCTGTGCATTAATTTTGTATCCTGCTGCTTTACCAAATTCATTGATTAGCTCTAGTAGTCTTCTGGGAGCATCTTTAGGATTCTCTATGTATAGTATGATGTCACGTGCAAACAGTGACAGCTTTACCTCTTCTTTTCCGATTTGTATTCCTTTTAATTCTCCTCTGATTGCTGTGGCTAAAACTTCCAAGACTATGTTGAATAAGAGTGGCGAGAGTGGGCAACCTTTACTTGCTCCTCATCTTAGTGGAAATGGTTTCAGTTTTTCACCACTGAGGACGATGTTGGCTGTGGTTTTGTCATACATGGCCTTTATTATGTTGAGGAAAGTTCCCTCCGTGCCTACCTTCTGCAGGGTTTTTATCATAAATGGGTGTTGAATTTTGTCGAAAGCTTTCTCTGCATCTGTTGACGTGAGCATATGGCTTTTCTCCTTGAGGTTGTTAGTGTGGTGTATCACATTGATTGATTTGCGTATGTTGAAGAATCCTTGCATTCCTGGAATAAACCCCCCTGGATCATGGTGTATGATCCTCTTAATGTGCTGCTGGATTCTGTTTGCTAGTAGTTTGTTGAGGAGTTTTGCATCTATGTTTATCAGTGATATTGGCCTGTAGTTTTCTTGCTTTGTGACATCTTTGTCTGGTTTTGGTATCAGGGTGATGGTGGCCTCGTAGAATGAGTTTGGGAGTGTTCCTCCCTCTGCTATATTTTGGAAGAGTTTGAGAAGGATAGGTGTTAACTCTTCCCTAAATGTTTGATAGAATTTGCCTGTGAAGCCATCTGGTCCTGGGCTTTTGTTTGTTAGGAAGATTTTTAATCACAGTTTCAATTTCAGTGCTTGTGATCGGGCTGTTCATATTTTCCATTTCTCCCTGATTCACTCTTGGCAGGTTGTGCATTTCTAAGAATTTGTCCATTTCTTCCAGGTTGTCCATTTTATTGGCATAGAGGTGGTTGTAATCCCTCGTGATCCTGTGTGTATTTCTGCAATATCAGTTGTTACTTCTCCTTTTTCCGTTTTTTTTTTTTTACCTCTTTATTGGAGTATGATTGCTTTATAATGGTGTGTTAGTTTCTGCTTTATAACAAAGTGAATCAGTTATACATATACGTATGTTCCCATATCTCTTCCCTCTTGCGTCTCCCTCCCTCCCACCCTCCCTATCCCAACCCTCTAGGTGGTCACAAAGCCCGGAGCTGATCTCCCTGTGCTACGCGGCTGCTTCCCACTAGCTATCTATTTTACGTTTGGTGGTGTATATATGTCCATGCCACTCTGTCACTTTGTCACAGCTTACTCTTCCCCCTCCCCATATCCTCAAGTCCGTTCTCTAGTAGGTCTGTCTTTATTCCTATCTTGCCCCTAGGTTCTCTATGACATTTTTTTCCTCTTAAATTCCCTACATATGTGTTAGCACATGGCATTTGTCTTTCTCTTTCTGACTTAACTTCACTCTGTGTGACAGACTCTAGGTCCATCCACCTCATTACAAATAGCTCAATTTCGTTTCTTTTTAGGGCTGAGTACTATTCCATTGTATATGTGTGCCACATCTTCTTTATCCATTCATGCGATGATGGACACTTAGGTCGTTTCCATCTCCGGGCTATTGTAAATAGAGCTGCGATGAACATTTTGGTACATGACTCTTTTTGAATTATGGTTTTCTCAGGGTATGTGCCCAGTAGTGGGATTGCTGGGTCATATGGTAGTTCTATTTGTCGTTTTTTAAGGAACCTCCATACTGTTCTCCATAGTGGCTGTACCGATTCGCATTCCCAGCAGTAGTGCAAGAGGGTTCCCTGTTCTCCACACCCTCTCCAGCATTTATTGTTTCTAGATTTTTGGATGATGGCCCTTCTGACTGGTGTGAGATGATACCTCATTGTAGTTTTGAGTTGCATTTCTCTACTGATTAATGATGTTGAGCATTCTTTCATGTGTTTGTTGGCAGTCTGTATATCTTCTTTGGAGAAATGTCTATTTAGGTCTTCTGCCCATTTTTGGATTGGGTCGTTTGTTTTTTTGTTATTGAGCTGCATGAGCTGCTTGTAAATTTTGGAGATGAGTCCTTTGTCCGTTGCTTCATGTGAAGATACTTGCTCCCATTCTGAGGGTTGTCTTTTGGTCTTGTTTATGGTTTCCTTTGCTGTGCAAAAGCTTTGAAGTTTCATTAGGCCCCATTTGTTTATTTTTGTTTTTATTTCCATTTCTCTAGTAGGTGGGTCAGAAGGGATCTTGCTGTGATTGATGTCATAGAGTTTCTGCCTATGGTTTCCTCTAGGAGTTTGATAGTTTCTGGCCTTACATGTAGGTCTTTAATCCATTTTGAGCTTATTTTTGTGTATGGTATTAGGGAGCGATCTAATCTCATACTTTTACATGTACCTGTCCAGTTTTCCCAGCACCATTTATTGAAGAGGCTGTCCTTTCTCCACTGTACATTCCTGCCTCCTTTATCAAAGGTAAGGTGACCATATGCGCGTGGGTTTATCTCTGGGCTTTCTATGCTGTTCCTTTGATCTGTGTTTCTGGTTTTGTGCCAGTACCATACTGTAGCTTTGTAGTATAGTCTGAAGTCAGGGAGCCTGACTCCTCCAGCTCCGTTTTTCGTTCTCAAGGTTGCTTTGGCTATTCGGGGTCTTTTGTGTTTCCATACAAATTGTGAGATTTTTTGTTCTAGTTCTGTGAAAAATGCCGGTGGTAGTTTGCTAGGGATTGCACTGGATCTGTAGATTGCTTTGGGTAGTAGAGTCATTTTCACAATGTTGATTCTTCCAATCCAGGAACATGGTGTATCTCTCCATCTATTTGTATCATCTTTAATTTCTTTCACCAGTGTCTTATAATTTTCTGCATACAGGTCTTTTGTCTCCTTAGGTAGGTTTATTCCTAGATATTTTATTCTTTTTGTTGCAGTGGTAAACGGGAGTGTTTCCTTGATTTCACTTTCAGGTTTTTCATCATCAGTGTATAGGAATGCCAGAGATTTCTGTGCATTAATTTTGTATCCTGCTGCTTTACCAAATTCATTGATTAGCTCTAGTAGTCTTCTGGGAGCATCTTTAGGATTCTCTATGTATAGTATGATGTCACGTGCAAACAGTGACAGCTTTACCTCTTCTTTTCCGATTTGTATTCCTTTTAATTCTCCTCTGATTGCTGTGGCTAAAACTTCCAAGACTATGTTGAATAAGAGTGGCGAGAGTGGGCAACCTTTACTTGCTCCTGATCTTAGTGGAAATGGTTTCAGTTTTTCACCACTGAGGACGATGTTGGCTGTGGTTTTGTCATACATGGCCTTTATTATGTTGAGGAAAGTTCCCTCCGTGCCTACCTTCTGCAGGGTTTTTATCATAAATGGGTGTTGAATTTTGTCGAAAGCTTTCTCTGCATCTGTTGACGTGAGCATATGGCTTTTCTCCTTGAGGTTGTTAGTGTGGTGTATCACAGTGATTGATTTGCATATGTTGAAGAATCCTTGCATTCCTGGAATAAACCCCCCTGGATCATGGTGTATGATCCTCTTAATGTGCTGCTGGATTCTGTTTGCTAGTAGTTTGTTGAGGAGTTTTGCATCTATGTTTATCAGTGATATTGGCCTGTAGTTTTCTTGCTTTGTGACATCTTTGTCTGGTTTTGGTATCAGGGTGATGGTGGCCTCGTAGAATGAGTTTGGGAGTGTTCCTCCCTCTGCTATATTTTGGAAGAGTTTGAGAAGGATAGGTGTTAACTCTTCCCTAAATGTTTGATAGAATTTGCCTGTGAAGCCATCTGGTCCTGGGCTTTTGTTTGTTAGGAAGATTTTTAATCACAGTTTCAATTTCAGTGCTTGTGATCGGGCTGTTCATATTTTCCATTTCTCCCTGATTCACTCTTGGCAGGTTGTGCATTTCTAAGAATTTGTCCATTTCTTCCAGGTTGTCCATTTTATTGGCATAGAGGTGCTTGTAATCCCTCGTGATCCTGTGTGTATTTCTGCAATATCAGTTGTTACTTCTCCTTTTTCCGTTTTTTTTTTTTTTTTACCTCTTTATTGGAGTATGATTGCTTTATAATGGTGTGTTAGTTTCTGCTTTATAACAAAGTGAATCAGTTATACATATACGTATGTTCCCATATCTCTTCCCTCTTGCGTCTCCCTCCCTCCCACCCTCCCTATCCCAACCCTCTAGGTGGTCACAAAGCCCGGAGCTGATCTCCCTGTGCTACGCGGCTGCTTCCCACTAGCTATCTATTTTACGTTTGGTGGTGTATATATGTCCATGCCACTCTGTCACTTTGTCACAGCTTACTCTTCCCCCTCCCCATATCCTCAAGTCCGTTCTCTAGTAGGTCTGTCTTTATTCCTATCTTGCCCCTAGGTTCTCTATGACATTTTTTTCCTCTTAAATTCCCTACATATGTGTTAGCACATGGCATTTGTCTTTCTCTTTCTGACTTAACTTCACTCTGTGTGACAGACTCTAGGTCCATCCACCTCATTACAAATAGCTCAATTTCGTTTCTTTTTAGGGCTGAGTACTATTCCATTGTATATGTGTGCCACATCTTCTTTATCCATTCATGCGATGATGGACACTTAGGTCGTTTCCATCTCCGGGCTATTGTAAATAGAGCTGCGATGAACATTTTGGTACATGACTCTTTTTGAATTATGGTTTTCTCAGGGTATGTGCCCAGTAGTGGGATTGCTGGGTCATATGGTAGTTCTATTTGTCGTTTTTTAAGGAACCTCCATACTGTTCTCCATAGTGGCTGTACCGATTCGCATTCCCAGCAGTAGTGCAAGAGGGTTCCCTGTTCTCCACACCCTCTCCAGCATTTATTGTTTCTAGATTTTTGGATGATGGCCCTTCTGACTGGTGTGAGATGATACCTCATTGTAGTTTTGAGTTGCATTTCTCTACTGATTAATGATGTTGAGCATTCTTTCATGTGTTTGTTGGCAGTCTGTATATCTTCTTTGGAGAAATGTCTATTTAGGTCTTCTGCCCATTTTTGGATTGGGTCGTTTGTTTTTTTGTTATTGAGCTGCATGAGCTGCTTGTAAATTTTGGAGATGAGTCCTTTGTCCGTTGCTTCATGTGAAGATACTTGCTCCCATTCTGAGGGTTGTCTTTTGGTCTTGTTTATGGTTTCCTTTGCTGTGCAAAAGCTTTGAAGTTTCATTAGGCCCCATTTGTTTATTTTTGTTTTTATTTCCATTTCTCTAGTAGGTGGGTCAGAAGGGATCTTGCTGTGATTGATGTCATAGAGTGTTCTGCCTATGGTTTCCTCTAGGAGTTTGATAGTTTCTGGCCTTACATGTAGGTCTTTAATCCATTTTGAGCTTATTTTTGTGTATGGTGTTAGGGAGCGATCTAATCTCATACTTTTACATGTACCTGTCCAGTTTTCCCAGCACCATTTATTGAAGAGGCTGTCCTTTCTCCACTGTACATTCCTGCCTCCTTTATCAAAGGTAAGGTGACCATATGCGCGTGGGTTTATCTCTGGGCTTTCTATGCTGTTCCTTTGATCTGTGTTTCTGGTTTTGTGCCAGTACCATACTGTAGCTTTGTAGTATAGTCTGAAGTCAGGGAGCCTGACTCCTCCAGCTCCGTTTTTCGTTCTCAAGGTTGCTTTGGCTATTCGGGGTCTTTTGTGTTTCCATACAAATTGTGAGATTTTTTGTTCTAGTTCTGTGAAAAATGCCGGTGGTAGTTTGCTAGGGATTGCACTGGATCTGTAGATTGCTTTGGGTAGTAGAGTCATTTTCACAATGTTGATTCTTCCAATCCAGGAACATGGTGTATCTCTCCATCTATTTGTATCATCTTTAATTTCTTTCACCAGTGTCTTATAATTTTCTGCATACAGGTCTTTTGTCTCCTTAGGTAGGTTTATTCCTAGATATTTTATTCTTTTTGTTGCAGTGGTAAACGGGAGTGTTTCCTTGATTTCACTTTCAGGTTTTTCATCATCAGTGTATAGGAATGCCAGAGATTTCTGTGCATTAATTTTGTATCCTGCTGCTTTACCAAATTCATTGATTAGCTCTAGTAGTCTTCTGGGAGCATCTTTAGGATTCTCTATGTATAGTATGATGTCACGTGCAAACAGTGACAGCTTTACCTCTTCTTTTCCGATTTGTATTCCTTTTAATTCTCCTCTGATTGCTGTGGCTAAAACTTCCAAGACTATGTTGAATAAGAGTGGCGAGAGTGGGCAACCTTTACTTGCTCCTCATCTTAGTGGAAATGGTTTCAGTTTTTCACCACTGAGGACGATGTTGGCTGTGGTTTTGTCATACATGGCCTTTATTATGTTGAGGAAAGTTCCCTCCGTGCCTACCTTCTGCAGGGTTTTTATCATAAATGGGTGTTGAATTTTGTCGAAAGCTTTCTCTGCATCTGTTGACGTGAGCATATGGCTTTTCTCCTTGAGGTTGTTAGTGTGGTGTATCACATTGATTGATTTGCGTATGTTGAAGAATCCTTGCATTCCTGGAATAAACCCCCCTGGATCATGGTGTATGATCCTCTTAATGTGCTGCTGGATTCTGTTTGCTAGTAGTTTGTTGAGGAGTTTTGCATCTATGTTTATCAGTGATATTGGCCTGTAGTTTTCTTGCTTTGTGACATCTTTGTCTGGTTTTGGTATCAGGGTGATGGTGGCCTCGTAGAATGAGTTTGGGAGTGTTCCTCCCTCTGCTATATTTTGGAAGAGTTTGAGAAGGATAGGTGTTAACTCTTCCCTAAATGTTTGATAGAATTTGCCTGTGAAGCCATCTGGTCCTGGGCTTTTGTTTGTTAGGAAGATTTTTAATCACAGTTTCAATTTCAGTGCTTGTGATCGGGCTGTTCATATTTTCCATTTCTCCCTGATTCACTCTTGGCAGGTTGTGCATTTCTAAGAATTTGTCCATTTCTTCCAGGTTGTCCATTTTATTGGCATAGAGGTGGTTGTAATCCCTCGTGATCCTGTGTGTATTTCTGCAATATCAGTTGTTACTTCTCCTTTTTCCGTTTTTTTTTTTTTTACCTCTTTATTGGAGTATGATTGCTTTATAATGGTGTGTTAGTTTCTGCTTTATAACAAAGTGAATCAGTTATACATATACGTATGTTCCCATATCTCTTCCCTCTTGCGTCTCCCTCCCTCCCACCCTCCCTATCCCAACCCTCTAGGTGGTCACAAAGCCCGGAGCTGATCTCCCTGTGCTACGCGGCTGCTTCCCACTAGCTATCTATTTTACGTTTGGTGGTGTATATATGTCCATGCCACTCTGTCACTTTGTCACAGCTTACTCTTCCCCCTCCCCATATCCTCAAGTCCGTTCTCTAGTAGGTCTGTCTTTATTCCTATCTTGCCCCTAGGTTCTCTATGACATTTTTTTCCTCTTAAATTCCCTACATATGTGTTAGCACATGGCATTTGTCTTTCTCTTTCTGACTTAACTTCACTCTGTGTGACAGACTCTAGGTCCATCCACCTCATTACAAATAGCTCAATTTCGTTTCTTTTTAGGGCTGAGTACTATTCCATTGTATATGTGTGCCACATCTTCTTTATCCATTCATGCGATGATGGACACTTAGGTCGTTTCCATCTCCGGGCTATTGTAAATAGAGCTGCGATGAACATTTTGGTACATGACTCTTTTTGAATTATGGTTTTCTCAGGGTATGTGCCCAGTAGTGGGATTGCTGGGTCATATGGTAGTTCTATTTGTCGTTTTTTAAGGAACCTCCATACTGTTCTCCATAGTGGCTGTACCGATTCGCATTCCCAGCAGTAGTGCAAGAGGGTTCCCTGTTCTCCACACCCTCTCCAGCATTTATTGTTTCTAGACTTTTGGATGATGGCCCTTCTGACTGGTGTGAGATGATACCTCATTGTAGTTTTGAGTTGCATTTCTCTACTGATTAATGATGTTGAGCATTCTTTCATGTGTTTGTTGGCAGTCTGTATATCTTCTTTGGAGAAATGTCTATTTAGGTCTTCTGCCCATTTTTGGATTGGGTCGTTTGTTTTTTTGTTATTGAGCTGCATGAGCTGCTTGTAAATTTTGGAGATGAGTCCTTTGTCCGTTGCTTCATGTGAAGATACTTGCTCCCATTCTGAGGGTTGTCTTTTGGTCTTGTTTATGGTTTCCTTTGCTGTGCAAAAGCTTTGAAGTTTCATTAGGCCCCATTTGTTTATTTTTGTTTTTATTTCCATTTCTCTAGTAGGTGGGTCAGAAGGGATCTTGCTGTGATTGATGTCATAGAGTGTTCTGCCTATGGTTTCCTCTAGGAGTTTGATAGTTTCTGGCCTTACATGTAGGTCTTTAATCCATTTTGAGCTTATTTTTGTGTATGGTGTTAGGGAGCGATCTAATCTCATACTTTTACATGTACCTGTCCAGTTTTCCCAGCACCATTTATTGAAGAGGCTGTCCTTTCTCCACTGTACATTCCTGCCTCCTTTATCAAAGGTAAGGTGACCATATGCGCGTGGGTTTATCTCTGGGCTTTCTATGCTGTTCCTTTGATCTGTGTTTCTGGTTTTGTGCCAGTACCATACTGTAGCTTTGTAGTATAGTCTGAAGTCAGGGAGCCTGACTCCTCCAGCTCCGTTTTTCGTTCTCAAGGTTGCTTTGGCTATTCGGGGTCTTTTGTGTTTCCATACAAATTGTGAGATTTTTTGTTCTAGTTCTGTGAAAAATGCCGGTGGTAGTTTGCTAGGGATTGCACTGGATCTGTAGATTGCTTTGGGTAGTAGAGTCATTTTCACAATGTTGATTCTTCCAATCCAGGAACATGGTGTATCTCTCCATCTATTTGTATCATCTTTAATTTCTTTCACCAGTGTCTTATAATTTTCTGCATACAGGTCTTTTGTCTCCTTAGGTAGGTTTATTCCTAGATATTTTATTCTTTTTGTTGCAGTGGTAAACGGGAGTGTTTCCTTGATTTCACTTTCAGGTTTTTCATCATCAGTGTATAGGAATGCCAGAGATTTCTGTGCATTAATTTTGTATCCTGCTGCTTTACCAAATTCATTGATTAGCTCTAGTAGTCTTCTGGGAGCATCTTTAGGATTCTCTATGTATAGTATGATGTCACGTGCAAACAGTGACAGCTTTACCTCTTCTTTTCCGATTTGTATTCCTTTTAATTCTCCTCTGATTGCTGTGGCTAAAACTTCCAAGACTATGTTGAATAAGAGTGGCGAGAGTGGGCAACCTTTACTTGCTCCTCATCTTAGTGGAAATGGTTTCAGTTTTTCACCACTGAGGACGATGTTGGCTGTGGTTTTGTCATACATGGCCTTTATTATGTTGAGGAAAGTTCCCTCCGTGCCTACCTTCTGCAGGGTTTTTATCATAAATGGGTGTTGAATTTTGTCGAAAGCTTTCTCTGCATCTGTTGACGTGAGCATATGGCTTTTCTCCTTGAGGTTGTTAGTGTGGTGTATCACATTGATTGATTTGCGTATGTTGAAGAATCCTTGCATTCCTGGAATAAACCCCCCTGGATCATGGTGTATGATCCTCTTAATGTGCTGCTGGATTCTGTTTGCTAGTAGTTTGTTGAGGAGTTTTGCATCTATGTTTATCAGTGATATTGGCCTGTAGTTTTCTTGCTTTGTGACATCTTTGTCTGGTTTTGGTATCAGGGTGATGGTGGCCTCGTAGAATGAGTTTGGGAGTGTTCCTCCCTCTGCTATATTTTGGAAGAGTTTGAGAAGGATAGGTGTTAACTCTTCCCTAAATGTTTGATAGAATTTGCCTGTGAAGCCATCTGGTCCTGGGCTTTTGTTTGTTAGGAAGATTTTTAATCACAGTTTCAATTTCAGTGCTTGTGATCGGGCTGTTCATATTTTCCATTTCTCCCTGATTCACTCTTGGCAGGTTGTGCATTTCTAAGAATTTGTCCATTTCTTCCAGGTTGTCCATTTTATTGGCATAGAGGTGGTTGTAATCCCTCGTGATCCTGTGTGTATTTCTGCAATATCAGTTGTTACTTCTCCTTTTTCCGTTTTTTTTTTTTTTTACCTCTTTATTGGAGTATGATTGCTTTATAATGGTGTGTTAGTTTCTGCTTTATAACAAAGTGAATCAGTTATACATATACGTATGTTCCCATATCTCTTCCCTCTTGCGTCTCCCTCCCTCCCACCCTCCCTATCCCAACCCTCTAGGTGGTCACAAAGCCCGGAGCTGATCTCCCTGTGCTACGCGGCTGCTTCCCACTAGCTATCTATTTTACGTTTGGTGGTGTATATATGTCCATGCCACTCTGTCACTTTGTCACAGCTTACTCTTCCCCCTCCCCATATCCTCAAGTCCGTTCTCTAGTAGGTCTGTCTTTATTCCTATCTTGCCCCTAGGTTCTCTATGACATTTTTTTCCTCTTAAATTCCCTACATATGTGTTAGCACATGGCATTTGTCTTTCTCTTTCTGACTTAACTTCACTCTGTGTGACAGACTCTAGGTCCATCCACCTCATTACAAATAGCTCAATTTCGTTTCTTTTTAGGGCTGAGTACTATTCCATTGTATATGTGTGCCACATCTTCTTTATCCATTCATGCGATGATGGACACTTAGGTCGTTTCCATCTCCGGGCTATTGTAAATAGAGCTGCGATGAACATTTTGGTACATGACTCTTTTTGAATTATGGTTTTCTCAGGGTATGTGCCCAGTAGTGGGATTGCTGGGTCATATGGTAGTTCTATTTGTCGTTTTTTAAGGAACCTCCATACTGTTCTCCATAGTGGCTGTACCGATTCGCATTCCCAGCAGTAGTGCAAGAGGGTTCCCTGTTCTCCACACCCTCTCCAGCATTTATTGTTTCTAGATTTTTGGATGATGGCCCTTCTGACTGGTGTGAGATGATACCTCATTGTAGTTTTGAGTTGCATTTCTCTACTGATTAATGATGTTGAGCATTCTTTCATGTGTTTGTTGGCAGTCTGTATATCTTCTTTGGAGAAATGTCTATTTAGGTCTTCTGCCCATTTTTGGATTGGGTCGTTTGTTTTTTTGTTATTGAGCTGCATGAGCTGCTTGTAAATTTTGGAGATGAGTCCTTTGTCCGTTGCTTCATGTGAAGATACTTGCTCCCATTCTGAGGGTTGTCTTTTGGTCTTGTTTATGGTTTCCTTTGCTGTGCAAAAGCTTTGAAGTTTCATTAGGCCCCATTTGTTTATTTTTGTTTTTATTTCCATTTCTCTAGTAGGTGGGTCAGAAGGGATCTTGCTGTGATTGATGTCATAGAGTGTTCTGCCTATGGTTTCCTCTAGGAGTTTGATAGTTTCTGGCCTTACATGTAGGTCTTTAATCCATTTTGAGCTTATTTTTGTGTATGGTGTTAGGGAGCGATCTAATCTCATACTTTTACATGTACCTGTCCAGTTTTCCCAGCACCATTTATTGAAGAGGCTGTCCTTTCTCCACTGTACATTCCTGCCTCCTTTATCAAAGGTAAGGTGACCATATGCGCGTGGGTTTATCTCTGGGCTTTCTATGCTGTTCCTTTGATCTGTGTTTCTGGTTTTGTGCCAGTACCATACTGTAGCTTTGTAGTATAGTCTGAAGTCAGGGAGCCTGACTCCTCCAGCTCCGTTTTTCGTTCTCAAGGTTGCTTTGGCTATTCGGGGTCTTTTGTGTTTCCATACAAATTGTGAGATTTTTTGTTCTAGTTCTGTGAAAAATGCCGGTGGTAGTTTGCTAGGGATTGCACTGGATCTGTAGATTGCTTTGGGTAGTAGAGTCATTTTCACAATGTTGATTCTTCCAATCCAGGAACATGGTGTATCTCTCCATCTATTTGTATCATCTTTAATTTCTTTCACCAGTGTCTTATAATTTTCTGCATACAGGTCTTTTGTCTCCTTAGGTAGGTTTATTCCTAGATATTTTATTCTTTTTGTTGCAGTGGTAAACGGGAGTGTTTCCTTGATTTCACTTTCAGGTTTTTCATCATCAGTGTATAGGAATGCCAGAGATTTCTGTGCATTAATTTTGTATCCTGCTGCTTTACCAAATTCATTGATTAGCTCTAGTAGTCTTCTGGGAGCATCTTTAGGATTCTCTATGTATAGTATGATGTCACGTGCAAACAGTGACAGCTTTACCTCTTCTTTTCCGATTTGTATTCCTTTTAATTCTCCTCTGATTGCTGTGGCTAAAACTTCCAAGACTATGTTGAATAAGAGTGGCGAGAGTGGGCAACCTTTACTTGCTCCTGATCTTAGTGGAAATGGTTTCAGTTTTTCACCACTGAGGACGATGTTGGCTGTGGTTTTGTCATACATGGCCTTTATTATGTTGAGGAAAGTTCCCTCCGTGCCTACCTTCTGCAGGGTTTTTATCATAAATGGGTGTTGAATTTTGTCGAAAGCTTTCTCTGCATCTGTTGACGTGAGCATATGGCTTTTCTCCTTGAGGTTGTTAGTGTGGTGTATCACATTGATTGATTTGCGTATGTTGAAGAATCCTTGCATTCCTGGAATAAACCCCCCTGGATCATGGTGTATGATCCTCTTAATGTGCTGCTGGATTCTGTTTGCTAGTAGTTTGTTGAGGAGTTTTGCATCTATGTTTATCAGTGATATTGGCCTGTAGTTTTCTTGCTTTGTGACATCTTTGTCTGGTTTTGGTATCAGGGTGATGGTGGCCTCGTAGAATGAGTTTGGGAGTGTTCCTCCCTCTGCTATATTTTGGAAGAGTTTGAGAAGGATAGGTGTTAACTCTTCCCTAAATGTTTGATAGAATTTGCCTGTGAAGCCATCTGGTCCTGGGCTTTTGTTTGTTAGGAAGATTTTTAATCACAGTTTCAATTTCAGTGCTTGTGATCGGGCTGTTCATATTTTCCATTTCTCCCTGATTCACTCTTGGCAGGTTGTGCATTTCTAAGAATTTGTCCATTTCTTCCAGGTTGTCCATTTTATTGGCATAGAGGTGGTTGTAATCCCTCGTGATCCTGTGTGTATTTCTGCAATATCAGTTGTTACTTCTCCTTTTTCCGTTTTTTTTTTTTTTTACCTCTTTATTGGAGTATGATTGCTTTATAATGGTGTGTTAGTTTCTGCTTTATAACAAAGTGAATCAGTTATACATATACGTATGTTCCCATATCTCTTCCCTCTTGCGTCTCCCTCCCTCCCACCCTCCCTATCCCAACCCTCTAGGTGGTCACAAAGCCCGGAGCTGATCTCCCTGTGCTACGCGGCTGCTTCCCACTAGCTATCTATTTTACGTTTGGTGGTGTATATATGTCCATGCCACTCTGTCACTTTGTCACAGCTTACTCTTCCCCCTCCCCATATCCTCAAGTCCGTTCTCTAGTAGGTCTGTCTTTATTCCTATCTTGCCCCTAGGTTCTCTATGACATTTTTTTCCTCTTAAATTCCCTACATATGTGTTAGCACATGGCATTTGTCTTTCTCTTTCTGACTTAACTTCACTCTGTGTGACAGACTCTAGGTCCATCCACCTCATTACAAATAGCTCAATTTCGTTTCTTTTTAGGGCTGAGTACTATTCCATTGTATATGTGTGCCACATCTTCTTTATCCATTCATGCGATGATGGACACTTAGGTCGTTTCCATCTCCGGGCTATTGTAAATAGAGCTGCGATGAACATTTTGGTACATGACTCTTTTTGAATTATGGTTTTCTCAGGGTATGTGCCCAGTAGTGGGATTGCTGGGTCATATGGTAGTTCTATTTGTCGTTTTTTAAGGAACCTCCATACTGTTCTCCATAGTGGCTGTACCGATTCGCATTCCCAGCAGTAGTGCAAGAGGGTTCCCTGTTCTCCACACCCTCTCCAGCATTTATTGTTTCTAGACTTTTGGATGATGGCCCTTCTGACTGGTGTGAGATGATACCTCATTGTAGTTTTGAGTTGCATTTCTCTACTGATTAATGATGTTGAGCATTCTTTCATGTGTTTGTTGGCAGTCTGTATATCTTCTTTGGAGAAATGTCTATTTAGGTCTTCTGCCCATTTTTGGATTGGGTCGTTTGTTTTTTTGTTATTGAGCTGCATGAGCTGCTTGTAAATTTTGGAGATGAGTCCTTTGTCCGTTGCTTCATGTGAAGATACTTGCTCCCATTCTGAGGGTTGTCTTTTGGTCTTGTTTATGGTTTCCTTTGCTGTGCAAAAGCTTTGAAGTTTCATTAGGCCCCATTTGTTTATTTTTGTTTTTATTTCCATTTCTCTAGTAGGTGGGTCAGAAGGGATCTTGCTGTGATTGATGTCATAGAGTGTTCTGCCTATGGTTTCCTCTAGGAGTTTGATAGTTTCTGGCCTTACATGTAGGTCTTTAATCCATTTTGAGCTTATTTTTGTGTATGGTGTTAGGGAGCGATCTAATCTCATACTTTTACATGTACCTGTCCAGTTTTCCCAGCACCATTTATTGAAGAGGCTGTCCTTTCTCCACTGTACATTCCTGCCTCCTTTATCAAAGGTAAGGTGACCATATGCGCGTGGGTTTATCTCTGGGCTTTCTATGCTGTTCCTTTGATCTGTGTTTCTGGTTTTGTGCCAGTACCATACTGTAGCTTTGTAGTATAGTCTGAAGTCAGGGAGCCTGACTCCTCCAGCTCCGTTTTTCGTTCTCAAGGTTGCTTTGGCTATTCGGGGTCTTTTGTGTTTCCATACAAATTGTGAGATTTTTTGTTCTAGTTCTGTGAAAAATGCCGGTGGTAGTTTGCTAGGGATTGCACTGGATCTGTAGATTGCTTTGGGTAGTAGAGTCATTTTCACAATGTTGATTCTTCCAATCCAGGAACATGGTGTATCTCTCCATCTATTTGTATCATCTTTAATTTCTTTCACCAGTGTCTTATAATTTTCTGCATACAGGTCTTTTGTCTCCTTAGGTAGGTTTATTCCTAGATATTTTATTCTTTTTGTTGCAGTGGTAAACGGGAGTGTTTCCTTGATTTCACTTTCAGGTTTTTCATCATCAGTGTATAGGAATGCCAGAGATTTCTGTGCATTAATTTTGTATCCTGCTGCTTTACCAAATTCATTGATTAGCTCTAGTAGTCTTCTGGGAGCATCTTTAGGATTCTCTATGTATAGTATGATGTCACGTGCAAACAGTGACAGCTTTACCTCTTCTTTTCCGATTTGTATTCCTTTTAATTCTCCTCTGATTGCTGTGGCTAAAACTTCCAAGACTATGTTGAATAAGAGTGGCGAGAGTGGGCAACCTTTACTTGCTCCTCATCTTAGTGGAAATGGTTTCAGTTTTTCACCACTGAGGACGATGTTGGCTGTGGTTTTGTCATACATGGCCTTTATTATGTTGAGGAAAGTTCCCTCCGTGCCTACCTTCTGCAGGGTTTTTATCATAAATGGGTGTTGAATTTTGTCGAAAGCTTTCTCTGCATCTGTTGACGTGAGCATATGGCTTTTCTCCTTGAGGTTGTTAGTGTGGTGTATCACATTGATTGATTTGCGTATGTTGAAGAATCCTTGCATTCCTGGAATAAACCCCCCTGGATCATGGTGTATGATCCTCTTAATGTGCTGCTGGATTCTGTTTGCTAGTAGTTTGTTGAGGAGTTTTGCATCTATGTTTATCAGTGGTATTGGCCTGTAGTTTTCTTGCTTTGTGACATCTTTGTCTGGTTTTGGTATCAGGGTGATGGTGGCCTCGTAGAATGAGTTTGGGAGTGTTCCTCCCTCTGCTATATTTTGGAAGAGTTTGAGAAGGATAGGTGTTAACTCTTCCCTAAATGTTTGATAGAATTTGCCTGTGAAGCCATCTGGTCCTGAGCTTTTGTTTGTTAGGAAGATTTTTAATCACAGTTTCAATTTCAGTGCTTGTGATCGGGCTGTTCATATTTTCCATTTCTCCCTGATTCACTCTTGGCAGGTTGTGCATTTCTAAGAATTTGTCCATTTCTTCCAGGTTGTCCATTTTATTGGCATAGAGGTGGTTGTAATCCCTCGTGATCCTGTGTGTATTTCTGCAATATCAGTTGTTACTTCTCCTTTTTCCGTTTTTTTTTTTTTTTGCCTCTTTATTGGAGTATGATTGCTTTATAATGGTGTGTTAGTTTCTGCTTTATAACAAAGTGAATCAGTTATACATATACGTATGTTCCCATATCTCTTCCCTCTTGCGTCTCCCTCCCTCCCACCCTCCCTATCCCAACCCTCTAGGTGGTCACAAAGCCCGGAGCTGATCTCCCTGTGCTACGCGGCTGCTTCCCACTAGCTATCTATTTTACGTTTGGTGGTGTATATATGTCCATGCCACTCTGTCACTTTGTCACAGCTTACTCTTCCCCCTCCCCATATCCTCAAGTCCGTTCTCTAGTAGGTCTGTCTTTATTCCTATCTTGCCCCTAGGTTCTCTATGACATTTTTTTCCTCTTAAATTCCCTACATATGTGTTAGCACATGGCATTTGTCTTTCTCTTTCTGACTTAACTTCACTCTGTGTGACAGACTCTAGGTCCATCCACCTCATTACAAATAGCTCAATTTCGTTTCTTTTTAGGGCTGAGTACTATTCCATTGTATATGTGTGCCACATCTTCTTTATCCATTCATGCGATGATGGACACTTAGGTCGTTTCCATCTCCGGGCTATTGTAAATAGAGCTGCGATGAACATTTTGGTACATGACTCTTTTTGAATTATGGTTTTCTCAGGGTATGTGCCCAGTAGTGGGATTGCTGGGTCATATGGTAGTTCTATTTGTCGTTTTTTAAGGAACCTCCATACTGTTCTCCATAGTGGCTGTACCGATTCGCATTCCCAGCAGTAGTGCAAGAGGGTTCCCTGTTCTCCACACCCTCTCCAGCATTTATTGTTTCTAGACTTTTGGATGATGGCCCTTCTGACTGGTGTGAGATGATACCTCATTGTAGTTTTGAGTTGCATTTCTCTACTGATTAATGATGTTGAGCATTCTTTCATGTGTTTGTTGGCAGTCTGTATATCTTCTTTGGAGAAATGTCTATTTAGGTCTTCTGCCCATTTTTGGATTGGGTCGTTTGTTTTTTTGTTATTGAGCTGCATGAGCTGCTTGTAAATTTTGGAGATGAGTCCTTTGTCCGTTGCTTCATGTGAAAATACTTGCTCCCATTCTGAGGGTTGTCTTTTGGTCTTGTTTATGGTTTCCTTTGCTGTGCAAAAGCTTTGAAGTTTCATTAGGCCCCATTTGTTTATTTTTGTTTTTATTTCCATTTCTCTAGTAGGTGGGTCAGAAGGGATCTTGCTGTGATTGATGTCATAGAGTGTTCTGCCTATGGTTTCCTCTAGGAGTTTGATAGTTTCTGGCCTTACATGTAGGTCTTTAATCCATTTTGAGCTTATTTTTGTGTGTGGTGTTAGGGAGCGATCTAATCTCATACTTTTACATGTACCTGTCCAGTTTTCCCAGCACCATTTATTGAAGAGGCTGTCCTTTCTCCACTGTACATTCCTGCCTCCTTTATCAAAGGTAAGGTGACCATATGCGCGTGGGTTTATCTCTGGGCTTTCTATGCTGTTCCTTTGATCTGTGTTTCTGGTTTTGTGCCAGTACCATACTGTAGCTTTGTAGTATAGTCTGAAGTCAGGGAGCCTGACTCCTCCAGCTCCGTTTTTCGTTCTCAAGGTTGCTTTGGCTATTCGGGGTCTTTTGTGTTTCCATACAAATTGTGAGATTTTTTGTTCTAGTTCTGTGAAAAATGCCGGTGGTAGTTTGCTAGGGATTGCACTGGATCTGTAGATTGCTTTGGGTAGTAGAGTCATTTTCACAATGTTGATTCTTCCAATCCAGGAACATGGTGTATCTCTCCATCTATTTGTATCATCTTTAATTTCTTTCACCAGTGTCTTATAATTTTCTGCATACAGGTCTTTTGTCTCCTTAGGTAGGTTTATTCCTAGATATTTTATTCTTTTTGTTGCAGTGGTAAACGGGAGTGTTTCCTTGATTTCACTTTCAGGTTTTTCATCATCAGTGTATAGGAATGCCAGAGATTTCTGTGCATTAATTTTGTATCCTGCTGCTTTACCAAATTCATTGATTAGCTCTAGTAGTCTTCTGGGAGCATCTTTAGGATTCTCTATGTATAGTATGATGTCACGTGCAAACAGTGACAGCTTTACCTCTTCTTTTCCGATTTGTATTCCTTTTAATTCTCCTCTGATTGCTGTGGCTAAAACTTCCAAGACTATGTTGAATAAGAGTGGCGAGAGTGGGCAACCTTTACTTGCTCCTCATCTTAGTGGAAATGGTTTCAGTTTTTCACCACTGAGGACGATGTTGGCTGTGGTTTTGTCATACATGGCCTTTATTATGTTGAGGAAAGTTCCCTCCGTGCCTACCTTCTGCAGGGTTTTTATCATAAATGGGTGTTGAATTTTGTCGAAAGCTTTCTCTGCATCTGTTGACGTGAGCATATGGCTTTTCTCCTTGAGGTTGTTAGTGTGGTGTATCACATTGATTGATTTGCGTATGTTGAAGAATCCTTGCATTCCTGGAATAAACCCCCCTGGATCATGGTGTATGATCCTCTTAATGTGCTGCTGGATTCTGTTTGCTAGTAGTTTGTTGAGGAGTTTTGCATCTATGTTTATCAGTGATATTGGCCTGTAGTTTTCTTGCTTTGTGACATCTTTGTCTGGTTTTGGTATCAGGGTGATGGTGGCCTCGTAGAATGAGTTTGGGAGTGTTCCTCCCTCTGCTATATTTTGGAAGAGTTTGAGAAGGATAGGTGTTAACTCTTCCCTAAATGTTTGATAGAATTTGCCTGTGAAGCCATCTGGTCCTGGGCTTTTGTTTGTTAGGAAGATTTTTAATCACAGTTTCAATTTCAGTGCTTGTGATCGGGCTGTTCATATTTTCCATTTCTCCCTGATTCACTCTTGGCAGGTTGTGCATTTCTAAGAATTTGTCCATTTCTTCCAGGTTGTCCATTTTATTGGCATAGAGGTGGTTGTAATCCCTCGTGATCCTGTGTGTATTTCTGCAATATCAGTTGTTACTTCTCCTTTTTCCGTTTTTTTTTTTTTTACCTCTTTATTGGAGTATGATTGCTTTATAATGGTGTGTTAGTTTCTGCTTTATAACAAAGTGAATCAGTTATACATATACGTATGTTCCCATATCTCTTCCCTCTTGCGTCTCCCTCCCTCCCACCCTCCCTATCCCAACCCTCTAGGTGGTCACAAAGCCCGGAGCTGATCTCCCTGTGCTACGCGGCTGCTTCCCACTAGCTATCTATTTTACGTTTGGTGGTGTATATATGTCCATGCCACTCTGTCACTTTGTCACAGCTTACTCTTCCCCCTCCCCATATCCTCAAGTCCGTTCTCTAGTAGGTCTGTCTTTATTCCTATCTTGCCCCTAGGTTCTCTATGACATTTTTTTCCTCTTAAATTCCCTACATATGTGTTAGCACATGGCATTTGTCTTTCTCTTTCTGACTTAACTTCACTCTGTGTGACAGACTCTAGGTCCATCCACCTCATTACAAATAGCTCAATTTCGTTTCTTTTTAGGGCTGAGTACTATTCCATTGTATATGTGTGCCACATCTTCTTTATCCATTCATGCGATGATGGACACTTAGGTCGTTTCCATCTCCGGGCTATTGTAAATAGAGCTGCGATGAACATTTTGGTACATGACTCTTTTTGAATTATGGTTTTCTCAGGGTATGTGCCCAGTAGTGGGATTGCTGGGTCATATGGTAGTTCTATTTGTCGTTTTTTAAGGAACCTCCATACTGTTCTCCATAGTGGCTGTACCGATTCGCATTCCCAGCAGTAGTGCAAGAGGGTTCCCTGTTCTCCACACCCTCTCCAGCATTTATTGTTTCTAGACTTTTGGATGATGGCCCTTCTGACTGGTGTGAGATGATACCTCATTGTAGTTTTGAGTTGCATTTCTCTACTGATTAATGATGTTGAGCATTCTTTCATGTGTTTGTTGGCAGTCTGTATATCTTCTTTGGCGAAATGTCTATTTAGGTCTTCTGCCCATTTTTGGATTGGGTCGTTTGTTTTTTTGTTATTGAGCTGCATGAGCTGCTTGTAAATTTTGGAGATGAGTCCTTTGTCCGTTGCTTCATGTGAAGATACTTGCTCCCATTCTGAGGGTTGTCTTTTGGTCTTGTTTATGGTTTCCTTTGCTGTGCAAAAGCTTTGAAGTTTCATTAGGCCCCATTTGTTTATTTTTGTTTTTATTTCCATTTCTCTAGTAGGTGGGTCAGAAGGGATCTTGCTGTGATTGATGTCATAGAGTGTTCTGCCTATGGTTTCCTCTAGGAGTTTGATAGTTTCTGGCCTTACATGTAGGTCTTTAATCCATTTTGAGCTTATTTTTGTGTGTGGTGTTAGGGAGCGATCTAATCTCATACTTTTACATGTACCTGTCCAGTTTTCCCAGCACCATTTATTGAAGAGGCTGTCCTTTCTCCACTGTACATTCCTGCCTCCTTTATCAAAGGTAAGGTGACCATATGCGCGTGGGTTTATCTCTGGGCTTTCTATGCTGTTCCTTTGATCTGTGTTTCTGGTTTTGTGCCAGTACCATACTGTAGCTTTGTAGTATAGTCTGAAGTCAGGGAGCCTGACTCCTCCAGCTCCGTTTTTCGTTCTCAAGGTTGCTTTGGCTATTCGGGGTCTTTTGTGTTTCCATACAAATTGTGAGATTTTTTGTTCTAGTTCTGTGAAAAATGCCGGTGGTAGTTTGCTAGGGATTGCACTGGATCTGTAGATTGCTTTGGGTAGTAGAGTCATTTTCACAATGTTGATTCTTCCAATCCAGGAACATGGTGTATCTCTCCATCTATTTGTATCATCTTTAATTTCTTTCACCAGTGTCTTATAATTTTCTGCATACAGGTCTTTTGTCTCCTTAGGTAGGTTTATTCCTAGATATTTTATTCTTTTTGTTGCAGTGGTAAACGGGAGTGTTTCCTTGATTTCACTTTCAGGTTTTTCATCATCAGTGTATAGGAATGCCAGAGATTTCTGTGCATTAATTTTGTATCCTGCTGCTTTACCAAATTCATTGATTAGCTCTAGTAGTCTTCTGGGAGCATCTTTAGGATTCTCTATGTATAGTATGATGTCACGTGCAAACAGTGACAGCTTTACCTCTTCTTTTCCGATTTGTATTCCTTTTAATTCTCCTCTGATTGCTGTGGCTAAAACTTCCAAGACTATGTTGAATAAGAGTGGCGAGAGTGGGCAACCTTTACTTGCTCCTCATCTTAGTGGAAATGGTTTCAGTTTTTCACCACTGAGGACGATGTTGGCTGTGGTTTTGTCATACATGGCCTTTATTATGTTGAGGAAAGTTCCCTCCGTGCCTACCTTCTGCAGGGTTTTTATCATAAATGGGTGTTGAATTTTGTCGAAAGCTTTCTCTGCATCTGTTGACGTGAGCATATGGCTTTTCTCCTTGAGGTTGTTAGTGTGGTGTATCACATTGATTGATTTGCGTATGTTGAAGAATCCTTGCATTCCTGGAATAAACCCCCCTGGATCATGGTGTATGATCCTCTTAATGTGCTGCTGGATTCTGTTTGCTAGTAGTTTGTTGAGGAGTTTTGCATCTATGTTTATCAGTGGTATTGGCCTGTAGTTTTCTTGCTTTGTGACATCTTTGTCTGGTTTTGGTATCAGGGTGATGGTGGCCTCGTAGAATGAGTTTGGGAGTGTTCCTCCCTCTGCTATATTTTGGAAGAGTTTGAGAAGGATAGGTGTTAACTCTTCCCTAAATGTTTGATAGAATTTGCCTGTGAAGCCATCTGGTCCTGAGCTTTTGTTTGTTAGGAAGATTTTTAATCACAGTTTCAATTTCAGTGCTTGTGATCGGGCTGTTCATATTTTCCATTTCTCCCTGATTCACTCTTGGCAGGTTGTGCATTTCTAAGAATTTGTCCATTTCTTCCAGGTTGTCCATTTTATTGGCATAGAGGTGGTTGTAATCCCTCGTGATCCTGTGTGTATTTCTGCAATATCAGTTGTTACTTCTCCTTTTTCCGTTTTTTTTTTTTTTTTGCCTCTTTATTGGAGTATGATTGCTTTATAATGGTGTGTTAGTTTCTGCTTTATAACAAAGTGAATCAGTTATACATATACGTATGTTCCCATATCTCTTCCCTCTTGCGTCTCCCTCCCTCCCACCCTCCCTATCCCAACCCTCTAGGTGGTCACAAAGCCCGGAGCTGATCTCCCTGTGCTACGCGGCTGCTTCCCACTAGCTATCTATTTTACGTTTGGTGGTGTATATATGTCCATGCCACTCTGTCACTTTGTCACAGCTTACTCTTCCCCCTCCCCATATCCTCAAGTCCGTTCTCTAGTAGGTCTGTCTTTATTCCTATCTTGCCCCTAGGTTCTCTATGACATTTTTTTCCTCTTAAATTCCCTACATATGTGTTAGCACATGGCATTTGTCTTTCTCTTTCTGACTTAACTTCACTCTGTGTGACAGACTCTAGGTCCATCCACCTCATTACAAATAGCTCAATTTCGTTTCTTTTTAGGGCTGAGTACTATTCCATTGTATATGTGTGCCACATCTTCTTTATCCATTCATGCGATGATGGACACTTAGGTCGTTTCCATCTCCGGGCTATTGTAAATAGAGCTGCGATGAACATTTTGGTACATGACTCTTTTTGAATTATGGTTTTCTCAGGGTATGTGCCCAGTAGTGGGATTGCTGGGTCATATGGTAGTTCTATTTGTCGTTTTTTAAGGAACCTCCATACTGTTCTCCATAGTGGCTGTACCGATTCGCATTCCCAGCAGTAGTGCAAGAGGGTTCCCTGTTCTCCACACCCTCTCCAGCATTTATTGTTTCTAGACTTTTGGATGATGGCCCTTCTGACTGGTGTGAGATGATACCTCATTGTAGTTTTGAGTTGCATTTCTCTACTGATTAATGATGTTGAGCATTCTTTCATGTGTTTGTTGGCAGTCTGTATATCTTCTTTGGAGAAATGTCTATTTAGGTCTTCTGCCCATTTTTGGATTGGGTCGTTTGTTTTTTTGTTATTGAGCTGCATGAGCTGCTTGTAAATTTTGGAGATGAGTCCTTTGTCCGTTGCTTCATGTGAAGATACTTGCTCCCATTCTGAGGGTTGTCTTTTGGTCTTGTTTATGGTTTCCTTTGCTGTGCAAAAGCTTTGAAGTTTCATTAGGCCCCATTTGTTTATTTTTGTTTTTATTTCCATTTCTCTAGTAGGTGGGTCAGAAGGGATCTTGCTGTGATTGATGTCATAGAGTGTTCTGCCTATGGTTTCCTCTAGGAGTTTGATAGTTTCTGGCCTTACATGTAGGTCTTTAATCCATTTTGAGCTTATTTTTGTGTATGGTGTTAGGGAGCGATCTAATCTCATACTTTTACATGTACCTGTCCAGTTTTCCCAGCACCATTTATTGAAGAGGCTGTCCTTTCTCCACTGTACATTCCTGCCTCCTTTATCAAAGGTAAGGTGACCATATGCGCGTGGGTTTATCTCTGGGCTTTCTATGCTGTTCCTTTGATCTGTGTTTCTGGTTTTGTGCCAGTACCATACTGTAGCTTTGTAGTATAGTCTGAAGTCAGGGAGCCTGACTCCTCCAGCTCCGTTTTTCGTTCTCAAGGTTGCTTTGGCTATTCGGGGTCTTTTGTGTTTCCATACAAATTGTGAGATTTTTTGTTCTAGTTCTGTGAAAAATGCCGGTGGTAGTTTGCTAGGGATTGCACTGGATCTGTAGATTGCTTTGGGTAGTAGAGTCATTTTCACAATGTTGATTCTTCCAATCCAGGAACATGGTGTATCTCTCCATCTATTTGTATCATCTTTAATTTCTTTCACCAGTGTCTTATAATTTTCTGCATACAGGTCTTTTGTCTCCTTAGGTAGGTTTATTCCTAGATATTTTATTCTTTTTGTTGCAGTGGTAAACGGGAGTGTTTCCTTGATTTCACTTTCAGGTTTTTCATCATCAGTGTATAGGAATGCCAGAGATTTCTGTGCATTAATTTTGTATCCTGCTGCTTTACCAAATTCATTGATTAGCTCTAGTAGTCTTCTGGGAGCATCTTTAGGATTCTCTATGTATAGTATGATGTCACGTGCAAACAGTGACAGCTTTACCTCTTCTTTTCCGATTTGTATTCCTTTTAATTCTCCTCTGATTGCTGTGGCTAAAACTTCCAAGACTATGTTGAATAAGAGTGGCGAGAGTGGGCAACCTTTACTTGCTCCTCATCTTAGTGGAAATGGTTTCAGTTTTTCACCACTGAGGACGATGTTGGCTGTGGTTTTGTCATACATGGCCTTTATTATGTTGAGGAAAGTTCCCTCCGTGCCTACCTTCTGCAGGGTTTTTATCATAAATGGGTGTTGAATTTTGTCGAAAGCTTTCTCTGCATCTGTTGACGTGAGCATATGGCTTTTCTCCTTGAGGTTGTTAGTGTGGTGTATCACATTGATTGATTTGCGTATGTTGAAGAATCCTTGCATTCCTGGAATAAACCCCCCTGGATCATGGTGTATGATCCTCTTAATGTGCTGCTGGATTCTGTTTGCTAGTAGTTTGTTGAGGAGTTTTGCATCTATGTTTATCAGTGGTATTGGCCTGTAGTTTTCTTGCTTTGTGACATCTTTGTCTGGTTTTGGTATCAGGGTGATGGTGGCCTCGTAGAATGAGTTTGGGAGTGTTCCTCCCTCTGCTATATTTTGGAAGAGTTTGAGAAGGATAGGTGTTAACTCTTCCCTAAATGTTTGATAGAATTTGCCTGTGAAGCCATCTGGTCCTGGGCTTTTGTTTGTTAGGAAGATTTTTAATCACAGTTTCAATTTCAGTGCTTGTGATCGGGCTGTTCATATTTTCCATTTCTCCCTGATTCACTCTTGGCAGGTTGTGCATTTCTAAGAATTTGTCCATTTCTTCCAGGTTGTCCATTTTATTGGCATAGAGGTGGTTGTAATCCCTCGTGATCCTGTGTGTATTTCTGCAATATCAGTTGTTACTTCTCCTTTTTCCGTTTTTTTTTTTTTTTTGCCTCTTTATTGGAGTATGATTGCTTTATAATGGTGTGTTAGTTTCTGCTTTATAACAAAGTGAATCAGTTATACATATACGTATGTTCCCATATCTCTTCCCTCTTGCGTCTCCCTCCCTCCCACCCTCCCTATCCCAACCCTCTAGGTGGTCACAAAGCCCGGAGCTGATCTCCCTGTGCTACGCGGCTGCTTCCCACTAGCTATCTATTTTACGTTTGGTGGTGTATATATGTCCATGCCACTCTGTCACTTTGTCACAGCTTACTCTTCCCCCTCCCCATATCCTCAAGTCCGTTCTCTAGTAGGTCTGTCTTTATTCCTATCTTGCCCCTAGGTTCTCTATGACATTTTTTTCCTCTTAAATTCCCTACATATGTGTTAGCACATGGCATTTGTCTTTCTCTTTCTGACTTAACTTCACTCTGTGTGACAGACTCTAGGTCCATCCACCTTATTACAAATAGCTCAATTTCGTTTCTTTTTAGGGCTGAGTACTATTCCATTGTATATGTGTGCCACATCTTCTTTATCCATTCATGCGATGATGGACACTTAGGTCGTTTCCATCTCCGGGCTATTGTAAATAGAGCTGCGATGAACATTTTGGTACATGACTCTTTTTGAATTATGGTTTTCTCAGGGTATGTGCCCAGTAGTGGGATTGCTGGGTCATATGGTAGTTCTATTTGTCGTTTTTTAAGGAACCTCCATACTGTTCTCCATAGTGGCTGTACCGATTCGCATTCCCAGCAGTAGTGCAAGAGGGTTCCCTGTTCTCCACACCCTCTCCAGCATTTATTGTTTCTAGACTTTTGGATGATGGCCCTTCTGACTGGTGTGAGATGATACCTCATTGTAGTTTTGAGTTGCATTTCTCTACTGATTAATGATGTTGAGCATTCTTTCATGTGTTTGTTGGCAGTCTGTATATCTTCTTTGGCGAAATGTCTATTTAGGTCTTCTGCCCATTTTTGGATTGGGTCGTTTGTTTTTTTGTTATTGAGCTGCATGAGCTGCTTGTAAATTTTGGAGATGAGTCCTTTGTCCGTTGCTTCATGTGAAGATACTTGCTCCCATTCTGAGGGTTGTCTTTTGGTCTTGTTTATGGTTTCCTTTGCTGTGCAAAAGCTTTGAAGTTTCATTAGGCCCCATTTGTTTATTTTTGTTTTTATTTCCATTTCTCTAGTAGGTGGGTCAGAAGGGATCTTGCTGTGATTGATGTCATAGAGTGTTCTGCCTATGGTTTCCTCTAGGAGTTTGATAGTTTCTGGCCTTACATGTAGGTCTTTAATCCATTTTGAGCTTATTTTTGTGTATGGTGTTAGGGAGCGATCTAATCTCATACTTTTACATGTACCTGTCCAGTTTTCCCAGCACCATTTATTGAAGAGGCTGTCCTTTCTCCACTGTACATTCCTGCCTCCTTTATCAAAGGTAAGGTGACCATATGCGCGTGGGTTTATCTCTGGGCTTTCTATGCTGTTCCTTTGATCTGTGTTTCTGGTTTTGTGCCAGTACCATACTGTAGCTTTGTAGTATAGTCTGAAGTCAGGGAGCCTGACTCCTCCAGCTCCGTTTTTCGTTCTCAAGGTTGCTTTGGCTATTCGGGGTCTTTTGTGTTTCCATACAAATTGTGAGATTTTTTGTTCTAGTTCTGTGAAAAATGCCGGTGGTAGTTTGCTAGGGATTGCACTGGATCTGTAGATTGCTTTGGGTAGTAGAGTCATTTTCACAATGTTGATTCTTCCAATCCAGGAACATGGTGTATCTCTCCATCTATTTGTATCATCTTTAATTTCTTTCACCAGTGTCTTATAATTTTCTGCATACAGGTCTTTTGTCTCCTTAGGTAGGTTTATTCCTAGATATTTTATTCTTTTTGTTGCAGTGGTAAACGGGAGTGTTTCCTTGATTTCACTTTCAGGTTTTTCATCATCGGTGTATAGGAATGCCAGAGATTTCTGTGCATTAATTTTGTATCCTGCTGCTTTACCAAATTCATTGATTAGCTCTAGTAGTCTTCTGGGAGCATCTTTAGGATTCTCTATGTATAGTATGATGTCACGTGCAAACAGTGACAGCTTTACCTCTTCTTTTCCGATTTGTATTCCTTTTAATTCTCCTCTGATTGCTGTGGCTAAAACTTCCAAGACTATGTTGAATAAGAGTGGCGAGAGTGGGCAACCTTTACTTGCTCCTCATCTTAGTGGAAATGGTTTCAGTTTTTCACCACTGAGGACGATGTTGGCTGTGGTTTTGTCATACATGGCCTTTATTATGTTGAGGAAAGTTCCCTCCGTGCCTACCTTCTGCAGGGTTTTTATCATAAATGGGTGTTGAATTTTGTCGAAAGCTTTCTCTGCATCTGTTGACGTGAGCATATGGCTTTTCTCCTTGAGGTTGTTAGTGTGGTGTATCACATTGATTGATTTGCGTATGTTGAAGAATCCTTGCATTCCTGGAATAAACCCCCCTGGATCATGGTGTATGATCCTCTTAATGTGCTGCTGGATTCTGTTTGCTAGTAGTTTGTTGAGGAGTTTTGCATCTATGTTTATCAGTGGTATTGGCCTGTAGTTTTCTTGCTTTGTGACATCTTTGTCTGGTTTTGGTATCAGGGTGATGGTGGCCTCGTAGAATGAGTTTGGGAGTGTTCCTCCCTCTGCTATATTTTGGAAGAGTTTGAGAAGGATAGGTGTTAACTCTTCCCTAAATGTTTGATAGAATTTGCCTGTGAAGCCATCTGGTCCTGAGCTTTTGTTTGTTAGGAAGATTTTTAATCACAGTTTCAATTTCAGTGCTTGTGATCGGGCTGTTCATATTTTCCATTTCTCCCTGATTCACTCTTGGCAGGTTGTGCATTTCTAAGAATTTGTCCATTTCTTCCAGGTTGTCCATTTTATTGGCATAGAGGTGGTTGTAATCCCTCGTGATCCTGTGTGTATTTCTGCAATATCAGTTGTTACTTCTCCTTTTTCCGTTTTTTTTTTTTTTTGCCTCTTTATTGGAGTATGATTGCTTTATAATGGTGTGTTAGTTTCTGCTTTATAACAAAGTGAATCAGTTATACATATACGTATGTTCCCATATCTCTTCCCTCTTGCGTCTCCCTCCCTCCCACCCTCCCTATCCCAACCCTCTAGGTGGTCACAAAGCCCGGAGCTGATCTCCCTGTGCTACGCGGCTGCTTCCCACTAGCTATCTATTTTACGTTTGGTGGTGTATATATGTCCATGCCACTCTGTCACTTTGTCACAGCTTACTCTTCCCCCTCCCCATATCCTCAAGTCCGTTCTCTAGTAGGTCTGTCTTTATTCCTATCTTGCCCCTAGGTTCTCTATGACATTTTTTTCCTCTTAAATTCCCTACATATGTGTTAGCACATGGCATTTGTCTTTCTCTTTCTGACTTAACTTCACTCTGTGTGACAGACTCTAGGTCCATCCACCTCATTACAAATAGCTCAATTTCGTTTCTTTTTAGGGCTGAGTACTATTCCATTGTATATGTGTGCCACATCTTCTTTATCCATTCATGCGATGATGGACACTTAGGTCGTTTCCATCTCCGGGCTATTGTAAATAGAGCTGCGATGAACATTTTGGTACATGACTCTTTTTGAATTATGGTTTTCTCAGGGTATGTGCCCAGTAGTGGGATTGCTGGGTCATATGGTAGTTCTATTTGTCGTTTTTTAAGGAACCTCCATACTGTTCTCCATAGTGGCTGTACCGATTCGCATTCCCAGCAGTAGTGCAAGAGGGTTCCCTGTTCTCCACACCCTCTCCAGCATTTATTGTTTCTAGACTTTTGGATGATGGCCCTTCTGACTGGTGTGAGATGATACCTCATTGTAGTTTTGAGTTGCATTTCTCTACTGATTAATGATGTTGAGCATTCTTTCATGTGTTTGTTGGCAGTCTGTATATCTTCTTTGGCGAAATGTCTATTTAGGTCTTCTGCCCATTTTTGGATTGGGTCGTTTGTTTTTTTGTTATTGAGCTGCATGAGCTGCTTGTAAATTTTGGAGATGAGTCCTTTGTCCGTTGCTTCATGTGAAGATACTTGCTCCCATTCTGAGGGTTGTCTTTTGGTCTTGTTTATGGTTTCCTTTGCTGTGCAAAAGCTTTGAAGTTTCATTAGGCCCCATTTGTTTATTTTTGTTTTTATTTCCATTTCTCTAGTAGGTGGGTCAGAAGGGATCTTGCTGTGATTGATGTCATAGAGTGTTCTGCCTATGGTTTCCTCTAGGAGTTTGATAGTTTCTGGCCTTACATGTAGGTCTTTAATCCATTTTGAGCTTATTTTTGTGTATGGTGTTAGGGAGCGATCTAATCTCATACTTTTACATGTACCTGTCCAGTTTTCCCAGCACCATTTATTGAAGAGGCTGTCCTTTCTCCACTGTACATTCCTGCCTCCTTTATCAAAGGTAAGGTGACCATATGCGCGTGGGTTTATCTCTGGGCTTTCTATGCTGTTCCTTTGATCTGTGTTTCTGGTTTTGTGCCAGTACCATACTGTAGCTTTGTAGTATAGTCTGAAGTCAGGGAGCCTGACTCCTCCAGCTCCGTTTTTCGTTCTCAAGGTTGCTTTGGCTATTCGGGGTCTTTTGTGTTTCCATACAAATTGTGAGATTTTTTGTTCTAGTTCTGTGAAAAATGCCGGTGGTAGTTTGCTAGGGATTGCACTGGATCTGTAGATTGCTTTGGGTAGTAGAGTCATTTTCACAATGTTGATTCTTCCAATCCAGGAACATGGTGTATCTCTCCATCTATTTGTATCATCTTTAATTTCTTTCACCAGTGTCTTATAATTTTCTGCATACAGGTCTTTTGTCTCCTTAGGTAGGTTTATTCCTAGATATTTTATTCTTTTTGTTGCAGTGGTAAACGGGAGTGTTTCCTTGATTTCACTTTCAGGTTTTTCATCATCGGTGTATAGGAATGCCAGAGATTTCTGTGCATTAATTTTGTATCCTGCTGCTTTACCAAATTCATTGATTAGCTCTAGTAGTCTTCTGGGAGCATCTTTAGGATTCTCTATGTATAGTATGATGTCACGTGCAAACAGTGACAGCTTTACCTCTTCTTTTCCGATTTGTATTCCTTTTAATTCTCCTCTGATTGCTGTGGCTAAAACTTCCAAGACTATGTTGAATAAGAGTGGCGAGAGTGGGCAACCTTTACTTGCTCCTCATCTTAGTGGAAATGGTTTCAGTTTTTCACCACTGAGGACGATGTTGGCTGTGGTTTTGTCATACATGGCCTTTATTATGTTGAGGAAAGTTCCCTCCGTGCCTACCTTCTGCAGGGTTTTTATCATAAATGGGTGTTGAATTTTGTCGAAAGCTTTCTCTGCATCTGTTGACGTGAGCATATGGCTTTTCTCCTTGAGGTTGTTAGTGTGGTGTATCACATTGATTGATTTGCGTATGTTGAAGAATCCTTGCATTCCTGGAATAAACCCCCCTGGATCATGGTGTATGATCCTCTTAATGTGCTGCTGGATTCTGTTTGCTAGTAGTTTGTTGAGGAGTTTTGCATCTATGTTTATCAGTGGTATTGGCCTGTAGTTTTCTTGCTTTGTGACATCTTTGTCTGGTTTTGGTATCAGGGTGATGGTGGCCTCGTAGAATGAGTTTGGGAGTGTTCCTCCCTCTGCTATATTTTGGAAGAGTTTGAGAAGGATAGGTGTTAACTCTTCCCTAAATGTTTGATAGAATTTGCCTGTGAAGCCATCTGGTCCTGAGCTTTTGTTTGTTAGGAAGATTTTTAATCACAGTTTCAATTTCAGTGCTTGTGATCGGGCTGTTCATATTTTCCATTTCTCCCTGATTCACTCTTGGCAGGTTGTGCATTTCTAAGAATTTGTCCATTTCTTCCAGGTTGTCCATTTTATTGGCATAGAGGTGGTTGTAATCCCTCGTGATCCTGTGTGTATTTCTGCAATATCAGTTGTTACTTCTCCTTTTTCCGTTTTTTTTTTTTTTTGCCTCTTTATTGGAGTATGATTGCTTTATAATGGTGTGTTAGTTTCTGCTTTATAACAAAGTGAATCAGTTATACATATACGTATGTTCCCATATCTCTTCCCTCTTGCGTCTCCCTCCCTCCCACCCTCCCTATCCCAACCCTCTAGGTGGTCACAAAGCCCGGAGCTGATCTCCCTGTGCTACGCGGCTGCTTCCCACTAGCTATCTATTTTACGTTTGGTGGTGTATATATGTCCATGCCACTCTGTCACTTTGTCACAGCTTACTCTTCCCCCTCCCCATATCCTCAAGTCCGTTCTCTAGTAGGTCTGTCTTTATTCCTATCTTGCCCCTAGGTTCTCTATGACATTTTTTTCCTCTTAAATTCCCTACATATGTGTTAGCACATGGCATTTGTCTTTCTCTTTCTGACTTAACTTCACTCTGTGTGACAGACTCTAGGTCCATCCACCTCATTACAAATAGCTCAATTTCGTTTCTTTTTAGGGCTGAGTACTATTCCATTGTATATGTGTGCCACATCTTCTTTATCCATTCATGCGATGATGGACACTTAGGTCGTTTCCATCTCCGGGCTATTGTAAATAGAGCTGCGATGAACATTTTGGTACATGACTCTTTTTGAATTATGGTTTTCTCAGGGTATGTGCCCAGTAGTGGGATTGCTGGGTCATATGGTAGTTCTATTTGTCGTTTTTTAAGGAACCTCCATACTGTTCTCCATAGTGGCTGTACCGATTCGCATTCCCAGCAGTAGTGCAAGAGGGTTCCCTGTTCTCCACACCCTCTCCAGCATTTATTGTTTCTAGACTTTTGGATGATGGCCCTTCTGACTGGTGTGAGATGATACCTCATTGTAGTTTTGAGTTGCATTTCTCTACTGATTAATGATGTTGAGCATTCTTTCATGTGTTTGTTGGCAGTCTGTATATCTTCTTTGGAGAAATGTCTATTTAGGTCTTCTGCCCATTTTTGGATTGGGTCGTTTGTTTTTTTGTTATTGAGCTGCATGAGCTGCTTGTAAATTTTGGAGATGAGTCCTTTGTCCGTTGCTTCATGTGAAGATACTTGCTCCCATTCTGAGGGTTGTCTTTTGGTCTTGTTTATGGTTTCCTTTGCTGTGCAAAAGCTTTGAAGTTTCATTAGGCCCCATTTGTTTATTTTTGTTTTTATTTCCATTTCTCTAGTAGGTGGGTCAGAAGGGATCTTGCTGTGATTGATGTCATAGAGTGTTCTGCCTATGGTTTCCTCTAGGAGTTTGATAGTTTCTGGCCTTACATGTAGGTCTTTAATCCATTTTGAGCTTATTTTTGTGTATGGTGTTAGGGAGCGATCTAATCTCATACTTTTACATGTACCTGTCCAGTTTTCCCAGCACCATTTATTGAAGAGGCTGTCCTTTCTCCACTGTACATTCCTGCCTCCTTTATCAAAGGTAAGGTGACCATATGCGCGTGGGTTTATCTCTGGGCTTTCTATGCTGTTCCTTTGATCTGTGTTTCTGGTTTTGTGCCAGTACCATACTGTAGCTTTGTAGTATAGTCTGAAGTCAGGGAGCCTGACTCCTCCAGCTCCGTTTTTCGTTCTCAAGGTTGCTTTGGCTATTCGGGGTCTTTTGTGTTTCCATACAAATTGTGAGATTTTTTGTTCTAGTTCTGTGAAAAATGCCGGTGGTAGTTTGCTAGGGATTGCACTGGATCTGTAGATTGCTTTGGGTAGTAGAGTCATTTTCACAATGTTGATTCTTCCAATCCAGGAACATGGTGTATCTCTCCATCTATTTGTATCATCTTTAATTTCTTTCACCAGTGTCTTATAATTTTCTGCATACAGGTCTTTTGTCTCCTTAGGTAGGTTTATTGCTAGATATTTTATTCTTTTTGTTGCAGTGGTAAACGGGAGTGTTTTCTTGATTTCACTTTCAGGTTTTTCGTCATCAGTGTATAGGAATGCCAGAGATTTCTGTGCATTAATTTTGTATCCTGCTGCTTTACCAAATTCATTGATTAGCTCTAGTAGTCTTCTGGGAGCATCTTCAGGATTCTCTATGTATAGTATGCTGTCACGTGCAAACAGTGACAGCTTTACTTCTTCTTTTCCGATTTGTATTCCTTTTAATTCTCCTCTGATTGCTGTGGCTAAAACTTCCAAGACTATGTTGAAAAAGAGTGGCGAGAGTGGGCAACCTTTACTTGCTCCTGATCTTAGTGGAAATGGTTTCAGTTTTTCACCACTGAGGACGATGTTGGCTGTGGTTTTGTCATACATGGCCTTTATTATGTTGAGGAAAGTTCCCTCCGTGCCTACCTTCTGCAGGGTTTTTATCATAAATGGGTGTTGAATTTTGTCGAAAGCTTTCTCTGCATCTGTTGACGTGAGCATATGGCTTTTCTCCTTGAGGTTGTTAGTGTGGTGTATCACAGTGATTGATTTGCGTATGTTGAAGAATCCTTGCATTCCTGGAATAAACCCCCCTGGATCATGGTGTATGATCCTCTTAATGTGCTGCTGGATTCTGTTTGCTAGTAGTTTGTTGAGGAGTTTTGCATCTATGTTTATCAGTGATATTGGCCTGTAGTTTTCTTGCTTTGTGACATCTTTGTCTGGTTTTGGTATCAGGGTGATGGTGGCCTCGTAGAATGAGTTTGGGAGTGTTCCTCCCTCTGCTATATTTTGGAAGAGTTTGAGAAGGATAGGTGTTAACTCTTCCCTAAATGTTTGATAGAATTTGCCTGTGAAGCCATCTGGTCCTGGGCTTTTGTTTGTTAGGAAGATTTTTAATCACAGTTTCAATTTCAGTGCTTGTGATCGGGCTGTTCATATTTTCCATTTCTCCCTGATTCACTCTTGGCAGGTTGTGCATTTCTAAGAATTTGTCCATTTCTTCCAGGTTGTCCATTTTATTGGCATAGAGGTGCTTGTAATCCCTCGTGATCCTGTGTGTATTTCTGCAATATCAGTTGTTACTTCTCCTTTTTCCGTTTTTTTTTTTTTTTTACCTCTTTATTGGAGTATGATTGCTTTATAATGGTGTGTTAGTTTCTGCTTTATAACAAAGTGAATCAGTTATACATATACGTATGTTCCCATATCTCTTCCCTCTTGCGTCTCCCTCCCTCCCACCCTCCCTATCCCAACCCTCTAGGTGGTCACAAAGCCCGGAGCTGATCTCCCTGTGCTACGCGGCTGCTTCCCACTAGCTATCTATTTTACGTTTGGTGGTGTATATATGTCCATGCCACTCTGTCACTTTGTCACAGCTTACTCTTCCCCCTCCCCATATCCTCAAGTCCGTTCTCTAGTAGGTCTGTCTTTATTCCTATCTTGCCCCTAGGTTCTCTATGACATTTTTTTCCTCTTAAATTCCCTACATATGTGTTAGCACATGGCATTTGTCTTTCTCTTTCTGACTTAACTTCACTCTGTGTGACAGACTCTAGGTCCATCCACCTCATTACAAATAGCTCAATTTCGTTTCTTTTTAGGGCTGAGTACTATTCCATTGTATATGTGTGCCACATCTTCTTTATCCATTCATGCGATGATGGACACTTAGGTCGTTTCCATCTCCGGGCTATTGTAAATAGAGCTGCGATGAACATTTTGGTACATGACTCTTTTTGAATTATGGTTTTCTCAGGGTATGTGCCCAGTAGTGGGATTGCTGGGTCATATGGTAGTTCTATTTGTCGTTTTTTAAGGAACCTCCATACTGTTCTCCATAGTGGCTGTACCGATTCGCATTCCCAGCAGTAGTGCAAGAGGGTTCCCTGTTCTCCACACCCTCTCCAGCATTTATTGTTTCTAGATTTTTGGATGATGGCCCTTCTGACTGGTGTGAGATGATACCTCATTGTAGTTTTGAGTTGCATTTCTCTACTGATTAATGATGTTGAGCATTCTTTCATGTGTTTGTTGGCAGTCTGTATATCTTCTTTGGAGAAATGTCTATTTAGGTCTTCTGCCCATTTTTGGATTGGGTCGTTTGTTTTTTTGTTATTGAGCTGCATGAGCTGCTTGTAAATTTTGGAGATGAGTCCTTTGTCCGTTGCTTCATGTGAAGATACTTGCTCCCATTCTGAGGGTTGTCTTTTGGTCTTGTTTATGGTTTCCTTTGCTGTGCAAAAGCTTTGAAGTTTCATTAGGCCCCATTTGTTTATTTTTGTTTTTATTTCCATTTCTCTAGTAGGTGGGTCAGAAGGGATCTTGCTGTGATTGATGTCATAGAGTGTTCTGCCTATGGTTTCCTCTAGGAGTTTGATAGTTTCTGGCCTTACATGTAGGTCTTTAATCCATTTTGAGCTTATTTTTGTGTATGGTATTAGGGAGCGATCTAATCTCATACTTTTACATGTACCTGTCCAGTTTTCCCAGCACCATTTATTGAAGAGGCTGTCCTTTCTCCACTGTACATTCCTGCCTCCTTTATCAAAGGTAAGGTGACCATATGCGCGTGGGTTTATCTCTGGGCTTTCTATGCTGTTCCTTTGATCTGTGTTTCTGGTTTTGTGCCAGTACCATACTGTAGCTTTGTAGTATAGTCTGAAGTCAGGGAGCCTGACTCCTCCAGCTCCGTTTTTCGTTCTCAAGGTTGCTTTGGCTATTCGGGGTCTTTTGTGTTTCCATACAAATTGTGAGATTTTTTGTTCTAGTTCTGTGAAAAATGCCGGTGGTAGTTTGCTAGGGATTGCACTGGATCTGTAGATTGCTTTGGGTAGTAGAGTCATTTTCACAATGTTGATTCTTCCAATCCAGGAACATGGTGTATCTCTCCATCTATTTGTATCATCTTTAATTTCTTTCACCAGTGTCTTATAATTTTCTGCATACAGGTCTTTTGTCTCCTTAGGTAGGTTTATTCCTAGATATTTTATTCTTTTTGTTGCAGTGGTAAACGGGAGTGTTTCCTTGATTTCACTTTCAGGTTTTTCGTCATCAGTGTATAGGAATGCCAGAGATTTCTGTGCATTAATTTTGTATCCTGCTGCTTTACCAAATTCATTGATTAGCTCTAGTAGTCTTCTGGGAGCATCTTTAGGATTCTCTATGTATAGTATGATGTCACGTGCAAACAGTGACAGCTTTACCTCTTCTTTTCCGATTTGTATTCCTTTTAATTCTCCTCTGATTGCTGTGGCTAAAACTTCCAAGACTATGTTGAATAAGAGTGGCGAGAGTGGGCAACCTTTACTTGCTCCTGATCTTAGTGGAAATGGTTTCAGTTTTTCACCACTGAGGACGATGTTGGCTGTGGTTTTGTCATACATGGCCTTTATTATGTTGAGGAAAGTTCCCTCCGTGCCTACCTTCTGCAGGGTTTTTATCATAAATGGGTGTTGAATTTTGTCGAAAGCTTTCTCTGCATCTGTTGACGTGAGCATATGGCTTTTCTCCTTGAGGTTGTTAGTGTGGTGTATCACATTGATTGATTTGCGTATGTTGAAGAATCCTTGCATTCCTGGAATAAACCCCCCTGGATCATGGTGTATGATCCTCTTAATGTGCTGCTGGATTCTGTTTGCTAGTAGTTTGTTGAGGAGTTTTGCATCTATGTTTATCAGTGGTATTGGCCTGTAGTTTTCTTGCTTTGTGACATCTTTGTCTGGTTTTGGTATCAGGGTGATGGTGGCCTCGTAGAATGAGTTTGGGAGTGTTCCTCCCTCTGCTATATTTTGGAAGAGTTTGAGAAGGATAGGTGTTAACTCTTCCCTAAATGTTTGATAGAATTTGCCTGTGAAGCCATCTGGTCCTGGGCTTTTGTTTGTTAGGAAGATTTTTAATCACAGTTTCAATTTCAGTGCTTGTGATCGGGCTGTTCATATTTTCCATTTCTCCCTGATTCACTCTTGGCAGGTTGTGCATTTCTAAGAATTTGTCCATTTCTTCCAGGTTGTCCATTTTATTGGCATAGAGGTGGTTGTAATCCCTCGTGATCCTGTGTGTATTTCTGCAATATCAGTTGTTACTTCTCCTTTTTCCGTTTTTTTTTTTTTTTTACCTCTTTATTGGAGTATGATTGCTTTATAATGGTGTGTTAGTTTCTGCTTTATAACAAAGTGAATCAGTTATACATATACGTATGTTCCCATATCTCTTCCCTCTTGCGTCTCCCTCCCTCCCACCCTCCCTATCCCAACCCTCTAGGTGGTCACAAAGCCCGGAGCTGATCTCCCTGTGCTACGCGGCTGCTTCCCACTAGCTATCTATTTTACGTTTGGTGGTGTATATATGTCCATGCCACTCTGTCACTTTGTCACAGCTTACTCTTCCCCCTCCCCATATCCTCAAGTCCGTTCTCTAGTAGGTCTGTCTTTATTCCTATCTTGCCCCTAGGTTCTCTATGACATTTTTTTCCTCTTAAATTCCCTACATATGTGTTAGCACATGGCATTTGTCTTTCTCTTTCTGACTTAACTTCACTCTGTGTGACAGACTCTAGGTCCATCCACCTCATTACAAATAGCTCAATTTCGTTTCTTTTTAGGGCTGAGTACTATTCCATTGTATATGTGTGCCACATCTTCTTTATCCATTCATGCGATGATGGACACTTAGGTCGTTTCCATCTCCGGGCTATTGTAAATAGAGCTGCGATGAACATTTTGGTACATGACTCTTTTTGAATTATGGTTTTCTCAGGGTATGTGCCCAGTAGTGGGATTGCTGGGTCATATGGTAGTTCCATTTGTCGTTTTTTAAGGAACCTCCATACTGTTCTCCATAGTGGCTGTACCGATTCGCATTCCCAGCAGTAGTGCAAGAGGGTTCCCTGTTCTCCACACCCTCTCCAGCATTTATTGTTTCTAGATTTTTGGATGATGGCCCTTCTGACTGGTGTGAGATGATACCTCATTGTAGTTTTGAGTTGCATTTCTCTACTGATTAATGATGTTGAGCATTCTTTCATGTGTTTGTTGGCAGTCTGTATATCTTCTTTGGAGAAATGTCTATTTAGGTCTTCTGCCCATTTTTGGATTGGGTCGTTTGTTTTTTTGTTATTGAGCTGCATGAGCTGCTTGTAAATTTTGGAGATGAGTCCTTTGTCCGTTGCTTCATGTGAAGATACTTGCTCCCATTCTGAGGGTTGTCTTTTGGTCTTGTTTATGGTTTCCTTTGCTGTGCAAAAGCTTTGAAGTTTCATTAGGCCCCATTTGTTTATTTTTGTTTTTATTTCCATTTCTCTAGTAGGTGGGTCAGAAGGGATCTTGCTGTGATTGATGTCATAGAGTGTTCTGCCTATGGTTTCCTCTAGGAGTTTGATAGTTTCTGGCCTTACATGTAGGTCTTTAATCCATTTTGAGCTTATTTTTGTGTATGGTGTTAGGGAGCGATCTAATCTCATACTTTTACATGTACCTGTCCAGTTTTCCCAGCACCATTTATTGAAGAGGCTGTCCTTTCTCCACTGTACATTCCTGCCTCCTTTATCAAAGGTAAGGTGACCATATGCGCGTGGGTTTATCTCTGGGCTTTCTATGCTGTTCCTTTGATCTGTGTTTCTGGTTTTGTGCCAGTACCATACTGTAGCTTTGTAGTATAGTCTGAAGTCAGGGAGCCTGACTCCTCCAGCTCCGTTTTTCGTTCTCAAGGTTGCTTTGGCTATTCGGGGTCTTTTGTGTTTCCATACAAATTGTGAGATTTTTTGTTCTAGTTCTGTGAAAAATGCCGGTGGTAGTTTGCTAGGGATTGCACTGGATCTGTAGATTGCTTTGGGTAGTAGAGTCATTTTCACAATGTTGATTCTTCCAATCCAGGAACATGGTGTATCTCTCCATCTATTTGTATCATCTTTAATTTCTTTCACCAGTGTCTTATAATTTTCTGCATACAGGTCTTTTGTCTCCTTAGGTAGGTTTATTCCTAGATATTTTATTCTTTTTGTTGCAGTGGTAAACGGGAGTGTTTCCTTGATTTCACTTTCAGGTTTTTCATCATCAGTGTATAGGAATGCCAGAGATTTCTGTGCATTAATTTTGTATCCTGCTGCTTTACCAAATTCATTGATTAGCTCTAGTAGTCTTCTGGGAGCATCTTTAGGATTCTCTATGTATAGTATGATGTCACGTGCAAACAGTGACAGCTTTACCTCTTCTTTTCCGATTTGTATTCCTTTTAATTCTCCTCTGATTGCTGTGGCTAAAACTTCCAAGACTATGTTGAATAAGAGTGGCGAGAGTGGGCAACCTTTACTTGCTCCTCATCTTAGTGGAAATGGTTTCAGTTTTTCACCACTGAGGACGATGTTGGCTGTGGTTTTGTCATACATGGCCTTTATTATGTTGAGGAAAGTTCCCTCCGTGCCTACCTTCTGCAGGGTTTTTATCATAAATGGGTGTTGAATTTTGTCGAAAGCTTTCTCTGCATCTGTTGACGTGAGCATATGGCTTTTCTCCTTGAGGTTGTTAGTGTGGTGTATCACATTGATTGATTTGCGTATGTTGAAGAATCCTTGCATTCCTGGAATAAACCCCCCTGGATCATGGTGTATGATCCTCTTAATGTGCTGCTGGATTCTGTTTGCTAGTAGTTTGTTGAGGAGTTTTGCATCTATGTTTATCAGTGGTATTGGCCTGTAGTTTTCTTGCTTTGTGACATCTTTGTCTGGTTTTGGTATCAGGGTGATGGTGGCCTCGTAGAATGAGTTTGGGAGTGTTCCTCCCTCTGCTATATTTTGGAAGAGTTTGAGAAGGATAGGTGTTAACTCTTCCCTAAATGTTTGATAGAATTTGCCTGTGAAGCCATCTGGTCCTGGGCTTTTGTTTGTTAGGAAGATTTTTAATCACAGTTTCAATTTCAGTGCTTGTGATCGGGCTGTTCATATTTTCTATTTCTCCCTGATTCACTCTTGGCAGGTTGTGCATTTCTAAGAATTTGTCCATTTCTTCCAGGTTGTCCATTTTATTGGCATAGAGGTGGTTGTAATCCCTCGTGATCCTGTGTGTATTTCTGCAATATCAGTTGTTACTTCTCCTTTTTCCGTTTTTTTTTTTTTTTACCTCTTTATTGGAGTATGATTGCTTTATAATGGTGTGTTAGTTTCTGCTTTATAACAAAGTGAATCAGTTATACATATACGTATGTTCCCATATCTCTTCCCTCTTGCGTCTCCCTCCCTCCCACCCTCCCTATCCCAACCCTCTAGGTGGTCACAAAGCCCGGAGCTGATCTCCCTGTGCTACGCGGCTGCTTCCCACTAGCTATCTATTTTACGTTTGGTGGTGTATATATGTCCATGCCACTCTGTCACTTTGTCACAGCTTACTCTTCCCCCTCCCCATATCCTCAAGTCCGTTCTCTAGTAGGTCTGTCTTTATTCCTATCTTGCCCCTAGGTTCTCTATGACATTTTTTTCCTCTTAAATTCCCTACATATGTGTTAGCACATGGCATTTGTCTTTCTCTTTCTGACTTAACTTCACTCTGTGTGACAGACTCTAGGTCCATCCACCTCATTACAAATAGCTCAATTTCGTTTCTTTTTAGGGCTGAGTACTATTCCATTGTATATGTGTGCCACATCTTCTTTATCCATTCATGCGATGATGGACACTTAGGTCGTTTCCATCTCCGGGCTATTGTAAATAGAGCTGCGATGAACATTTTGGTACATGACTCTTTTTGAATTATGGTTTTCTCAGGGTATGTGCCCAGTAGTGGGATTGCTGGGTCATATGGTAGTTCTATTTGTCGTTTTTTAAGGAACCTCCATACTGTTCTCCATAGTGGCTGTACCGATTCGCATTCCCAGCAGTAGTGCAAGAGGGTTCCCTGTTCTCCACACCCTCTCCAGCATTTATTGTTTCTAGACTTTTGGATGATGGCCCTTCTGACTGGTGTGAGATGATACCTCATTGTAGTTTTGAGTTGCATTTCTCTACTGATTAATGATGTTGAGCATTCTTTCATGTGTTTGTTGGCAGTCTGTATATCTTCTTTGGAGAAATGTCTATTTAGGTCTTCTGCCCATTTTTGGATTGGGTCGTTTGTTTTTTTGTTATTGAGCTGCATGAGCTGCTTGTAAATTTTGGAGATGAGTCCTTTGTCCGTTGCTTCATGTGAAAATACTTGCTCCCATTCTGAGGGTTGTCTTTTGGTCTTGTTTATGGTTTCCTTTGCTGTGCAAAAGCTTTGAAGTTTCATTAGGCCCCATTTGTTTATTTTTGTTTTTATTTCCATTTCTCTAGTAGGTGGGTCAGAAGGGATCTTGCTGTGATTGATGTCATAGAGTGTTCTGCCTATGGTTTCCTCTAGGAGTTTGATAGTTTCTGGCCTTACATGTAGGTCTTTAATCCATTTTGAGCTTATTTTTGTGTATGGTGTTAGGGAGCGATCTAATCTCATACTTTTACATGTACCTGTCCAGTTTTCCCAGCACCATTTATTGAAGAGGCTGTCCTTTCTCCACTGTACATTCCTGCCTCCTTTATCAAAGGTAAGGTGACCATATGCGCGTGGGTTTATCTCTGGGCTTTCTATGCTGTTCCTTTGATCTGTGTTTCTGGTTTTGTGCCAGTACCATACTGTAGCTTTGTAGTATAGTCTGAAGTCAGGGAGCCTGACTCCTCCAGCTCCGTTTTTCGTTCTCAAGGTTGCTTTGGCTATTCGGGGTCTTTTGTGTTTCCATACAAATTGTGAGATTTTTTGTTCTAGTTCTGTGAAAAATGCCGGTGGTAGTTTGCTAGGGATTGCACTGGATCTGTAGATTGCTTTGGGTAGTAGAGTCATTTTCACAATGTTGATTCTTCCAATCCAGGAACATGGTGTATCTCTCCATCTATTTGTATCATCTTTAATTTCTTTCACCAGTGTCTTATAATTTTCTGCATACAGGTCTTTTGTCTCCTTAGGTAGGTTTATTCCTAGATATTTTATTCTTTTTGTTGCAGTGGTAAACGGGAGTGTTTCCTTGATTTCACTTTCAGGTTTTTCATCATCAGTGTATAGGAATGCCAGAGATTTCTGTGCATTAATTTTGTATCCTGCTGCTTTACCAAATTCATTGATTAGCTCTAGTAGTCTTCTGGGAGCATCTTTAGGATTCTCTATGTATAGTATGATGTCACGTGCAAACAGTGACAGCTTTACCTCTTCTTTTCCGATTTGTATTCCTTTTAATTCTCCTCTGATTGCTGTGGCTAAAACTTCCAAGACTATGTTGAATAAGAGTGGCGAGAGTGGGCAACCTTTACTTGCTCCTCATCTTAGTGGAAATGGTTTCAGTTTTTCACCACTGAGGACGATGTTGGCTGTGGTTTTGTCATACATGGCCTTTATTATGTTGAGGAAAGTTCCCTCCGTGCCTACCTTCTGCAGGGTTTTTATCATAAATGGGTGTTGAATTTTGTCGAAAGCTTTCTCTGCATCTGTTGACGTGAGCATATGGCTTTTCTCCTTGAGGTTGTTAGTGTGGTGTATCACATTGATTGATTTGCGTATGTTGAAGAATCCTTGCATTCCTGGAATAAACCCCCCTGGATCATGGTGTATGATCCTCTTAATGTGCTGCTGGATTCTGTTTGCTAGTAGTTTGTTGAGGAGTTTTGCATCTATGTTTATCAGTGATATTGGCCTGTAGTTTTCTTGCTTTGTGACATCTTTGTCTGGTTTTGGTATCAGGGTGATGGTGGCCTCGTAGAATGAGTTTGGGAGTGTTCCTCCCTCTGCTATATTTTGGAAGAGTTTGAGAAGGATAGGTGTTAACTCTTCCCTAAATGTTTGATAGAATTTGCCTGTGAAGCCATCTGGTCCTGGGCTTTTGTTTGTTAGGAAGATTTTTAATCACAGTTTCAATTTCAGTGCTTGTGATCGGGCTGTTCATATTTTCCATTTCTCCCTGATTCACTCTTGGCAGGTTGTGCATTTCTAAGAATTTGTCCATTTCTTCCAGGTTGTCCATTTTATTGGCATAGAGGTGGTTGTAATCCCTCGTGATCCTGTGTGTATTTCTGCAATATCAGTTGTTACTTCTCCTTTTTCCGTTTTTTTTTTTTTACCTCTTTATTGGAGTATGATTGCTTTATAATGGTGTGTTAGTTTCTGCTTTATAACAAAGTGAATCAGTTATACATATACGTATGTTCCCATATCTCTTCCCTCTTGCGTCTCCCTCCCTCCCACCCTCCCTATCCCAACCCTCTAGGTGGTCACAAAGCCCGGAGCTGATCTCCCTGTGCTACGCGGCTGCTTCCCACTAGCTATCTATTTTACGTTTGGTGGTGTATATATGTCCCATGCCACTCTGTCACTTTGTCACAGCTTACTCTTCCCCCTCCCCATATCCTCAAGTCCGTTCTCTAGTAGGTCTGTCTTTATTCCTATCTTGCCCCTAGGTTCTCTATGACATTTTTTTCCTCTTAAATTCCCTACATATGTGTTAGCACATGGCATTTGTCTTTCTCTTTCTGACTTAACTTCACTCTGTGTGACAGACTCTAGGTCCATCCACCTCATTACAAATAGCTCAATTTCGTTTCTTTTTAGGGCTGAGTACTATTCCATTGTATATGTGTGCCACATCTTCTTTATCCATTCATGCGATGATGGACACTTAGGTCGTTTCCATCTCCGGGCTATTGTAAATAGAGCTGCGATGAACATTTTGGTACATGACTCTTTTTGAATTATGGTTTTCTCAGGGTATGTGCCCAGTAGTGGGATTGCTGGGTCATATGGTAGTTCTATTTGTCGTTTTTTAAGGAACCTCCATACTGTTCTCCATAGTGGCTGTACCGATTCGCATTCCCAGCAGTAGTGCAAGAGGGTTCCCTGTTCTCCACACCCTCTCCAGCATTTATTGTTTCTAGACTTTTGGATGATGGCCCTTCTGACTGGTGTGAGATGATACCTCATTGTAGTTTTGAGTTGCATTTCTCTACTGATTAATGATGTTGAGCATTCTTTCATGTGTTTGTTGGCAGTCTGTATATCTTCTTTGGCGAAATGTCTATTTAGGTCTTCTGCCCATTTTTGGATTGGGTCGTTTGTTTTTTTGTTATTGAGCTGCATGAGCTGCTTGTAAATTTTGGAGATGAGTCCTTTGTCCGTTGCTTCATGTGAAGATACTTGCTCCCATTCTGAGGGTTGTCTTTTGGTCTTGTTTATGGTTTCCTTTGCTGTGCAAAAGCTTTGAAGTTTCATTAGGCCCCATTTGTTTATTTTTGTTTTTATTTCCATTTCTCTAGTAGGTGGGTCAGAAGGGATCTTGCTGTGATTGATGTCATAGAGTGTTCTGCCTATGGTTTCCTCTAGGAGTTTGATAGTTTCTGGCCTTACATGTAGGTCTTTAATCCATTTTGAGCTTATTTTTGTGTGTGGTGTTAGGGAGCGATCTAATCTCATACTTTTACATGTACCTGTCCAGTTTTCCCAGCACCATTTATTGAAGAGGCTGTCCTTTCTCCACTGTACATTCCTGCCTCCTTTATCAAAGGTAAGGTGACCATATGCGCGTGGGTTTATCTCTGGGCTTTCTATGCTGTTCCTTTGATCTGTGTTTCTGGTTTTGTGCCAGTACCATACTGTAGCTTTGTAGTATAGTCTGAAGTCAGGGAGCCTGACTCCTCCAGCTCCGTTTTTCGTTCTCAAGGTTGCTTTGGCTATTCGGGGTCTTTTGTGTTTCCATACAAATTGTGAGATTTTTTGTTCTAGTTCTGTGAAAAATGCCGGTGGTAGTTTGCTAGGGATTGCACTGGATCTGTAGATTGCTTTGGGTAGTAGAGTCATTTTCACAATGTTGATTCTTCCAATCCAGGAACATGGTGTATCTCTCCATCTATTTGTATCATCTTTAATTTCTTTCACCAGTGTCTTATAATTTTCTGCATACAGGTCTTTTGTCTCCTTAGGTAGGTTTATTCCTAGATATTTTATTCTTTTTGTTGCAGTGGTAAACGGGAGTGTTTCCTTGATTTCACTTTCAGGTTTTTCATCATCAGTGTATAGGAATGCCAGAGATTTCTGTGCATTAATTTTGTATCCTGCTGCTTTACCAAATTCATTGATTAGCTCTAGTAGTCTTCTGGGAGCATCTTTAGGATTCTCTATGTATAGTATGATGTCACGTGCAAACAGTGACAGCTTTACCTCTTCTTTTCCGATTTGTATTCCTTTTAATTCTCCTCTGATTGCTGTGGCTAAAACTTCCAAGACTATGTTGAATAAGAGTGGCGAGAGTGGGCAACCTTTACTTGCTCCTCATCTTAGTGGAAATGGTTTCAGTTTTTCACCACTGAGGACGATGTTGGCTGTGGTTTTGTCATACATGGCCTTTATTATGTTGAGGAAAGTTCCCTCCGTGCCTACCTTCTGCAGGGTTTTTATCATAAATGGGTGTTGAATTTTGTCGAAAGCTTTCTCTGCATCTGTTGACGTGAGCATATGGCTTTTCTCCTTGAGGTTGTTAGTGTGGTGTATCACATTGATTGATTTGCGTATGTTGAAGAATCCTTGCATTCCTGGAATAAACCCCCCTGGATCATGGTGTATGATCCTCTTAATGTGCTGCTGGATTCTGTTTGCTAGTAGTTTGTTGAGGAGTTTTGCATCTATGTTTATCAGTGGTATTGGCCTGTAGTTTTCTTGCTTTGTGACATCTTTGTCTGGTTTTGGTATCAGGGTGATGGTGGCCTCGTAGAATGAGTTTGGGAGTGTTCCTCCCTCTGCTATATTTTGGAAGAGTTTGAGAAGGATAGGTGTTAACTCTTCCCTAAATGTTTGATAGAATTTGCCTGTGAAGCCATCTGGTCCTGAGCTTTTGTTTGTTAGGAAGATTTTTAATCACAGTTTCAATTTCAGTGCTTGTGATCGGGCTGTTCATATTTTCCATTTCTCCCTGATTCACTCTTGGCAGGTTGTGCATTTCTAAGAATTTGTCCATTTCTTCCAGGTTGTCCATTTTATTGGCATAGAGGTGGTTGTAATCCCTCGTGATCCTGTGTGTATTTCTGCAATATCAGTTGTTACTTCTCCTTTTTCCGTTTTTTTTTTTTTTTTGCCTCTTTATTGGAGTATGATTGCTTTATAATGGTGTGTTAGTTTCTGCTTTATAACAAAGTGAATCAGTTATACATATACGTATGTTCCCATATCTCTTCCCTCTTGCGTCTCCCTCCCTCCCACCCTCCCTATCCCAACCCTCTAGGTGGTCACAAAGCCCGGAGCTGATCTCCCTGTGCTACGCGGCTGCTTCCCACTAGCTATCTATTTTACGTTTGGTGGTGTATATATGTCCATGCCACTCTGTCACTTTGTCACAGCTTACTCTTCCCCCTCCCCATATCCTCAAGTCCGTTCTCTAGTAGGTCTGTCTTTATTCCTATCTTGCCCCTAGGTTCTCTATGACATTTTTTTCCTCTTAAATTCCCTACATATGTGTTAGCACATGGCATTTGTCTTTCTCTTTCTGACTTAACTTCACTCTGTGTGACAGACTCTAGGTCCATCCACCTCATTACAAATAGCTCAATTTCGTTTCTTTTTAGGGCTGAGTACTATTCCATTGTATATGTGTGCCACATCTTCTTTATCCATTCATGCGATGATGGACACTTAGGTCGTTTCCATCTCCGGGCTATTGTAAATAGAGCTGCGATGAACATTTTGGTACATGACTCTTTTTGAATTATGGTTTTCTCAGGGTATGTGCCCAGTAGTGGGATTGCTGGGTCATATGGTAGTTCTATTTGTCGTTTTTTAAGGAACCTCCATACTGTTCTCCATAGTGGCTGTACCGATTCGCATTCCCAGCAGTAGTGCAAGAGGGTTCCCTGTTCTCCACACCCTCTCCAGCATTTATTGTTTCTAGACTTTTGGATGATGGCCCTTCTGACTGGTGTGAGATGATACCTCATTGTAGTTTTGAGTTGCATTTCTCTACTGATTAATGATGTTGAGCATTCTTTCATGTGTTTGTTGGCAGTCTGTATATCTTCTTTGGAGAAATGTCTATTTAGGTCTTCTGCCCATTTTTGGATTGGGTCGTTTGTTTTTTTGTTATTGAGCTGCATGAGCTGCTTGTAAATTTTGGAGATGAGTCCTTTGTCCGTTGCTTCATGTGAAGATACTTGCTCCCATTCTGAGGGTTGTCTTTTGGTCTTGTTTATGGTTTCCTTTGCTGTGCAAAAGCTTTGAAGTTTCATTAGGCCCCATTTGTTTATTTTTGTTTTTATTTCCATTTCTCTAGTAGGTGGGTCAGAAGGGATCTTGCTGTGATTGATGTCATAGAGTGTTCTGCCTATGGTTTCCTCTAGGAGTTTGATAGTTTCTGGCCTTACATGTAGGTCTTTAATCCATTTTGAGCTTATTTTTGTGTATGGTGTTAGGGAGCGATCTAATCTCATACTTTTACATGTACCTGTCCAGTTTTCCCAGCACCATTTATTGAAGAGGCTGTCCTTTCTCCACTGTACATTCCTGCCTCCTTTATCAAAGGTAAGGTGACCATATGCGCGTGGGTTTATCTCTGGGCTTTCTATGCTGTTCCTTTGATCTGTGTTTCTGGTTTTGTGCCAGTACCATACTGTAGCTTTGTAGTATAGTCTGAAGTCAGGGAGCCTGACTCCTCCAGCTCCGTTTTTCGTTCTCAAGGTTGCTTTGGCTATTCGGGGTCTTTTGTGTTTCCATACAAATTGTGAGATTTTTTGTTCTAGTTCTGTGAAAAATGCCGGTGGTAGTTTGCTAGGGATTGCACTGGATCTGTAGATTGCTTTGGGTAGTAGAGTCATTTTCACAATGTTGATTCTTCCAATCCAGGAACATGGTGTATCTCTCCATCTATTTGTATCATCTTTAATTTCTTTCACCAGTGTCTTATAATTTTCTGCATACAGGTCTTTTGTCTCCTTAGGTAGGTTTATTCCTAGATATTTTATTCTTTTTGTTGCAGTGGTAAACGGGAGTGTTTCCTTGATTTCACTTTCAGGTTTTTCATCATCAGTGTATAGGAATGCCAGAGATTTCTGTGCATTAATTTTGTATCCTGCTGCTTTACCAAATTCATTGATTAGCTCTAGTAGTCTTCTGGGAGCATCTTTAGGATTCTCTATGTATAGTATGATGTCACGTGCAAACAGTGACAGCTTTACCTCTTCTTTTCCGATTTGTATTCCTTTTAATTCTCCTCTGATTGCTGTGGCTAAAACTTCCAAGACTATGTTGAATAAGAGTGGCGAGAGTGGGCAACCTTTACTTGCTCCTCATCTTAGTGGAAATGGTTTCAGTTTTTCACCACTGAGGACGATGTTGGCTGTGGTTTTGTCATACATGGCCTTTATTATGTTGAGGAAAGTTCCCTCCGTGCCTACCTTCTGCAGGGTTTTTATCATAAATGGGTGTTGAATTTTGTCGAAAGCTTTCTCTGCATCTGTTGACGTGAGCATATGGCTTTTCTCCTTGAGGTTGTTAGTGTGGTGTATCACATTGATTGATTTGCGTATGTTGAAGAATCCTTGCATTCCTGGAATAAACCCCCCTGGATCATGGTGTATGATCCTCTTAATGTGCTGCTGGATTCTGTTTGCTAGTAGTTTGTTGAGGAGTTTTGCATCTATGTTTATCAGTGGTATTGGCCTGTAGTTTTCTTGCTTTGTGACATCTTTGTCTGGTTTTGGTATCAGGGTGATGGTGGCCTCGTAGAATGAGTTTGGGAGTGTTCCTCCCTCTGCTATATTTTGGAAGAGTTTGAGAAGGATAGGTGTTAACTCTTCCCTAAATGTTTGATAGAATTTGCCTGTGAAGCCATCTGGTCCTGGGCTTTTGTTTGTTAGGAAGATTTTTAATCACAGTTTCAATTTCAGTGCTTGTGATCGGGCTGTTCATATTTTCCATTTCTCCCTGATTCACTCTTGGCAGGTTGTGCATTTCTAAGAATTTGTCCATTTCTTCCAGGTTGTCCATTTTATTGGCATAGAGGTGGTTGTAATCCCTCGTGATCCTGTGTGTATTTCTGCAATATCAGTTGTTACTTCTCCTTTTTCCGTTTTTTTTTTTTTTTTGCCTCTTTATTGGAGTATGATTGCTTTATAATGGTGTGTTAGTTTCTGCTTTATAACAAAGTGAATCAGTTATACATATACGTATGTTCCCATATCTCTTCCCTCTTGCGTCTCCCTCCCTCCCACCCTCCCTATCCCAACCCTCTAGGTGGTCACAAAGCCCGGAGCTGATCTCCCTGTGCTACGCGGCTGCTTCCCACTAGCTATCTATTTTACGTTTGGTGGTGTATATATGTCCATGCCACTCTGTCACTTTGTCACAGCTTACTCTTCCCCCTCCCCATATCCTCAAGTCCGTTCTCTAGTAGGTCTGTCTTTATTCCTATCTTGCCCCTAGGTTCTCTATGACATTTTTTTCCTCTTAAATTCCCTACATATGTGTTAGCACATGGCATTTGTCTTTCTCTTTCTGACTTAACTTCACTCTGTGTGACAGACTCTAGGTCCATCCACCTTATTACAAATAGCTCAATTTCGTTTCTTTTTAGGGCTGAGTACTATTCCATTGTATATGTGTGCCACATCTTCTTTATCCATTCATGCGATGATGGACACTTAGGTCGTTTCCATCTCCGGGCTATTGTAAATAGAGCTGCGATGAACATTTTGGTACATGACTCTTTTTGAATTATGGTTTTCTCAGGGTATGTGCCCAGTAGTGGGATTGCTGGGTCATATGGTAGTTCTATTTGTCGTTTTTTAAGGAACCTCCATACTGTTCTCCATAGTGGCTGTACCGATTCGCATTCCCAGCAGTAGTGCAAGAGGGTTCCCTGTTCTCCACACCCTCTCCAGCATTTATTGTTTCTAGACTTTTGGATGATGGCCCTTCTGACTGGTGTGAGATGATACCTCATTGTAGTTTTGAGTTGCATTTCTCTACTGATTAATGATGTTGAGCATTCTTTCATGTGTTTGTTGGCAGTCTGTATATCTTCTTTGGCGAAATGTCTATTTAGGTCTTCTGCCCATTTTTGGATTGGGTCGTTTGTTTTTTTGTTATTGAGCTGCATGAGCTGCTTGTAAATTTTGGAGATGAGTCCTTTGTCCGTTGCTTCATGTGAAGATACTTGCTCCCATTCTGAGGGTTGTCTTTTGGTCTTGTTTATGGTTTCCTTTGCTGTGCAAAAGCTTTGAAGTTTCATTAGGCCCCATTTGTTTATTTTTGTTTTTATTTCCATTTCTCTAGTAGGTGGGTCAGAAGGGATCTTGCTGTGATTGATGTCATAGAGTGTTCTGCCTATGGTTTCCTCTAGGAGTTTGATAGTTTCTGGCCTTACATGTAGGTCTTTAATCCATTTTGAGCTTATTTTTGTGTATGGTGTTAGGGAGCGATCTAATCTCATACTTTTACATGTACCTGTCCAGTTTTCCCAGCACCATTTATTGAAGAGGCTGTCCTTTCTCCACTGTACATTCCTGCCTCCTTTATCAAAGGTAAGGTGACCATATGCGCGTGGGTTTATCTCTGGGCTTTCTATGCTGTTCCTTTGATCTGTGTTTCTGGTTTTGTGCCAGTACCATACTGTAGCTTTGTAGTATAGTCTGAAGTCAGGGAGCCTGACTCCTCCAGCTCCGTTTTTCGTTCTCAAGGTTGCTTTGGCTATTCGGGGTCTTTTGTGTTTCCATACAAATTGTGAGATTTTTTGTTCTAGTTCTGTGAAAAATGCCGGTGGTAGTTTGCTAGGGATTGCACTGGATCTGTAGATTGCTTTGGGTAGTAGAGTCATTTTCACAATGTTGATTCTTCCAATCCAGGAACATGGTGTATCTCTCCATCTATTTGTATCATCTTTAATTTCTTTCACCAGTGTCTTATAATTTTCTGCATACAGGTCTTTTGTCTCCTTAGGTAGGTTTATTCCTAGATATTTTATTCTTTTTGTTGCAGTGGTAAACGGGAGTGTTTCCTTGATTTCACTTTCAGGTTTTTCATCATCGGTGTATAGGAATGCCAGAGATTTCTGTGCATTAATTTTGTATCCTGCTGCTTTACCAAATTCATTGATTAGCTCTAGTAGTCTTCTGGGAGCATCTTTAGGATTCTCTATGTATAGTATGATGTCACGTGCAAACAGTGACAGCTTTACCTCTTCTTTTCCGATTTGTATTCCTTTTAATTCTCCTCTGATTGCTGTGGCTAAAACTTCCAAGACTATGTTGAATAAGAGTGGCGAGAGTGGGCAACCTTTACTTGCTCCTCATCTTAGTGGAAATGGTTTCAGTTTTTCACCACTGAGGACGATGTTGGCTGTGGTTTTGTCATACATGGCCTTTATTATGTTGAGGAAAGTTCCCTCCGTGCCTACCTTCTGCAGGGTTTTTATCATAAATGGGTGTTGAATTTTGTCGAAAGCTTTCTCTGCATCTGTTGACGTGAGCATATGGCTTTTCTCCTTGAGGTTGTTAGTGTGGTGTATCACATTGATTGATTTGCGTATGTTGAAGAATCCTTGCATTCCTGGAATAAACCCCCCTGGATCATGGTGTATGATCCTCTTAATGTGCTGCTGGATTCTGTTTGCTAGTAGTTTGTTGAGGAGTTTTGCATCTATGTTTATCAGTGGTATTGGCCTGTAGTTTTCTTGCTTTGTGACATCTTTGTCTGGTTTTGGTATCAGGGTGATGGTGGCCTCGTAGAATGAGTTTGGGAGTGTTCCTCCCTCTGCTATATTTTGGAAGAGTTTGAGAAGGATAGGTGTTAACTCTTCCCTAAATGTTTGATAGAATTTGCCTGTGAAGCCATCTGGTCCTGAGCTTTTGTTTGTTAGGAAGATTTTTAATCACAGTTTCAATTTCAGTGCTTGTGATCGGGCTGTTCATATTTTCCATTTCTCCCTGATTCACTCTTGGCAGGTTGTGCATTTCTAAGAATTTGTCCATTTCTTCCAGGTTGTCCATTTTATTGGCATAGAGGTGGTTGTAATCCCTCGTGATCCTGTGTGTATTTCTGCAATATCAGTTGTTACTTCTCCTTTTTCCGTTTTTTTTTTTTTTTGCCTCTTTATTGGAGTATGATTGCTTTATAATGGTGTGTTAGTTTCTGCTTTATAACAAAGTGAATCAGTTATACATATACGTATGTTCCCATATCTCTTCCCTCTTGCGTCTCCCTCCCTCCCACCCTCCCTATCCCAACCCTCTAGGTGGTCACAAAGCCCGGAGCTGATCTCCCTGTGCTACGCGGCTGCTTCCCACTAGCTATCTATTTTACGTTTGGTGGTGTATATATGTCCATGCCACTCTGTCACTTTGTCACAGCTTACTCTTCCCCCTCCCCATATCCTCAAGTCCGTTCTCTAGTAGGTCTGTCTTTATTCCTATCTTGCCCCTAGGTTCTCTATGACATTTTTTTCCTCTTAAATTCCCTACATATGTGTTAGCACATGGCATTTGTCTTTCTCTTTCTGACTTAACTTCACTCTGTGTGACAGACTCTAGGTCCATCCACCTCATTACAAATAGCTCAATTTCGTTTCTTTTTAGGGCTGAGTACTATTCCATTGTATATGTGTGCCACATCTTCTTTATCCATTCATGCGATGATGGACACTTAGGTCGTTTCCATCTCCGGGCTATTGTAAATAGAGCTGCGATGAACATTTTGGTACATGACTCTTTTTGAATTATGGTTTTCTCAGGGTATGTGCCCAGTAGTGGGATTGCTGGGTCATATGGTAGTTCTATTTGTCGTTTTTTAAGGAACCTCCATACTGTTCTCCATAGTGGCTGTACCGATTCGCATTCCCAGCAGTAGTGCAAGAGGGTTCCCTGTTCTCCACACCCTCTCCAGCATTTATTGTTTCTAGACTTTTGGATGATGGCCCTTCTGACTGGTGTGAGATGATACCTCATTGTAGTTTTGAGTTGCATTTCTCTACTGATTAATGATGTTGAGCATTCTTTCATGTGTTTGTTGGCAGTCTGTATATCTTCTTTGGCGAAATGTCTATTTAGGTCTTCTGCCCATTTTTGGATTGGGTCGTTTGTTTTTTTGTTATTGAGCTGCATGAGCTGCTTGTAAATTTTGGAGATGAGTCCTTTGTCCGTTGCTTCATGTGAAGATACTTGCTCCCATTCTGAGGGTTGTCTTTTGGTCTTGTTTATGGTTTCCTTTGCTGTGCAAAAGCTTTGAAGTTTCATTAGGCCCCATTTGTTTATTTTTGTTTTTATTTCCATTTCTCTAGTAGGTGGGTCAGAAGGGATCTTGCTGTGATTGATGTCATAGAGTGTTCTGCCTATGGTTTCCTCTAGGAGTTTGATAGTTTCTGGCCTTACATGTAGGTCTTTAATCCATTTTGAGCTTATTTTTGTGTATGGTGTTAGGGAGCGATCTAATCTCATACTTTTACATGTACCTGTCCAGTTTTCCCAGCACCATTTATTGAAGAGGCTGTCCTTTCTCCACTGTACATTCCTGCCTCCTTTATCAAAGGTAAGGTGACCATATGCGCGTGGGTTTATCTCTGGGCTTTCTATGCTGTTCCTTTGATCTGTGTTTCTGGTTTTGTGCCAGTACCATACTGTAGCTTTGTAGTATAGTCTGAAGTCAGGGAGCCTGACTCCTCCAGCTCCGTTTTTCGTTCTCAAGGTTGCTTTGGCTATTCGGGGTCTTTTGTGTTTCCATACAAATTGTGAGATTTTTTGTTCTAGTTCTGTGAAAAATGCCGGTGGTAGTTTGCTAGGGATTGCACTGGATCTGTAGATTGCTTTGGGTAGTAGAGTCATTTTCACAATGTTGATTCTTCCAATCCAGGAACATGGTGTATCTCTCCATCTATTTGTATCATCTTTAATTTCTTTCACCAGTGTCTTATAATTTTCTGCATACAGGTCTTTTGTCTCCTTAGGTAGGTTTATTCCTAGATATTTTATTCTTTTTGTTGCAGTGGTAAACGGGAGTGTTTCCTTGATTTCACTTTCAGGTTTTTCATCATCGGTGTATAGGAATGCCAGAGATTTCTGTGCATTAATTTTGTATCCTGCTGCTTTACCAAATTCATTGATTAGCTCTAGTAGTCTTCTGGGAGCATCTTTAGGATTCTCTATGTATAGTATGATGTCACGTGCAAACAGTGACAGCTTTACCTCTTCTTTTCCGATTTGTATTCCTTTTAATTCTCCTCTGATTGCTGTGGCTAAAACTTCCAAGACTATGTTGAATAAGAGTGGCGAGAGTGGGCAACCTTTACTTGCTCCTCATCTTAGTGGAAATGGTTTCAGTTTTTCACCACTGAGGACGATGTTGGCTGTGGTTTTGTCATACATGGCCTTTATTATGTTGAGGAAAGTTCCCTCCGTGCCTACCTTCTGCAGGGTTTTTATCATAAATGGGTGTTGAATTTTGTCGAAAGCTTTCTCTGCATCTGTTGACGTGAGCATATGGCTTTTCTCCTTGAGGTTGTTAGTGTGGTGTATCACATTGATTGATTTGCGTATGTTGAAGAATCCTTGCATTCCTGGAATAAACCCCCCTGGATCATGGTGTATGATCCTCTTAATGTGCTGCTGGATTCTGTTTGCTAGTAGTTTGTTGAGGAGTTTTGCATCTATGTTTATCAGTGGTATTGGCCTGTAGTTTTCTTGCTTTGTGACATCTTTGTCTGGTTTTGGTATCAGGGTGATGGTGGCCTCGTAGAATGAGTTTGGGAGTGTTCCTCCCTCTGCTATATTTTGGAAGAGTTTGAGAAGGATAGGTGTTAACTCTTCCCTAAATGTTTGATAGAATTTGCCTGTGAAGCCATCTGGTCCTGGGCTTTTGTTTGTTAGGAAGATTTTTAATCACAGTTTCAATTTCAGTGCTTGTGATCGGGCTGTTCATATTTTCCATTTCTCCCTGATTCACTCTTGGCAGGTTGTGCATTTCTAAGAATTTGTCCATTTCTTCCAGGTTGTCCATTTTATTGGCATAGAGGTGGTTGTAATCCCTCGTGATCCTGTGTGTATTTCTGCAATATCAGTTGTTACTTCTCCTTTTTCCGTTTTTTTTTTTTTTTGCCTCTTTATTGGAGTATGATTGCTTTATAATGGTGTGTTAGTTTCTGCTTTATAACAAAGTGAATCAGTTATACATATACGTATGTTCCCATATCTCTTCCCTCTTGCGTCTCCCTCCCTCCCACCCTCCCTATCCCAACCCTCTAGGTGGTCACAAAGCCCGGAGCTGATCTCCCTGTGCTACGCGGCTGCTTCCCACTAGCTATCTATTTTACGTTTGGTGGTGTATATATGTCCATGCCACTCTGTCACTTTGTCACAGCTTACTCTTCCCCCTCCCCATATCCTCAAGTCCGTTCTCTAGTAGGTCTGTCTTTATTCCTATCTTGCCCCTAGGTTCTCTATGACATTTTTTTCCTCTTAAATTCCCTACATATGTGTTAGCACATGGCATTTGTCTTTCTCTTTCTGACTTAACTTCACTCTGTGTGACAGACTCTAGGTCCATCCACCTCATTACAAATAGCTCAATTTCGTTTCTTTTTAGGGCTGAGTACTATTCCATTGTATATGTGTGCCACATCTTCTTTATCCATTCATGCGATGATGGACACTTAGGTCGTTTCCATCTCCGGGCTATTGTAAATAGAGCTGCGATGAACATTTTGGTACATGACTCTTTTTGAATTATGGTTTTCTCAGGGTATGTGCCCAGTAGTGGGATTGCTGGGTCATATGGTAGTTCTATTTGTCGTTTTTTAAGGAACCTCCATACTGTTCTCCATAGTGGCTGTACCGATTCGCATTCCCAGCAGTAGTGCAAGAGGGTTCCCTGTTCTCCACACCCTCTCCAGCATTTATTGTTTCTAGACTTTTGGATGATGGCCCTTCTGACTGGTGTGAGATGATACCTCATTGTAGTTTTGAGTTGCATTTCTCTACTGATTAATGATGTTGAGCATTCTTTCATGTGTTTGTTGGCAGTCTGTATATCTTCTTTGGAGAAATGTCTATTTAGGTCTTCTGCCCATTTTTGGATTGGGTCGTTTGTTTTTTTGTTATTGAGCTGCATGAGCTGCTTGTAAATTTTGGAGATGAGTCCTTTGTCCGTTGCTTCATGTGAAGATACTTGCTCCCATTCTGAGGGTTGTCTTTTGGTCTTGTTTATGGTTTCCTTTGCTGTGCAAAAGCTTTGAAGTTTCATTAGGCCCCATTTGTTTATTTTTGTTTTTATTTCCATTTCTCTAGTAGGTGGGTCAGAAGGGATCTTGCTGTGATTGATGTCATAGAGTGTTCTGCCTATGGTTTCCTCTAGGAGTTTGATAGTTTCTGGCCTTACATGTAGGTCTTTAATCCATTTTGAGCTTATTTTTGTGTATGGTGTTAGGGAGCGATCTAATCTCATACTTTTACATGTACCTGTCCAGTTTTCCCAGCACCATTTATTGAAGAGGCTGTCCTTTCTCCACTGTACATTCCTGCCTCCTTTATCAAAGGTAAGGTGACCATATGCGCGTGGGTTTATCTCTGGGCTTTCTATGCTGTTCCTTTGATCTGTGTTTCTGGTTTTGTGCCAGTACCATACTGTAGCTTTGTAGTATAGTCTGAAGTCAGGGAGCCTGACTCCTCCAGCTCCGTTTTTCGTTCTCAAGGTTGCTTTGGCTATTCGGGGTCTTTTGTGTTTCCATACAAATTGTGAGATTTTTTGTTCTAGTTCTGTGAAAAATGCCGGTGGTAGTTTGCTAGGGATTGCACTGGATCTGTAGATTGCTTTGGGTAGTAGAGTCATTTTCACAATGTTGATTCTTCCAATCCAGGAACATGGTGTATCTCTCCATCTATTTGTATCATCTTTAATTTCTTTCACCAGTGTCTTATAATTTTCTGCATACAGGTCTTTTGTCTCCTTAGGTAGGTTTATTCCTAGATATTTTATTCTTTTTGTTGCAGTGGTAAACGGGAGTGTTTCCTTGATTTCACTTTCAGGTTTTTCATCATCGGTGTATAGGAATGCCAGAGATTTCTGTGCATTAATTTTGTATCCTGCTGCTTTACCAAATTCATTGATTAGCTCTAGTAGTCTTCTGGGAGCATCTTTAGGATTCTCTATGTATAGTATGCTGTCACGTGCAAACAGTGACAGCTTTACCTCTTCTTTTCCGATTTGTATTCCTTTTAATTCTCCTCTGATTGCTGTGGCTAAAACTTCCAAGACTATGTTGAATAAGAGTGGCGAGAGTGGGCAACCTTTACTTGCTCCTCATCTTAGTGGAAATGGTTTCAGTTTTTCACCACTGAGGACGATGTTGGCTGTGGTTTTGTCATACATGGCCTTTATTATGTTGAGGAAAGTTCCCTCCGTGCCTACCTTCTGCAGGGTTTTTATCATAAATGGGTGTTGAATTTTGTCGAAAGCTTTCTCTGCATCTGTTGACGTGAGCATATGGCTTTTCTCCTTGAGGTTGTTAGTGTGGTGTATCACATTGATTGATTTGCGTATGTTGAAGAATCCTTGCATTCCTGGAATAAACCCCCCTGGATCATGGTGTATGATCCTCTTAATGTGCTGCTGGATTCTGTTTGCTAGTAGTTTGTTGAGGAGTTTTGCATCTATGTTTATCAGTGGTATTGGCCTGTAGTTTTCTTGCTTTGTGACATCTTTGTCTGGTTTTGGTATCAGGGTGATGGTGGCCTCGTAGAATGAGTTTGGGAGTGTTCCTCCCTCTGCTATATTTTGGAAGAGTTTGAGAAGGATAGGTGTTAACTCTTCCCTAAATGTTTGATAGAATTTGCCTGTGAAGCCATCTGGTCCTGGGCTTTTGTTTGTTAGGAAGATTTTTAATCACAGTTTCAATTTCAGTGCTTGTGATCGGGCTGTTCATATTTTCCATTTCTCCCTGATTCACTCTTGGCAGGTTGTGCATTTCTAAGAATTTGTCCATTTCTTCCAGGTTGTCCATTTTATTGGCATAGAGGTGGTTGTAATCCCTCGTGATCCTGTGTGTATTTCTGCAATATCAGTTGTTACTTCTCCTTTTTCCGTTTTTTTTTTTTTTACCTCTTTATTGGAGTATGATTGCTTTATAATGGTGTGTTAGTTTCTGCTTTATAACAAAGTGAATCAGTTATACATATACGTATGTTCCCATATCTCTTCCCTCTTGCGTCTCCCTCCCTCCCACCCTCCCTATCCCAACCCTCTAGGTGGTCACAAAGCCCGGAGCTGATCTCCCTGTGCTACGCGGCTGCTTCCCACTAGCTATCTATTTTACGTTTGGTGGTGTATATATGTCCATGCCACTCTGTCACTTTGTCACAGCTTACTCTTCCCCCTCCCCATATCCTCAAGTCCGTTCTCTAGTAGGTCTGTCTTTATTCCTATCTTGCCCCTAGGTTCTCTATGACATTTTTTTCCTCTTAAATTCCCTACATATGTGTTAGCACATGGCATTTGTCTTTCTCTTTCTGACTTAACTTCACTCTGTGTGACAGACTCTAGGTCCATCCACCTCATTACAAATAGCTCAATTTCGTTTCTTTTTAGGGCTGAGTACTATTCCATTGTATATGTGTGCCACATCTTCTTTATCCATTCATGCGATGATGGACACTTAGGTCGTTTCCATCTCCGGGCTATTGTAAATAGAGCTGCGATGAACATTTTGGTACATGACTCTTTTTGAATTATGGTTTTCTCAGGGTATGTGCCCAGTAGTGGGATTGCTGGGTCATATGGTAGTTCTATTTGTCGTTTTTTAAGGAACCTCCATACTGTTCTCCATAGTGGCTGTACCGATTCGCATTCCCAGCAGTAGTGCAAGAGGGTTCCCTGTTCTCCACACCCTCTCCAGCATTTATTGTTTCTAGATTTTTGGATGATGGCCCTTCTGACTGGTGTGAGATGATACCTCATTGTAGTTTTGAGTTGCATTTCTCTACTGATTAATGATGTTGAGCATTCTTTCATGTGTTTGTTGGCAGTCTGTATATCTTCTTTGGAGAAATGTCTATTTAGGTCTTCTGCCCATTTTTGGATTGGGTCGTTTGTTTTTTTGTTATTGAGCTGCATGAGCTGCTTGTAAATTTTGGAGATGAGTCCTTTGTCCGTTGCTTCATGTGAAGATACTTGCTCCCATTCTGAGGGTTGTCTTTTGGTCTTGTTTATGGTTTCCTTTGCTGTGCAAAAGCTTTGAAGTTTCATTAGGCCCCATTTGTTTATTTTTGTTTTTATTTCCATTTCTCTAGTAGGTGGGTCAGAAGGGATCTTGCTGTGATTGATGTCATAGAGTGTTCTGCCTATGGTTTCCTCTAGGAGTTTGATAGTTTCTGGCCTTACATGTAGGTCTTTAATCCATTTTGAGCTTATTTTTGTGTATGGTGTTAGGGAGCGATCTAATCTCATACTTTTACATGTACCTGTCCAGTTTTCCCAGCACCATTTATTGAAGAGACTGTCCTTTCTCCACTGTACATTCCTGCCTCCTTTATCAAAGGTAAGGTGACCATATGCGCGTGGGTTTATCTCTGGGCTTTCTATGCTGTTCCTTTGATCTGTGTTTCTGGTTTTGTGCCAGTACCATACTGTAGCTTTGTAGTATAGTCTGAAGTCAGGGAGCCTGACTCCTCCAGCTCCGTTTTTCGTTCTCAAGGTTGCTTTGGCTATTCGGGGTCTTTTGTGTTTCCATACAAATTGTGAGATTTTTTGTTCTAGTTCTGTGAAAAATGCCGGTGGTAGTTTGCTAGGGATTGCACTGGATCTGTAGATTGCTTTGGGTAGTAGAGTCATTTTCACAATGTTGATTCTTCCAATCCAGGAACATGGTGTATCTCTCCATCTATTTGTATCATCTTTAATTTCTTTCACCAGTGTCTTATAATTTTCTGCATACAGGTCTTTTGTCTCCTTAGGTAGGTTTATTCCTAGATATTTTATTCTTTTTGTTGCAGTGGTAAACGGGAGTGTTTCCTTGATTTCACTTTCAGGTTTTTCATCATCAGTGTATAGGAATGCCAGAGATTTCTGTGCATTAATTTTGTATCCTGCTGCTTTACCAAATTCATTGATTAGCTCTAGTAGTCTTCTGGGAGCATCTTTAGGATTCTCTATGTATAGTATGATGTCACGTGCAAACAGTGACAGCTTTACCTCTTCTTTTCCGATTTGTATTCCTTTTAATTCTCCTCTGATTGCTGTGGCTAAAACTTCCAAGACTATGTTGAATAAGAGTGGCGAGAGTGGGCAACCTTTACTTGCTCCTCATCTTAGTGGAAATGGTTTCAGTTTTTCACCACTGAGGACGATGTTGGCTGTGGTTTTGTCATACATGGCCTTTATTATGTTGAGGAAAGTTCCCTCCGTGCCTACCTTCTGCAGGGTTTTTATCATAAATGGGTGTTGAATTTTGTCGAAAGCTTTCTCTGCATCTGTTGACGTGAGCATATGGCTTTTCTCCTTGAGGTTGTTAGTGTGGTGTATCACATTGATTGATTTGCGTATGTTGAAGAATCCTTGCATTCCTGGAATAAACCCCCCTGGATCATGGTGTATGATCCTCTTAATGTGCTGCTGGATTCTGTTTGCTAGTAGTTTGTTGAGGAGTTTTGCATCTATGTTTATCAGTGATATTGGCCTGTAGTTTTCTTGCTTTGTGACATCTTTGTCTGGTTTTGGTATCAGGGTGATGGTGGCCTCGTAGAATGAGTTTGGGAGTGTTCCTCCCTCTGCTATATTTTGGAAGAGTTTGAGAAGGATAGGTGTTAACTCTTCCCTAAATGTTTGATAGAATTTGCCTGTGAAGCCATCTGGTCCTGGGCTTTTGTTTGTTAGGAAGATTTTTAATCACAGTTTCAATTTCAGTGCTTGTGATCGGGCTGTTCATATTTTCCATTTCTCCCTGATTCACTCTTGGCAGGTTGTGCATTTCTAAGAATTTGTCCATTTCTTCCAGGTTGTCCATTTTATTGGCATAGAGGTGGTTGTAATCCCTCGTGATCCTGTGTGTATTTCTGCAATATCAGTTGTTACTTCTCCTTTTTCCGTTTTTTTTTTTTTTACCTCTTTATTGGAGTATGATTGCTTTATAATGGTGTGTTAGTTTCTGCTTTATAACAAAGTGAATCAGTTATACATATACGTATGTTCCCATATCTCTTCCCTCTTGCGTCTCCCTCCCTCCCACCCTCCCTATCCCAACCCTCTAGGTGGTCACAAAGCCCGGAGCTGATCTCCCTGTGCTACGCGGCTGCTTCCCACTAGCTATCTATTTTACGTTTGGTGGTGTATATATGTCCATGCCACTCTGTCACTTTGTCACAGCTTACTCTTCCCCCTCCCCATATCCTCAAGTCCGTTCTCTAGTAGGTCTGTCTTTATTCCTATCTTGCCCCTAGGTTCTCTATGACATTTTTTTCCTCTTAAATTCCCTACATATGTGTTAGCACATGGCATTTGTCTTTCTCTTTCTGACTTAACTTCACTCTGTGTGACAGACTCTAGGTCCATCCACCTCATTACAAATAGCTCAATTTCGTTTCTTTTTAGGGCTGAGTACTATTCCATTGTATATGTGTGCCACATCTTCTTTATCCATTCATGCGATGATGGACACTTAGGTCGTTTCCATCTCCGGGCTATTGTAAATAGAGCTGCGATGAACATTTTGGTACATGACTCTTTTTGAATTATGGTTTTCTCAGGGTATGTGCCCAGTAGTGGGATTGCTGGGTCATATGGTAGTTCTATTTGTCGTTTTTTAAGGAACCTCCATACTGTTCTCCATAGTGGCTGTACCGATTCGCATTCCCAGCAGTAGTGCAAGAGGGTTCCCTGTTCTCCACACCCTCTCCAGCATTTATTGTTTCTAGATTTTTGGATGATGGCCCTTCTGACTGGTGTGAGATGATACCTCATTGTAGTTTTGAGTTGCATTTCTCTACTGATTAATGATGTTGAGCATTCTTTCATGTGTTTGTTGGCAGTCTGTATATCTTCTTTGGAGAAATGTCTATTTAGGTCTTCTGCCCATTTTTGGATTGGGTCGTTTGTTTTTTTGTTATTGAGCTGCATGAGCTGCTTGTAAATTTTGGAGATGAGTCCTTTGTCCGTTGCTTCATGTGAAGATACTTGCTCCCATTCTGAGGGTTGTCTTTTGGTCTTGTTTATGGTTTCCTTTGCTGTGCAAAAGCTTTGAAGTTTCATTAGGCCCCATTTGTTTATTTTTGTTTTTATTTCCATTTCTCTAGTAGGTGGGTCAGAAGGGATCTTGCTGTGATTGATGTCATAGAGTGTTCTGCCTATGGTTTCCTCTAGGAGTTTGATAGTTTCTGGCCTTACATGTAGGTCTTTAATCCATTTTGAGCTTATTTTTGTGTATGGTGTTAGGGAGCGATCTAATCTCATACTTTTACATGTACCTGTCCAGTTTTCCCAGCACCATTTATTGAAGAGACTGTCCTTTCTCCACTGTACATTCCTGCCTCCTTTATCAAAGGTAAGGTGACCATATGCGCGTGGGTTTATCTCTGGGCTTTCTATGCTGTTCCTTTGATCTGTGTTTCTGGTTTTGTGCCAGTACCATACTGTAGCTTTGTAGTATAGTCTGAAGTCAGGGAGCCTGACTCCTCCAGCTCCGTTTTTCGTTCTCAAGGTTGCTTTGGCTATTCGGGGTCTTTTGTGTTTCCATACAAATTGTGAGATTTTTTGTTCTAGTTCTGTGAAAAATGCCGGTGGTAGTTTGCTAGGGATTGCACTGGATCTGTAGATTGCTTTGGGTAGTAGAGTCATTTTCACAATGTTGATTCTTCCAATCCAGGAACATGGTGTATCTCTCCATCTATTTGTATCATCTTTAATTTCTTTCACCAGTGTCTTATAATTTTCTGCATACAGGTCTTTTGTCTCCTTAGGTAGGTTTATTCCTAGATATTTTATTCTTTTTGTTGCAGTGGTAAACGGGAGTGTTTCCTTGATTTCACTTTCAGGTTTTTCATCATCGGTGTATAGGAATGCCAGAGATTTCTGTGCATTAATTTTGTATCCTGCTGCTTTACCAAATTCATTGATTAGCTCTAGTAGTCTTCTGGGAGCATCTTTAGGATTCTCTATGTATAGTATGATGTCACGTGCAAACAGTGACAGCTTTACCTCTTCTTTTCCGATTTGTATTCCTTTTAATTCTCCTCTGATTGCTGTGGCTAAAACTTCCAAGACTATGTTGAATAAGAGTGGCGAGAGTGGGCAACCTTTACTTGCTCCTCATCTTAGTGGAAATGGTTTCAGTTTTTCACCACTGAGGACGATGTTGGCTGTGGTTTTGTCATACATGGCCTTTATTATGTTGAGGAAAGTTCCCTCCGTGCCTACCTTCTGCAGGGTTTTTATCATAAATGGGTGTTGAATTTTGTCGAAAGCTTTCTCTGCATCTGTTGACGTGAGCATATGGCTTTTCTCCTTGAGGTTGTTAGTGTGGTGTATCACATTGATTGATTTGCGTATGTTGAAGAATCCTTGCATTCCTGGAATAAACCCCCCTGGATCATGGTGTATGATCCTCTTAATGTGCTGCTGGATTCTGTTTGCTAGTAGTTTGTTGAGGAGTTTTGCATCTATGTTTATCAGTGATATTGGCCTGTAGTTTTCTTGCTTTGTGACATCTTTGTCTGGTTTTGGTATCAGGGTGATGGTGGCCTCGTAGAATGAGTTTGGGAGTGTTCCTCCCTCTGCTATATTTTGGAAGAGTTTGAGAAGGATAGGTGTTAACTCTTCCCTAAATGTTTGATAGAATTTGCCTGTGAAGCCATCTGGTCCTGGGCTTTTGTTTGTTAGGAAGATTTTTAATCACAGTTTCAATTTCAGTGCTTGTGATCGGGCTGTTCATATTTTCCATTTCTCCCTGATTCACTCTTGGCAGGTTGTGCATTTCTAAGAATTTGTCCATTTCTTCCAGGTTGTCCATTTTATTGGCATAGAGGTGGTTGTAATCCCTCGTGATCCTGTGTGTATTTCTGCAATATCAGTTGTTACTTCTCCTTTTTCCGTTTTTTTTTTTTTTTGCCTCTTTATTGGAGTATGATTGCTTTATAATGGTGTGTTAGTTTCTGCTTTATAACAAAGTGAATCAGTTATACATATACGTATGTTCCCATATCTCTTCCCTCTTGCGTCTCCCTCCCTCCCACCCTCCCTATCCCAACCCTCTAGGTGGTCACAAAGCCCGGAGCTGATCTCCCTGTGCTACGCGGCTGCTTCCCACTAGCTATCTATTTTACGTTTGGTGGTGTATATATGTCCATGCCACTCTGTCACTTTGTCACAGCTTACTCTTCCCCCTCCCCATATCCTCAAGTCCGTTCTCTAGTAGGTCTGTCTTTATTCCTATCTTGCCCCTAGGTTCTCTATGACATTTTTTTCCTCTTAAATTCCCTACATATGTGTTAGCACATGGCATTTGTCTTTCTCTTTCTGACTTAACTTCACTCTGTGTGACAGACTCTAGGTCCATCCACCTCATTACAAATAGCTCAATTTCGTTTCTTTTTCGGGCTGAGTACTATTCCATTGTATATGTGTGCCACATCTTCTTTATCCATTCATGCGATGATGGACACTTAGGTCGTTTCCATCTCCGGGCTATTGTAAATAGAGCTGCGATGAACATTTTGGTACATGACTCTTTTTGAATTATGGTTTTCTCAGGGTATGTGCCCAGTAGTGGGATTGCTGGGTCATATGGTAGTTCTATTTGTCGTTTTTTAAGGAACCTCCATACTGTTCTCCATAGTGGCTGTACCGATTCGCATTCCCAGCAGTAGTGCAAGAGGGTTCCCTGTTCTCCACACCCTCTCCAGCATTTATTGTTTCTAGACTTTTGGATGATGGCCCTTCTGACTGGTGTGAGATGATACCTCATTGTAGTTTTGAGTTGCATTTCTCTACTGATTAATGATGTTGAGCATTCTTTCATGTGTTTGTTGGCAGTCTGTATATCTTCTTTGGAGAAATGTCTATTTAGGTCTTCTGCCCATTTTTGGATTGGGTCGTTTGTTTTTTTGTTATTGAGCTGCATGAGCTGCTTGTAAATTTTGGAGATGAGTCCTTTGTCCGTTGCTTCATGTGAAGATACTTGCTCCCATTCTGAGGGTTGTCTTTTGGTCTTGTTTATGGTTTCCTTTGCTGTGCAAAAGCTTTGAAGTTTCATTAGGCCCCATTTGTTTATTTTTGTTTTTATTTCCATTTCTCTAGTAGGTGGGTCAGAAGGGATCTTGCTGTGATTGATGTCATAGAGTGTTCTGCCTATGGTTTCCTCTAGGAGTTTGATAGTTTCTGGCCTTACATGTAGGTCTTTAATCCATTTTGAGCTTATTTTTGTGTATGGTGTTAGGGAGCGATCTAATCTCATACTTTTACATGTACCTGTCCAGTTTTCCCAGCACCATTTATTGAAGAGGCTGTCCTTTCTCCACTGTACATTCCTGCCTCCTTTATCAAAGGTAAGGTGACCATATGCGCGTGGGTTTATCTCTGGGCTTTCTATGCTGTTCCTTTGATCTGTGTTTCTGGTTTTGTGCCAGTACCATACTGTAGCTTTGTAGTATAGTCTGAAGTCAGGGAGCCTGACTCCTCCAGCTCCGTTTTTCGTTCTCAAGGTTGCTTTGGCTATTCGGGGTCTTTTGTGTTTCCATACAAATTGTGAGATTTTTTGTTCTAGTTCTGTGAAAAATGCCGGTGGTAGTTTGCTAGGGATTGCACTGGATCTGTAGATTGCTTTGGGTAGTAGAGTCATTTTCACAATGTTGATTCTTCCAATCCAGGAACATGGTGTATCTCTCCATCTATTTGTATCATCTTTAATTTCTTTCACCAGTGTCTTATAATTTTCTGCATACAGGTCTTTTGTCTCCTTAGGTAGGTTTATTCCTAGATATTTTATTCTTTTTGTTGCAGTGGTAAACGGGAGTGTTTCCTTGATTTCACTTTCAGGTTTTTCATCATCAGTGTATAGGAATGCCAGAGATTTCTGTGCATTAATTTTGTATCCTGCTGCTTTACCAAATTCATTGATTAGCTCTAGTAGTCTTCTGGGAGCATCTTTAGGATTCTCTATGTATAGTATGATGTCACGTGCAAACAGTGACAGCTTTACCTCTTCTTTTCCGATTTGTATTCCTTTTAATTCTCCTCTGATTGCTGTGGCTAAAACTTCCAAGACTATGTTGAATAAGAGTGGCGAGAGTGGGCAACCTTTACTTGCTCCTCATCTTAGTGGAAATGGTTTCAGTTTTTCACCACTGAGGACGATGTTGGCTGTGGTTTTGTCATACATGGCCTTTATTATGTTGAGGAAAGTTCCCTCCGTGCCTACCTTCTGCAGGGTTTTTATCATAAATGGGTGTTGAATTTTGTCGAAAGCTTTCTCTGCATCTGTTGACGTGAGCATATGGCTTTTCTCCTTGAGGTTGTTAGTGTGGTGTATCACAGTGATTGATTTGCGTATGTTGAAGAATCCTTGCATTCCTGGAATAAACCCCCCTGGATCATGGTGTATGATCCTCTTAATGTGCTGCTGGATTCTGTTTGCTAGTAGTTTGTTGAGGAGTTTTGCATCTATGTTTATCAGTGATATTGGCCTGTAGTTTTCTTGCTTTGTGACATCTTTGTCTGGTTTTGGTATCAGGGTGATGGTGGCCTCGTAGAATGAGTTTGGGAGTGTTCCTCCCTCTGCTATATTTTGGAAGAGTTTGAGAAGGATAGGTGTTAACTCTTCCCTAAATGTTTGATAGAATTTGCCTGTGAAGCCATCTGGTCCTGGGCTTTTGTTTGTTAGGAAGATTTTTAATCACAGTTTCAATTTCAGTGCTTGTGATCGGGCTGTTCATATTTTCCATTTCTCCCTGTTTCACTCTTGGCAGGTTGTGCATTTCTAAGAATTTGTCCATTTCTTCCAGGTTGTCCATTTTATTGGCATAGAGGTGGTTGTAATCCCTCGTGATCCTGTGTGTATTTCTGCAATATCAGTTGTTACTTCTCCTTTTTCCGTTTTTTTTTTTTTTTTTTGCCTCTTTATTGGAGTATGATTGCTTTATAATGGTGTGTTAGTTTCTGCTTTATAACAAAGTGAATCAGTTATACATATACGTATGTTCCCATATCTCTTCCCTCTTGCGTCTCCCTCCCTCCCACCCTCCCTATCCCAACCCTCTAGGTGGTCACAAAGCCCGGAGCTGATCTCCCTGTGCTACGCGGCTGCTTCCCACTAGCTATCTATTTTACGTTTGGTGGTGTATATATGTCCATGCCACTCTGTCACTTTGTCACAGCTTACTCTTCCCCCTCCCCATATCCTCAAGTCCGTTCTCTAGTAGGTCTGTCTTTATTCCTATCTTGCCCCTAGGTTCTCTATGACATTTTTTTCCTCTTAAATTCCCTACATATGTGTTAGCACATGGCATTTGTCTTTCTCTTTCTGACTTAACTTCACTCTGCGTGACAGACTCTAGGTCCATCCACCTCATTACAAATAGCTCAATTTCGTTTCTTTTTAGGGCTGAGTACTATTCCATTGTATATGTGTGCCACATCTTCTTTATCCATTCATGCGATGATGGACACTTAGGTCGTTTCCATCTCCGGGCTATTGTAAATAGAGCTGCGATGAACATTTTGGTACATGACTCTTTTTGAATTATGGTTTTCTCAGGGTATGTGCCCAGTAGTGGGATTGCTGGGTCATATGGTAGTTCTATTTGTCGTTTTTTAAGGAACCTCCATACTGTTCTCCATAGTGGCTGTACCGATTCGCATTCCCAGCAGTAGTGCAAGAGGGTTCCCTGTTCTCCACACCCTCTCCAGCATTTATTGTTTCTAGATTTTTGGATGATGGCCCTTCTGACTGGTGTGAGATGATACCTCATTGTAGTTTTGAGTTGCATTTCTCTACTGATTAATGATGTTGAGCATTCTTTCATGTGTTTGCTGGCAGTCTGTATATCTTCTTTGGAGAAATGTCTATTTAGGTCTTCTGCCCATTTTTGGATTGGGTCGTTTGTTTTTTTGTTATTGAGCTGCATGAGCTGCTTGTAAATTTTGGAGATGAGTCCTTTGTCCGTTGCTTCATGTGAAGATACTTGCTCCCATTCTGAGGGTTGTCTTTTGGTCTTGTTTATGGTTTCCTTTGCTGTGCAAAAGCTTTGAAGTTTCATTAGGCCCCATTTGTTTATTTTTGTTTTTATTTCCATTTCTCTAGTAGGTGGGTCAGAAGGGATCTTGCTGTGATTGATGTCATAGAGTGTTCTGCCTATGGTTTCCTCTAGGAGTTTGATAGTTTCTGGCCTTACATGTAGGTCTTTAATCCATTTTGAGCTTATTTTTGTGTATGGTGTTAGGGAGCGATCTAATCTCATACTTTTACATGTACCTGTCCAGTTTTCCCAGCACCATTTATTGAAGAGGCTGTCCTTTCTCCACTGTACATTCCTGCCTCCTTTATCAAAGGTAAGGTGACCATATGCGCGTGGGTTTATTTCTGGGCTTTCTATGCTGTTCCTTTGATCTGTGTTTCTGGTTTTGTGCCAGTACCATACTGTAGCTTTGTAGTATAGTCTGAAGTCAGGGAGCCTGACTCCTCCAGCTCCGTTTTTCGTTCTCAAGGTTGCTTTGGCTATTCGGGGTCTTTTGTGTTTCCATACAAATTGTGAGATTTTTTGTTCTAGTTCTGTGAAAAATGCCGGTGGTAGTTTGCTAGGGATTGCACTGGATCTGTAGATTGCTTTGGGTAGTAGAGTCATTTTCACAATGTTGATTCTTCCAATCCAGGAACATGGTGTATCTCTCCATCTATTTGTATCATCTTTAATTTCTTTCACCAGTGTCTTATAATTTTCTGCATACAGGTCTTTTGTCTCCTTAGGTAGGTTTATTCCTAGATATTTTATTCTTTTTGTTGCAGTGGTAAACGGGAGTGTTTCCTTGATTTCACTTTCAGGTTTTTCATCATCGGTGTATAGGAATGCCAGAGATTTCTGTGCATTAATTTTGTATCCTGCTGCTTTACCAAATTCATTGATTAGCTCTAGTAGTCTTCTGGGAGCATCTTTAGGATTCTCTATGTATAGTATGATGTCACGTGCAAACAGTGACAGCTTTACCTCTTCTTTTCCGATTTGTATTCCTTTTAATTCTCCTCTGATTGCTGTGGCTAAAACTTCCAAGACTATGTTGAATAAGAGTGGCGAGAGTGGGCAACCTTTACTTGCTCCTCATCTTAGTGGAAATGGTTTCAGTTTTTCACCACTGAGGACGATGTTGGCTGTGGTTTTGTCATACATGGCCTTTATTATGTTGAGGAAAGTTCCCTCCGTGCCTACCTTCTGCAGGGTTTTTATCATAAATGGGTGTTGAATTTTGTCGAAAGCTTTCTCTGCATCTGTTGACGTGAGCATATGGCTTTTCTCCTTGAGGTTGTTAGTGTGGTGTATCACATTGATTGATTTGCGTATGTTGAAGAATCCTTGCATTCCTGGAATAAACCCCCCTGGATCATGGTGTATGATCCTCTTAATGTGCTGCTGGATTCTGTTTGCTAGTAGTTTGTTGAGGAGTTTTGCATCTATGTTTATCAGTGATATTGGCCTGTAGTTTTCTTGCTTTGTGACATCTTTGTCTGGTTTTGGTATCAGGGTGATGGTGGCCTCGTAGAATGAGTTTGGGAGTGTTCCTCCCTCTGCTATATTTTGGAAGAGTTTGAGAAGGATAGGTGTTAACTCTTCCCTAAATGTTTGATAGAATTTGCCTGTGAAGCCATCTGGTCCTGGGCTTTTGTTTGTTAGGAAGATTTTTAATCACAGTTTCAATTTCAGTGCTTGTGATCGGGCTGTTCATATTTTCCATTTCTCCCTGATTCACTCTTGGCAGGTTGTGCATTTCTAAGAATTTGTCCATTTCTTCCAGGTTGTCCATTTTATTGGCATAGAGGTGGTTGTAATCCCTCGTGATCCTGTGTGTATTTCTGCAATATCAGTTGTTACTTCTCCTTTTTCCGTTTTTTTTTTTTTTTTTGCCTCTTTATTGGAGTATGATTGCTTTATAATGGTGTGTTAGTTTCTGCTTTATAACAAAGTGAATCAGTTATACATATACGTATGTTCCCATATCTCTTCCCTCTTGCGTCTCCCTCCCTCCCACCCTCCCTATCCCAACCCTCTAGGTGGTCACAAAGCCCGGAGCTGATCTCCCTGTGCTACGCGGCTGCTTCCCACTAGCTATCTATTTTACGTTTGGTGGTGTATATATGTCCATGCCACTCTGTCACTTTGTCACAGCTTACTCTTCCCCCTCCCCATATCCTCAAGTCCGTTCTCTAGTAGGTCTGTCTTTATTCCTATCTTGCCCCTAGGTTCTCTATGACATTTTTTTCCTCTTAAATTCCCTACATATGTGTTAGCACATGGCATTTGTCTTTCTCTTTCTGACTTAACTTCACTCTGCGTGACAGACTCTAGGTCCATCCACCTCATTACAAATAGCTCAATTTCGTTTCTTTTTAGGGCTGAGTACTATTCCATTGTATATGTGTGCCACATCTTCTTTATCCATTCATGCGATGATGGACACTTAGGTCGTTTCCATCTCCGGGCTATTGTAAATAGAGCTGCGATGAACATTTTGGTACATGACTCTTTTTGAATTATGGTTTTCTCAGGGTATGTGCCCAGTAGTGGGATTGCTGGGTCATATGGTAGTTCTATTTGTCGTTTTTTAAGGAACCTCCATACTGTTCTCCATAGTGGCTGTACCGATTCGCATTCCCAGCAGTAGTGCAAGAGGGTTCCCTGTTCTCCACACCCTCTCCAGCATTTATTGTTTCTAGATTTTTGGATGATGGCCCTTCTGACTGGTGTGAGATGATACCTCATTGTAGTTTTGAGTTGCATTTCTCTACTGATTAATGATGTTGAGCATTCTTTCATGTGTTTGCTGGCAGTCTGTATATCTTCTTTGGAGAAATGTCTATTTAGGTCTTCTGCCCATTTTTGGATTGGGTCGTTTGTTTTTTTGTTATTGAGCTGCATGAGCTGCTTGTAAATTTTGGAGATGAGTCCTTTGTCCGTTGCTTCATGTGAAGATACTTGCTCCCATTCTGAGGGTTGTCTTTTGGTCTTGTTTATGGTTTCCTTTGCTGTGCAAAAGCTTTGAAGTTTCATTAGGCCCCATTTGTTTATTTTTGTTTTTATTTCCATTTCTCTAGTAGGTGGGTCAGAAGGGATCTTGCTGTGATTGATGTCATAGAGTGTTCTGCCTATGGTTTCCTCTAGGAGTTTGATAGTTTCTGGCCTTACATGTAGGTCTTTAATCCATTTTGAGCTTATTTTTGTGTATGGTGTTAGGGAGCGATCTAATCTCATACTTTTACATGTACCTGTCCAGTTTTCCCAGCACCATTTATTGAAGAGGCTGTCCTTTCTCCACTGTACATTCCTGCCTCCTTTATCAAAGGTAAGGTGACCATATGCGCGTGGGTTTATCTCTGGGCTTTCTATGCTGTTCCTTTGATCTGTGTTTCTGGTTTTGTGCCAGTACCATACTGTAGCTTTGTAGTATAGTCTGAAGTCAGGGAGCCTGACTCCTCCAGCTCCGTTTTTCGTTCTCAAGGTTGCTTTGGCTATTCGGGGTCTTTTGTGTTTCCATACAAATTGTGAGATTTTTTGTTCTAGTTCTGTGAAAAATGCCGGTGGTAGTTTGCTAGGGATTGCACTGGATCTGTAGATTGCTTTGGGTAGTAGAGTCATTTTCACAATGTTGATTCTTCCAATCCAGGAACATGGTGTATCTCTCCATCTATTTGTATCATCTTTAATTTCTTTCACCAGTGTCTTATAATTTTCTGCATACAGGTCTTTTGTCTCCTTAGGTAGGTTTATTCCTAGATATTTTATTCTTTTTGTTGCAGTGGTAAACGGGAGTGTTTCCTTGATTTCACTTTCAGGTTTTTCATCATCGGTGTATAGGAATGCCAGAGATTTCTGTGCATTAATTTTGTATCCTGCTGCTTTACCAAATTCATTGATTAGCTCTAGTAGTCTTCTGGGAGCATCTTTAGGATTCTCTATGTATAGTATGATGTCACGTGCAAACAGTGACAGCTTTACCTCTTCTTTTCCGATTTGTATTCCTTTTAATTCTCCTCTGATTGCTGTGGCTAAAACTTCCAAGACTATGTTGAATAAGAGTGGCGAGAGTGGGCAACCTTTACTTGCTCCTCATCTTAGTGGAAATGGTTTCAGTTTTTCACCACTGAGGACGATGTTGGCTGTGGTTTTGTCATACATGGCCTTTATTATGTTGAGGAAAGTTCCCTCCGTGCCTACCTTCTGCAGGGTTTTTATCATAAATGGGTGTTGAATTTTGTCGAAAGCTTTCTCTGCATCTGTTGACGTGAGCATATGGCTTTTCTCCTTGAGGTTGTTAGTGTGGTGTATCACATTGATTGATTTGCGTATGTTGAAGAATCCTTGCATTCCTGGAATAAACCCCCCTGGATCATGGTGTATGATCCTCTTAATGTGCTGCTGGATTCTGTTTGCTAGTAGTTTGTTGAGGAGTTTTGCATCTATGTTTATCGGTGATATTGGCCTGTAGTTTTCTTGCTTTGTGACATCTTTGTCTGGTTTTGGTATCAGGGTGATGGTGGCCTCGTAGAATGAGTTTGGGAGTGTTCCTCCCTCTGCTATATTTTGGAAGAGTTTGAGAAGGATAGGTGTTAACTCTTCCCTAAATGTTTGATAGAATTTGCCTGTGAAGCCATCTGGTCCTGGGCTTTTGTTTGTTAGGAAGATTTTTAATCACAGTTTCAATTTCAGTGCTTGTGATCGGGCTGTTCATATTTTCCATTTCTCCCTGATTCACTCTTGGCAGGTTGTGCATTTCTAAGAATTTGTCCATTTCTTCCAGGTTGTCCATTTTATTGGCATAGAGGTGATTGTAATCCCTCGTGATCCTGTGTGTATTTCTGCAATATCAGTTGTTACTTCTCCTTTTTCCGTTTTTTTTTTTTTTACCTCTTTATTGGAGTATGATTGCTTTATAATGGTGTGTTAGTTTCTGCTTTATAACAAAGTGAATCAGTTATACATATACGTATGTTCCCATATCTCTTCCCTCTTGCGTCTCCCTCCCTCCCACCCTCCCTATCCCAACCCTCTAGGTGGTCACAAAGCCCGGAGCTGATCTCCCTGTGCTACGCGGCTGCTTCCCACTAGCTATCTATTTTACGTTTGGTGGTGTATATATGTCCATGCCACTCTGTCACTCTGTCACAGCTTACTCTTCCCCCTCCCCATATCCTCAAGTCCGTTCTCTAGTAGGTCTGTCTTTATTCCTATCTTGCCCCTAGGTTCTCTATGACATTTTTTTCCTCTTAAATTCCCTACATATGTGTTAGCACATGGCATTTGTCTTTCTCTTTCTGACTTAACTTCACTCTGCGTGACAGACTCTAGGTCCATCCACCTCATTACAAATAGCTCAATTTCGTTTCTTTTTAGGGCTGAGTACTATTCCATTGTATATGTGTGCCACATCTTCTTTATCCATTCATGCGATGATGGACACTTAGGTCGTTTCCATCTCCGGGCTATTGTAAATAGAGCTGCGATGAACATTTTGGTACATGACTCTTTTTGAATTATGGTTTTCTCAGGGTATGTGCCCAGTAGTGGGATTGCTGGGTCATATGGTAGTTCTATTTGTCGTTTTTTAAGGAACCTCCATACTGTTCTCCATAGTGGCTGTACCGATTCGCATTCCCAGCAGTAGTGCAAGAGGGTTCCCTGTTCTCCACACCCTCTCCAGCATTTATTGTTTCTAGATTTTTGGATGATGGCCCTTCTGACTGGTGTGAGATGATACCTCATTGTAGTTTTGAGTTGCATTTCTCTACTGATTAATGATGTTGAGCATTCTTTCATGTGTTTGCTGGCAGTCTGTATATCTTCTTTGGAGAAATGTCTATTTAGGTCTTCTGCCCATTTTTGGATTGGGTCGTTTGTTTTTTTGTTATTGAGCTGCATGAGCTGCTTGTAAATTTTGGAGATGAGTCCTTTGTCCGTTGCTTCATGTGAAGATACTTGCTCCCATTCTGAGGGTTGTCTTTTGGTCTTGTTTATGGTTTCCTTTGCTGTGCAAAAGCTTTGAAGTTTCATTAGGCCCCATTTGTTTATTTTTGTTTTTATTTCCATTTCTCTAGTAGGTGGGTCAGAAGGGATCTTGCTGTGATTGATGTCATAGAGTGTTCTGCCTATGGTTTCCTCTAGGAGTTTGATAGTTTCTGGCCTTACATGTAGGTCTTTAATCCATTTTGAGCTTATTTTTGTGTATGGTGTTAGGGAGCGATCTAATCTCATACTTTTACATGTACCTGTCCAGTTTTCCCAGCACCATTTATTGAAGAGGCTGTCCTTTCTCCACTGTACATTCCTGCCTCCTTTATCAAAGGTAAGGTGACCATATGCGCGTGGGTTTATCTCTGGGCTTTCTATGCTGTTCCTTTGATCTGTGTTTCTGGTTTTGTGCCAGTACCATACTGTAGCTTTGTAGTATAGTCTGAAGTCAGGGAGCCTGACTCCTCCAGCTCCGTTTTTCGTTCTCAAGGTTGCTTTGGCTATTCGGGGTCTTTTGTGTTTCCATACAAATTGTGAGATTTTTTGTTCTAGTTCTGTGAAAAATGCCGGTGGTAGTTTGCTAGGGATTGCACTGGATCTGTAGATTGCTTTGGGTAGTAGAGTCATTTTCACAATGTTGATTCTTCCAATCCAGGAACATGGTGTATCTCTCCATCTATTTGTATCATCTTTAATTTCTTTCACCAGTGTCTTATAATTTTCTGCATACAGGTCTTTTGTCTCCTTAGGTAGGTTTATTCCTAGATATTTTATTCTTTTTGTTGCAGTGGTAAACGGGAGTGTTTCCTTGATTTCACTTTCAGGTTTTTCATCATCGGTGTATAGGAATGCCAGAGATTTCTGTGCATTAATTTTGTATCCTGCTGCTTTACCAAATTCATTGATTAGCTCTAGTAGTCTTCTGGGAGCATCTTTAGGATTCTCTATGTATAGTATGATGTCACGTGCAAACAGTGACAGCTTTACCTCTTCTTTTCCGATTTGTATTCCTTTTAATTCTCCTCTGATTGCTGTGGCTAAAACTTCCAAGACTATGTTGAATAAGAGTGGCGAGAGTGGGCAACCTTTACTTGCTCCTCATCTTAGTGGAAATGGTTTCAGTTTTTCACCACTGAGGACGATGTTGGCTGTGGTTTTGTCATACATGGCCTTTATTATGTTGAGGAAAGTTCCCTCCGTGCCTACCTTCTGCAGGGTTTTTATCATAAATGGGTGTTGAATTTTGTCGAAAGCTTTCTCTGCATCTGTTGACGTGAGCATATGGCTTTTCTCCTTGAGGTTGTTAGTGTGGTGTATCACATTGATTGATTTGCGTATGTTGAAGAATCCTTGCATTCCTGGAATAAACCCCCCTGGATCATGGTGTATGATCCTCTTAATGTGCTGCTGGATTCTGTTTGCTAGTAGTTTGTTGAGGAGTTTTGCATCTATGTTTATCGGTGATATTGGCCTGTAGTTTTCTTGCTTTGTGACATCTTTGTCTGGTTTTGGTATCAGGGTGATGGTGGCCTCGTAGAATGAGTTTGGGAGTGTTCCTCCCTCTGCTATATTTTGGAAGAGTTTGAGAAGGATAGGTGTTAACTCTTCCCTAAATGTTTGATAGAATTTGCCTGTGAAGCCATCTGGTCCTGGGCTTTTGTTTGTTAGGAAGATTTTTAATCACAGTTTCAATTTCAGTGCTTGTGATCGGGCTGTTCATATTTTCCATTTCTCCCTGATTCACTCTTGGCAGGTTGTGCATTTCTAAGAATTTGTCCATTTCTTCCAGGTTGTCCATTTTATTGGCATAGAGGTGGTTGTAATCCCTCGTGATCCTGTGTGTATTTCTGCAATATCAGTTGTTACTTCTCCTTTTTCCGTTTTTTTTTTTTTTACCTCTTTATTGGAGTATGATTGCTTTATAATGGTGTGTTAGTTTCTGCTTTATAACAAAGTGAATCAGTTATACATATACGTATGTTCCCATATCTCTTCCCTCTTGCGTCTCCCTCCCTCCCACCCTCCCTATCCCAACCCTCTAGGTGGTCACAAAGCCCGGAGCTGATCTCCCTGTGCTACGCGGCTGCTTCCCACTAGCTATCTATTTTACGTTTGGTGGTGTATATATGTCCATGCCACTCTGTCACTCTGTCACAGCTTACTCTTCCCCCTCCCCATATCCTCAAGTCCGTTCTCTAGTAGGTCTGTCTTTATTCCTATCTTGCCCCTAGGTTCTCTATGACATTTTTTTCCTCTTAAATTCCCTACATATGTGTTAGCACATGGCATTTGTCTTTCTCTTTCTGACTTAACTTCACTCTGCGTGACAGACTCTAGGTCCATCCACCTCATTACAAATAGCTCAATTTCGTTTCTTTTTAGGGCTGAGTACTATTCCATTGTATATGTGTGCCACATCTTCTTTATCCATTCATGCGATGATGGACACTTAGGTCGTTTCCATCTCCGGGCTATTGTAAATAGAGCTGCGATGAACATTTTGGTACATGACTCTTTTTGAATTATGGTTTTCTCAGGGTATGTGCCCAGTAGTGGGATTGCTGGGTCATATGGTAGTTCTATTTGTCGTTTTTTAAGGAACCTCCATACTGTTCTCCATAGTGGCTGTACCGATTCGCATTCCCAGCAGTAGTGCAAGAGGGTTCCCTGTTCTCCACACCCTCTCCAGCATTTATTGTTTCTAGATTTTTGGATGATGGCCCTTCTGACTGGTGTGAGATGATACCTCATTGTAGTTTTGAGTTGCATTTCTCTACTGATTAATGATGTTGAGCATTCTTTCATGTGTTTGCTGGCAGTCTGTATATCTTCTTTGGAGAAATGTCTATTTAGGTCTTCTGCCCATTTTTGGATTGGGTCGTTTGTTTTTTTGTTATTGAGCTGCATGAGCTGCTTGTAAATTTTGGAGATGAGTCCTTTGTCCGTTGCTTCATGTGAAGATACTTGCTCCCATTCTGAGGGTTGTCTTTTGGTCTTGTTTATGGTTTCCTTTGCTGTGCAAAAGCTTTGAAGTTTCATTAGGCCCCATTTGTTTATTTTTGTTTTTATTTCCATTTCTCTAGTAGGTGGGTCAGAAGGGATCTTGCTGTGATTGATGTCATAGAGTGTTCTGCCTATGGTTTCCTCTAGGAGTTTGATAGTTTCTGGCCTTACATGTAGGTCTTTAATCCATTTTGAGCTTATTTTTGTGTATGGTGTTAGGGAGCGATCTAATCTCATACTTTTACATGTACCTGTCCAGTTTTCCCAGCACCATTTATTGAAGAGGCTGTCCTTTCTCCACTGTACATTCCTGCCTCCTTTATCAAAGGTAAGGTGACCATATGCGCGTGGGTTTATCTCTGGGCTTTCTATGCTGTTCCTTTGATCTGTGTTTCTGGTTTTGTGCCAGTACCATACTGTAGCTTTGTAGTATAGTCTGAAGTCAGGGAGCCTGACTCCTCCAGCTCCGTTTTTCGTTCTCAAGGTTGCTTTGGCTATTCGGGGTCTTTTGTGTTTCCATACAAATTGTGAGATTTTTTGTTCTAGTTCTGTGAAAAATGCCGGTGGTAGTTTGCTAGGGATTGCACTGGATCTGTAGATTGCTTTGGGTAGTAGAGTCATTTTCACAATGTTGATTCTTCCAATCCAGGAACATGGTGTATCTCTCCATCTATTTGTATCATCTTTAATTTCTTTCACCAGTGTCTTATAATTTTCTGCATACAGGTCTTTTGTCTCCTTAGGTAGGTTTATTCCTAGATATTTTATTCTTTTTGTTGCAGTGGTAAACGGGAGTGTTTCCTTGATTTCACTTTCAGGTTTTTCATCATCAGTGTATAGGAATGCCAGAGATTTCTGTGCATTAATTTTGTATCCTGCTGCTTTACCAAATTCATTGATTAGCTCTAGTAGTCTTCTGGGAGCATCTTCAGGATTCTCTATGTATAGTATGATGTCACGTGCAAACAGTGACAGCTTTACTTCTTCTTTTCCGATTTGTATTCCTTTTAATTGTCCTCTGATTGCTGTGGCTAAAACTTCCAAGACTGTTGAATAAGAGTGGCGAGAGTGGGCAACCTTTACTTGCTCCTCATCTTAGTGGAAATGGTTTCAGTTTTTCACCACTGAGGACGATGTTGGCTGTGGTTTTGTCATACATGGCCTTTATTATGTTTAGGAAAGTGGGATCTAATGATCCCTTCTATAGTATTTTTAATTTATTTATTGTGTTGTTCATCATTGCTTGTTTCATCTTTGGTTCTTCTAGCTCCTTGTTAAATGTTTCTTGCATTTTTTGTATTCTATTTGCAAGATTTTGGATCCTCTTTCCTATCATTATTCTGAATTCTTTTTCAGGTAGACTGCTTATTTCCTCTTCATTTATTAAGTCTGGTGGGGTTTTATCGTGCTCATTCATCTGCTGTGTGTTTCTCTGTCTTTTCATTTTGCTTATCTTACTGTGTTTGGGGTCTCCTTTTTGCTGGCTGCAGGTTCGTAGTTCCTGTTATTTTTGGTGTCTGTCCCCAGTGGCTAAGGTTGGTTCAGTGGGTTGTGTAGGCTTCCTGGTGGAGGCGACTAGTGCCTGTGTTCTGGTGGATAAGGCTGGATGTTGTCTTTCTGGTAGGCAGGTCCATGTCTGTTGGTGTGTTTTGGGGTGTCTGTGGCCTTATTATGATTTTCGGCAGCCTGTCTGTAATGGGTGGGGTTGTGTTCCTGTCTTGCTAGTTGTTTGGCATAGGATGTCCAGCAGTGTAGCTTGCTGGTCATTGAGTGAAGCTGGGTGCTGGTGTTAAGATGGAGATCTCTGGAACATTTTCGCCATTTGATATTACGTGGAGCTGGGAGGTCTCTTGTGTACCAGTGTCCTGAAGTTGGCTCTCCCACCTCAGAGGCACAGCACTGACTCCTGGCTGGAGCACCAAGAGCCTTTCATCCACACGGCTCAGAATAAAAGGGAAATAAAATAGAAAGAAAGAGGATAAAATAAAATAGAGTAAAATAAAATAAAGTTATTAAAATAAAAAATAATTATTAAGAAAAAAGTTTTTAAAAGTTAAAAAAAAACGGGCAGACAGATCCCTGGGACAAATGGTGAAAGTAAAGCTATACAGACAAAATCTCACACAGAAACATACACATACACACTCACAAAAATAGAAAAAGGGGAAAAATAATATATCTTGCCCCCAGAGTCCACCTCCTCAATTTGGGATGATTGGTTGTCTATTCAGGTATTCCACAGATGCAGGTACATCAGTTGATTGTGGAGCTTTAATCCGCTGCTTCTGAGGCTGTTGGGAGAGATTTCCCTTTCTATTCTTTGTTCGCACAGCTTTGGGGGCTCAGCTTTGGATTTGGCCCCGCCTCTGCGTGTAGGTCGCCTGAGGGCGTCTGTTCTTCGCTCAGACAGTACGAGGTTAAAGGAGCAGCTGACTCAGGGGCTCTGGCTCACTCAGGCCGGGTGGAGGGAGGGGTACGGGGTGCGGGGCGAGCCTGCGGCGGCAGAGACCAGCGTGACGTTGCACCAGCCTGAGGTGCGCCGTGCATTCTCCTGGGGAAGTTGCCCCTGGATCCCGGGACCCTGGCAGTGGCGGGCTGCACAGGCTCCCCGGAAGGGGGGTGTGGATAGTGACCTGTGCTCGCACACAGGCTTCTTGGTGGCGGCAGCAGCAGCAGCCTTAGCGTCTCATGCCCGTCTCTGGGGTCCGCGCTTTTAGCTGCGGCTCGCGCCCGTCTCTGGAGCTCTTTTAAGCGGCGCCCTTAATCTCCTCTCCTCGCGCACCAGAAAACAAAGAGCGAAGAAAAAGTCTCTTGCCTCTTCGGCAGCTCCAGACTCCTTCCTGGACTCCCTCCCGGCCAGCCATGCTGCACTAACCCCTTCAGGCTGTGTTTACGCTGCCAACCCCAGTCCTCTCTCTGCGCTCCGACCGAAGCCCGAGCCTCAGCTCCCAGCCCCCGCCCGACCCGGCGGGTGAGCAGACAAGTCTCTCGGGTTGGTGTGTGCAGGTCGGCACCGATCCTCTGTGCGGGAATCTCTATGCTTTGCCCTCCGCACCCCTGTTGCTGTGCTCTCCTCCGTGGCTCCAAATCCTCCCCGCTCCGCCGCTCTCAGTCTCCGCCCGTGAAGGGCCTTCCTAGTGTGTGGAAACCTTTCCTCCTTCACAGCTCCCTCCCACTGGTGCAGGTCCCGTCCCTATTCTTTTGTGTGTTTTTTCTGTTTTATTTCGCCCTACCCAGGTATGTGGGGAGTTTCTTAACTTTTGGGAGGTCTGAGGTCTTCTGCCAGTGTTCAGTAGGTGTTCTGTAGGAGCAGGTCCACGTGTAGATGTATTCCTCCTGATGTATCTGTGAGGATGAGGGTGATCTCCGCGTCTTACTCTTCCGCCATCTTCAACGGACTCGGCAGTCAGTTTCTTTTTTTTTTTTTTTTTTTTTTTTTTTGCTGTACGCGGGCCTCTCACTGTTGTGGCCTCTCCCGTTGCGGAGCACAGGCTCAGCGGCCATGGCTCACGGGCCCAGCCGCTCCGCGGCATGTGGGATTTTCCCGGACCGGGGTACGAACCCGTGTCCCCTGTATCAGCAGGCGGACTCTCAACCGCTGCGCCACCAGGGAAGCCGGCATGCAGATTCTTAACCACTGTACCACCAGGGACGTCTCAAAATGTTTTTTTTTAATAGCTGGTTTTTGTTTTTAATTCCAGCCCAGCATCCAATGAATATTCTGTGCTTTTATGTTATGTGTTAGGTCCCTGTGGTCTCTTTTCATCTAGAGCAGTCCCTGTTTGCTTCTTGAAGTTTCTGTTTTCTTCCATAATATTAACTTTGTAGAGTCCAGGCTATTTGTTTCATAGGATGTTTTGTATTCTGAATTTGATAGTTTCTTCATGGTGTTATTTAACTTCTTTCTCTATCCCTGTATTTCTGAAAGTTAGGTCTAGAGCAGTAATCCTCAAAGTGTCATCCCCAAAGCAGCAGCAGCAGCATCATTTGGGGACTTGTGGGGAAAAAATGCAAGTTTTTGGGCCGCATTACAAATCTACTGAATTTAACTGTGAATAAAACTCGGGGGGGGGGGAGGGCAGGGCCTAGCCACCTGTGTTTTAATAGGACCTCCAGGTGATGCTGGTAAAAACCTAAAGTTTGAGACCAATGGTTAAATATTTTTGGCAAGAATACATCATATTTAACTGTGTAAAGTTCAAATTACATCACATCAGAAGAGATAAATGTCAGGCTGTCTCATTTGGCTAACCTGGTAACCACCACCTCTTTCCATTGTAAAGGTATACTTTCTCTTTGTAATAAATAAGAAATGTGTGACAGATACACGTTTTTAAATGGGAAAGACTTTTAAGAGCTTATAAAATAACACATGTTCATTGGGAAAAACATTCCACATTCCACCTACAGAACTATTTTCATAGTAACACTCCCCAGAGATCCCTTCCATTACTGTGAATTTTCCCATAGGTTTTTTCTTTTATAGATATAACCTTACTAATTTTTCCTTTTAAACAAAAATGGAACTATACTATGCTTTTTCTTGCAGCTTACCTTTTAATTTAGTAGTACATCTTAGACTTGTAGAGCTACGGTGTGCTTTTTAATGGCAGTGTACTGTTTCTATGCAAGGAGATATACACATACTTTTTTTTTTCACATCTTTAGTGGAGTATAATTGCTTTACAATGGTGTGTTAGTTTCTGCTTTATAACAAAGTGAATCAGCTACACATATACATGTATCCCCATATCTCCTCCCTGTTGCGTCTCCCTCCCACCCTCCCTATCCCACCCCTCTAGGGGATCACAAAGCACCGAGCTGACCTCCCTGTGCTATGCGGCTGCTTCCAACTAGCTGTCTATTTTACGTTTGGTATATATGTCCATGCCACTCTCTTACTTCGTCCTAGCTTACCTTCCCCCTCCCCGTGTCCTCAAGGCCCTTCTCTACATCTCCATCTTTATTCCTGTCTGGCCCCTAGGTTCTTCAGAACCATTTTTTTTCTTTAGATTCCATATATATGTGTTAGCATACAGTATTTGTTTTTCTCTTTCTGACTTACTTCACTCTGTATGACAGACTCTAGGTCCATCCACCTCACTACAAATAACTCAATTTCGTTTCCTTTTATGGCTGAGTACTATTCCATTGTATATATGTGCCACATCTTTTTTATCCATTCATCTGTTGATGGACAGTTAGGTTGTTTCCATGTCCTGGCTATTGTAAATAGTGCTGCAATGAACATTTTGGTACATGTCTCATTTTGAATTATGGTTTTCTCAGGGTATATGCCCAGTAGTGGGATTGCTGGGTCATATGGTAATTCTATTTTTAGTTTTTTAAGGAACCTCCATACTGTTCTCCATAGTGGCTGTACCGATTCACATTCCCAGCAACAGTGCAAGAGGAATCCCTTTTCTCCACACCCTCTCCAGCATTTATTATTTGTAGATTTTTTAATGATGGCCATTCTGACTGGTGTGAGGTGGACAGTGAGGTAAAATACCTCATTGTAGTTTTGATTTGTATTTCTCTAATGATTAGTATACACATACTTTTGCTTCCTGCTTTTTTTTTTACTGAATTTTATATCATGAGCACTTTCCCATGTCCTTGGCTTCATAGTATTCCAGCATATTAATACAACATAATGTATTTAAACATTCCTTTTGTTAGACACTGAAGTTGCTTATAGTTTTTCATTCAAATAAATGCTGTGAACATTTATGTGCATAAACCTTTGATTGCATCTGAGTTTATTTGCTCAGAATTAGGATAATTGGGTCCAAAGTTTAGAGTATGTTTAAGGCTCTTGATAAATTTTGGCAAGCTACTTAATTGAAATGTTGTACCAATTTATATCCTACCAGCCGTGTCTGAGCCTCCAACTTCTGCCATCATTAATTTTAGCATTTTTTAAAGTTTTTCCCAATTGATTAAGGACATTTGACTGTTTAATTTTTACTTCCTTGTTTACTGGAGAAATTTTTAAGGTTTGTTATTTGCATTTCATAGAAAACCCATTTTAAAAATCTTTGAGCCATGATAGATTAGTTACGACCGTTTTGTAAGTAAAACGTCACTTCAGCTAGCTCAGGTCCAGAGAGGAATGCATTAGGTGAGTGCTGGGATGTCTCAAGGATCTCTCTTTGGTTCAAAGAAGGTGACAGATTGGGATGTAGAATCTTAGTCCTAATTCCAGATCTCAGGGGAAGGACTCTGGTCCAGCATGAGTCAGGCGCGCATGCCCGGACCTGTCCACCATGCCTCAGGAACACATTCGCGCATCCACTTGGGTGCTCTCGGCCGAGCCATTCGTCCGTGCAGGGGGGGCAGAAGGTGGCGGAAAAGGCCAGCCGTAGAAAGCAGGCAAAGAGCAGTTCACAGAAAAACGTGAGGAACCAAGCAGGAGGTGCTTGCCGTATCTGCAGACCTGCTGCTGCCTTTTTATTATGGACATCTGAGTGTGGAGCATCAGCTGTGTCCCCGACAGGAGACAAAGCTGCCGCTGAGCCCTCCATGGCTGGCTCCCGCTCACAACGGTTCCCTTCTCTGCTTTGGCCCTTGTCAGGCAGTGGGAGTGTGGCCCCATTGGGTGTTAGAGCCCTACAGGAAGTAGGGAGCACAGGGGCACGTGATTGGAAGGTGACAGTCATTTACTCCCTGAAACAGTCCCTTTTTTTGTTTTTTTGCTTGTTTTGGTCATGCGGCTCGTGGTGCCCGACCAGGGATTGAATCCGCACCCTTGGCAGTGAAAGTGAGGAGTCCTAACCATTGAACCGCCAAGTCCCTTGAAGCAATCCCTTTGAACTCTGTCCACAACCTTCTTCACATGTGCTTTGACTACTTTCAGTGAAGGGCCAAGAGGATTTGTTCACTGGGAAAGCTGGATGAAAGCCCTGAGTATTCAGCTTCTTTCATTTCCTCTTGGGCAGCCACTGACATTTAAAAAGGGGAAGGGGGATTAAAAAGACAATTTTTTAATAAGGGGAGCTGGGGTAGCTCCATACTCCTTGACGTAGTTTTTCCTTGCAGTAATAGTCTTGGCAGTAATGTTCTAAGACCCATACAGATTCTTTTTTACCTACCAGGACTGTGTTGGCTCAAGTTGTCTATTTACTGTGTATGTATAGTCTCTTCAACCCCTCTGGACTTTTAAATGAGAAAAAGCAGCTTTGGCCTCCACAAAAGCATGCTCAGGAATTCTGAAAAATCAGTTCCATGAATGCCACGGGAAAAGACTCCGCTGAGGAGTCTTGCTTTGGTACTCCTGAGCCCGCCTCAGGCGTCGAGATGCCAGGTCCCATCCTTAGACCATCTCAGTCACTCGCCCTTCGCCCATTGAATCCTAGATGCGGGTTCTGGACAAGCTGATGGTTGAGCGACTCTCAGCAGAGAGGACGGAGTGCCTGAACCGCCTGCAGCAGCACTCGGACTCAGAGAAGCACGAGGGAGAGAAACGGCAGGTGAAAACCAGGATCTGTCCGTGCTGACCTTGCCACTTGCCACTCTTTTCCCCCCGAGTCAAGGGACTCGGACCCATCACTGAAAACTCCCAGGCCGAGATCCCCTAAAAGCGTTGGCGTCAAAGCGCGTGCCATTTTTATAACCTGAAATGAAGTCAGTAGGAAGGAGCCTGGAGTGTGGTTCCTGTTGGCGCTGAATGTGCTGGCCGGAGGTGGAGGTGGGGCAGTTTGTAGAACGTGCTGGAAAGCCAAGCTCCGCCCTGGATCACTGCTATGTATCGCGCCCCTGCTGGGCCTGCACAAGATTGGGTTCCTGCCCTCGGGCAGTTTGCGGTCCACCCCAGACAGCAGACGTGAAATGAGTACTTGCGAGCATGTGAGTGAGTTCGTGCGCCTGTGCTTGGCGTGGAAGCCGTGGGAAGCTGTGGCTGTTGGCGTCTAAAGAGTCTCTAAGTCGCTTAATGAAGATCATAGTTAGCTATCGGCTTGGGCACTGGGTGAATCCTGGGCTTCAGAGGGCCAACAGAGAAGGCCGTGTGGCCTGTGGGAGGCGGGTAATCCAAAACTTTGGGGCTTGTCCAGAAAAGAGCCTATCACAGTCGAAAAGTCCACATTCTTGAGGTTTTAATTCAGAAGCCATGTATCAAAGTCTCCTGATGATTTGTGTACTAACTTGTGGGGTTTTTTTAGATGTCCTTGGTGGATGAATTAAAAACTTGGTGCATGTTAAAGATTCAGAATCTGGAGCTGAAGCTTTCTGGAGATTCTAGGGCCTCCAGGACTAAATCCACACCATCCACTTGCGAGTCCTCCACAGGTAACCGACACCAACATGCAGAGAGAGCCCTTTCATCCAAAGGTGATGAAACCCCCCGGTCGCGTTCTCTTCTGCATCTGAAGGCAGTCTGTGTGACAGGGCTGCGGGCAACACTGGATTGTAATGTGAACTCTGTAGGGGCAAGGACCATGCTTTGCCCACTACTGTATACACAGTTCCTATACAGCAATAAAGCACTCCTATTCAAGTGTTCAGGAATATTTGAATGAAGGAATAAAAGAATTGTTGATCCGTGATAGCAGTGCAATCTTGATGGTGTCAGAGTTGGACCCCAACGATGAGGGTGAGGAAAGGATGTGTCGTTTCAGAAGGGCACTCGCCCCTGCCCTTGTGACTCTTTCCCTTTCTCGTCCTTGATCAGCCTTTTCTACCTTTGGCCAACTCCGTACAGCCTCATTAAAAAACAGTTCATGTATCAAAGCTGCCCCAGGGGCTGGATAAGAGATGCTTTGAGCCAGAGCATCTTTACATTAGCTACAGTGGCTACACTCAATGATGATCAGTTGAGGAGATTCATAACCTTAGTAATTAGACCTCCATGGGGAGGTTTTGATATGTCACGTGTTTCATGTTACCATAGGCCATCTCTGTATCTGTGGTTTTATCTTCTTTGTGCCCGTAACAGTGGGGAAAATCCTGGGCAAACTTTTCATGCTAGGACTAATTATGGAACTTGTCATGGAGCTCTGGGTATGGGTAATAGGATCGCCTCTCCAAGTGGGAGTTTGGATCAAGGAACTAGTAACCGGGGCTATGGTCTGTAAAGGGCCCGGAAGTTAGAGAATGGGGGTATTGATTCTGATCAGTAAATGCCCAATTCTGTTTTAGGACAAGTAGTGAGATGCGTCATCCTTAGCAATCAGGAAATGGTACCCAGAGCCCTTTACTGTAGGTTGAGACAGGCTAAAGGAAAGGCCAGTAACGTTTTTGGCTTAGATGCCACCAGTGTGTCTAACGCAATATCCCTGAAAGCCCTGACAAGCCAAGATGATAATCAGGGGAGAAGTGGAGGGGAAGGACACAAGTTGCACACGGTGGGTGATGGTTGAGAAGGCTGGTTTACAGGATTCCTGGGACTCTCAAATGCCAGCCCATGTGACTGTATGAACACGGATTCGCTCTCACTTTTGTTTTCCTTCCGAAACCAGGTGTGGATCAGTCAGTGGTGACCGCAGGTCCAGTAGCAGCCTCTGACAGCCCCCCTCAGGTGGTCAGGCCCAAGGAAAAGGCCCTCAGCTCCACAGCCGCCCACAGACTCCAGCAGGAGCTGTCTTCCTTGGACTGTACAGGCTCCCGACTGAGGAGTGTCAAGGTCCAGACAGCCTCGTTACCCTTGAAAGAGGCAGCCAAATGCGACCCGCAGGCTGGGCCCTGTGTTGACAAAGGCACCCAAACCAAGAAGTCTGGGAAAAGTGGGCAGACGAGGCACCGTGGCCAGCAGCCAGCACCCAGCACCACCTGCGGACAGCCGCCACCAGCAGCAGGTGGCGAGCAGACTGCCCCTCATACTCGGGACACCTCCCAAGCACTGGAGCTCACTCAGTATTTCTTTGAGGCTGTTTCCACCCAGATGGAAAAGTGGTATGAAAGGAAGATTGAAGAAGCACGAAGCCAAGCCAGTCAGAAAGCCCAGCAAGACAAGGCCACGCTGGAGGAACACATTAAAAGTTTAGAGGAGGAACTTGCTAAACTAAGGACTAAGGTACACAAGGAAAACTAGGGCCTGGGAAGTGGGACGAGAAAGGATTCCTGGGACTTCCCTGGTGGTCCAGTGGTTGACTGTGCTTCCAGTGCAGGGGGCGGGGGTTCGATCCCTGGTCTGGGAACTAGGATCCTGCATGCCGTGGGGGAGGGCGGGGGGCAAGGATTCCTGAAGATTTCCGGTCCTGCAGCTGCAGAAGAGCTATGTTGGAGGTGTCAGTTATTGTACACATAGCAGACCTTGCCTTTTAAAAAAATCACTAATTTCTAAAACGTGCCAGACACATGCTTCCTATGCCCTGAAGTTGTGAAGACTTCAACAATTAGACTGAAACTAGGGGACACTTGGTTTCAGGTTTCATTACAGATTTGAAACCTCAGCTCAAGTTCATCTGAAGTTCAAAAGCTCAGATTAAGCGAGCTGTGCTAAGAAACTGAAGGATGTGTAAGCCTAAACCCCAATATTCAGGATATGAAATAATGTAAATGAAAAGCAAGAAAAAATATTAATCCCTGTGCATTCAAGTCAAGCAGTCATTCATATCAACATGCCTGCTGTGCCTGGACAGTGTCTTTCTGTAAGAGCTGTAACAGACACGCTGAACTCCCTCAAGTTCATAGTTCCCCAAATGCTGACATCTTAACCAGGGAAAACTCACCAAAGAAGCTTTGAGGAGAAGGATTTTCATGATGTCACAAGATCCAGTATATCGTAAAATGTTTTGAAAAGTCAGAGTGTATTTAATTGGCTAATAATAGCGCTGGGAATGTCAATGAACTCAAACGAGAAAGATTCAGATCATTGGATCATGGTTTCTGTATCTTTCAACCAAAAGAAAGAAACAGTACAATTAATCATAGTGACTTTAAAGTGGATTAATGGAAAAAACATTCACGTAGCAATTACCTGAAATTTCTATAACCTAATTCACAGCCAGTTATCTTAGAGTACCTTTCTGAATGTGAGCTTATTGGTCTACATTTTATAAAGAAATAAGGCTGTTTCTTGAAAGTATTTCATTTTGAACTGAGTTGTCATTGAAGAACCTCAAAAGCTTTCCACTGCTTTGTAGCAACTATGTCAAGGTGAATAAGCAATAAATTGACTTGGATTCCCCAGCTTCAGGGAGCCCTGTGGATGTTACTGTATGGAGTATACAAAGTTGCAAAAGTAACAGTATGTTGAAACTTTGGATTTAATTATCTTCCAAGCTTCTTGTCCCTTGTGGCATTATATTCATCTCCTCAAAATTCCATATATGCATAGAAACCTCGATTCTATTTCTATAAACAGAGGAACCAAGTAACTGTTGTCTGTAATTTTTGAATGAACCTTTGCTCATTGAGCCAAAGAGAAAATATGACGACTTGACATGGGAACACCCAGAAAAACAAAAGTATGCATTTAGTCCCTATGTGTTCTGCCCATCAAGCTCAGTTGTTTTTGGTTTGTTCTTTTGAATACTGACAATCTATGGATCTAGGCGTTCCTAATAAATGTAGATGTATGTCATCATTACAAAACCTGGACAGGGAATTTATTTGATGTTCTCTCAAGTTTATTTTCAGGTTTGTAAGCTCGTCTTGTCGAATTTAAAACTTCAGTGGCACACTTTAAAGGGGAAAAAAAATGACACAGGGGCAGGCGATATGTTAAGTAATAGCCTCAGCCACTTCTCATGCTAGAAAGCTTTTGAATTTAAAACAATTCTAATAATTTAGATAATATAATAGATATTATAATAAAGGGGTTTAAAGATGGATTTATTGTAGTTAATATACATTAGTTGAACATTCAGACATCTTAAACTTTAGGAACAAAACTTCAACATTCAAACAACAGTATAGTTAGTTTACAGGGAACACCCAGACAGTAAATTTGCCTAATCCAAAATACTGATGAAGATGATGAATAAAATGTGTTTCACCAGCGTTCTATTCTGGCCAACATCTTAATGACCATGGTTCCACATGGGAGAAGAAATTGCTAAATAGATCTTCTCTTGGGCTAAACAACGGACTTGGCCTATAATTCAGGAGATACGCAAAGATGTAAGTGAACAAATAAAATTAAACTGTTCTTTAGAGAGGAAGGGAAAAGCTTGTCCACGAGAATAGTCTTAGTCTCTGGAAGATGAAAATTCAAATTTTCATGTTTTATTCACTTAAACAAAATCAAAACAAAACCCCACATTAGGTTTTCTTGGAGAGTCTGTGGTATTTGATTCTTGCAAATACAAACCACAAATGCTCTTACATCTTCCACATACAGTGCTTCTAGGAAGAACATCAAAGTCACTGCTTGTCACGCTTCATAAAAGGATGGTTTTTAGCTTCAAGATTTTAGATTTACTAGATAGCCTGTACTTGAGTATTTGCCAATCATGCTACACAAAAGAGTAAGTCTTTCTAAGGTTCTCTGTTCAGAAACTGTTCACACATGCTTTTCCCTCTGTTCATCAGATGGCTTGATTAACGTACATCTATATAAAAACCTGAAAATTGGCTTATGTAAGCATTTTAGATTAGCCCATCCCCCGGTGGCAGAGTATTCAGAATTATTTTTGTCTTGTGGGTTCTGGAGCTGTGGAAGGGCAAGGGTGGCTCGGAATGCAGGTTAGTGACACACCACTGGTTTACACCTCTCCAATGGCACACGGTCCAACACTAGACACTGTTTATCCTGCAAAAGTTTTTCTACATCTTTCAGATGTAGATTCTTGGATTAACTCTGATTCTTGGATTAACTTTTTAGATTTGTTCTGTAGGTGAACTGCCAATCCCAGCTTCTTCCACGAGCTTTCACTTTCACTAAATTAACTGTTAAACACATTTGGTCTCTTTCAAAAGTGTCCTGAAGTCTACTTCTGTCTCCAATGTATTCTTCAAACTCTGTTTTTTCCTGTCACTGGAGGAGAACCTAATGCACTGAGGAGCTTCCTTAATTAATGATTTATTTTACTTTCCATGTGGATATTAAGGTAACCACATTCGTTTTGACCAGGAGTTGCCTCTTCTTCTTGGTAGGTGCTTCAGTGAATTTGTTAAACTTCTCTTTCTTCTTTTTCCTACAAAGTTCTAGATTCCCAGTGGTGATCTTTTTGGAAAGTCCTCTTGAGTATCAGATGCAACACATCTGAAGAACATACCTCAACAACCCTGAGGGTTAATGCAGAAGGACTTTCCAAGGAAGCTCCATGGTGTCTCCTGAGGTCAGTACACCTCCAGCCCTATACCTCACACTGTTTTAAAACAGCTTAACTGACTTACACAATATTATATATCAATTATATTTCAAAAAAATTGGGGAAAAATGGCTTTATTCAGATATAATTCACATACCTGTAAAATGTACAGTTCAGCAGATTTTAGTATATTCAGAGTTCTGCATTCATATAAATAGAATCATACCATACATGATCTTTTGTGACTGGCCACTTAATGTTTTCAAGGTTCATCCAGGTGTAGCACGTATCAGTACTCCATCCCTTTCTGTTTGCTAAATAATACTTTATTGTATGGGTATTCCACGTTTTACTTATCCATTAATCAGCTGATGGGCATTTGGATGGTCTACTTTTTGGCTATTACGAATAATGCTGTTTAACCTTTTGGGCAACTGACAGTCTTTTTGCCAAAGTGGCTGCACAATTTTATAGTCCCACCAGCAGTGTTTAAGGGTTCCAGTTTCTCCGCATCCTCATCCTCGCCAACATTTGCAATTATCTTCCTTTTTAATTATAGCTATTCTAGTGGATGTAAATAGTATCTCTTGGTGGTTTTGATTTGCATTTTCCTAATGATTAATGGTGTTGAACATCTTTTTATGTGCTATCGTACTGGTTTTTGCTTCTTCCAAAAACTGCTGACATATCCAAGGACATTTTCAAAATAAAAGGTATGTTTTCAGTGCTAAGACAATTGCTCTTATGCCCTTTTCTTGGCTCTCTCTGATATGCCATGCTCCATGTTCTGATATTTTGCTCAAGGGCTCTATGTACAGATAGTTTCACTTGGCTTTGGGCTACCCACTGTTGAGCCTAAGCTCAACTAAACACATGGAGACTTTGAAAACCTTTCAGAATAATGCTGTAGTTAAGATCTGGCTAAAGCAAGTGTTTTTTCTAACTCTTTGAGCTGCATATTGCCTTGAGTAATCATCATCCGGATTGTATCCTGTAGAAGAAAGTGAAATCTGGTCACTGTTTTCACTGGTTAAACAAGGTACAGCTCTACCATTTTATTTGTTAAAATTAGGAACTAATACTGAGAATTGGCACTGATGCCCTTTAGGAAAGCCAAAAGTTAACAATTAGGGGTACACAATGTCTGGCATGCTTTCATACACCCCACACATACTTCCCAAACCATCATGCTGTAATATTTATTATCTTTTCGTGTGTGTGTGGTTTAACAGACAAGTTGGGTGGTGCTACTGTAGAGTGTAGATATAGCAAACATTGTTAAATTTAAAATATCAGTTAAGTGAAAAATCAGTAACATCAAGAGCAATGATCAAGATATACCATCTCAGTGACATATCCCAAGATATCTATCAAATTTTTTTAAAAACTCACTAATCAGTACAAAAGGGTCAGGGCCTACCATCACCATGATCTTGGTCTCACCTCTTCGGTGGCACTTTTGTTTCTTTTGAATTCTTCCCTTGCCCAGTCCTTCAGGTATTTGCGATCAGAATCATTTGGAACTTGCCGAATTGCCTGCAAAATCCTTCTGTAGAGGAGGAGAACTTGTTGCCTTCTCACGAACTGTACAGGGGAGGAGAAATGGCAATTACAGCTGCACAATCGTCAGCCCGGTAGGCTCTTTTCTCTTTGGTTCTCAATTTTGAAAAGGGGAAAGAAAACCACCTTTTTTCTTTTAAGAAAACGGCAAGAAGTTTGTTTGCGTTGTCTCCTTACTCCCTTGTCAAACTTAAAATCAAGAGTACAAGCAGTAGACCAGTCCTTCCCGCAGTCACCTAGGCAGTGGGGATCCGGGCTCAAGATCAAGAGCCCGGCCCGCCTTTTGCACCAGGACTGGAAAGTAGCCCCAACCCCCTTGCACTTCCCGTCGGCACCCCCCCCAACCCGCGGCGGCGCGAAGCCGCGCCCCCCCGCCCGAACCAATCAGAGTGGGGCGCGCGCAGGGTCGTCCGCCCCAGTAGTCCCCGAGACCCCTCTATAGAATGGGTGCAGGGGGCGGTAGAGAATCGAGCTCAGACCCAGTAAAGCTGCCCTAAGAGGCCGGTGAGGATAGTTGGTACCTGCTTTAGCGTTAGCGTCGCTGGGGGTAAGCGGGAAGCTGCCATCACGTCCAGACAGCGCGGTCCGCCAGAGCCCCAGTGCGCAGGGGCGGAAGTGGGGCGGTGACGGGGCGGGGCGAGCTCGGTTTCCCGGGAGGCGCCGGCGACAGTTGCGCTGGCTCCGGGAGCCCGGCAGTCGGAACTGAAGCTCAAGGCAGTTTCGCTTTGTCTTAGCCTAAGTTTGCTCATCCGTGAAAACAGGATAACAGTTCCTGCTTCACAGGTTGTTGTAAGAATGAGATGGTGGTGAGGCATTTAGCCCAGTTCCTGACACGTGGTTAAGTTTCATTAAATGAAAGGATTTGGGGGGTGAGGGAAGAAAACTATTTTAGTATATTCTTTTTGAGATTTAGTGCGTATAGTGAAAAATTCTAAAAATTTAAAAGTTAATTTCTTAGTTTGTGTTGTGCTTGTCCCCTTTTCTCGTTCTTGTCCCTGTTCTTTTCTACTGCGAGCATTTTTCCTGGCGTTGTAGTCTTCATGATCGTCCTTAGTTACAAGGCTTTAAATGGTTGTCCCATTGCAGTTTTGAGAATTTTGTGTAACTAGTAATGAGGAACCAAACATCCCTACGCCTTGCTTTTTCCCCCCATAATCGTTTTATCCTCCCCTCAACACACTCCTTACGCTTAGGTTATATTAACTGTAAGGGGTTAGTGAATCCCTTCTTTAAAAAAACAGGATTGTTCTGAATTAAAATACAGCCCAAAGTGTTCAATTACCTGTTCGTTCACTGTGCATTTACTTGATTGCCTTGCTTGGAATCCTTGGAGCTCCCTTTTCCCAGTTGTGTACTTCTGGCTACTTTTGTGGGTGTGTTTCCTCGTCTGTAAAGTGAAATAACAGCATCTACCCCAGAGCTGTTGTACTGTATTGTATGTAGTGCACTGAGAACAGAACCTGGTGCATATAAGCACTCTGAAGATTTTGAATATTACCAGGCATTGTGTGAATGATGCTAATACCATAACCACGTATTTCAAAATTTGTCTACTAATTAGCAGTTCATTGATTTTTTTTCTCTTTTAAATAGTAGTGAAGTTAAATATCCCTTGCCACTTTTAGTTACACTTATTTTGTGAATTGTTATGACTTTGGTCCCTTTATGATGATCCAGACTTTTATTCTAATTTTATATGGGCTGTTTGCCATATTTTTTTAAACTTTGATCCTTTTCCTTTTATAGCTTTAAGTCTCTATATAGTCACGTGTATTTTCCATTCTTTTGAGCCTTTTCAATTTCATCTTCTCCCCTTCAGAGCTTTAAAAAATTTTCATTGTTAATGTTTATCTAGGATTTTGGTTTATAGCATAATGGGGATATAAGTTCTTTTCCAGTTGTAAACTATAATTTCAGCACCATTTATTAACTAATTCATTCATATTCCTGAGATTTGTGATACTCTTGGTAAATTCTTTTAGGGTCTGAGTAACCCTCAGGATAATTTCATCCAGGTCGTTTTTACTTCTTTGTTGTTGTATGTTTTATTATTAGGCAGGAATACTCCCCTGTAGTATCTGGTAAGAGTCTTCTATTAATGGTCTGTATGACCTTTAGAAATGTTTTGTATTATTTTCCTCTAAATCATCTTAGAATCGTTACTGAAATTTTGAATGTGTTGAATCTATAAAGTGAGAACTGACATTTTTATACTATTTTTTCTTCCCATCCAGAAAGATTCACTCATGCTAGACATTGGTAATGCTGTCATGAGTCATATATGCCCCCTGTCCTTAGAATCACTCTTTGGGTAGGAAGACGTAAGTCCAACGTAGTATTTATAGATGTTGTCAAGGCTCATACTGTGGGAGCTCATTCTTCCTGGAGGGCTTATCTGAGCTAGGCAAAGTCAGAAAGGCCAAGTGGGTAAGAGAATTCTAGACAAAGAATGCATGGAACACTGGCAGATTCCAAGGCCCGTGTGGTTTGCTGTGATCAGATCAAATAGTGTGGTGGGGATGCTGGGAGAGAAGGGACAGGGGAGGCAGGTAGTGCTAAGAAGCAACAAATGGTACCTTCTCATAGGAATTCAGAAAGATCTCCTTGGATGTTGTGAGTATGACTAAGTGAAGCTAGCAAAGTGATTAGTAGTTCAAGCTACATTTTATTTACTTTAATATTTATTAAAAAATTTTTTGGCTGCATCAGGTCTTAGTTGCGGCACGCGGGATCTTTTGTTGCGGTGCGTGGGCTCGTAGTTTGCGGCACACAGGCTCTCTAGTTGAGGTGTGCAGGCTTCGCTACCCCGTGGCGTGTGGGATCTTAGTTCCCTGACCAGGGATGGAACCTGTGTCCCCTGCATTGGAAGGTGGATTCTTTACCCCCAGGGAAGTCCCCCTCAAGCTACATTATAAGAGAGCTCCAGCTGCACTGCAGTCAGCGGAAAGCAAAAGGGAAGACAGAATAAGGTAAATATCCAGAAGTTAGACTGGATAAGATTGGGGTTTGGATGGAGGTGGAGAGGAAGGTAAGGCAAATGTAAAGGTTGAGCTCCAAGTGAGAGTGTGTGAGAGAGCAAGCCTACCTGCAGTAGCTTCTTCTAAGTGACACAGGTATGTCACTCTTCCTAACCAACGCCCTCAGTTCCTGATGGGTCTCCTGTGTCTGCTCCTGTGCTTCCCAACCCTTTTCCTGTCACAGCACAAACTGAAGCTAGCACTCTTGGGTAACTTGCTTACTGAAATTCATCTGTTCCAGACCCTATTAGCTATCCCAGGGCCAAGAGAATCACTATGCTGGTACATCAGTTGGGATGCTTCAGCTTAGCTTGTCCTGTCAATTAAAGGTAGATATGATGGACCGCATCACAGTCATAATGTTGGTGTCTTCCCTCCCTGCTGGAAGATTAAACTTCCTGCTTTGGCCAGTGATACATCTCTTACACTCAGATTTCATCTTGGAGCAGCACAAGTTACATCAACAGTGGTATATTTTTTAATAATTTTCAGAATATAAGCTGCATAGCTTTTTAGAATAAAAAATGATATAACCTCAGGTACATGCTTTAGGACACCTGGTTAAACAACAAGCAAACTGTCTTTGAGGACCACCTCAAAAGGGTGGCACACTTCACAGTGTAACTTGATAACAGACACGGAGATAGATGATTACGTCATGGCATGTTGTCTACGAAAGAACATCTGACAGAGCTTAACGAAAACACAGCACACAGTTAAGTATTCAAGCACTGCTTTTTGGCCAAGTAAAAACTGCCTAAAAACTATTGTTGATGGATTTTTGACTGGAAAAAAAGATGTGGCTGCTTAGTTCTTCTGATACAGCACTTCTTTTCCAGCCTAAGACAGGCTCAGTTCAACTTGAAATCAGTGTGAGGAATGATTCTTCCTCTTAACTGTTAAGAAAAAATGAACTAAAGAAATAAATTACTACAACAGCAGGAACTATGGCACAGAGAGAATGAAATAAAGGAAAAATCATCCTTCCATCATTGCATAGTCTCCCGAAGCAGCAAAGGTGAAGGGGAGGACACTGAAAAGCCCTTTTATTCATACATGGCCCAAGGGTCATTTTCTGATGATTTGGGCTCCCATGATGTCTGTTTTATAAAAAAACACACATACCACAAGCCTCCTCCCCTCGTAGAGAAGTTAGTTCCTTTCATAAGAAGCACAGTAAAAAAAAACACAGACTCTCTAAAAAAAAAACCCGCAGCTGCCTTAGCCACTTGACAGCTTTCGGGTACACACTGTGGGCTTCGCAAGGCCAAGCCTTATTAGCGCAGGGTCAAAAGGGAAGTTTCCTTTAGTCCTTTGCCCAGAGGCCTGGCACAGTCCCATGCTTCCAGCAGCATCTCCTCATGGAGGTGTCCAGGGTCCCTGGGAGGGAAGGCAGGCAGCTGGGCACCAAGGGTGGGGTGCAGCCTCCTCTTGGGCCAGGACTTCTGAGACGAGCCCAAAGGGCAGCGCCACCCCCCACCCCAGGTACGAGCCCAGACACCTGCTGCTGCTGTTCCTTCACCCCAAGTTTATTACAAGCACTGGCGCCCAGGCACAGCAGGGAGCATGAGTTTTCTCTAGGCTCTGAAATCGTGTTGTAAAATGTTGCAATAAAATTTTTTGTAGCTGTTGGGTGAACGTTTATAAATCAAATCTAAGATTAAATACCATTTTTGAGCTGGGAGTTCAGAAACAGTTGTCCAAAGGGGAGCACCCGGCAAGCAGTGTGACATTCTGACCGCAAAGTCTCACTTAGGGCTGTGTTCCTTCTGTTCTACGGGTGGTCAGAGGCTGTCACCAGCTCAAACCACTGCCTGAGAGCATCGCTGAGCGTCTCGGGAAGTGCGTTCACATCGCGTAGGATTATATAGAACGGGAATGGGAACTCGTCCATGTAGGATCGGATTTCAGGCATCTCTCCAGGCCCTTTAAATATTGGTACCTTGATGTCCAAGATAGAATCCTGGCAAAAAAAAAACATTTAGAAATAAAACTAAATCAGTGTCCTTGGCTAGCTCTTTTATGATCTCCTTTGCAGACAATTTTTAGGTCTCACATGTCTAATTCCTGCTTATAAAAATAGCTCTTATCACTAAGTAAAACAGAACTCTTAATAAGGAGGCAGCAGATCTCTTTCTGAGCACCCCTTCCAGGAGAATGGCCACTGAAAGGGAAGGAAAGGGGTAGATAAGCAAACCTGATTTCCCTACAATGGTATTTCCTATTCTCTACTTGGAATAATTCACATTAAATTTTCAGCTTGCTATCCAGGCCTCAATGTGACCTGCAGAGACAGTACTTCCCCGGGAACAGACCACCCCGTGGACATCTTTCATGTAGTGACTGATGCCTCCTCCTTTGAGGAGGGCACTGCTGAGATCCAAGTACTTGGAAAGGTTGGTCTATGTTTCCAACGGACAGGGCCCATCATCGAGGCTGCGATACCTGCAGCGACGCTGTGCAGAGGGAGATGACCCACCAGAGTACTAGTTAGCACAGAAAGTGGTTAAGAGGACAGACTGAGTCAGTCTGAATACTGGCTTCCTTGTCATTACCTACAACCTCTGTGCTTCTGTCCTTCACTGTAGAGTGGGAATAACCATCCCTACATCACTGAGTTACTGCTCGGTTATATGAGAAAATAATTATAAAATGCCTAGAACAGTGCCCTTCAGGATGCCATGAATGTTATAAGAGTTCTCGGTATGACTGTGAGATCCAGGCCATTCTTCAGATAGAACAACTTGAAGGGAATCCCCAGAAAAGTGGCTTTTAGTAATCACTCACCCGTGAACTGGGATTGTCCAACACAACAAAAATGACAAAGATGTTAGCATTCCGGGCGGCCTGAACTGCTGCTAGGACTCTGTCTTTGCCCTCAAAGAAAAGGCCGCGTCCATCAGAGACCACCAGGAGGAGCTGTGCAGTTTCTGTAGTAGAACATAACAGCAGAGGAACAACTCAACTCAAACGACAACTCAAACTACATACAGGGACTTCCCTGGTGGCGCAGGGGTTAAGAATCCGCCTGCCAATGCAGGGGACACAGGTTCGAGCCCTGGCCCAGGAAGATCTGCCGCAGAGCAACTAAGCCCGTGTGCCACAACTACTGAGCCTGCGCTCTGGAGCCTGCACGCCTAGAGCCCATGCTCTGCAACAAGAGAAGCCATTGCAATGAGAAACCTGCGCACCACAAGGAAGAGTAGCCCCTGCTCGCCGCAACTACAGAAAGCCTGCGCGCAGCAATGAAGACCAACGCAGCCAAAAATAAGTAAACTGCGGACAGTAAGACGAATTAGTGCAGGCTTTCTCTGTGCTATCAAAACCAAGCAGTTCTCTGAAACTGGTGAATTCTGGGCACAAATAAAGGCGGCCTCCAATTAGATCTATTACTTTGAACGTGTGAGTCACAGACAAGGCTGCACAAAGACATACAAAACTTCTGTCAATAAAACAATTTCCCAGTAGTGCCTTGGGGAATGTCACATTTAGATCAACTTCATTGTACAGCAACATGTGAGAATTAAAACATATGTTTATAGATATGAAGTATAAAAAGAGCAGTCCTGAGTAGACCATTAGAAGAAAGTGCCCAGATCAGAAACCTAGAACTGTATCTTCCAACTTTCAGTCATTGTCTATTAGCTTCAGATTTCTGTCAATTTCTTGTACCTAAATTGTTTTTTTCTTGAAAAAAAACTTAAATAGAAATTTAAACAAAAACTTAAATAGAAGGGACCACTAACATGACCAGTGAATAAAAATGTATTAAAATTTTTAGCATATTATATTTTTAGCATATTTTCCAGTGAAAGACTGTTGTGCTTAAAGGCAGGCTGTCTTCTGTCAGGGAAGGTTAGCAAGTGTTGAGAGGCGTGAATGACCTGCTTCAAAGGGAAGTCTTCCCATGGTACAATCAGAATTGAGGATTCAGGGGAAGGCTAAAGAACTGGTGTGCTGCAAAAGCTCCAAATCAATCATGGATGGATTAGCTGGTTTCTGAATTATGTCCTTCTCCATTTTCCTTTGTTATTAAAATATTGAAGAATACTCTTTACATTTAATTCCACACACCCTTACTCCTTTCATTCACAATTGAATTCAAATCTATCAAATATATACTAGTTAATTACAAACTAGTTGGTGTCTACCTTCTCCTTTGATTATAAGCCTCTTGAGTATGGGTTCAATAAAAATTTCTGAATGAATGAACAGGTGAGTAAAAAATTCCATGAATGTTTAATACCTCTGCATCATCCCCTGTTTATGTGTTTTCCTATAGAGCTTACACTTTAAAAGATGGTGATAGGTACACTGAGATGAAAAGCAACTTGCAAACCGTACGAGAAAAGAAAAGTGTGTTATTAGCAAAGACCAAAGAACGCAGCTCACCTGGACTGATGTTTTGTGAGAGCTGCTGAGCGGCTGCAAACATGTTGGCTGCAGACTCTAGAAACTAAACCAGAAATAGACAATTAGAAAACTATTTAAGCTCTCTTCCCACTATCACAGAGACTGAAATTACTGCTGGCACTTAAGTGATTATCAGATAACCATCTCAAATCTATAGCAAGCAAACTGTCCCTTCCATCCATCCGTAAAGGACTGACAATCCTTGCACTTGGCATTTACGTTGGGTGCTGGCATTCTCAAGCACAGACAAGACCTGTGTCCCTGGCATATACCCCACTAGTGTTCTACGAGAAACCCCAAAGGAAAAGAAACACTTCCTCTGGGGAACAAGAAGTCAGTAACCCCCAAATGAACCAAAGAGCTGTCTTCTTTCAAGAAAGGAAAACAGCTGAGCAAAAAAAAGAGGCAAGAAAACATAAAATATCCAGTGTAACGTGAAGGAGGCTAAATTACGGCAGGAACCAGGAGGACAGAATTGTTACCCCATATGCTGTGTTTAGAACGTACGCCATCCCGAGCAAGCACTGGCTTTATTTCACATCATCTTCTCTAGGCTAAATGGTAGAGAGAAATTGGCCTTGACCCACTTGATAAGCGTACTGGGAGGTGGTTCATTTTTCCAAAATGTTCCAAACCTCTCAAAATAGGGAGCCAGAAAATCAATGATGCAAAGTCAAATGATCTTTGAAAAACTGAGAAAGAGAGATCACATGCTATTTAATAATGGATGCCAAGGGAGATTCTCCTCCAGTGGTACACCGGCTGAGGCTCAGGACTATGCTCTTTTGTAAATTTTACCATACTGGGGAGGAGGGAGTTCTAAAAATTATGTCTCTCCTATACCATAAAATAACTGCAGAAGACATCTGAAGTCATCAGCATACCTGAGCAATCTTGGTTTTCTTTTGTTGGAATTTGCAGAGCCGCAGAATCTGGGACCCTGAGTAATCACTGAACTGTTCGTGGAATGGGTGTAACAGCTTTACGGACTCTCCAAAACTTGGGGGAGAAAACCCAAATACAATGGGAGTTATTTTTTGTCATGCAGAAAAAGGCTGGTTTTCCCAATGGGATTAAAAGGCACTCTTACCTGCACACCGCAATCTGACCCACTTCCAGAAAGGTTAGAGCATTTCCAATCACAGCCAGAGATTCAAAGGCAAGCTGTGAAACAAAGTGAAGGGTTGAAGAAATCGGAATATCCTCTACACCAATGCCTTTCAACCTTTTTTATACCAAGATTCCCACAGAAAACACTCCTTTTTTGTTATGGCACACAGGGGAACAACATCAATATGGCTATTCACAACAAACTCAGAGGCTTTGGTGGCTTAGGCCCTGGCTAACAGCACAAGCGCCGAAACCCAATATCCTTTATACTAGTAGGAAAGGTCTGCTCTAGACATCATTCAGTAAAAGCGATCTTGAGAAATTTGGTCCATAAATTTTTAAGGTTTCTTCCCCCTTTTTTCACTATAAAGTAATCTCTCACGGGTAAAAGATTTTTAAAACCAATTTATTCTAAACTATGCATAAATGACAGTATAGTTTCAGAATTTAAATTCAGTTAAAAAGATGACAACACTTGTAGCAACTAACATCTGTTGAACATGCATCAAGTGCCAGGCACTAAACTGAGTGCTCTGCATACATGACTTCACTTAGTCTCATAACAGCTCTGAGCTTGAGTAAGTATTGTTATAATCATTTTTTCAGAAGGTAAAACTCACAAAATGAACTGCCCAAAGTCATGCGGTGCTAAGTGGGGAGTTGAGACCTGAACACAGGTGCAGAGGTTACACTTTTTCCAGCAGAGCTTGTGCACAGCCTTCAGGCTGCTCGCTGACTTGTGCTGGGCAACAGCATCACTGCGAAGACCCCCCCACTCTCCACATCCCTGACAGCGGGGGGAGTGGGGGGGTCATAACTCCACCCAGGCTCCTAAGCCTTGTTACTACTGATAGAACACTAACTCTACACAGACGTAAAGAAACGTGTACTGAAGACATCTTAAAAAATCAGGGATATTCAGGGCTTCCCTGGTGGCGCAGTGGTTGAGAGTCCACCTGCCGATGCAGGGAACACGGGTTCCTGCCCCGGTCCGGGAAGATCCCACATGCCGCGGAGCAGCTGGGCCCATGAGCCACGGCCGCTGAGCCTGTGCTCCGCAACAGGAGAGGCCACAACAGTGAGAGGCCCGCGTACCGCCACAAAAAAAAAAAAAAAAAAAAAAAATCAGGGATATTCAGATATTACGTTGTGCATGGTCTTAAAAGAATATAGTACATTCATTCAGTGGAAAGTAAACACTGACAAATTTACTTACTCTGCAACTAGACAATAGCATGGCCATGTTAAGAAACACAACAATCTAAACGACCTACAGCAGTAAGACACCAAAATTTTTTGAGACATCCTGAAATTGCCCCTTTGAACTTTTTAAATCTTATATCTCCTCAAATATGGTCTCATATTCTCAGAACAAACTAACTGGTATTTCAAAGTGTTTTTTAGCCAGAACATATTTAAAACATTCAGGTGGCCCATCAAACTGCCACTACGCTTCTCCTCCTCACCTGTTTGGTATGGTTGTCTACCATGCTAGAGGAGTCATCGACAGCCAGGCAAATCTGATACTGCCGTTTACTGGGCTTGGTCCTTCGAAGCCAAATCTTGTCTTTCCGAAACTGACTGGCAATGTATGGAATGACCTTCCGCATGTTCAGTCGCTTCCCAGTTCGATAATCTCCTCTGTTAAATTTAACCAAACAGGAGCAAGATTAAGGATAAAATCACAGTAACAATAACTTATAACCAGTGATACCAAATAACCAGTAACCTGGCACAATGAAGTGTTACTGTCCATTGAGATTATTAAGGGCTGGGATCTTCTTGATCAGCAGCAGACACACTGGATATGTATGTGGCAAGAATAATTAGGTCCTTTTAGAAAATTTAAAATACTTTTTAAAAAGAAAAAAAATGTTTGCATTGAATATTAAGTCTTGGATTCTCTTTTGTGTTCTGAAACCACGCTTCTGGACACATCTTTGGAAAGATCTAGGTGAGTGACGCATGCAGCAATTGAGTGATCCAACATGTAGAGGGTGAGCAGCACACACACCCAAAGGCTCAGCCAATTCTCCCATCAGGTATTAACTAACTAGTCACAGAAAGTGCATTCATACTGAACTTCACAGAAACTTCTGTGGTAGAGATGATAAAATGGCAACAAGGTAAGGAACGCCATACTAGAGCCTGTGCAGCACAAGTGGCAACCTAGACGCCAACACCATAGCTGTTACGTGCTAATAAGCTCAGCAGAAAAGGTGGCACTGCCATCTTTCCAGGGTACCATGAGTGCATCCAATGGAGAAGACTTACTTCAGCTTGGCAGCCTGGGTAGGCTCTAATATGAGACGAAGCTGTTCACACAGCTGTTGTGAAAGAGGTGCAGTTAAGACCAGGTAACTCTGCCACATCTCCACTGCTGCCTTCTCCTGTGACAACAGCAACAACATGTAAGTTACCCTTAGTAGGCTGGAGCCAACCAAAGTCATTACAGCAAGATGAAGGCCTGAAACAAAGCAGTAGAAAACAACCTGCTTCTCTTGTCAAACTGCTATCTGATTCACCTGGTTTAAAATGTCTCCTCCTGGGCTTCCCTGGTGGCACAGCGGTTAAGAGTCCGCCTGCCAGTGCTGGGGACACGGGTTCGAGCCCTGGTCCGGGAAGATCCCACATGCCACGGAGCAACTAAGCCCGTGCACCACAGCTACTGAGCCTGCACTCTAGAGCCCGAGAGCCAGAACTACTGAAGCCCGCACACCTACAGCCTGTGCTCTGCAACAAGAGAAGCCACCACAATGAGAAGCCAGTGCACTGCAACGAAGAGTAGCCCCTGCTTGCTGCAACTAGAGAAAGCCCATACCCAGCAACGAAGACCCAATGCAGCCAAAAATAAATAAAATTTAAAAAGAAAATAATTAAAAATAATAAATAAATAAATAAAATGTCTCCTCTTCCACCAAAGCCACAACTCGTAGTTCCAATGAGAAAATAAGGTAATAAAATACTGGAATTCATGACCAAATCAATGCCTTATTCACATCACCTATGAGGAATATATAATGTGTACCCTTCACGTGGAGAGGGGGCCATGATGGGTAATTTTGGTGCCAGGAGATCCAGCCACTTAATCATGGTCTCTCAGGCTCATGTTTCAAAAACAAAAGTGACGAGTGCAAACCTCTCAAGTAACACTCAGCAGTGTGCTTATTTCCTGAATACAAAGCTCCATGGTTAGTTTTTTTTTTTGCCAATTATGGCAGAGCAGTCAATACATGTGGTGAGAATAATGATAAGAGATACAAAACTAAAATGTGTATTTAGTAAATATTAGTAAATTTAGGATGCAAGGTCATTGAAAAGGAAACATCTGGTTTATCTACACTGCCATATTATACCAGCTGGCAATGTTCCAGGTGGGCTATTCAGAGAGTGACACAGTATAGACTTTTGCCCCATGTTTCAACCACTGTCACATCTATTACATCCATTACAGATTGAGCAGTGGAAGTTAAAGAATTAAACACACCAGTTTCTCTCTGTTTTAATTAAGCTACAGATCTAGTGGCAAACCAGGCAGAAAACAATGGATAGATGTAGGTTTCAGAATTATAATTATATTCTCCATATACTCGGTCGCTTTGACCAAGGTAACTGGAGTTAAGAATCTATTAAGTTTCCTGTACCTTAAAAAACAAAAGTCAGGATATTTTATAAAAACACCAGTGACTTACTTCTTCTGGGTTTCCAGATTCGTGTGGCTGCCATGTTTCCAGCTGTCTCTCCAGCTCCTGTCTTAGTTCATTGACATCTTTTAAGAAGGGCTAAAAGGGAAAAGCCACGGATAGAGGAGACCCAGGTTGGAATCACCAACTCACTATACCTGGTTGCCTTATTCCCTGCAGTACGAACTCCCCCTGAGATGCAAAACTTGAGCAAATTTAATGGCACAATTAAGACACCAGACAACCATTCTTCTCCTTCTCATTATGTAGAGGCAAAATGAATAAAGGAAATATTAACATTTAATAAATCCATCCCAGTAAAACAAAATACCCAGGAAGATATCAATAATGAAAATATTCTTTAATTAATCTAGACTATAATTAAGTCAAAGAATTAGGGACAACAACTCAGTTAATTTAGGCTCTTCCTAAATGCAGGCATTAAGTCAACGATTCTTACGATTCTTACTACTTAACCAACATAAACTTAACTGTCCTGCAGGCTCCTCACACAAGGCTGGTGGATATGAGAGGAGTAGATGTGAGAGCCAGAGGTCCAAGGACAAGACCCACCATCGTGGCCAGGTCAGGACACCGACCACCCACGGTGACCCTGGGATTAACTGTTAGAAGTGTTATCTGCTCAGAGAACACGTGGTACCAACAGTACTCCTTAAAAGACTGATAAGGATATGATACCCCAAAACAACCAGATGCTACATAAAGTTCTTAAGACAAACATGTCTTAAGTTGTTTAAAAGCAACTTATAATTATGTTTTGTCAACTTATTGAAGTAGTAATTTGTGAAAGTTTTAGTACCTGGAAAATCGTGTCCACAAGGAACTGATGGGCTGTATGAATGGTCGAATCTCGGCTTCTCTCTGGTTTCTCATTCTCTGTCTCCCTGTGGGATGTGTCTGTCCTGGGGTCTTGGTCTTCCTCTGTGTTAACAGTTTGGGTCTCCATCTCCATCTCTTCAAAGCCTGTTCTCACACCATAATGTCAACATGAAGACTCAACCTTCACAGTCACGTGTCAATCCTAACAATTACTCAGACTTCACTCATTCACTCCCCAGCACATTAACACCTCGGCTCCACGTGTCCTTTCTCTCTGACACAGTCTGCCAATTCTCACTCCCTTAACTTCCCCCTCTTCCCACCCTGATATGGAAGGGGGCTGTTCTGGGAGGCAGAAGTGGGGGGAGACTGTTTTACCCTGACAAGCCTCACAGAACCGTGTGATCCATTAAACTATGTTCATGCAAATAAATAAATAAACTATGTGCATGCAGAACTTTGACAGAACCAAAAACTAAAATAACATCATAGCTCCATTTTATAGATGAGGAAGCTGAGACACAGAAGACAAATTTGCCTCAACCTATAAAGTAAGTAAGAGAAAGTCTGGATTTGAATCTAGAAAGGTCTAAACACAGACCTATGCCTTTCCCACTGTCCTGTAACAGCCAGGCAGTCAGCAGTTCTAACGCCCCTGAGAAGACGGAAGCAGAAGGAAAAGTTTTTGAATTTAGCAAGCTCTTTTGAATTTGCACTTATACCACTGCTGATAAAGCTATTTTTTCATGTGTTGAATTTAAAAAACAAAACAGCCTTGTAATAGCACTTGGTCAGCTATGAAATGGAACTGTATGTAAGAAGTTTTGTTACCTTCTCACATGCATTTCCCCTATTCTATTTCTTTAAACATTTCTTTAAATAAAATGTTTAAATATAGTATATTTTCATATAATTAAAAACACTGTTTCTCTAATAATCAAGAATATATCTTCTGGGGGACTTCCTTGGTGGCACAGTGGATAAGACTCTGCGTTCCTAATGCAGGGGGCCCAGGTTCGATCCCTGGTCAAGGAACTCGATCCCAGATGTGTGCCACAACTAAGGAGGCAGTGAGCCGCAACTAAGACCCAGTGCAACCAAATAAGAAAGAAAAAAAAAGAATATATCTTCTGGTCATACTGGAGCATGTGTACTATTCTGTTTTCTTCTACATATTTAAAAAAGACTGCTGGGTTGGGCTTTGCTGGTGGGGCAGTGGTTAAGAATCGGCCTGCCAATGCAGGGGACACGGGTTCAAGCCCTGGTCTGGGAAGACCCCACATGCCGCGGAGCAACTAAGCCTATGCGCCACAACTACTGAGCCTGCGCTCTAGAGCCCATTCTCCGCAACAAGAGAAGCCACTGCAGTGAGAAGCCCGCACACCACAACGGAAGAGTAGCCCCTGCTCGCTGCAACTAGAGGAAGCCCGTGCACAGCAACGAAGACCCAACACAGCCAAAAATAAATAATAGATTTTAAAAATAAATAAAATAAAAAAATAATAAAGACTGCTGGGATTTTGTCTGAAGCTCAAGTTTCAAGGGTGTCTGTGAAGGACAGTGTCCTGTAACACCTTCCACCTTCCTACTCCCAAATGAAACATGTACAGGGAAATTATGGGCAAATGAATCTCTAAGGCATGGGTTAGGATGGGGAAAGAAGTGACCAAGCGCGACTGCAGCACCAGAGAAATGGCTTCTGTGAGTCGGAGAGCTTAGGCAGGAGGGTGTGCTCACTGCAGGACTCACCCGGCCCAGCTGTGCGCCCCGACCTGGCTTCCTGGGACTCCAGCTGCTCTGTGTCTATTGCGCAGAGCTCCTCCTGCTCCCCCGTGCCCGCGGAGGCATCCTCTGTCTCCTCCTCTTCCCAAGCCTTGCTGGGGTCCTCTGCAGACTGCTGCTGCTCCGTGCTAGCCACATCTGCCAACGAAGTGCACACACGTGAAAAGGTCAGCTCTCTGCAGACAAAGCCATCACGAGTGGGTGTGCTTTTGGTCATTCGTACTTCCCAAGATTCTGCCCCTGACTGGTTATGTGGCTTGGACACAGTACTTGGCTTGTTTGTGACCTACTGATGTAAGTGCTTAACACTCCCCCCCTCGCCCCCCAGCCAGAAGCTTCAAGGATACAGTGTAACTATACATGTGACCACAGATTGGATGTTTAGCTGGGTTTTTATTGCTATGACCAGAGACTGAACCAGAATAAACATGCCAGGCACGTGACTCAGAGCAGCTAATGGAACCATCCTCATTGCCAAGTTATGGGTGGAAAACCTGTAGTGATAAAGTATAACACAGGGCACAGAAAGATCAGCATGGGAATCCCAGCATCGTGATCTTGGACAAGTTCTTAAATATCTTTGGCCTCAGTCTGCTGATCTATAAAATGGAGACATCCTAGCTGGTAAAGACTGTCAGAGGAACTCCATGATCATGCTGCAAAGGCTCAGAATGGTGCTGGGCACAAGGTAAACGCTCCATGCGTGGCAGCCATCACTGTATTGCTTCACTTTTCTTAAAAGTGGGGACAGGGGGAGAAAAGAGTAATCCACAGCAGAGCAGTCTTTTTGTACCATCCTCACAGTACACATTATCAACACCAGCTTACATATTAGGAACGAAACAGTGAAAAGTTACCAAGAGAACTTGAAGCGGAGACTGAGTGACGACTGACTACTCCCTTTCTATGCTGAGATCTTTTTTCTCCTTGTTTGTTTGTTCATTTATGGCTGCGTTGGGTCTTCATCGCTGCGTGCGGGCTTTCTCTAGCTGTGGTGAGCGGGGACTAGTCTTTGTAACGGTGCATGTGCTTCTCATTGCGGTGGCTTCTCTTGTTGCAGAGCACAGGCTCTAGGCACGCAGGCTTCAGTAGTTGTGGCTCGCGGGCTCTAGAGTGCAGGCTCAGTAGTTGTGGCACACGGGCTTAGTTGCTCCGTGGCATGTGGGATCTTCTCGGACCAGGCCTTGAACCCGTGCCCCTGCATTGGCAGGCAGATTCTCAACCACTGTGCCAACCAGGGAAGTACTGTGCCAACCAGGGAAGTCCTCTCTCCTTTCTTGAAACACAGATTTCAAGTTCACAGCTCTTATCATTGCCGGGTGATTATGAAGGAATGTCCACTACTCAGAATCCCTGAGATCAGTGCTGGGTCTGGATGCGGCCAGCCATTACCAAAGGTATTTAAAAGGCTTACACTAGACCCAGAACCCTGAACACTGAAACCCTGCACTTGGCTACAGATATCTTTATATCAAAAACAAACTGTATTTCTGCACAGTTCTTATTAGAAGGAAACTAGTTTAAAAAGCCATTTCCCCTCCCTCCTAAGATGACTTTTAAGAACACCTGGTGGGCACACAGCATAAGCACTCACAGAGCTCAGTAAGCAAAGGAGAAGCCTTCCCTGAATCATACCATAGGTCTGTACGTCATAGGGCTCGCTACCCTGTTTAATGTGCTCAAATGCTTCCGCGTCCTCTGCCTGGGTCTGGGCCGGGCCCTGCTCGGTGTGGCTGTCCGTGTCCACAGTCCTCAGCCTCTTGTGCACACGCTCATTGTGGTCACCCATGGAGCGTTCGTTGTCGGCCTGCCCAGGTTTCCTCTTAAAACTCTGCGGGAAATATGAGGAAATTCATCAGAACCTTGTCTGTAATGGCAAAAAGAGTAAAAATAATCATAATATTTATCCTCAGGGGGCTGATTAAGTTAATCAGGTGTACCAGACAAGAGTGGATTTCAGTGAAGCTGTTAATAGGAAGATCTCTAAATACATATACAGAGCAATCTCTGTGATATACTTTTATACCTGGAACAAAGGCAAAGAGGCAAAGAAACACTCTCACACAGGGAGGTGCACACACACAAACAACCGTACATATACTACATATGCAGAAAGTCTCTTAGAGAGAAGACAAGACTGGCAGCACCAATATGCTCTGAGGATAGTCCCTTGGGTGGCTTGAAGACAGGAATAAAATGGAAGCTTTTTAGGGGATTGGTTTCTATACACTAATTTTGTATCACATGCATGAATAATACCCCATTTTAAAAAGCCTTATTTTTAAAACACAAAAGAGGGAATTCCCTGCCAGTCCAGTGGTTAGGACTTGTCACTTTCACTGCTGGGGCCTGGGTTCAATCCCTGGTTGGGGAAATAAGATCCTGCAAGCCATGCAGTGTAGCCAAAATAAATAAATCAAATTAAATTTTAAAAAATTTAAAAATAAAACACAAAAGAGAATGGACAGTGAACAGAGTTAAGACTGGTTAGTCCTTGGCAACAACACACAACACCTGGTTTTTAGGCTCCATAATAAGAACTTAACATGATAAGGGTGTGTGTGTGCGTGCATGCGTGCATGTGTGCATCTGTGTCTGTGTGTGCGTGTCTGTGTGTGTGCATGTGTCTGTGTCTCTGTGTCTTGTGTGCGTGTCTGTCCCCACACAGGGAAGAAGCCCCAGCTGGGAAAGCCCCACAGTCCTGGTCTGCTCACCAAGGCTGACATCATGGTGAGACAGCAAAGTCTGGGAATTTGGTGTTTTTTTTTTTTAAACCATTACATTTAGAACATCATTTTACATGCAGCCTTCACCTAAGTTTAGGTGAAGAGTGATAGAGACCTGTGTGTTTTTCCTGGTGTTTTTCTGAGAGGCCAACCGGGCAATGAAGTTGGATTCATGGCCTTCTGCCTGGTTTGCATCCGCAGCTCCACTGCCGTGTTCCTGTGAAATCCAAGCCACAAAGAATGAGGTGGAGGAAGCTGTGCAAGCATCTGGTTATCGACTGCACTGTGTACAACTCCTCTCACCATTCTCATCTCACAGTCACATGCAGTTGGCACTCTATATCCGGGGACATGGAGGGCCCACTGCACTGTGCCAGTTTACATAAGGGACTTGAGCAGCCTCGGATTTGGGTATCCAGGGGGGTCTTGGAATCAATCCTTCTTGGACCCCAAGGGACAACTGTGACCATACCTGCCTGCCTGCTCTGGAACTCACCCATGACTAAGGCTTGGCCTGTGGGCAGAAATGAGAGCATCTAGACCTGAGTCTGTTACCCTCTTGCGGGCCTTCGTTAGTTCCTTGTCTACAGGAGGTAATGGCTTACTCTGAAGGTGGGACAGACCTCAATTTGAAACCAGGCTTCATCACCAACCAGCTGGGTACTCTGGAGACTGTCATTTAACTTTACTGGAGCTTATTTAACTCAGATATAAAATGGAGAACATAGGGACTTCTCTGGTGGCGCAGTGGTTAAGAATCCGCCTGCCAATGCAGGGGACACGAGTTCCATCCCTGGTCCAGGAAGATCCCACATGCCGCGGAGCAACTAAGCCTGTGCGCCACAACTAGTGAGCCTGCGCTCTAGAGCCCAAGAGCCACAACTACTGAGCCCATGTGCCACAACTCCACAAGAGAAACCACTGCAATGAGAAGCACGTGCACAATGAAGAGTAGACCCCACTCGCTGCAACTAGAGAAAGCCCGTGCACAGCAACGAAGACCCAACGCAGCCAAAACTAAACAAAAGAAAAAGAAAAGTGTTCTTAAAAAATAAAAAAATAGGGCTTCCCTGGTGGCACAGTGGTTGAGAGTCCGCCTGCCGACGCAGGGGACGTGGGTTCATGCCCCGGTCTGGGAAGATCCCACATGCCGCGGAGCGGCTAGTCCCGTGAGCCATGGCCGCTAAGCCTGCGCGTCCGAAGCCTGTGCTCCGCAACGGGGGAGGCCACAACAGTAAGAGGCCCGCGTACCGAAAAGAATTTAAAAAAAAAATAAATAAAAAATAAAATGGAGAACACACAAAGAACAATAATATCTATCTTATAGGGCCACGATGAAGACTTGCTAAAGTAATGAAATGCTCAGCACCTAATGGGTGCTCAGTAAATGGTTTGGAAGGGGGATGAGAAATATAAACCATTGTAATTATTGCTCAGAAAGCAGGGGTGCAGAGAGGCCAAGGGAGTTGTTCAGAGAAACCTCTGAGTAGCAGGCCCTCCAACTTCCAGAGCTCCTTCCAGGCTGCCAGTGCCCCAACTGGGCCACAAAAGACACATCACCCTACGTCAAGGAATGAAGAGGTACTTTCCATTTGAAATTAAAATGTTTAGAAGCCTGGTGAACAGCGAGGAAAAGGGAAGCACTACTAGATACTAGAGCCATACCACTGCATGCAGTCTCAAATTCAGCCCTTCTTTCCTTAGGAGCTTTCTAAAATATAATTTGAACTTGATTCTCCCACAGAGAGCTACACTCTAATAACTTTTTCTCATTAAGCACATCACTTAAATAAAGTGTGTAAAAGTATTCTGGGATTTGTTCCAGGAGGCATATAAAAATAGGCGTACGACCACTTTCTTAATGAATGGGAGATGATATTTTAGATGTCAACCACAAAAAAACATCACACATGACCCAATTACTGCTAAATAGAACTTGGTTTTGGACAGGGAGAAGAGGCCCTCCCAAGGGGCAGCTGGCGAGGCAAAGAGGGCCCTTCACCTCCTTCCCCTGCTCCTTCTCGGGCGCGGCCCCTGCCAGCTCCACGGCACACTCGCTCTGCACGCTCTCCAAGCCCGTCTGCCCGCAGGAGTCATGCTCTTTCCTCTCCGTAGCCTCTGGCACCTGCTGCTCCGTGTCAGAGTTCTCCCCTTCTTCTTCTTCTTGCATCTGCAGGGAAATCAAACACAGCATTAACTGCTCTGGAGGAAGAAGATGAGGTAGGGGGCCCCCCTCACCAAGGGGAGTCTGCAGGGAGGGGACCGGCCGAAGCAGGTCTTAAACAGAAACAAAGAGCTGCTTGGCAAAGTAGCCTAAGAGAGATTCCAGTGGGAAGAAGGTAATTTTTTCTCATCATCATTATTTTTAATCGAAGACAAGCCAGACCCGCCATGATACCTGAGGCTGGAGACCCTGGTCAGCAGGGACGTCCTTCTCTGCACCTTCCTCACTGGCGTCCTTGTCCTCCAAAGACTGCTGCTGCTCCTCTGCATTCTCTTCAGGATGCTGGGCAACATCCTTGTCTTGGTCGTCAGCTCCTGTGTCCATCTCTTCCTCCCCCTCCTCCTGGTCATCTTCACTGGAGCCTCCCTCAGGCTCTTGCTGACCCTGACCTTCATTCTGGTCAGCCTCAGTCTCTTCGTTTATGTCTTCAGCTTCATGACCTGCTTCTACAGTATCCATTGGTTTCTCTTTAATTTCCAAAGGATTCTCTTCTGGACAGATGAAACCAAAAAAAGGAACACAGAATTTAAAAATCAAACAATGTGATTTCTTAAGATGGGATGTAGTTACACAAGTGTCTTATTATTATTCTCGAACCAGGAGTTGGCAAACTATGGTCCTTGGGCCAAATCTGGCCATCCACATATTTCTGCAAATTTCTCCACAAGTTTTACAGGAACACAGCTGCACCAACCGTTTACCTATGTGTTTCCCCCATCCATTCTGTATTACCTACAGCTGCTTTCACACTATAAGAGCAGAACTGAGTATTTGCGACTCTGTTGCAGCTTATGACCTGCAAAGACTGTATGTTTATTATCTGACCGACCCTTCACAGAAAAATTTTGCCTACGTCTGCTCTTAACCGTACTTACATATTGCACACAACTGTTTAGATGGTGCATTTCATTAAAGAATAAGTAACCCACTAAAAAATCCTAAAAGCCACCATAACAATAGGAATATTTTAGAACAGATAGGAAATGCCAGTCTAATTTTCAATTATCACTGGGAATAATTGGTAGACATCATTCTTTAACATACACAGAAAATACAACGTATATTCAAATGGGAACAATCTAATTTAAACATTTTGTTTATTTAAAAGAGCTTTTCTATACTTTGGGCACTTCAGAAATCAGTTATTTTGTTAGCAAATAATTCTTTAAAATAATTGCTGCTTCAGATTCACAGAGAGAACTAGTGGTTACGTGTGTGTGTGTGTGTGTGTGTGTGTGTGTGTGTGTGCGCGCGCGCGCGCGCGCGCGGGGGTATGTGCTTGTGTGTTGAGGGTAGGAGAGTGGGAGGTACAAACTGTCAGGTGTAAGGCTCAAGGATGTATTATACACCATGGGGAATACAGCCAATATTTCGTAGTAACTATAAATGGAAAGAACTGTATAAAACTTAAAAAAACATTTTTTAATAGTAATTGCTTCTTAGTTTATGTACACAGTAGCTTAAAACGAGCCTGGATATTTTTCTAGGGCAAATGGCTTATTAGATTCTCAGTGGATTTTAATTTTATGCTTGGTTGTTGAATTTAAGGTTGAAGTAAGATTCCAAAATTATAAGTTAATGGAACTGCCTTAGAAGCAGCAGCTTATACTACATTTAAAAAGAAAACTAGAGGGCTTCCCGGTGGCGCAGTGGTTAAGAATCCGCCTGCTAATGCAGGGGACACGGGTTCGAGCCCTGGTCCGGGAAGATCCCACATGCCGCAGAGCAACTAAGCCCGTGCGCCACAACTACTGAGCCTGCGCTCTAGAGCCCGCGAGCCACAACTCCTGAAGCCCACGTGCCTAGAGCCCATGCTCCACAACAAGAGAAGCCACTGCAATGAGAAGCCTGTGCACTGCAACGAAGAGCAGCCCCCGCTCACTGCAACCAGAGAAAACCCATGCACAGCAACAAAGACCCAACGTAGCCAAACAATAAAAATAAAATAAATTTATTTTAAAAAAAAGTAAACTAGAGATTCACAGAGCGAAGACTGTTCTAAGCACGAATTACCAAATACCTTAAACGTGAGAAATGCATTTAAATTTATGAGCCATATACTCACCTCCTAGATTTAACAGATGTTAACGTGTTACCACAAGTGTATCAAACTTGTCACTTATTTTTAAGAAATAAATGGTTCTGGACACAGCTGTCTGGATTCTGGATGCCTTCGCCCTTCCTACTTCCTCAGAGCTCATAACCTGAAGTTACTGTATATTATTCCTTTCTATGTGTTTGTACATTTGATGTATCCATAAATAATATATAGTACTGGTTCTTGTATTACATTTCCACCTAAATGGTACCTCTCATTAATTCTTTTGTAACTTGCTCTTTTCCAGTATAGTGTTTGTAATAGCTTTCTACATATATAGCTGATTCACTAAGAAGCAGAGCCTGGCTGGCGCCACCTTTCATCTGGTTACCCACCACGACGGGGGCTCTCTATTTCAGCGGCACCGCGTACACAAGCTTCCGATACTAGACAGCACCCCCAAGGAGTCACACTCGGGTTGAACACTGGGTGACAGAGGCGCTAGAGGACTGCCATGCCAAGTGATTTCTGTTGGGATTATTCCATTTCACTCCCCATGATGATTTCATATTTCAGACTAAGCACACAACATACGCACAACCATCAACAACTTTTCCAGGAAAGCTGTGACTGGGCTCCATGAGAGGCCTGGCTCTACCTTCACTGCACGGTGTTTACATCAACCCATGAGATGGGGCAATGGTGACACTGTGGGGCCATGGAGCTGTGTGTGACAGCACCGCCTGGGACAGCAGCACTGAAACACAGGATAGGAGATGACAGGAGTGACAGAGACCTGCTGGTTTACAAGCTTTAGGTCTACCTAGAGGAGAAACACAACAAAGAAAAAGCGAGGAATTTTATCAAACTGGAATTGTGCTGACCAGACACAATAATGACCTGGCCATGACACTGGCCTGAAGAGAAATCTGTTACTGCTCAGTTTCAGTGACTTCCAACAGGCTCTTTAGGTTTCGAAAGACACACCTTCTCCGTCTTCGCGGTCTGTGTCCCCATCACCATCCTTGTCTTCACTGTCTAGGTCCAAGTCATCTGGAAGGTCCAAGGCCTCAGGTTCGGGCAGCTTTTCCTGATTGCCATGGTAAGGGTCCACCTCATTCTCATCATATTCCCTCTTTGGACAACGGACAGAACAGGAAAAAAAAATAAAAATGAACTTTTAAAAAGTGTAGCATTCAGGGGCTTCCCTGGTGGCGCAGTGGTGGAGAGTCCGCCTGCCGATGCAGGGGACACGGGTTCGTGCCCTGGTCCGGGAAGATCCCACATGCCGCGGAGCGGCTGGGCCCGTGAGCCATGGCCGCTGAACCTGCGCATCCAGAGCCTGTGCTCCGCAGCGGGAGAGGCCACAGCGGTGAGAGGCCCGCAGACCGCAAAAAAAAAAAAAAAGTGTAGCATTCACATATAATCAGCTCAAAGCACAGTTGACTCTTGAGCAACACAGGTCTGAACTGTGTGAGTCTACTTACGTGGACCACTTATGCACGTTTTTTTCAATAAATACGTGCTCCAGTGCCACACAGATCCGCGGCTGGTGGGACCCGCGGATGTAGAGGGCCAGCTGTAAAGTTACACACAGATTTCCAACCCTGCAGATGGTCAGTGCCCCCAGCGCCTACATTGCTCAAGGGTCAACTGTAGTTATGCTGAGAGAATACAGTGTCTCTTCCCTAAAATTACCAGCACACATTAGAATTTTACCAATATGTTTTGAATTTTCATGTTGGAATTTCAAGTTTCACTTTCAGTGCACATTCTCCACCGATAAGAGGTGCTGCGTTACTTAATCTCAAAGAGGACACGGAAGTTTATGGGAAGAAATATAGAAAAGGACCACAGGTTTTAGCTTCCAAACTACAGCATGAGTCCAAACAGCATGAAGACCACCTCATCGGTAACCAATAGTTAGATATTTTATGTCCGGTTAAGAGGCTCTGTTACACACTCCCTTATGAGGCAATGGGAAAACAAATGATAAGCAGGGAAAAAAATGTCTTGAGACACCCCAGGAGCTGTGCGTTGCAGTGGCCCTGGCCTTGAGTCAGGAGAGCAGGTTGGTTTTGAATCCTCATTACCTCATCTATTTGTTCATTAATTTTATCTTGGCCTTGCTCATCATCAGCCTCTGCTTCTTCCTTTCCTTCCTTCTTATCTTGCTGGGTTTTATCTCTGTTTGACTTCCCAGCATCCAAGTTGTCATCTTTAGCAACAAGTTCAGGATCTTCCTAAATATTAGAGGAAGAAAAAACACAAAAATCCTCACTCTCAATATGAAAAACTGCTTTCACATAGGGTGACCCTACCTAACGCAGCTCTTAGACACACATTGGGCCAACCCCATGGAAACATCCAGCCGACAAGGGCATATGTAATCCTGGAGGGAACGTGCAGGTCTGCCCGGATGGCAGCAGTGAGGGCAGGTGTGTGAACAGCGGGGGTGGGGGGTTGTCGTGAACATGCAGGTCAGGTTACTCTTTTAGCTGTGAAGACAATCGATAACCTAGATAGCAGAGGAAAAAGAAGAAACAGAGATGGAAGAAACAGAAGAAGAAAAACCAAGACAGAAAAGGATGAGCAGTGAACAGCAGGGAGTGGTATTTGGGAGGAAGACTGCCTCCTCTCAACCTAGGGACTATGTGATGGAGGGAATCTTTTAATTACCTCATCCATTCCTGGTCCTGTTTCTTCAGTTTTACTGTCTTCTTCCTCCTCATCTTCCTCACCGTCGTCATCACCCCAAAGCCTCTCATCTAGTTTGTCAGCTTCCTCACCATTCAGATCGCCCATCTGTTTATCCAGGTCTCCACCCTCACTGTCTGATTTCTCATCATCCTCTTCTGAAAGGGAAGAAGGCGATGAGCTTAGTTCAGCAGATCCCCAAATTGATCTGTTCCTGTGTATGTAGGAGAGGCAAGGGCCAGGCAAGGGTCCTACCTGGGATTTACTGCCTGTTTCTACAGAACACCCTAGAGGAGATGCTTTAGATCTCAAGTAGTCCTACTGTGTTTTGCAGACTGTTTGGAGGAGGAAGGAGGTCTGTGACGTGTTATGTCGACAGACTGTAAGGAGGGTGGTGGAACAGCTGTCAGGATGCCTAGTTCTGGTGCTGGGAGAATGTTCATTATGGGACTTCAGCAACCTCACTGGGTTTTGGTTTCTTACCTGGGAAATGATGAGGCGGGACTATGAAATTTCCAAGGTTCCTCCCCATCTCCAACATACTCTGTGTCAATGATTTTACCCAACATCTCAAATCATGTGTCTAGCTCAATTAACCAGAATTTTCTTGCCTTTGTCTTCGTTCAAGGTCTACTTTGACAAAGGTTATACCCTTAAACACTACTTAGGCATGCATACATTCTTCTACTCTGAGGTCAGGTATCATTTCTGCAAGGCATTCACTTAAAGTAAGACACTGTATTTCAGATTAAACTTTGGACAGAAATTGAGGGCAATAGTTGAATTGTGGTTCCAACACGATAGATGATAATGTGCTGTAAGAAATCTTATTATCAAATAATTTTCAATGACATGTAATGTTCATAAGTTAAATGAAAAAAGCAGACTATAGAACCACTTATGGTCTCTGGGTCTATATATATACATGCAAGAAATGGAAATAACCCAAAACTGATTAAGTGATTTATTTGGGTGGTAGGCCTAAAGGGTATCGATTTGGTTTCTGCATTTTTGTTCCAAATCATCTACAACAAATGTCTACTAATTTTGTAATTAGAAAAAAATATATATTTAAAAAACCCTCCCCAGAACAATTTAACTTGAGCTGAGAGCCAAGCTCTGCCAGGGATCACCTCCCTGCTCTTCTGGATTTCCCTGAAGGACTCTGCGGAGTCACTGATCTGGCACAGGAGGCAGCCAGAACATCAGAGGCAGCGTCTCCGCTTACTCAAGAGCAGAATCTCCAAAATGGACTAGAGACTTCTGACCAGAGGTGTGGATGGCACAGGCACGTACTGATGTTTCCACCTGCAGTTATGCAGAGTAACCAACTTGTTCCAAAAGAGTGTAATAGGCTCCTTATTGGAAATATGTAATTTCCTGTATAAAATATTTATTTTTCAAGAATAAGAATGAAGTGACAGATAATCTCAAACCTTGTTCTTCAAGCTCCCCATCATGCATTTTCCCATCAAAGTCTTCTGACATCTCAATGGCATTATCCTCCCCCTTAATGTCTGATTTTGAGTCAGGATCCTCTTTATCCTTTTCTTGACCCTTCTGAAATGTATCTTCTGCCTATATCAAAAAGCATTACAGAAACATAAATGCACACTGTAACACTACTAATGTTTATTCAGCTCTAAATAGAATATATAAATGCCAAGATTAACGGTATAAAATTATCTCTGGGGAGAGAAAATACACATAATTTGTGACTTGCTTTAACATTTCTGTAATTAATTTCCAGTTTTATTACATTTTTTGTTAGAGAATATAGAATTTTGTTGAGGTTTTCTCCATGAGAATTGTCTGTTTGCCAAGCCATGCAGCTTGTGGGATCTTCGTCTCCCGACCAGGGATTGAACCTGGGCTACCTGCGGTGGAAGCACAGAGTCCTAACCACTGGACCGACAGGGAATTTCCCTGAATTTTTTTTTTTTTAATCCATACATATTAAAAAAGACTATGCATCCTCTGTAGGGTAAAAGAAAATTCATCAGTCTTATTATATTGCCCATAAATTTAATATCTGTTTTGTCACTTTGATCTCTCATAGACATTACCCAACTGTGAATGTAATTTTTCCCCCTACTACTTTCCTTTTTATTTTATTTTTTTATTGAAGTATAGTTGATGTACAATGTTGTGTTAGTTTCGGATGTACAGCAAAGTGTACACATACACACTTTTTCAGATTCTTTTCCACTGTAGGTTATTACACGATATTTAATATAGTTCCCTGTGGTATACAGTCGGTCCTTGTTGTTTACCTGTTTTATATACAGTAGTGTGTGTCTGTTAATCCCAAACTCCTAATTTATCCCTCGCCAGTGAATGTAATTTTCTTCACTTTTCCTTAAACTATATATTCCTACATAATCTACACTGTATTGGGGGCAAAAGATTCACATTGTTATGTTTCATTATAGCTGAATTTTTAAAGTTCTTTTTTTAAGATACAAAAGTAATACAATCTCACTTAAAAATTTCTAAGCAAAACAGAAAGTATTAATAAAGTTCCTCCAGCACCACCATCCTCCAAAACTCCCAAAGAAATTACCACTGGTGATGTTCTGGCACATACTTTAATCTGTAAGTACACCAACAGATACTTAGAAATATAGATGGGGTATACCAATACCGGCCTCCCGCATCTTCTTCAACAAAAAGGGATTATGCCTGACAAACTGTTTTGCCATCTGCTTTTTTATTTAAGTTTAAAAATGTCTCCTAGATATACTTCCATGTTGTCACTTATAAACCTATCTCATTGTGTTTAATTATAGTATTGCTCTGCATGAGTAGTATCATAATTTAAATAATTCACAATTTTCACCAGTATAAATAATGCTATAGTGAGCATCCTTGTATAAACACACTCCATTATACACATATTTATTATCCTGGACCCTTATTAGCATTTGTACAAGAAAACATGGAATTCCTAGGTCAAAGAACACACACAATTTAAAATTTATTAGATACTGCCAAATTGTTTTGATAGCTTTCTATCCCACTTAATGTTTTTTACATTGGATTTGTACTTTTCTGTTAGGTTTACTTTTTCCATTAACAAATTACTGTGTGCTAATTAAGTTAAATTTGAGAAATACAGAAAAAGACCAAAATAACAATAATGTGTATGTTATCTGTGTATATATATCCACACACATAATGTACATGAGAGCTATGCCACATAAACGCTAGCATTACTCTTTTGTTTTTTTTATTTCTTTCCAATTTTCCCTTCAAAGGAAGAGAGGAAGCTTGGATTGGTTTGTTCCTTTATTTTCAATAAGTATAACCATACTTTAAATAGAAACTTATGCAGTGCTCTAAATTTAGAATATAAGTGATAAAAAGTAATTCCACTACCTCTTCTTTCTTCAAGTCACAGTTGATTAATCCAAATAAAAGTAGTGTGTTTAAAAAAACACTCCCAAATGAGATTGGAATTTAAAAAAGCAACACAACACTCTTAGTCCAAAGCATCTAAATATTTCAAAAGCATTCTTGATTCCAAATAAAAAAGGATATAGATTTTAAAAATTTCACCATGTCTTAAAGACATACAGCAATAAAACCTATTAACAGCAAACACTGGCATTGTTGTTTAATGCAATTATCACTTAAAATAGCCAAGCTTTTTATCCCTAAATGAACCACTACCAAAAATGCTCCCTTACAAGTCATCAGCAAAAGTTTTCCCATTTAAAATAAAAAATTTTTAAATCATTTCCCTCCCAAATTATAGCTACAACCAATGACTGCGCTGCCAAAGTTCCTTTCTGTGGTCTTTAAGCTTTTAATTTACATCCACTCCCTAAGCTCCAGTATTCTTAGGTGCCTGGATCACAGTTTGAAAACCATTAACCTAGTAGAAAAACCATTTATATATGTAATTTAAATAGTGAAAAAGGAGTGAGCTTCTGTAAACTATATACATATTTCATGCCTGTGAAAACGTACCTGTTCTTCATTTTCTATCTGGTCACTCACATCCTTCACGCCCTCGCCTTCTCCAATCCCACCTCCCTCGTAGTCATGGAACTCAGTCGCTCCCTCTCCCGCTGAATCTTCCATAAATTCTTTGGGCAAGCAAAATCCCTCAAAAATAAAAAGAGTGAAAGTTAGGTTAAAAAAAAAAAGCAATAAAGAAGGGATTTCCAGTCCTGCTGCAGGAGGAAATACCGTAAATAAATGATTAATTCTTTTCTAGCTCAGTATTTTAAATCTGATTGAAGTACAGTAGACTTTTGTTGGTGACAACAGTTATTATGCAGTTTCAAAGCTTGACATCAGATTTAATATACAAGGTTTTGAGACTCTGTGGAGGCCTCTGGTGTGTAGTAATTTGTCATCTGCCAAGACAAAAATCTGAATGAGGTATACATTAGGACGGTATTTAAGGAGCAAGTTATGGGGCGGGGTGCGGCACAGAAACTCTCAGTGTCTAAATCCCAAAGGGGTCTTGTCCTTTACTTCTCAAATTAGTAAGCCTGAAAGGAAGGAGAGAAGACATGTAACCCCGGAGATACAGCAACTTGAAAGCAGATGCTACAAGTGAGAGATTTCATTTCCTTTCACTGAAGAAAATTTTGTGTGATGCTCCTCAAATAAAGTCCTGTTTATTACAATACAAAAAAACATGCCTTCCCCTTCAGCTCTTGAAGTGAATCTGTCACTCTCAGGGAACATGCTGTATCTAGCCTGGGCTGTTTGCTGCCAAGGCACCTGGCACCCTGGCACCCAGCATGGCAATGGGGTCTCGAGTTAAGAACAAGGTCAGACACAGCAAGACTTGTGAAGAGTTAATAAAACTGTATTTCATGTCAGAAAATAGCCCAGGGCTTCCCTGGTGGCACAGTGGTTGAGAGTCCACCTGCCGATGCAGGGGACACGGGTTCGTGCCCCTGTCCGGGAAGATCCCACATGCCGCAGAGCGGCTGGGCCTGTGAGCCATGGCCGCTGAGCCTGCGCGTCCGGAGCCTGTGCTCCGCAACGGGAGAGGCCACAACAGTGAGAGGCCTGCGTACCGCAAAACAAACAAACAAACAAAAAAACCAAATATCAATTACTAGTGTGTGGGACAAAAGTGAACAGAAAAAGAAGAAAATAATGGCTCTCGATCAGAAATTTTATCAGAGAAAGTACAAGCTATCAAGATCAAGCTATCAAGCCAATCTAAGGATGAGAATGTACTACAAATAAGCTGTCAACTAACAAGACCAAGTTCCAAGACCAGCAAACACTGATTGTGACTTAGTTACACAGAACTAGTTTCCTATGGATTAAGTGCTTTAATCACAACCAAGATCTATTATCTTTTTTTTTTTTTTGGCCTCTCCATGTAGCACGCGGGATCTTAGTTCCCTGACCAGGGATTGAACCTGTGTCCCCACTGCAGTGGAAGCTCAGAGTCCTGGACCACCAGGGAATTCCCCTAAATCTATTATCTTAGCACTGTGTCTAACCTACTTTCAAGTTCCCTCAGCACTCCTCAGAGAGGATAGGAACACAATTCGGACATTTAAATGAATGGAAAGGCAAACTCACCTTCAGGACATGTATTCTTAGAAAGTCGACTGAAAAACACATTTTGGCTAAGACAGTGAGATACACTATTTTAAAGAAATATGTTTAGATGCAGGCAGAATAACCATAAAGGAAGGAGATTCAGGATGTCCTTCTGCAGGTCACGTTACTACAGTGGCTGCAGCTGGGACAGCCACTGAGCTCCCAACACTCTGCTTTCATCAAAACCACTTCTACCCCACACCGCTACCCCCAAACACACACAGGTCTGACAGCCCACAGTCATTCTAGAACTTGTCAGACAAGAGAAATGGTGCAAGTGGACAAACGTAGCTAACCCAAATCTCAGGGCACCCTCAACATACACTGTCCTTCCACTGTCTTCTACATGCAAGTGTTTCCTCCAAGAAGTGATGGGATGTAAGACTGGCTCAGTGCCCATCAGATAGAGGGGGCAAATCTGAGAGGCGTTCATTTATCCATTACACAAGAAATGTACGTATTTATCCTCTAGATACAAGGCACAGGCTTGCTCCCATTTTTTTTTTTTTTAACCACTTCCAGTATTCCAGATACTCAGAACTAAGAACTCTTGACTGTTTACAAGAAGCCTAGACCTCACCTTCAGTTTGTAAATTTCTATCTTCCTCAAGTGCATCTCACCTATTATACTATACTTAGATTCAGAAAAGATCTTAAAATACTAGGGACAAAACAAAAACAAAAAGCTATATACTTAGTTGAAGGTGATTCTCACAAAAATGCAAATCCCATTTGTAAAATGAGGAAACTGAGGCTAAGTGACTCACTCACTCTGAGTCCCAGAACCGGACACCCTTATGACTGGACTTACCACGCCAGGCTGGGCCTGTTAGTTCTGACTCTGCTCCTGAATTCCAAGGGTAGGGTCTACAATCTCTATAACTTCAGTGATTTTCACAGCACTGGGTACATGGCTGAATGATGAATGACTTCCCTATTAAAGACGCCCCTCCTAACATTAAGAGCCCCGTTACCATTACAGCATGCGTTAGTATAAACGACCGAAAACTTAACAGCCTTAAGGATTCATCTGTCCTACAGGTCTAGCTCAGAGTTATCAGAAGAAGATTTCAAATTGGAGACCAGGAAAGAAGGGTGTGAACAGAAAGCAGCAGCCTTTAGACAGACTCTGGAATCTAGGGAGCTCCCCAGTGAGGGACCTTCAGGTTCCAAACCTTTAGTGGAAAAAGGATTAGTAAAAGGAGGCCAGACAAAGCAGTAAAAAATCCACAGGGAGAGTGGGAATTCCCTGGTGGTCCAGTAGTTAGGACTCTGCGCTTCACTGCCGAGGGCCTGGGTTCAATCCCTGGTCAGGGAACTATGATCCCACAAGCTGCGCAGCCAAGGGAAAAAAAATTGTATTTTGTAATTGTCTTAATACCTTTGAGAGAATGCTTTCCACCTACAAAAACATATAAATAAATGAACATATAAATATATAAATATATATATATATATATAAATCCACAGAGAGAGCAAATCACCTCCTGCTATTTGTGAAGGCCCAAAATAAAATCCCATCAAACCAAACACTAATGGGTATGGAATACATGGGTACCTGCTTCCCCATGGTGCTCCACGTAAATAGTCCTTACCTTCTGGGCAAGCTCCGTAAAGATCTGGGCAAGCACAGAGAGCAGCTTTGCAGTGCTGCGGTGAGTTGCCAAAGACACAGTCAGGAAGAAGAGGACGAGGTCAGAGTACCTGGAGAGCATGGGCACCAGGCGCACCAACAAGCGGCAGGACTGGGCGAAGAACTGGGGGCAAAACAGATCAGAAGGCCTGCTCACACCAGGTCTCCTCTGGGGTGACTAGGTAGTGACGGTGGTTGTACCACCTATGTCAATGTAGTAAAGGTCACTAATGGTACATTTTATTTACACACACGTACATAACACCTGCTCACTGAGATCTCTTCCTCGTTTACACAAACCCTCACAACACTACACTTTAAATTCTTAGTCACTTAAGTCTCAGTTAGTTAACAAAGTTGTTTGGTGTTTAAAAAATATGTTTATATACAAATTCTACTCGGAATCAGAGTTGGCACTAGAGGCAATACTACAGAATAACACACAAGTCCTCAAAAATAAGTTGCTTCTGTGGACTTATGGAGACGATAACGTCATCCTCTTCTGGCTTACTGTGAAGGGACAGGTGTTTGCACAGTACGGCCATTAGGCCTTAGTTATGGCGGCAACACCCACCATTAACGTGGAACACCCAGGAGTATGTGATGAGGACGGGAAAGAACCCCAAGATAATGGATATTCTGGATGGGCAGCATTTTTGCACCTACGCGTCTTACAACTGTAATCCTTAGCCAGCAAGCCCTAAGCTTTCCAAAGTTTGTCAGTGAGGTTTACATGTATAAAGACATCAAGAGATTCTCAGTGATTTTGCCGAGGAGGCCTGCTTTGGGACCACCACATGGAGCAAGGTGAAACCCCCTCTGCCTCTGCTCAGCCCACTTGGACAGCAAGCAGCCTGTAAGGAACCACTGGTTACCGTGTGCTTCGCTGCTGTGCCATCCTCGCCAGACGATTTCAGCCGCTCCAAGAGCTCAGAGACAGCGGAAATTATTTTCTGCACATGCAAAGTGCTCACATCGGCCCAGAAGTCATCCTCTAAGAGTTTTGTTAGATGTCCTGACTGCAGTCTCTCAAAGCCTGCTGCCTCTTTCATTCACGGAAAAGAATGACATGGTAAATAACAGAAAACAAATTCTTTTCATCTCCATTCATCCAATAATCATTTCCCACATCTGGCCTTAAATATTTAGCCACAAAAATAGATCATCAAAATAAAAATTAAATCAAGTAAGAAACTAGTATTTTCCTGATCTCAGACATACCATCTTCTTGCGGTCTTGTTTGGTGAGTGTTCTCCTCTGTTTTTTTACTATTTCTTTCTGCTAAGTTCTGGATGGCACAAAGGATGGCCCGGATGGCAGTTTCCATCTGCTCTGAAAAATCCTCCACAAACCCGTCATCCAGCATTTGGTTTCCTAGTAAAGTAACATGGTGCAGAACAAATTTTTAAAAACTCAGTCATTTGTTTCAGTGCTTCTGGAAATCATTAACAATCCTCATTTGTCATTTTAACAAACAGCCACCTTGTAAACACCTGCTATGGTTGAGCCAGTGTCAAGCTGTGCTGGGTACAACGAAGAAAGAGACACATTCCCAGCCTAGGTAAACCTATAAGGTTATTGTCTTGTATTAAAACAATTTTGCTAAAAGAATGCCAAAAATATGAAAATAGTTAAGATGGAATATATGAACACCAACTTAGTCCAAACATTAGCCAGCAGCTTTCCAGTCTAAGGAAGAACTTTCTGAAACAGCCAGTGAGTCTGTGCTACTTACTCATGTGCTATAAAGTATGCAACGTGATGGCAATCCGGAGGCAAGGTTCTCAAACAAAAGAGGCAACAAAAGTTAAGAGCTATGTGTTCCAACTATACTTCCCTGCCTTGGAACCCTGGACAGATCCGTCTAGAACAAAACACAATGTGTCTTTAGGACAGCCTGGACTTAAATCTATAAGATGTCGTTCCTACACTGGGCTTTTACTCCCTTACTGAACAATAGTCCTCACCTCCTTGGATGCCTGGGGTAAGCAGATGTGTCTTCCAAGTAGTGAAGTCATCTGTGGCTTTATTGATCTCTCTTCTTACATATTCCAGGCTCTTGACTAATGTCATTTGTGGGTCTGTTTGCTCACCCTCTACCCCTGGAAGAATGAACAAGGACTCTAGGCCTTGCAAATGAGCTGACACCTGGGACAGGCAACTCAGCCCAGAAGAGCAAACTTCAAAATCTTTCCTGCAACAACAGAAATGCCATAATGTTGAAAGGAAGGTGCTAACACACACACACACACACACACACACACACACACACACACACACACACACACACACACACACACACACACACACACACACACTCCCTCCCTCCCTCCCTCCCTCCCTCCCTCCCTCCCTCCAACCACTAAAACTCATTGCATCTAAAGATTTACAGCTAGACGTATGCCACAAAGTGCTATGAGGGTCCACTGGAAAACCGAGGACTGAAGCATGACCCCTTCCATCATTTCATCCCATTACTAAACCCTGACCAAGCGCCGCACACACAGAGGCAGAGCAAAGACGTAGGCACACTCACCAAGAATGAAAGAGAGTCTCACAAGATTGCTGCCTAATTTTGTCAACATCAGCTTTCACTGTCTTAATGGCTTTCAGCATCTCTGTTAATCTCACAGTTGACTGTTGCCAAAGCTGGTCTGGTTTTCGCATCCGGCAACCAGAGGGCAGCTGCCTTCCAGGAACTGGGGATGGGTAGATCAGATCTGATGGGATCAGGTCCAGCACTGCTCCAGAAAGCTGCCCCTTGGTGAGCTCTGGTCCTTCCAGGGAGGGGGCAGAAGGCTGACCCTGTGCCTGGGCATCACCTTGGCCTGCAGCTGGCCCTGCACTGGGGCAGCACTGGAGGAGCCAGGAGAGCTGCTCAAGCAGGATCTGGCTCTGCATGGCCAGGTGCTGCAGCCTCTCTGTCCACTGCTGCACCCCGTCCTGAGGGGGGAAGGCCACGGGGTAGACGGGCGGCCCCGTCAGCCTGCTGTCAATCTCCTGCACACAACTGAGGAGGTTCCTGTGCAGAGAAACAAACCCATGGGGATAACACATGGCACCTTAAACTGTGTCACCGCGCTGTTTGTAACGGTAAATTCACTGATTTCTGAACGAAGTTTGGGCTTTTCCACATAATCAAGAAGAGAGGATTCTCCAGATAAGTAAAAAGTCTGTTCAAACGCCTTCCAAAGTACTTAAACACATCCTTCAGTGTAGCAGAAGCATCGGTGCTCACTGCTTATCTCCTGCCCCTTACAGGCCTCTCACATCCAACACAGTCACAGCACCACAGTGATTTCAACCACTGTTTTCTAAAAACAAATCTAGTAAATATAGTAGACTTTGCTAGATAAAACTCTTATGAGTGGAGAAGAAAATAGCTGAAGTAATTGCAGTCTAGAAATACTACCTGTCAGCCAAGGATCCACTCAGCAGATGGTGACAGGCTTCCTGTCCTCATCTTTTAAGTATCCATTTCTATCGAGGAGCACCAGTGTATGGTTCAGCAAATTGCAACTCTGTGATCCAGAAAGCCGACTCATATCTGATCTGTGCCCAGAGTCTGAGACACCGGATGCCATGAAAGCAACCCTGCCCTCGGCCCACATGGACTGCCAATCACAGACGCCCTCATTCCAGACCCAGGTGTGGTTCAGCCGTGAACATCTTTACCGTCTGACTCGGCCTCGAACCATCCCCCAGAGGTGCTGCTAAAACCAGGGGGCAGAGGCATCACCACCAAAAGCAAGGGGCCAAGCCAAGGCAAACCCCACCTGCCCCTTCGGACCTCAGACTTCACTGCATAGTTGGGAGCAGCGTGTGCAGCAACTCTGAGCTGCGCATAATACTCTCGATTCGTGCTGCAAACGCAGCCAGTCAGCGATACCTGAGGAGGATCCACTGCTCGGTCAGCGTGGTCAGGGAGCGCCGCTGTCGGATGAGCACCTTTGTCAAATGCGCCGAGAACCCTTTACACCGCTCCACGTGGCCCACACCCATCTCCTGGCAGGGGGAGAAGAGAGCATGCTGAGGGGCCGCTGGGAAGTGCTGGGTCCCATGCTCCTGGAGGGGAGCCTCTGCTGGGGCGGGGGTGGGGGTGCGGAGCCTGGGTGCGCTGCCCTCTAGAGGCAACACGTCCACCTCTGGGAGCAGCGCATCTCAAATTATGCTTCCACTGAAGTTCCATGAACAGGAACTAATTTAACATCAAAATTGGGTATCAGTGATCTTCTCTCAATTCACAGGGGGAAAAGATCTGAGGGTAGCATTCTCCATTTGAAGTTTTTCTTCCGTAATTTTTCTTAAGTAGCCAATGTTGAATAACAGAACTTATTATAAAATGCTCTCTGATTAAGCACAAAATTACATTGACTTATATTGTAAGTTTAATGACTGCAAAAAGTTCAGTCACTTCCAGTAATGGGCTGTGATCACTGGACCAGGTCTGAGGATGCTGCCCTGGATGAACAGAACTGGAGTCCCTGAGCCCCTGCAATCCCAAGGCTCTATCATCCTACCTTGGCGGGAGCTGCCAGGACTGCACTAAGCCTGGCGTGCCGTGCAAGAGAGCGATAAAAATACTTCTGGCACCCCTCCCACGAAGACGAGATTTCTGTAAGCAGCCTGGGAAAGAAACCAACATGATTTACTTAATTAAAACCACTATCTCCACCCTAGATCCTGAGGAGTCAGAGACTGGTCCATTTAGCCGCAACCAGAAGCCAAGAGTCTGAACAGATTTATTTCTGTGAGGACCCATTCAGTCAGCCACTCATCAGTCCTTTATACAAAGGATGTGTTACATACTTAGCACTGAAAGTAGAGTGGGAAAATAAACTATGACAATATGGCTTCCTTAATAAAAACGTTATGCCTATCTTGACAGTGGAGTCTAGGGATCATAAATTCTGATGCCTACAGGGCCCATGCAGATAACATACATGGTTAAGGACAGCCAAGCACAAAATGATCCTTGGCGATGACAGCTGAGAAGCAAGAGGGACCGTTACTGACCACAGTGAACCTGAGAGCATGTGTCCTATCAAAAGGAGGGCACTCTAGTCAACTTTCGACCACACGGGAAGGCAAGCACACTTGGCCAAATTTTCCCGAAAAACTGAAAATCCAGAATGTTTATGTAAAATTTCTACTTTTTACAGTGTTGTGTTGAACTCAAATTTAAAGCACCTGAGAGGGCGACTGAGCAAAGAAAACACACATGTATGCTGTACTCAGCTCATTTCCAACCAGTTACTAACACAGAGGGAGCTCCATCTGTCTCCAAAGTCTATAGGCTCTAAAATTCAAGAACATATGGGAACTTAGGTTTATGTACATGGAACAGCTAAAAGTGTGGCCATTCTCTCACAGATTTTCACCTGTACATTCAAATCAATTGAGGAGACCTCAGGAAAAATCAAAGGACCAAAAAAAATAATGGGAGACATGAATACAAGGAGGAAAGAGGAATGGAAAGAAGAAAATCAACAATTACTAACTAACTACTGACACTTTTAAACACTCAAAGTGGCCCCTTGTCTTCCTTACCCCACCAGATCCCCAACAGAGCCCAAACCACCCAATATTTCGAATTCGTCCCTTACCTTTATCCTAATGAAAGAAAAGAAGGTTAAAAAAAAAGAGAAGAACATTAACACTGGGTGCTCACCACCTTGCCAGTCCTGAGCCAGGCACTTTTCTAAATGCTAATTTTATGGCAACACTAGGACAGAAGTATTCCTCTCCCCACTTTGGCAAATGAGGCCATGGAGGCTTAGCTGACTTGCTCCATTTATAATTACAAACACAAACCTAGAATCAGCTGCCTGAGTGCTGCTGACTATAGACAATGCGCTCTGGAGATCCAATGGGTGAAGATGAAGCATCTCTTGAAGGTTTTTTGAACGGGCCCAGGAAAGACCTTTGCGATATGACAAACCTAGGAAATAAACAGCAGGTGGTTAAATAAACTCAGGAGAGAATAGATGTGCCAGGAACCCCCCAATGCCATTGCTACTCAAAGTCAAGTCCTAGGAACAGCATTGCCCAGGAGCTTGTTAGAAAGCTTACTCTCAGGCCCTGCCCCACACCTACTGAAACAGAATCCGCTTCTGCACTTTAGCAAGATTTCCCAGGTGATTCACACACAAGTTAGTCTGAAAAGTGTTGCTCCCTATGCACGTTGGAAGGGCGGGTGCTGTACAACATATGGTGATGAAAATAAAAAACATGGTTTCTGAGAAACCTCATTACAAAACTGTGAAACTACTTGGGAGTCACAAATGGTTCATCATAGGATTTTCGTGTGTGTTGACTGGGACTCACACGTTTCAAACCTTGCCTTCCACCTTGTTTCCCACCATCTCAACTGTCTCTACAAACTTCCCCCAAATCACCCATGTTATTTGTCTTCCTAAAATCAGGTGAGTACACTTCACTGGGTTTCCATCGAGGAACTTACCAGTTTTTGCAAGGTGTTTAAAGAGGTCTGCTAAAGCTCGCTGCTTCTGCATGAGAATGTGCTTGGCTTCTGAGCGCTGCTTCTCCTTCTCTGCGGAGGGCTCCACCTTTAACCTCTGCAGCTCACTCATAGAGGAAATTACTTCACCTGCAGGGAAGACAAGGGGGAAAACATGGAAATCCCCAGGAATTCTTAATGTGCTCAAATCACCCAAGACCAAGGACCTGTTAAAACGAAGACCAGGTGTCATTCATCTTTATAGCTAGCATTTGGTAAATTCTCAATGATTAAACTGATCAAGACGCATGATAACGGAAAAATCAAAACACATGGCGCTTCATATCTCTCAACAACAAACAACCCAAATAAAGTAGATATTCTGTTTTTTTTTTTTATTCAGGGGTTTCATAACCAATCAAGCAAAAAGCACTTATTGAACATGGATTATGTGCAGTGATTTACACTAAGAATTTTAAAAACTTGAGGTAAATTTCCAATACACACAACATGTATTGAACTCCTACGCTGTACCTGGTAGTTGGTAAATGTTCTTTTAATGTGCACAGCTACAGAAGAACTTATTGTAGCCACTCAGAGGCTCAGAGAAGTCTAGGCATCTTCTAAAGGCCATTCAGGTAAAGAGCAGACTTGAAGCCAGGATTTGAATCCTGGCTGAACCGACTCCAAAGACCAAATTCGTTCTCCAGCATTGCACTGTCTTCCTGAGCACCCACCGGCACCTAGAACACCAGGGTGCTGCCAGCCTGCCACAGGCAGTGCTATAAGCTGACTGCGACTGCGTGGCCTCCCAAGCTCACGTTGAAGTCCTAACCCCCAATACCTCAGAATGTGACTGTATTTAGACATGGGGCCTTTAAAGAGCCAATTAAGATAAAAATGAGGCCGGGACTTCCCTGGTGGTCCAGTGGCTAACACTCCACACTCCCAATGCAGGGGGCACGGGTTCGATCCCTGGTCGGGGAACTAGATCCCACATGCATGCCACAACTAAGAAGTCCGCATGCTGCAACTAAGGAGCTGGCGAGCTGCAACTAAGACCTGGTGCAACCAAATAAAGATAAATAAATATATTTTTTTGAAAAGTTAAAAAAAAAAGATAAAATGAGGCTTTATGGGCAAGTCCTAATCCAATCTGACTGGCATCCTTAACAGAAGAGGAGATGAGGACACAGAAAAGGCATCTACAAGCCAAGCAGAGAGCCTCAGAAAAAACCAACCCTGCTGACACTTTAATCTCGGACATTTAGCCCCAGAATTGTGAGAAAATAAATTTCTATTGTTTAAGCCACCAAAGATGTGGTACAGCTGACCCCTGAACAATGCAGGCAGGGCATCCTGAGCAATGGATAATAGGCTATTATTCTAACAAGTTTTTTTTTTTTTTAAAGATCTCCCTGAGATCAGACTGCAGCCTCACTGAAGAAGGACCGGCTTCACCCTGACCGCACGCTCACTGCGGCTGGGGGGTGGGTTGAGGTGGCGGAAGTGCTGAAAGGCTGCCAAGGGCCCAAATGATCTTTTAAGGTCGGGAGTCCCTTTCCCAGCCACTGCTGATATGCTGTACAGCACGAACAGGGAAACGAGACTGCTACACCTCTCTGAAAGAAGTGGACTGTGGACAAACCTCCTTCTTCCTTTAACCCAAGAGAGACAACATTTTGAGAGGTGGGGACAGCCTCAAGACTCTAGGAAACCCTTTACTCGTGTCCCCAACCAGCAAGAGCTGACATGGACAGGGCTGCTGTAGAAAACGGCCTAACACTGCACCGGTGTGCACGGGAGGAGGACAAGGTGACCACCTGTGGGGTCTGAGCTGGCTCCTATGTCTGGGCTCCGATGGTTTTTAACCCACTTGCTTAATTACCTGCTCAACGCTATTTAAGATGTCACAGAAGGACACAGGTATCTCATTCCAACCCTCCCAGGCCACTGAGGATACCGGAGAGAGCAAAGCCCCCTCATCCTGGGTGTGCACCCACCAGTGAACTGGTCGAGGCCCTCCACGAGGCAGGGTAGGGGGCTTCCCTTCATGAGCACCAGGCACATCTTCCTCATGCGTTTCACAAGCTTCGGCAAGCGACGCAGAAGTGCCCCCTCCCAGGCGGGAGGGGCACCCTGACACTGTTCTGGAACCACGGCCTGTGAGACAGAGCACAGGTTATTCTCACTGCCAAGAACAACAGTCCTAGCACGAACCTGCATGGGTGCTAAGTTTAAATGCTGCGCTGCTCCACACACACCTGGCTCAGCAACAGGAAACTCTCCTCTCCACGTCTCTGACGTCTCACGAGAACAAAGGCATCATCGCCAAAATTAAAACAGGCACGTGCCGCGGGTATTCAGCATTGTGTGTTGCTGCTGTGGGAGGTCCCTGTAGCAGAAGCCCTGCTCCCCACCCCCCGCAGCGCCTTCTGTGCTCGTCACCAGGGGCCTGCGCTTCTGCTCCATGAAGGTGGAGATCTGACAGCACAACTGCTGCCTTTAAGGTGCTGCACTGCACTGTGCTTCTCAGACACATAGGCAAAGCTAGCCTGATTCGCCAAAGCTGACTTCTACCACCATCTCTCCCCTGCCTCCAATTCCTGACTAACAGTTCAAACACCAGGATCCAGATACTAGGCAACCATCGGAGGCCTATTTTCACTAGTTTTTTCCCTTGAAAATCCCTGAAATTCTGGGACTTCCTTGGCAGTCCAGTGGTTAAGACTCCATGCTTCCACTGCAGCGGGTATGGGCTCCATCCCTGGTAGGGGAGCTGAGATCCTACATGCCATGCAGCACGGCCTCCCACCAAAAAAGAGACCTGAAATTCCTGTGCTGTCATCAATAGTTAAGTTTAAAAATTTGATCAGCAGGACAAGTGGTGAACTGATGAATACAATCAAAAGAAAATTTGGCAGCCATATCACGTGTGCAGCCCTATCATGGCTGTATGCTCAATTTCTATTATGCTTTCTGAACTATTAAAATATTAAAAATCGCTTGAGAAACCCCACTGCTAACTCTATAGACCCAGGGTGGAAAGCACAGTAGGAAGACAAAAGTCATTACTCCCTTAAGAGTGCTCCCGGGCTTCCCTGGTGGCACAGTGGTTAAGAATCCACCTGCCAATGCAGGGGACACAGGTTCGAGCGCTGGTCTGGGAAGATCCCACATACCGTGGAGCAACTAAGCCCATGCGCCATAACTACTGAGCCTATGCTCTAGAGCCCGTGAGCCACAACAAGAGAAGCTACCATAATGAGAAGCCCGTGCATTGCAACAAAGAGTAGCCCCTGCTCACCACAACTAGAGAAAGCCCGTGCGCAGCAACAAAGACCCAACGCAGCCAAAAATAAATAAATAAAGTTACTGGTGGGTGGGGGGGGGAAGAGTGCTCCCTACACACAGTGATTATGAAGCAGGGACATCCTCCTGTAATAGGCCTGCTCACCCAAGGTCTCGATAACTGTTTAAATTTTCAGGAATTTTGCAAGCCAGCTCTTAACTCTTGGCGCTTGAAACTGGCCATGATGGGAGTACATATGTTTCTACACCACGGTCACCAGCAACCACTTCAAACCAGCAGATCACTGCACACAGTCACTCCCTGTGCAGCAGCTTCATCACGTGGGAGCTCAAAGGCAGCTTCAATATCCTAAACTGACACTTTAAATCGTCCCTCACAGGTAGATGAACTGTTCACAGGTAAGCACAACAGTCGTTTCCACAGGCTAACATGGAACTTCCAGCACCAGGATTAATGCTTTCTGCCTTACTCTGCAGCAGGTCATGCAATGCTATACCACTCGTCCAAAGAGGAAGATTTCAAAGGCATTCCCTCACCTAGTGCTAAGGACACTCCTGCCACAGAAAGCAAAGACCCCACGCAACTAGCTCAGGAATAAGCAAACACTATCCCACGAGCTAATACCTGTGCAGCTGCTGGCCGGGCTAACAGGGTCTCTCTCAGTGCCCGATTCAGACTCTGAATGGGCGACTCCTCACTTGCGGCTGCATCTGTTGGCCTTGGCAAAAAGTCTGGCTGTTCCTCCTTGTCACTCTCCACCAGGGATGACCGGCAGGGTTCACTCAGGACAGCTTCAAATTTCTTCATGAATTTAAAGAGGGTTCTGGCCCCAGGTAATGACAGAGATGGGCAGAAAAAAATAGGATGGAAAGTGAGGAGATATGTAAATGACATATAACACATACATAGATAACTTAATAACTTGTACTTCTGGTACGTAATGAGCTCCTCAGAAACTGATAATCTTTTTTTAAAGGAAAAAGTATGGCAGGTATTCTCGTCTCTCTTTTCTAGCAGGAAAAAAAGGCCAGGAACGGTGGGATCACTTTGCTCAAGGTGAGCAGGTGGCAGAGGACTCGACCTTCCACGGCACACAGCCTGCTCTGCCTCCAGGCACATCCGTTCCTCCTGCAGGGAGACTCTGCTTTGGGTGGAAGGGCGTGGTGTTGGGAAGCCAGCAAAACAGTCTAGTGTTTTTTAGTTAAGTTCAAGGCAGCACAAGTCAGGGCTCTGTAACAATGTAGTCATGCTGTCTACCATTCAAAAATTCGGAGTTTTGGTCACCCCCAGCTTTAAAAGATCAATTACCTGTGTGTCTTTTCCACAGACTGTTTAATAGACCAGAAGCTGACATCATTCCACTTGGATATCTTAACAAATTCCTGTAAGATAAATGAAGCTCAAGGAATGGCTTTATAAAGCTGGTGTCATTCTGTTCTTTCTAGATCATCTGTTTGCCAAAGACCAGAGCCCACTCCATCTCAAACACAGGACTGTGTGTCAGTGAACAAGTAAAACAAGTCTAATAAAGGAACCATGTGTTTGTCTCAAAGCAATGGAAAAAAAAAAGTGCTGCTACAATCAGTAGGTCACTATGTACTCTAGCTTAAACCAGGGATGGTTCCACGACCACTGAAAGTGTCAGAAAGAGAGGATCCTCCTTACACCCCCAGCACCTCAACAGCCCATAGCCCAACACCAGATGGTACGCATCTGAGGTGGAAGATCAGCCTGGGCAAGACCAGGGGAGCGGGCACTAACATCCCTCTTAGGAGCCTCTGAAAAGGGGCCACGCCCCGGAACCCTCACACACGCGGCCAGGTCAGCAATGGAGCCAATGCCACAAAATGAAAAACCCACCATCCTAGTTGGCAGTTGCAATGCTCTTCTCCATTCCCCAGATCCCCCTGCCTCACAGTCAAATGGATTAAAGAACAGAACTGCGGGAGAATTTGCTGATTTTGTCCTCCTAAGAGTGATTATGACAGCCGTTGATCTTACTTTAAGCTCTTTTTCTAGGGGGGAACGAAGTTCCACAATTTTGGCCTGGACCCGGTCAAAGAACTGCTTGTAATAATGGTACAAATTCCATAGAACACTGCAAAGTGAATCTGGAAGAAATAAAAAGGAAACAAAAACACCACACTTGCTGCATGTGCTGCTGGCTCCCCCTCTGAGGTTCACATTTCAGTGATGATCCTTCCTCCGTACTCTTTAGGCCACGAGATTACAGTGCAATGTAGCACATGCAGACTATGTAACAGCTCATCAGGAAGCCGGGGTTACCAGTTCCCAGAGATGTAGGCTCTAAATCCTACCCTATATTTTCATTTCAGTTTGTACTGGATTTTTTTGGTTGCACTTTTGTTCTTAAAGATGGTGTACTCAGACATTCTGCCAAACTCACAATTTCCAACCTTTCTCGGAATCTTATTGTAAAGTCAGCAGAAACTAAGTCTGTTTTAAAAGATGGCATATTAAGAGGCTCACCTTGACGGCTCATTCACGTAAATCTATATTCATTTTACAGCGGCACTTTTGTCTAAACTGCTGTGGTCAGCGATAGGAATCGACAGTAGAAGTTTTATGTGCAGTTCCTTGACACGTGGCAGCGCTCTCCTGAGATCAAAGAACCTACTAATAATGGCCTGGATCAAGCAGAAGCTTAGCAGGACATATGCACTGTCTAGACAGAAAGATGTGCTGCCTCAACATGCCAGCTCCCGAGCTCTGCATCTGGTGATTTACCTCTGCCACGGTTCGCTAGCCAGGGCTTCATTTATAACCAGTCTGTACTCAACTATAATGTTCTTCTCTATACCTAACCTGAATCACATTATAGGAAAAGACAACTGAAACTGTCTTGTTTAAAACCTGGTATGCCACAAGACACTTGTCTCATGTGGAGAATTCAAAGGCTAAAATTAAAGAAAAAATATTATACATACATATGTATATCCTTACCTTTTCCTTCAACTTGTGGCATCAGCAAGACATGACAATGGAAAACCAGTAACATCTGAAGTCGTACGTGGAACTCTCCCAGTGAAGATCCTTCAATAAATGCTTGTAACGTGCTGACCAGCAACATCAGGGTCATCTGTCTGTCATCTTTATAGAGATTCAAAGAAGAAAACATACACGTGCCTGCCACCATCACTTGCTGTCACAAAGCGCACACAGTCTACTATGGGATTCCCGAGGGATGGCCGTCAAGTAGAGACACCAGTTAAGGTGAAGCTTTGAAGCAAGGACCATAGCTAAATTCCAAGCTGATTTAAGAACTACAGCCCCACTCAGGGTATGTGTGAAATGCACTCACAGCAAATTAGGAAACTGAATTATGACGTACTTGTTCTAAGTAGGAGATGAAACCCTTTTAACTCAAGCATTTTAACTACTACCTACCAAGACAGAAACTTTCTCTTTGACTTGTCTCATGGATATAGAGAAGAAAACTTTACTTATGACTAGCTCTTTAGACTCTGGACAAGTCACTTAAACCTCTCTGACTTCCATTATTATTCTTAGTAACAATAAAACTACACAGCTTTCTTGGCTGACCTCTCAGGAATACCTCGCAGTCAGATGATACATCCTATGTGAAAGTAGTGGGGCGAGGACACATGGGAGCAGGTAAACCCCCCACTCTGCTGCACTTCAAGCTTAGCTTGGACCCTCTAAATAAGCAGGGGATTTAGAGACGGGTGTTACCTTCCTGTTCTTCTGTTTGTTCTTGCATGTGCTTCTCCAGCATCTGATAGATGGAGAACCAATGCTTGGTGGATTTCTCAGTATGGCGTTTCATGGTATTATCCAAACTCATGGACCAGCAGCTGAAACATGGAAGTAGAGGCCAAGGAGGCATTTAAGGAAACCTATTCAAACATCTGAAACCACAGAAGCAGAAGCTAAATATTCACTATTCTCTCCTCCCAAATGGAGATGGAGAAGCTCCCCGTCTGCTGCCTCCGAACGCATGCTGTTGTCTGGTCTCCAGCTGACATACTACATAAACTCTGAGGAAACAAACTATCCAAAGACTATATCCCTACAACCTAAGTTCAGGAGGGGAAGTGACAAATATATCACTTACTTCAGTTCCAGTTTACGCCAACGGATGACCATCTGAGTGACCACATCAAGATGCTTCCGCAGAGACAGGGCCCGACTTGCATTCTCCTCCCAATCCTGAAGAAACACAGATAAAATTTACTATGGCCATTATTCAGTCCCCTGACCACCTCCTCACTCAGGAACACCCTGGACTTTTCTTGAGCAAAGACCCCTGGGACCTTCAACAACTTTTATACTGATTTACCAATAACTAACCAGAATGGGTTTACATCCAGCTTATCCAGCTTTGAGTTCTTTCTGGTCACTTGACAGACCTCCAGCAGAGCAAATAGCACAGGGTTTGGAGACCTGAGTCTGAATCTCTGTTGTTAGTCACGTGACCCCTCCAAAGTCCAGAGCCCTAATCTGAAAATCAGGGGAGCACCAGCCCCTTCAGAGGCTGTGAGAGGACTGAGGGGCTGAAGAGTGGAGGCACCCTGCCGGTCTGAAGGCCAACCCAGAAGTCCTGGCAGACTGAGCCCTTAGGACTGGTGGACGCTGCGTCCCACCCTTGAGAACAGGTGAGGCAGGTTCCCTGTGTCCCATGGAGGCAGTGGCTTCACCTGCAATAATCTGACCTTATGTCAGAAAAACCAAGGAGTTTCATCCTTTTCCAACCCAAACTATCACATCCTGTCCCTCTAACAATAAGAGAATCTCTTCAGTTGACTATAACTAAAATGAGGACTGGAGAGAATCCTCTTACCTGTGCCTTTGCCAGAAGGATCTCTAAGCCATTCAGGAACTTCGAGATGGGGCTGGAAAGTGGGAAACTACGAATCCTGTCCATTACCACCAGCAGCTGCGCGGGAGGGGGGGAAGGGGAGGGAAGAAGATTTGGGCATCCTTGTGGGACTGTCAATCACCCAAAGTCACAGGGTACTGAAGAGGGGCCTGACTGGAAGTTTCATGCAAAGGCCCTGCCTCGTGAGCACTTAGGAGAGCTGCGGGTGAAACTTCCAGGGCTGCAGATCCTGCCCAAGATAAATACTTTATCTGCTGCACTACTCTGGAAATAAGATTGAGTTTGATAAAGTAATTACTCTTATTACTCTCTGTTATAAGTTATTACAGAATTAGGTGAATGATCACAGAGCGAGGTCTGAGTTAAAACTTGAAAAAGCCAGGCCCTTGTTAGTATAAGGATGTGTCTGAATAAAGACAGCAACATAGCAGCACTTCAATACATGGACGGAAAACCCTGAGCAGCAGATAAAATAAGTGGAATCTCAAACACCATTTACACAACAGCATTACAACCTGGTATATTCATCCTCCAGGGAATAACACTGCACTGAACCGCAGTTCTGTAAACCTCTGTTTGCGTATCCAGTGTGCAAGTCACTGCCCCCAGGACAGTTGAGAGGCCGCCTCCCCACCGCTGCCCTACCTGCTCAAGCACCGGATGTTCCGGCCAATCCTGCAGCAGCTGGCGGACGGCCTCTGAGAAGCCTTCAAGCACAGGCTGGCAGTGCCGAGCTTCCGGGACGTTGGGGTGATGGTAAAAGTCATAGGGACCGTCAGACTTCATCATCAGGTCCAAGGTCCCCTCCCCAAAGAGAGTGTTACGGGACAGGGTGTAGGCCAAAAGTTGGCTGCCCAAGAGCTGGTCATTCAGCTCAACTCCTGTGAAGTTAACAAGATCACTGTAAAGTTGGTATCAAGTTACAATGAGGTCAGCAACATGCTCAGAAATAATGAATGACTGCGACTAAATGAAGTAGATATTGCAATGCCATTCACCCACAAAGCAGCAAAGGTCTAAAAGGCTGTGACCCCAATACTACAGTGGTCACCAAAATCTGCCCCAAGTTTCGGTATATACAGAGGAACTCAGATGCTGCCTGCATGTAATCAAGAGGGTGCAGAGTTTGGTTTGAGGATTCCAATTCCCAGTTTTTGTAGCTCTTCTTGGTAGGCAGAAATGAAATTTAAAGCCTCCTTCCTACTTGCAAGGAATAACTCATGAGGTCACATAGGAAACTGCATCAAACCATATCCTGTGTGATTAATTTCTGAGTTGCCACGTTGCTCCCAGGAATACATGATTTCATTAGAAAAGCACTGATGCTGTGAAAGGGAAATTGGAAATAATGCGGAGAAACGAGACCATTTAAACTAATTCTATATCCTTACTCTTAATCCCTTTAGCCCCATGTATTCAAAGGGTGAAAACCCATCTTTATTGCAGAATTTTAAATCAATTTTTTGGAATTAGCTTAAGTCCTTTAAAATAAGGAAACAATAAGGAATTTAGCAAAAAACAGGGACGTAATAGTTTCAACTGTCCCAGAAGTAGCAAGCACATCTATTCGTTTTGATTTCCCAAGAGCTTAACAAAAGTAAACTACCATACCCATCAGGGGGTAGAAGTTTGTCACAAGCGATGCCCCAGTCTGGTAGCAGGACAGAAACAGGCTGAGGTAGTGCTCTGCCACGTGTGGCGGCGGAGTCTGCTGGTACCAGAGGGACCGAGCAAAGCCGAGGCACAGCTGCTGGTGTATCAGCATCACAGCCTGCATTGAGCTCTGTGACAGGAGGGCGGGCTCTGTGGCAGTCTCCTCTTCTTGTCCATCTGAAGGTCCCTTCTTTGCCTCTAGTGTTGGTTCTACCAAAATATCTGCGAAGTCCTGTAAATAATATTAGAGCAATTGAACTTTTAAAGTCAAAATCCAGTTCTAGTAAGACTAAAAGGAAGGGGGAAGGATGGAGTGTGAATGATCAAGAAAATGAAAAAGGGAATTACGTGCACTGAGAAATGTTTTAAAAATTACAAAACCATTCAAAGGGATGTAACAGGAACTAACATAGTGCTTGCTGTAGGTGAGTTACAGAGTAAATCCTAAGAGTTCTCATCACAAGGAAAAAAATTTTTTTCCTTTTATTTTATATCTCTATGAGATGATGGATGTTCACTAAACTTATTGTGATAATCATTTCATGATGTATGTTAAGCCACATCACTATGCTGTACACCTTAAACTCATACAGTGCTGTATGTCAATTATATCTCAATAAAATTGGAATTAAAAAAAAAGAATTCAAAGGGCAGGTGTGTGGTACCAAGGGGACTCGTTCCAACCTCTCCATGCGGTGGGAAGTGTGTCCTGAACTCCCACTCTTCCTCCTCCTCCTCGCTCAGGGCTGTCCTAGAGTTCCTGCCCCGGTATCTGTACAGGCTGCTTTCCTGCTCGGCCTTCTCTTGGGCTCTGCGTTCCTGTTCATCCCACTCATTGATGATTTCCTAAAAAAATCACACATTCCGAAGGAAGCTTATTTGCCTTTGCTGAGGCATTTACAATGAACAAGAGGCAAGACTTGCTATCTCTTCCTCATGAAAACAAAATACCATGGTTCAAGAACAAATAAATGCCGACATCCAAGACACTAAATTCCATGTAACAGAGAGCAAATGGGATTTGTTTTCAAACTGTGTATCTGCAGCAACCTGAGTTTCCCAAACACCCCCCTGCTGTATTGTTACAATTTCGCAGGTGTGAAAACTTGCTGTAGTGGCACGACTGGGGACTCCCCATCAGGCGTAAATGGTGCTCTGCATTAAGGACAGGGTGAGGGTCAGCAACGTGGGTGTGTGATGCAGACTGCACTTGGCCAGCACCTCAAGGAGATATCCTGGGGCTCTGGAAAAGGGAAAATGGGCTGGGGACTGGGTGGTCGAGGGGAACTAATCAGGCAAAACCGGGCTATACGATACCAGACATTTCTTAAATTCCCTACTACCTCTAAAGCCCTAAAATTGGCAAAAACTATAAAGAAACCACCCAGTATTGAGAAGAACTGAGAAGATAAGCAACCCCAGGATGACAATTTGTATTAAAAGCCCAAGCAAGCAGTTAACCTTTGTCTCAGCAATTCTGTTTTCTAGGAGCTTTACCCAAAGATCTGGCTTTAAGACTTTTAGGATGGCACTGGTTTGGTTTTTTTTTCCCCCCCAAAACAGAAAAAAAACCTTTACATATAAATGTAAATATTCAGTGAAAGGAACTGTTAAATGACTTACCCATACAACAGAAAACCCGCAGTCACTAAATATGATGCAGGTGGAGAATACCATAATCATGACGGAAATAAGCACTAAATTTTAGCTGTTAGATTTTTAAAGGCAAGTTGTAAAACAGAATGGACTTTCTTAGTGGTTTGTAGGGCTCGAGCCATGTGAGGACATTATCTCGGGGACCACAGAGGGTATAGCATTGTCCTCAACCAGAGCAGCCCTTTTATCTGTTAAATACTGGATCACTCTGCTAATATTTGTATTTTTTAAAAGGGTCTACTCCCCGCCACCCTAAAAAATTGTAAACCACTGGGAAAAAACAGCTGTAAAAAATTTAGTGTCACAGATGTACACTTACAGATACATGCACAAATGAGCAAGCCTACAACAGAACACACCAATGTGTTAACAGTTATATAGTTTTGAGTGGCAGGATCGAATAATTTCGCTTATACTTATTCTTTTAATTGTCTACAATGAAAACAAGTTGCTTTTGTTGATAAGGGAAAAAACAATTTATTTTTTAATTTTATTTATTTATTTTTTGCGGTACGCAGACCTCTCTCTGTTGTGGCCTCTCCCATTGCACAGGCTCCGGACACGCAGGCTCAGTGGCCATGGCTCACGGGCCCAGCCGCTCCGCGGCATGTGGGATCTTCCCGGACCGGGGCACGAACCCGCGTCCCCTGCATCGGCAGGCGGACTCTCAACTACTGCGCCACCAGGGAAGCCCCAGAATTTATTTTATTTTCTTGGCTGCGCTGCTTGGCTTGCAGGATCTTAGTTCCCCAACTAGGGATTGAACCTAGGCCCCTATTTTCTTAATATTAATAAAAGTTCATTCAATTACATGGCAAAACCCACCATAAAGTCAAAGAACCAACAAAAAAGGAGAGAATATTTGAAGTGTGTATCAGGCATAAAGGGCTAACAACACTTAATATTTTTTTTAATCTCTTAAAAATTGACAAAGGCCCCTAAACCTGACAGTTAAATGGGAAAAAGCCAAGTAGCAGACACTAGATCCCCAGTACCTTCCCACACTGTCTCACCTACACCGGGCACCGCTAGTGTCCTGTAGGCGACCTGCTCGTGCCCCCAGCTCCCGTCAGGAGGAGGGCTTACCTGACACACATGTCTGAAGAGCTGCAGGGCCCGCTGGTCCAGCTCTCCCTTGCACAGCACGTGGGAGCGCAGGTACAGGAGGGCGTTCAGCAGCAGCTGTTCTTGGGTGGGGCAGGGCCTCTGGCTCTTGCCCTCCAGCTCCTTTCCTCCCAGGCGCTTAAGGAGCAGCTTCCCAAGGCCTCGCAGGACCTCCTCCGATTTCACCGAGCACAAAGCATCTGCGTGAGCATAGTAGGTGGGGAAGGTGGGGCCCACTGATGGGAAAGCCAACAGGGATGTGGCCAGGGCACCCAGCCTGTGCGCGCAGACCACACCACCATGGAGTGAGGCGTGGACCTCGCACGCCACCAGCCGCATGCCATGCTGCAGCTGCAGGACGGATGCCTGCAGCGGGGCCGCTGCGTCTGGGTAAAGGGCGAACTCCTCTGCCAGCCGCCTCCGGAACTGGTGGTGTGACTGCTGCCAAGAGGCCTCCTCCTTCAGAAGGTTCTGGGCCATCTGGGCAGCCCGAGGTCCGTCCGTGTGGAGGGCCTGCAGGAGCCGAGTGAGCAGGTCCTGAACGGCAGAGGCCTTGGCGATGCTGGTGACATAGTGGTGGACCTCCTGTACCAGGGACTCATACGCAGGCAGCGGGGGCCTGAAGGCCTGCTTCTTGGACAGGCTGCAGATTAAGTTCTCCAGCTGATCAATTCTCTGGCGAAGCAACCTAAAGGCAAATTAACACAGTATGCAAATTCTGTCAGAAGCAAAGCAGCAAATCTAGACTGAGCCTCAGGAAAACGGCAGGAAGACATTTCAGATACTGAGGCATAAAATGATATATGGACAATTATAATGAAAATGGATAATATATACACAGGCATTTACCACGTGCAACACGTGTCGTTGAGCACTTCGGAGGCACGTCTCACTGAAGTGGGCACTATTACCTTCCTTTTACAAATATGGCACTGAGGTTTAAGGTATTGAGTGGTCTACCCAAGGTTTAAAGCCAAAGGTCAGGGACAGGACTGGAACTCAGAACCCACTACTAAACAGTATTTCCTAAGGTAACAGATCTCCACAGTGCACGTCATCACACCCCACTCCTTCCACATTGAGAATAAGCTCTGCTTTCAACCCTCCTGGCCCCATGTGAGTCCTCCCCCGCCTTTCACAGAGTATGTATTTTTCCTGATTATAACCATGGCTTTGGGATCTACCTGCTAATGTAGTTCAGAGATGTAGACCATAACCTCAGCTTAACACTGTTACTACAAAATGTCTTTTTAAAAAGAATATTCAAGCCAATAACCCCCAACTGGAATAATCACCACGGTGTTACCTGACGTGAGGATGAGAGTGATCGAGGACTACTTCATCCTCCAGGTCTCTTCCGGTCTGCAGCTGGGATGAGAGGCTCCGGGTCTTCCACTCACACTGCAGCTGTTGTAACTAGCGGAAGGGGAGAGACTGGTCTGCTGTGCCCAGCTAGGGCCAGGCCCCAGAGACAAAGCCCTGGGGGAGGGTCGTTCCCTGGATGGAAGGAACCTGAATGACCCAAGGGCAGGGGTTTCTGTTCCACTAACCTGGACCACTCACCTCAGAGCTGTCAGGTGAAAAGACACTATCTCACTTATGCCAATGAACTTCTAAGTCTCTGCTACAGCAGTCTGATCATCACCCCAACTAACATAATTTTCCTTCTTCAAAATATAGAACTAGTGTATCACTATCTTAATGTATTCAGTTCCTGAGTTTGGTTGGAAGTTCAAATAGCGAGAGATACACCACATTATCCGAATCTACCTACTTCCTGAGTTTTGGATAACAAACACCCAAAGTTCAAAACCTAAGGAATGCTATACGCTGTCTAAAGAAGTTACCCAAATCCAAATATCCACAACCTACTTTAGGCAGAGGGATCTGGATAGGGAAGGATACCACTAGAGTTCTCCTGCTGTGCGCTCTGCCCAGGGCAGCCTATCAGCAGAAACATCAGAATGGCCCCTCCCGGTGCCTGAACCTACTCAGAGGAACCCGCAAAGAGGAAAACACAGTCTTTAGAACACACTTCTGGGATGTCACAGGGCAGCTTATGTAAAATCATCCCTCTGTGCTCTGAGCATCCAAAGGGAGACAAAGGAGTAATATACTAAGCAAAGCCAGGCAGTCAGGGATGCAGCCCACGCTCCAGACCCTCCCTCCATACCTCTTCCTTGGCGTACTTGAGCTTGTACTCCCTCTTCACGGCGGGGTCGAAGCGTGCCTGGGGAAGCCAGGTCTGGATCTGGAGCAGGCCCAGGCTCACCCACAGGCTCCCACGGTGGGCTGGCTCAGGCAGGTCCCGCTTACCCTCCCCCTCCCCGAACAAGTGGCGCAGGGAGGTGAGCAAAAGGCACAGCAGCTCCTTGGGCAGCGTCTCCTGCCCGGCCATGTCCCCGAGAGTCTGGGCCACGTGCTGGCATGCCTGGCTGTCCCCAGGCAGCAGCTGCTCACAGTTCTGCACGTACTCCTGCCGCCGGGGCTCGGGGAGCAGCTCTGCCAGGCCAGCCAAGTGCCGGCACAGCACCAGCCGCTGGAGCTGGGAATCCGTGCGTCTGTGGGGACAGGGAAGCACTTAAGGGTCTGCGCCACAGCGACCACCATTCCCTTCTCATGCTACTGTTCTTCCAGAAAATGACAAGACAGACTGCACTGCCTACACCTAGAGGTGAATTTCTGTTCTCACTTAATCTGATACGGTTTTCTAAGTACCACCTTCTTGATCACAATATACTTACAGCTGACAGAGTGGCTGGCCAGCTCACAGCAGGCTCTGTCGTGGACTGAAAACCTGCTCATCCAGCCAGAAAACACCCTTCCTCCACCCACTGGAACTAGCCACTATTGAAGAAAGCTCTGACCGAGGTCCCCACTACATGCTCTGGAGGAAAGACGGGAGCTGTACCGTCTACCTGGGGGAGGGAATACCTGAACTCTGCTACAGAAGGGACAGCCATGTTGGTCCAAAGCACCGAGCTGATGTCCTGGAGCTGCTGTGATCTCTCAACCCACTCCCCCAGGGTGACATGTGAGGAGGACAGGATGGGGAGGCCGCTCACATCCCAGGGACTTGCTCTGTAGCTGCTGGTCAAGACTTCAAAGCAGCACTTGGAGAACACGGCTCTACTGAGACTTCCAGGACCCTGATAAGGGGAGAGGAGTCATGTTAACTTTTAGAAATCAAAAAAAAGGGTTTCAACAAGCAGCACTGGGGCACCTTAGAGGAAAGAAAGAAATTTTAAAAGGAGATTCAGGTTGCTAGGAACAGGTAAACATCAGCCTGAGACAGGACCAGAAGGGCAGAACGGGGGCGGGTGCAGTGGGCCTTTGAAGGACTCCATTCTCTATGAAGGAGGAGCAGTGGGTGCTTTAGTAATGCAGAAGAAAACCCCTCAAACCTGGGCATCAGGAAGACCAGTCGTGCAGCAGAGCTGGGGGCAGGAAGGTGAGACCTGAAGGCAGGGGAAGGAGTTGGAAGACAAATAGAAGAGCCAGGGGCAAGCCTGTCTCCCTGGACTGTTAACCTGGGACACAGGAACAGCTGTCCATGAACAAAGGGTTAGCGGGTCAAATACATGAGAGCAAACCTGACTCTATGCAACTCTTGGGGACCCATAAGGTTTAACACTAAAAGCTTTGAGAGATGTTTTACACTAAAGAAATCAATCTTGATAGAGCAATGGAACAGAACTGAGTCCAAAAATAAATCCATGAACATTGTGGGAATTGTGGGAATAAGGTGTTATGACAGAGGTGGCCATTTCAAAAGAGATGGAAAGGATGAACTAGTCAAAACTGGTGTTGCTAATACTGCTTTAGGATATGCTTGTTTGTATAAAATAAAAAATTTGCATCCCCACCTCACAAAACAAGATATTCAGATGAGACTGATGTAAACATAAAACAAAAACAAAAACAGAAAATATGAGGGCTTCCCTGGTGGCACAGTGGTTAAGAATCCGCCTGCCAATGCAGGGGACATGGGTTCGAGCCCAGGTCCGGGAAGATCCCACATGCCGCGGAGCAACTAAGCCCGTGTGCCACAACTACTGAGCCTGCGCTCTAGAGCCCGTGAGCCACAACTACTGAAGCCTGTGCGCCTAGAGCCCATGCTCCACAACCAGAGAAGCCACCGCAATGAGAAGCCCGTGCACCGCAATGAAGAGTAGCCCCTGCTCGCGCAACTAGAGAAAGTCCACGCGCAGCAATGAAGACCCAATGCAGCTGGGGGAAAAAAAAAAAGAAAATATGAGAAAATGGTTTTTTTAACTCTGTGGGTAATGAAGGAAGACTTATTTAAAAAGCATGATACCAAAGCCAGAAAGTAGAAAGGGACCGGCATATTTGAAAAGAAAACACTATAAAACTTCTGTGATATAAGAAAACATCTTCAAACTTGAGAGACAACAGAACACTACAAATGTATTTCCAAATATATGTTGGGTAAAGTTTTAATATCTATAATACATAAAGAGACCTTCAATAATAAAATGATGATTAATGACTTTTTTTTCTTTTTTTTTAACAAAATGAGCAATAAACATGACTGGAAAATTCAGAGAAAGAAATAAAGCAATCAATATACATATGTAAAGACATTCAACCTGAATAATAATCAAAGGAATACATATCAAAATGAGATTTTTTTTTAACTGTATGATTGGCAATAATTTAAAGTGTTAATAACACCTAGTGAGGCAAAGATACGGAAACACAGAATATATGATAAGTGAAACGTGCTCTAGTCCCAAGTCCGCCATGGTCATCCTGACTTCATGTTCTCCCTCTTCACTGTCTCTTTGCGGGTTTAAAAAGTGAAAAAATGAAAACCTACTTCCCTAGACGTTCTAATAATATTTACAAATCTCTTTAAATGTGAAGACACTTTGGCCAAGGGTTAAATTCCAATTCTCGTCACACATCCACAGAAATACTCAGACAAGTGGACAAAGGCTTATACAAGGGTAGTTGATGCAGGTATGTTTGCTATAGGAAGGGGGAGGAGAAGGCAAGAAACCTCAATGCTTATCAAGAAGAAAGTGATTAAATGCATTCCAGCACATTAGTACAATAGAATACCTTAAAAAGAATAAGCTGGAATGACAGGTGCAAATTTCCATGACATATCATGTGAACCAAGAAGGTGGTCTTGTTTTTATTTACATATGTATTTAATATAAAAATGCATGTTAACAGAAGGATACAGAACAAAGAGTGGTTATTCCCAGTGAATTCTACATTATATACGTATATAAATACACATGTATACATATTGTGTATGTATATATGTATGCATATATATACACACACACGTATGCACACATATCTACATGTTTCTGTACTGTTTAAAATCTTATAATTAGAAAAAATATTTCAATTAGAAGAGAAATTAAAGACTTTTTAAAGGAAATTGTGTTTACATTAATTCAGGATTTCCCAAATCATTTAAGATGGAATATCTTTTTTGAAGCTACACTTATTAATATCTTACAGAAAATAAAGTATTGCAATCATTTACTTTTAGTCACTGCTCTATCCTAGGAATAAATGTTCATTGCTAGATCCATTGAGAAGTTTCTTCTACTATCATCAAACATTTTTATAATTTTATGGCAACAAACCTTTAACGTGGGGTCCAGAAGGGACTTGGGTGTCTCCCTCTGCTGCACACCAGGCAGAGGGCTCCATGTTAGCCAGTACTCTGGATTTGTGGTCACAGTACTGCTCCAGAAAGATGTAAACATGGAATTAAATAACTCGGACCACAAAGAGATCCTTTCTTCAGTAGACATCTAGAGATAAAGGAATAATTAGATAAGAGAGTATTTGAGAAAGGTTCCATAAATCATTATAAGGTCTCTCTGTCTTGTAAGACTCATCTAAAACTAACATGGGTTTAAAGATTATTAATCCTAATGTTCCTGATTTTCTGCCACCCCAGTTGTCTTGGTCAAGTCACTTAACCTATTTATAATTTTATAAAACATAAGATCTGACTTTATAAAAGTGCATGAGAAAACTTAATTAAAATAATCACACAATTATGTGATCAAAATAAATAAATGAATAAAACATTATTATCAAAAAAATTTAACGTTGTACTAATGAAGTTACATTAACTACAGTTTACCACTATTCACATTTAACAGTTAGTTACTCTTGTGGAAGGGTAAAAAACACTCTGACAATACATTTTTGAGCAAATAAAATAAAAATAAGCAAATATTTTAGCCTCATTTAACTGGAAACCAAATGAAATGATCTGTGATAAGAGTAGAGAAATACCAAGGAAATTACTGCCAAAGAACATTCAAAGTTCTCCCCTTTGAAACTTAATTCAGATAAGACTAGAGTTTTACAACATGCAGTTTTTGAGAATAAATAGATGTTCTGCAATCAGTCTGCCACAGAAAATCTAATCAGCTCATAGTGCAAAGGAGGTTTTTTGATTTTGATTTTGGTTTTTACCTTTTGATGGTGCACTAAGGACCAAAGGTCTCGAAGCTCTTGAGGAGCAACTGGTGTGTGCTTAAGACAAAACGTGATGTGATGACTTATCTCCTCCTCTATATGGGGTTGCTGGTTTTTGCTGGACCTGCTCCAAAAATAAAGAGGGAGAGAGAGTGGGCTGTAGGCTTTCAATGAGCTGCTAGAAAACTGCTATGTAAGGGAAGATGGAACACACAGGACTTGGAGTACATTTATTTAAAAATGAGCAAATAATTCTACTGGAAGAACACCTAGTAACATTCATTCATTCATTCATTTATATAAATTTATTTAATTAATTTATGTATTTTTGGCTGTGTTGGGTCTTCATTGCTGCGCACGGGCTTTCTCTAGTTGCGGCAAGTGGGGGCTACTCTTCGTTGCGGCGTGCGGACTTACTGCAGTGGCTTCTCTTGTTGCGGAGCACAGGCTCTAGAGATGCGGTTTTCAGTAGTTGTGGTGCGTGGGCTCAGTAGTTGTGGCGCACGGCCTTAGTTGCTCCGCGGTATGTGGGATCTTCCCGGACCAGGGCTCAAACCTGTGTCCCCTGCATTGGCAGGCGGATTCTTAACCACTGCACCACCAGGGAAGTCCCACACCTAGTAACTTTTAGAAGTGCAGTCAAAACAGGCAAAGCATCTTCAAGAAGTTTTGGCTTTCCAAAGTGGCAAATGACCTCCCTCTGCTTCAGCAACTATGCCCCCTCAAGACAACGCTGTGTAGAATACACGGAATAACCTTGCAAGAAAATAAGTGCCCCCAAAGGAAAAAAACTGAAGGATGGCTCACCTTCTCAGGCAAGCCTGCGTCATAAAATCCGCTGTGACTCTGTACTGCCAAAGCATAGCCAGGTACTCCATTGCAGGCCAGAGCTGAACACTCCTGGTGAGCTGGATTAAGGAGGTAAAGCCTGGCTGTGACAGGGAGGAAGCTTCGCTGTGCTTTTTCTCCAGAAAACCAAGTGTAATTCCTCTGGCTTTTAGCTCTGAACACTGAGCATTCACAAGACTCTTCAATTCATCTGGACAAAAAGACACACAGTGGTCAGTGGTCAGGCTCAGATTCCCAACAGCCAGTCACATGACCATTAGCTTAACCTGAGTTCAACTTCACCTGAGCTTGAGTGTCTCATGTGTTAATACAGGGGTCCCCAACCCCCGGTCCGGTCCGCAGCCTGTTAGGACCTGGGCCGCACAGCAGAAGGTGAGCAGCGAGGCGAGTGAGCGAAGCTTCATCTGCCGCTCCCCACCGCCCCCCACCGCCCCCCATCGCTCCCCATTGCCCATCACCGCCTGAGCCATCCCCCACCCCAGCCATGGAAAAACTCTCTTCCACGAAACCAGTCCCTGGTGCCAAAAAGGTTGGGGACCGCTGTGTTAAATAATGCTATTAATACCTGCACAATTCCAATGATAGAATTAAATAATATATGTGAAGTTTAAGGAATTCCCTGGCAGTCCAGGGGTTAAAACTTGGGCTTTCACTGCCGTGGATCTAAGTTTGATCCCTGGTTGGGGAACTAGGATCCCACAAGCTGCGTGGTGTGGCCAAAAAAAATTAAAGAAAAAAAAAAAAAAGTTTAGCCCTATGCCTGATACTTATTTAGTGGTCGGTATAAGTATACAGGGAATAAATAAATAAATAAAAGGAGAATATCTAAGGGAAAACTTTAAAAAACTTATTGGCTGCAAATAAATAAATAAATAAATAAATAAAACGTATTGGCTGCAGAGCAGAGGATATGCTTAGAACATCTGTCAGCTAGCCAAACTCCAGAGCACATTACCTGGGTTGACATCTTCCAGAGTATTAGCTCTGAGGACCAACCCCCAGGCCTGTAGGAGACTTTTCTTTAATGTCCATTCAGAAGCAACCATTTGGAGCCGACTAATGTCTTCCCACCATCCACTCTCCCCAAGGGCAGGCATCCGCTCTCTGATGGCAAGGGCTTTGTTAAAGACCTTCAATTGTGAAAAACACTCCACCACCAGCTTGTCCTGAAACAATAAAACCCAGGAGAGCCTATTACAAAGGAGAAGAGTAGTTCTTTTTAGCAGCCTATTCATGGCTGAAAAAAATGTTTTAAATATTTCCTTAATGATTCTATAAAACATAAAGTTGGTTTACCCCTGTAGATCTCAGGATATTCACAGTAATACAGTTAAAAGTCTACTCAGCCTTAAAAGTCTCAAGAATAAGTAAAATGATAACATTTAACAAGTCAGTTAATAGTACTCATTGAACATCTAAGAATTAAGCTGTGCAAGCAAGGCTGAGTATAGTTGAATGGCAGTCCCCATGTTCCAGGAGAGCTGCCAAAGAGGTCAAATCTTTGTGTTTCCTGCATGCTTCCAAGTCGTACCTTAAAAGGAAACGGTCGTCCCAGAAACTTCTGTAACTTCTTTATACCCGTGAATCCACCAGTTGGGCTCCCCAAGCAATTCTGAATATGTTCTGAGACGGTCTGAACCTCTTTGTAATATCTTTAACAAAGGAGATAAAGGGCAGAAGGGAAGTAAGGAAAGGGGGAAATGCTGGATGGTAAGAACATCACTCACATTTTGTATTTGATTTACATTCACCAACAGGCCAAGGGAACAAACCAAAGTAAAGCCAAGAAGAAGCACATTTCAATTCCTAACCCTCCTCCCTTTAATGTCAATACTGTAGCTACTGACATTGTTACTCTAAATATGACTCTTACTTGTTTTCGTGGTTCATCAGGAGTTGCGGGATCTGACGAATCAAATGTTTTAAAACCCAGTGCCAGTGAAGGGCAAGCAAGGCCAGGCCTGGTGCATCCACTTTTACTGTATCGGCCACAGTCCAGAACCGGTCCCGCCACCGCACAGAACCCAAGATCTAAAAACAAAGTAAACCAAAACTGCTCACAAACATCTCCCAGTAAAGGACACGGAACACTGACTTCAATCATTAATCAATACTCAACATACACACGTTAAAGATCTAGCATCCGACTGGAGTATTTTTAGGGATTATTAAGGCAGTCAGAGGAAGCAAAGCTCTTTCCTCCTATTATTTGAAGTTCAGTTATCAGAGAAAGTGGAATTACTGGGTCATGTGGTAAGTGTACACGCAATGTTGTAAGAAACCACCAACCTGCTTGACAAAGCAGCTGCACTATTTTGTATCCCATCCAGCAGTGTAGGTGGGTTTCAGTTTGTTCCACTTCCTTGCCAATACTTGCTGCTGCTGACCGTTTTAATTTTAGCCATTCTGGTGGGTGGCACCGCACTGTGGTTTTAATTTACATTTCCTTGATAACTAATGATGTTGCAATTTTTCCAAGTTCTCATTGGGCATTCATTTATCTTCCGAGAAGCATCTATTCAAATTCTCTTGTTCATTTTAAAAAATTGGGCTGTCTTATTATTTGTCTATAAAATTTACATGTGATTTATCAACAGTGTCTCCCAGTGTTTTCCTTTTCTTAAAGCTATCTATTAAGTTCTTTATTTTGACAAAATTGAATTCATCAATTTTTTTCTTTTATGAGGAATGCCCTGAAATCTTTGCCTAGCCTCAAGCTGTGAAGATTTTCTCCTATGTTTTCTTTTAGAGGTTCATAATTTTAGCTTTTATACATAGGTCTATGATCCATTTTGAGGTAACTTTTCTATATGATGTAAGGTAGCAGGTAAAGGCTCATTTTTATTTTATTATATGGATATCTAGTTTTTCCATTACCATTTGCTGAATGAACTGCTTTCTCCATTACATTACCTTTGCATATTTGCCCCCCCGCCCCAAAACTTCACTGACCATATAAGAGGGTCTATTTCCGAAGTCTCTTTTTTGTTTCACTGGTCTATATGTCTATCCTTATGACAATAACTACTGTTTTCATTAATGTAGCTTCTTAATGCAAATCAGGTATTGTGAGTCTCCAACTTAGCTGTCCTTCTAATTATGTACTTTTACAGTAGTCTCAAGATTAGTGATTCCTTTTAGGTTTTATGATGTCAGAGCTGTTTTCATAATAATGTCACGTTATTTGCCTTTTTCACTATGTTGACATTTGCACTGATGGTACCAAAAACAGGGCCGGGGGTGGAGGGGACAAACTGTGATTGGGTGTCTGGCAAACACTGTGTGGAAAATGAATGAAGTCAACCTGTCAGTTCAAGAAAAACAGGAGAGTATTTGTTGCTGATGATAGAATTCGAACCTTCAAGTAAAACCTAGAACTTTGAAAAACTAAGAGCTTGACAACTTCCCAATACTTACAGATTTTTTCATGAGGTAACTTTTTGTGGTAATTTTTCATGAGTGTGACTTTTTAAATTTATCTATATTGAAAAATGTAATGTGTCAACACTTGGAAGATCTGATAACTCACTGAACAATACTTTCCAAATTACCAGTGCATGAGAACATACATGCAAGGCTAAAAGTCCATCCAAAATGCAAGCCAGGCCAACGGATTTTAACGCATGACAAGATCAGTGATACTTTTTCAGATTCCACATTACAAGTAACCTTTACAAAACTAACACTTGTCAACCTGTGGTATAGAATCAAAGAATATCACAGTTATGTGAAATGTTGTTAAATACTCCTCCCTTTCCAATCTCTTAGCCACATGAAATAGAGGCCAGTTTTTCTTCACAAACTTCAATCCATACAACATACTGTAAGAGACCGAATGCAGAAGCAGGTGTGAGAATCCAGGTTTCTTCTGTTAAGCCAGACATTAAAGAGACTCGCAGAAATGTAAAACAGTTCCACTCCTCTTAATTTTTCTTTTGGAAAATAGTTGTTTTTCATTAAAAATGTTATTCATATTACCACGAAATGAATTTGTTACTGTGTTTCTTAAACATATTAATAAATATTTTTTACATTTCTCAGATTTATTTCCTAAAAGTAAATATTGATACACGTAAACACATAAACAAAAGTTCTTTGAGGGTTTTGGTAACTTTTATGACCATGGGGGGGTGGGCCTTGAGACTAAAAAGTTTAAGATCTACAATTCTAGTTTAACCAGAATTACTTGAATAATCTGGATACAAGCCCAATTTAGTCCATATGTGACAATCATGTCTAAGAAGGATTAAGTGAATTAAAATATAACTGTTAAGATTCTGATGTTTATCAACAGGTGAGTGGATGAATAACATGTAGTACATACATGCAGTGGACTATTACTCGGCAATAAGAAGGAAGGAATTTTTGAGACATAAAACAATATGGATGCATCTCAAAATAATGATTTTTTTAAATATATTTTTTTCATTTTTATAGTTTTATTTTTTTGGCTGCACCACACGGCATATGGGATCTTAGTTCCCTGACCAGGGATCGAACTGAACCTGTGCCCCCTACTTTGGAAGTGTGGAGTCTTAACCACTGGACCACCAGGGAAGTCCTCAAAATGATTTTAAGGGAAAGTAGCCAGATAAAAAAGAACAATATAAAATACTAGAAAACACAACTGAGCACCAGTAACAGAAAGCAGATCAGTGGATACCTGGTTGGAGGTGGGGGGGGGGCAGGAAAAAAGAAGAGAAAACAAAGAACAAGAGGAAAAGGTCTGAGGGTGATGGATAGGTTCACTGTCAGGACTGTGGTAATGGTAGCACGGGTGGACACATGTCAAACATACAAAACTGTACACTTTATATGCGACTTACTATATGTCAGTTATAACACCATAAAGCTTTAAAATATGTGTATCTATTTAAATTCTTAAGAACTTCTCAAATAATATTGTACATGTAACAACACTGAAGTTGTTCTTGCCCCTAAGAATCTTTGTGCCAAGAAATATGTTAAGATAAAAACAGGTACATCTCCTTACCTCATTAACACTGGCATCAGACACCATCCCCTGGGAGGACTGTACCCAGAGCAGGATTAGCGCATCACAAAGTTCAAAAAAAGCAGCAAGATTGACCACGATTTCATGGGGCAGGCTGTGATAGCTCTCTGGATCTTACAGAGTTGGTATAAACAAAATAAGAATATTTGATCAGATTTAAATCTCTGGACATTTTCAAAATCAACAGTAATCTACAACTTAATGTTATTCTCAGTACAAGGGTCAATTTGAAACGTGAAAATTGAAAGCAAACCTTTGTCTATTATTAAGTTAGCAAGTTAGTCGTGCATATCTAGAGACGTTCATAACGTCTTAATTAAAAAAAAGCTTTTGTTTAAATACGATTTCTAAGTGTGTATATGACTGGATGGATAGATAACACAGACAGATCTGAGAAGATACAAACAAATATACTATTAACAGTAGCTGCTGCGAGAGGAGACTTTTTCCATTTTTATGCTTCTATATAGTTTGAATATTTTCCAAGAAATACCGTTATCTTTTCAATTTTAAAAAAAAAAGGAGGAAGGAAGAAAGAACCTATAAGCAAATGCTTATGAGCTCATACTTTTGAGCCAACAGAACAAGTTTCAAGTTCTGGCTCTGCTACTTGCTAGAGATGTGACCTTGAGCATCTCTGTGCCTCCCTTTCCTCTCTCATGAGGCTTATCTCATGGTTGCTATAAAAAGTAAATGAGATCAAGGACACGTAAAAAAGCACTTAGTCATAACTACTGAATAAGGGAAGATGTTCAAACTCGAGCTAGCAAATCAAAAGGAATCAGTACCATGGCATCAGCTGTTAAATCCCTCTCACCTTCAGCAACATTATGCAGTCAGAGGCATAAATGAAGAAAGTAAAGGTAATGTCCTTACCTTTATGGAATTCAAAGGACATTCTCAAAACACTATTTCTTAACTTTCTGCCACCAACAGAAACCAAATTTGCTTCCGTAAAAATCCGTTTTTCCCGATCAAGATATATGATTGTCCTGAAATGAGATTCCATAACATAACGAATAGTTATTGGTTAATAATACTTATTACAGCCTCTACCGGCTGAATCCTGAGAACCCTTGGAACATCAGTCTCCTTCAACCTGCCATTCCCCTCGTGCCTCTGCAAATTCTGGACTAGAGAGACGGCAGCAAGAGGGATGGCAACTGAGCTGGGGGGGAGGAAGACAGAGGGCTAGGTAGACCACCCAGTCCCTCTGTGTTGCTCTGCCATGAGATGACAAACTATGCTGTGAACTCTTAAAACTGGCCATCTCACAATTAACCTGCAGTGCTGGAAGCTACCTGGGGAGGAGGAAGGGGGAGCTGCTGGGAGGGGGGACAAGGGGGCCTCAGAGGTGCTACTACTACATTATCACATGAGTGAGCTCACTTTGTGAAAAGTCACCCAAACGATATATAATCATCATTACTGTACTTTTCTGTAATGCACGCTATACCTCAATTACAAAATTATTTTTTAAATCTATTACACTAATGGCCAATTAAAAAATATTACCGGTCATTACATTAAAGGTGAGGAAAGACCAACTTATATAACAGTTATGTAAATTTATACTATAGGTCACTATGTACGTACATCTCCAACATTGGACGGGGCAGATAGATGGCTGAGGAAAGGACATGTGAAAATGCAAGGAGCTGCTGGGAATCACACAGAAAACAGCGGAAACACAACTATCCTACGATAAAAGATTAACCATAAAACAAATTCCACCACTAATGCTTCACTAGTGTATTTATTAAAGTACCCTATTCAATTATTAAGAACCTGTCACATTCCCAGGCACCTGGACATCAGGGTCAGAATGATTTTGCTGCACATGGAGCGTGAAGGAGAGGTGGTGACAAAGCAATCATGTCTGACACCCACCACTTCTCAGGTTCAGAAAATTAAACACACATAAGACTGTCAAGTATAGCTTAGGAAAGGTATTATCTGTGAAGCCATAGTGTACAACAAGGCAAAGAGCACCCAGAACAGTAGACTTCACCTACTTGTTTGCAACAGACTCTAAAAGGACAAAGAGCTGCTCAGGCTGGTCCATTTGTGGGTCAAAGTCCATCGAATTTCTAATGATGTCCAAAGCCTGCATATTCCATCGGGGATCCAGAGGGATCACATATTCATCTGGTTTAAAAAACAAAAGGTAGAATTTTGGAGTTAAACTCCTTGCCTGGCAAATTTCAGTTGAGGATTTTCATTGTTTTACTTTGATCCCACTGAGTCCTGCCCGGGAAGAGAGGGACCAAGGAAATGGTTTCAGTCCATGGTGGTAGAAAGGTAGGGTTCAACAGCTTTTACGCTATTTCCTTTCTAAAGGCAAAATTTCTTCTAGCCCTGAAAATTCATTCCACCGTAGGATAGAAAGGTAACCTCTGCTACAGCATAAACATTCCAACAAATGTATTCATTTGCTCAGCTCCCACTTCTGGTTGGGAAAGAATCCATGGGCTTAATTACCCAATCTTTCGCCATTAACCATAAAAAAACGAACTTACATGGCAGAAAATGAATGAACACATCTCATTATTTGCTTTCAGTAAGAAAAACAACTCAAGATTATTTCCCTTAAAAACCATTTCTTTATAATCACAGGATGTGCTGCTGCTACCTCTTGCTCCTTTGGCTCAAGCTCAGTATCTCTTCTCTAAAGCAGCAGCGATCAGACTCTGACCCGCTCCAGAGGTTGAGAGCCCAGCGGAAGAGGTAAGACCAAAACGATGGGAACATTAATTTGATGGTGGCTGAGCTGGATGGGTCAGTGGAGCACTTCAAGTTTTAAAGGCATCCACCATAGAGTAGTCTAACAAATGCCTATTGTGAATAGCAAGGTACACATGGGGGCCCATATCCCAAAGTCCAGCAAGACTACACAATCCAGAGCTACACAGCTGAAAGGGAAAAAGGAAGACGAGCTAATGAGTGCCAACAGAGGGCAAGCCATGTCTGCTACAAAGGGAACCTACCACTCTACTCTAGAACTGTGTTCCCAAAGACCAAAATTCCTTCATAATTGGAAAGCCATAATTAGGTCCAGCCGCAACCTGACTACTACAGAAGTTTTCTCTATTGTTTGATTTCTGCTCAACCATTTAGCCCGTTACCTTTAGTGTACATAAGGTAATTTTAAGTATACATAAGATTATAATTATGTAAACATAAGGTTTAGCACAAAAGCATCGTGCATATTTTTTTCTAAACCAAATGGGTAGCAGTATGTTTTGATCAACATCAGATAAAGATTGAGAAATTCTGAATACCTCATTTGATTAGATGGCTCAGACGGCTACTCCTTTTATCATTATGATTTTGTTTTGTAACTTTGTATTTAAGGCTTTATAACTTCATCATTAAGGTTTTCTATTTTCTGAAGAAACTGATCCTGTACTGTTTCCCCTTCATCTCAAAATAGATCACAGTTTCTGTTAACAGTACTAGTATATCACAGAAAGTCATAAGTGAAAGGGACCCCAGAAGAATGAATTTAATTCCCATATTTTTCAAACAAAGTCAGCAGTGTGAATGATGGGCCCCAAATCAACAAGCCAGTTTGTGGCCAAGTTGGAACTGGAGCCCAGTCTTCCAACTCCTGTGTTCTTCCCACTACATTGTGTGCCATCGTCCTTTCAGAAACTGAAGAATGCATAATTTCAAAAAAAGTAGCAGAATTTGCATCTGGATACCCTGAGTCTTCTTTAGAAAAAACTGTTATAAGTGGGAGCTGTAACAGATCTTTTTCCCATGAACTCAATGGACAAGTTTCCCAGAGTGCTGAGAGCTAGAAATCAAGTCAGGTGCAGTACCTGTTACATTTGGTTGTAATATTTTGATGACATTACTGACCCCAGATGAGAGAGAATTTGAGTAAAAATTCCTAAGAGATGCAGCACTGGCTTCCAAATGAATCTGTACTGACTCTGTGGAGGAAGGAGAAGCAAATGTTAGCATCTAAAGCAGTGCCGTCCACTTGAACTTTCTGTTCTACAGCTGCTGTCACAGTAGCCATGACACACGTCACATTTTAGTGGCTACCTCTGGCTAGCAGCTATCACATAGGACACCGCAGATACAAATATTTATACAATTTTTCTCTACACGTTTAGACATCACATGTACCACACAACAATATACACATACGCTGGCTTATCTACACGTTCTCGTGCAGCAGAGACTCATGTAAACTCAATTACTTTAGTCAACAAGCTCTACCAACAAATTCCATGTCCTGTACTTTACAATCTGTACAATGTTGTTAACTGTTGCTTTTCCCTGTCTTGGAATGAAAAAAGTACAAAGAAATCAAGCATGACCACTTAGAGTATTGGAACGAAAATAAGATTAGAATCTTATGTACTTTTATGGGAAGTAAATTTAACAAAAGCAACCCTTTCTCAGATAGAACGCATGTGCAGCAGAGTAAGTACAGCAAAAAAAGCAGGATGTTCAAAAACTTAAAAGTAACATAATATAGTACATTTTCCTTCTGGATTTGATAGAAAGCTGGATGGATCCTGAAATGCTAAGGATTACGTGGAGAAAAAAAAATTTATCTCAGGGAACATCTAAGGGCAGATGTGTTCCTTAATATTTTAACAGCTATATAAGCAGTAATGCTAAGTCATAAACGTCCTGCTAGGAGCTTCCCCAGATGTAATTTTAACAGTGTAGTTGGAGAGTAAAACAACTGCTGAGTTACGAAAGCCGGGTAAGTGTACTTAAATTCCCTCATTACACAAATTAAGTTCCTCTACTCACCAAGCCCCTGTGGCACATTCTTGGCTAAATGATAAAGCCATTTAACTCTGAGCATCCAGTCTTGATTGGTTGCTCTTTCTATGAGCAATTTAACAGCCACAGCCAGAGCATCTGGTTCATCGATCCAGTAAGTATCCATTTCAACTGAATTGAATTTTAAGCTCTCCGGGTGGGAGGACTGCATAATTTTCTCTAAGTCTGGCAAAGTAAGAGGCTGAATCCTGAAATTCATTGCAATAGGCTAAGTTAGTACTAGGGTTAAATTTTCGTATTTCAAAGAACCAAGACAATAACTTTACAATGAATGTATCAAAGAGGTTAACAGGGAAAACATGAGTCCCTCCAAAGGGGGACAATTAAAGCACGTACCTATAATAAATAATAAATAGGGAGCAGTATCACAACAAACAATGGAACTGTGTGGAAAATGGCCACATAACATTCTGGTCAAATATGTTGGGTCATGACCATTACCATCAAAAAAAGAGAGAGGGAGAAAGAAAGAGAGAGAGGGAGGAAGGAAGGAAAGAAGGAAGAAAGGAAGGGAGGGAGGGAGGAGAAGTCAAGATGCCAAAGAGATACAGACGCTCAAGGCTCCACTAACCTTGCCCAGTTGCTCGTTTTCATGCTCAGCCTGTTGAGACAATATACTAAGATCTGTCCATCGCCTCGGACTTTAGAGAGATGAGAATCTTCCGTAGCAGAGAGAGCCGAGGGCAGAGAATCTGGCCACAGCCCCATGGCAATAATGGAGTTGCCCCAGGTTTCATGTGCTTGCAGAGAACAAACGTGTTTCTCCAGTAAAGCCTGCACAAGCTGGTAGGAGATAAAAACACATGGTGTACAGGCACCGAGACACAAGTGCTCTTACCAAAAACTAGCAGGGCAACAGTAGTTTTCTAGACCCCTTGTGATCCTCTCACAACACTCAGACACATTCCTCAATATACAACATTCAAGCTAAATTTCACTTTTTCTGCTGAGAGGCAAGTTTCAAAGAATATTTACATTTACGCTATTTTCCAGAAAAGTGCCTGGATACCAGATCTCTGTTAGAGCATAACTGCAGATGGCTCTCTGAGGTCATTAAAGTTGCCACCAATAAAGTTTCCTCCTATTACCTGTAATGTTATAACGTAGAAAGCTGTGTGAAACACTTCACAGTACCTTCTGGTTTGCTGGTGAAGCCTGGGAGCGGACATATGCGTTCCAGCATGCTTCAGAAAAGGCTCTGTCTAAGCTCAGCCCTCGCTGTAGGTATTGCACAATGAGTAAGGCTGTGTGAATGAGTGTTGACAACGAGGACGCTGGAGAACCTATAAAGAAGAAATAGTGCCATCCACGAGCAATAGATTCTGAAAAATCTCCAGTGAAAATGGACAAATTTCACTTTCACATCAAACTTCCACTCAAATCCACCCAGATATTTATTTTAGAAAGCCTTCCAAGTGGACTATAGGGGGCTCACTAGCACACAATGAACTTGTGGGAACATTCACATTCCTTGCCTCCTATTCCGCCCTCCTCCCCTCCTTCTCTGTCAGCAGTACCTTTTGGGGAAGTGACTAGATGACTCATTTACTAATGTGATAAAGCCTGGCCACATAGACCCTTGGATCTAAAGCTGACACACACTGAAGGGGGCAAAATGAGCATGGTGCCAAAAAGAACCATGGGCTTTGAAATCCAACAGATCTGCTTTCAAATCCCAGCTGTCATTATAAACTGTTTGGATTTGACAAGTTAATCTACCTCTCTGAGCCTTATCTGTAAAATGGAAATATACCTTGCAGAACTACTGTGAGGACTAAATAAGCAGCCAACATTGCACCTAACACAGAGTAGTTACTTAATAAGTAACATTTCATTATTTTTCATTATTGTTATTATTACTGCTCTTTCTTGTATATTTGGACATTTAGAAGAAGTAACACCTATCTGTTTTTTTTTTGTTTTTTTTGTTTTTTTTTTTCACCTATCTGTTTTAAACAACTCAAAGCTCCCTCTTTATTCAACCTTCAAGAGATTCAATGACGACCGTGAAGATTTGCAGGACAAACTTCATCAATCTCAGTGCGAAAAGCAGTACAGGTATTCCTCTGAGTGTGGGTCTCTGACTGCATGCATCAGAATTCCCCAGGAAGTTTCTTTAACATGCTGATTCCTGTGCCTCGCTCACACCTGCTGAACCCAATCTCTTGGGGAAGAAGGGTACCAAGTGCATCTACATTATTAACAGGCTTTCCTGGTAATTTCTATTTCCATGTACACTAAATGTAAGAACTCCTGAACTAGCAGTCAAATGGAATAACATGAATTTCCAGAGAAAGAAAACCCTGCAGAGGCCTAGAAGTCAAGCACCTTACCTACAACAGCACTTCGGGTCTCTGAGTGCAAAGCCAGAAGGATGTCACACACACTGCCCCCCACCAACCCAAGGCTGTGCAGTAGGACTTTCAGATCCAGGTCATCTGGGATGCTCCCATCCCCTTCTCCTGAAATGTAGATTTCAAGTCCACGATTCCTCATAGCTCGGGATATTTCTCCATGCACAGGATCCATTGAGAGAAAAAGTCTAGTAGTATAGCAATTCAAAGGAAAAAAAATCAACATCTCAGTGCAACTGACAGTGCAGCTCAGCAACAACTGGTGAGGGCAAATCATATGTGGCTCATCTTCAGGGAGCTCATCTAAGGTAACATTGCTAATTCAACGTACAGATGCTGTTTACATCTGCATTCTATCCTCTAGTTCCAAAATGCATCAATACAGCAAATCAGTTTCTCTAAACCTATTTTCCTAAGGAACTAAGTATTGTATATCCAGTGTACCTTTAGTACTGAGGACTGTAAAATTCTTACTTTCAGATATTCCCCACATCAGGCAGTGCTAATTCATCAATTATTCTCACTCACCTACAGAGAAAAGAAAAAGGAGCAGTGTCTCCAGAAACACTTAGCTTCGTAACATTTGATGTCCATCAACTTCTGCATCTAGCTGTCTGACAGCTCACACTTACCTCCAAAGCTAAACAGCTGATTGCAGCTAACCCTCCCCACCCCAAACCTGCTCCTTTGCCAGTCTCCCCTTTCTCAATGAATGGCACCCCTTTACCCAATTACTCAAGCCAAAACCTTAGATGCCATCTTTGCTTCCTCCTTTTCTTAACCCACAAGCCCATGAGCAAGTCCCACTGATCTGACAGCCCTAGTCTAAGCTATCGTCTCTCACCTGAACTGCAAAAGGCTTGTAACTGGTCTCCCTGCTTCCAGCCTTCACCACCAACCCAAGGCAGGGACCTCATCTTTCTTATTTACTGCTGTGCCCCCCAAAGCACACCAGCACCTGGCAAATGGCAGAGCCTCAGTAAATATTTGTTAAATCAATGAATGTATGAACATGCTCATGACTGAGTGTACAAATACGATACGTAAGGTGGCCCTAATGAATGGTCACCTCTGACATCAAGGCTGTCAGATTCTGAGGCACAAACTTAAGAGGCATAAATACCTGAAATTGGGATTTGGTGTTATGGTGGGAGTGGATCCATCGATGATTCCTCTCTCACTAACAGTGAGGACACCTCCAGGTTCCAGCAAAGCATTCAAACGATCCAGCACCGACGGGCTGCAATAGGGAGAATCCAAATGGGGGACAGGCTGGCGTGCCACACTGACTGCTGCCCTGGCTCAGGCCTCTCACTGCGCCTGACCCATGTCTTCCCTTCAGCACAGATCACGTCCCCGTACAGAACTGTGATTCTTCCAAGATCTCTTTTCCCATCAATGCCCATTTTCACTCCCCAAGGCACACAGCCCAGTGATTCATACACAGTAAATATACAAAATGTTTGTTGAATATATCAAGGAAAATGACAGAAAGTTCCCTGAACTAATAAAACTGTCTTCTCTTTCCCCTTCCCTCTCCCCTACTTCCCAATATTATCAAATTCATTTAAAGGTAACTGGATTGTAATTTGAAACATTCTGAAAATGCTCCAGGTAGAAAAGCCCATCACCTGACCTGTATTATGCTCACTGTACAGGCAGAATAGTCTTACACTTGCCCTTTTCCTTACTTTAGAATCAAGTGGTATACACTGAATGCACATTCACTAAATGTCTGCCCTGTGTCAGACCCTCCATTTCAAAAATCTGTACTTAAGAATGACCCTAACAGGGAATTCCCTGGCAGTCCAGTGGTTAGGACTCAGCGTTTTCACTGCCATGGGCTGGGGTTCAATCCCTGGTCAGGAAACTAAAATACCACAAACTGTGTGGCGTGGCAAAAAAAAAAAAAAAAAGAAAGAAAAGAAAAAAAAACCCTAACAAAAGGAAGCTTTCTGATATTAAATACAAAGGTGTGACTCAAAGGATGTTAGTTGGAGAAGTAATCCAATTTTGTTAGCCTTCGGTTCAGCTCAAAACTATCTGCTAGAACTAAAATATCGTAGCTAATAAACAACTACCATTGTTCACCACTGGGAGAAGTCTATAGAATATAGCTGAGGATGTGTTTCTAGCTAAGAAAACAGTGGATTAAAAATGCCAGAGCTGGGGGCTTCCCTGGTGGCGCAGTGGTTGGGAGTCTGCCTGCCGGTGCAGGGAACACGGGTTCGATCCCTGGTCCGGGAAGATCCCACATGCCGCGGAGCAACTGAGCCCGTGCACCACAACTACTGAGCCTGTGCTCTAGAGCCCGTGAGCCACAACTACTGAGCCCGCATGCTGCAACTACTGAAGCCTGCGCACCTAGAGCCCGTGCTCTGCAGCAAGAGAAGCCACCGCAATGAGAAGCCCGCTCACTGCGATGAAGAGTGGCTCCCGCTCGCTGCAACTAGAGAAGGCCTGCACGCAGCAACGAAGACCCAACACAGCCAAAATAAATAAATAAATTAAAAAAAAAAAAAAAATGCCAGAGCTGGAATTCCCTGGTGGCGCAGTGGTTGAGAATTCACTTGCCAATGCAGGGGACACGGATTCAAGCCCTGGTCCAGGAAGATCCCACATGCCGCGGAGCAACTAAGCCCGTGCGCCACAACTACTGAGCCTGAGCTCTAGAGCCTGCAAGCCACAACTACTGAGCCCATGTTCAGCAACAAGAGAAGCCACCGCAATGAGAAGCCCGCGCACTGCAACAACTGCGCACACCAATGAAGAGGGAGGGAGGGAGGGAGGGAGGGAGGAAAGAAGGAAGGAAGGGAGGAAAAACAAAACCAGAGCTTCCACCTGGGTTTCTACTTTGACAAGCATATCTCAAATTTCAATCAGACCCACTCATGATTGAATAGAAGGTCCTTACTTGCAGAAGTTAACATTGTCCATCAAAAGCCAGTCTCCAGACTTCAGGGCCCGAACCAACATGCTGTCAACCCATTCGAACGTGCCACAGCTTCGGCCACTGGCTGACTGCATAAGCTTCACACCAAAGCTTCGGAACTCTTCCACGAGTTTGGCAAACTCTGAAACGTCACAGCCACAGTATTTAATTTCAAACCAGGGCAATCAAAAACAAACAAATAGGGCTTCCCTGGTGGAGCAGTGGTTGAGAGTCCGCCTGCTGATGCAGGGGATACAGGTTCGTGCCCCGCTCCGGGAAGATCCCACATGCCGCAGAGCGGCTGGGCCTGTGAGCCATGGCCGCTGAGCCTGCGCTCTGCAACGGGAGAGGCCACAGCAGTGAGAGGCCTGCGTACCGCAAACAACAACAAACAAACAAACAAATAAAACAAAAAACTAAGAGTTTATTAAAAGAAGCTTGGAAACTTCTGGCCCAGTTCTTTAAAGTTTCATAATAGGGTAAACAAAAAGATTTTCATTTTTGTTTGAACAAAACAAGTAAGAAAATTAGGTTTGGGGATAGAAAATACTTAATGGCTTTCTGAATGAATGGCTAGATAAAGTTGACTCAAGGGTGATGGAGAAGGGAAATTATCTTTATGTGTTTTAATTTTTCAAATGCGGATGGATAATGTCTTCCACCTATTACTGCATTTATACTAAAGTGCTGTTAAGTCGGCACAATGCAATCAGTGTCATTAAACAGGGCATCCTTTGTAATGACTATATCATATACAGTAACAACCGGTATTTATTTGCTTCATAGTTTAGATAGTCCTTTCCCAGAATTTTTTCAATTGATCTTTCTTATTAGAAATTGTTTCCTTATATAAGACAGATAACCAACAAGGACCTACTGTATAGCATAGGGAACTCTACTCAATATTCTGTGATAACCTATATGAGAAAAGAATCTAAAAAAGAATGAATATATGTACATATATAACTGAATCATTTTGCTGTACAACTGAAACACCACATTGTAAATCAACTATACTCCTATAAAATAAATTAATTTTTTTAAAAAAGAAAGAGAAGAAATTGTTTCCTGACCCTTTTTCATATCATAAGGTAATACATGTTGGATTTCTGCTTCTAGCCATGAAGGAATAGTAAGGTTGAGACTTAACCTCCCAGTGTTTAGCGATTAGAAAACTGGTAAAATACATGAAACAACTGCTTTCCGATGTTGGAAAACAGCACAGGACTGTGACACCTGAGGGAAGGAGGTCCTATAATGGCCAGCTTTCTGCCTGGAAGCAACTTCTAGACTGCAAAGTGGGGAGGGGAAACTCAAACAGATCCCAAGGCCTCAATGACCTGAGGTCACAGACTTGAATTCAAGGAGGCTAGAGCAACTAGAATGAGGGGCAGGGTGCTCAAAAGGCAAGAGTTACTCAAACGGATGGTTCCAGAAATCCAGATGAGGGCTCCTGGAGTCTTTGGCTCAATAATAATCTACACGTGCACGTGAAGGCTGAAACTCCACAAGCACGAGCAAAAACTTCCAAGGAAAGGACAGTTATCGGGGAGCTGTGAGCTGAACAATTCTCAGAGTTCACACGGGGCCAAACAACACTCCAGTTCCCACCAGTCAAAGCGAAGAGACTCCACAGAACACACAGGACCTTCAGTAGAGATGCCATAGGGCCATGCCTCAAGAGTGGGGCTAATTTAACCCTACAGTAAAGGTTACTCCGGACTTGACCTTAAACAGCTTAAGTGCAAGCTTGAAAAGATAAAAATGATCCATAAGCAACTCAACTGCCTTATTCCCCCCAAAGAAAACCTCAAAAAATCAAAATGCAGCACTTAGCAACTTAAATTCAAAATGCCAGAATCTAATAAAAAATCCTAGATATATTTTCTTGCTTTAAGTCCCTAAGGGCTGCATTCTGATGTTAATAGAGCTATTATATATATGCTCAATATGTACAAAGATTTAAGATAAAATATGAAACTAGAATAGATTTTAAAAGTCATACATGTTCATCATAGGGACATTAAAAGATATAAAATTAAGAAGAAAAGACGTTTTTAACCAAAAGTAAAATAGTAGCAGACAAACTGTTTTAGACCCAGCCTCTTTCACTCTATCAATATCCCTAAGAAATGAATTACTCAATATGAAAGTCAATCCTAAATAAAAAGCAGTATTGGGATTTCCCTGGCAGTCCAGTGGTTAAGAATCTGCCTTCCAATGCGAGGGACGTGGGTTCAACCCATGGTCGGGGAACTAAGATCCCACATGCTGCAGGGTAACTAGGCCCGTGCACCGCAGCTACCGAGCCAGAGCGCTCTAGAGCCCGTGCGCCACAACGAAGAGCCCGCACCACAACGAAAGATCCCACATGCCACAACTAAGACCTGATGCAGCAAAATAAATATATAAATTAAAAAAAAAGCTCAGTATTGAGAATGGGCTGTGAGAACTTCCCTAGATATTTACATTTTAACAGACTTATGAAAGAAATCCATACACACCAGATTCCAGGCTTTGAAGTCAGAGAGGACTGGAGCCCAAACCTAGTCTAACCACTTGGTAGCAAGAAGGCATTGGGCAGGTTATTTTACCTCTGTGAGCACCTCATGTATAAAATGGGGTTCATTTTTCCTTGTAATAACGGTGTTGTTGTGAGGGTTAAAAGTAAACATATTTAACATACTGTCCACCATTCAGTAGGAATTCAAACCTCAATGGTGAGTTTTACAATACCTATCTTTTAAAAATATATAAAGTGATGTACGACTTCATTAACATATCTAATAATTAATTTGAATGAATGAGTAAAGAATTTCAAATTCAAATGGTGAGCTTGAATTGGAAAATGACAGATCAAAACAACACTGAAATCACTGTCTTAACTAAGAAAGTAAACTATCTGACCCACAGCTATGGATACAATGTTGACACAGTGGGAAGAGGGGAGTCTCATTTCTTCACCCCTAAGGAATCAACTATTCCCAAGAAATAACTGAGGAATAAACAGTTAAGAGCAGGTTTTGGAAAGGAAGACAACCTTAGTGACAGGCCTTAACCTTTAATCAATTCTCCCCTAAAGGCACGCTCATTACCATCCAAAAAGCTGCACTACAAGATGAGAGTTGTATATTTCCAGGTTAACTGAGGAATTTCCTCCACCTTCTATACAAAATAGATTCCTAGCTATCAATTTAGACTTCTGTTCTTCAGTTTGAAATACTCGATTTCTTGAGAAGTTATTAACAGGTTTAAAAAACAGGCCAACAAAAAATAAAACCAAATTTACACACAAGTCACGGTGGTTGATAACACACAGAATAAATCAAACTCAGTAACCAATTTCTTTCCTGCTTTCTCTGTTTAGGATCACCAATTCTAAATACTTTACATCAGCTTCATTTTATTTCCTAGGACAAAGATTTCCAAATTTTGATTGCTAATAATCATTAAATTCATTTTAAAAATTATGGGCATTGCATTTACAAATATATTACCTGTGGGTGGACACTAATGGTAAGTGTCTGATACACACACCCAAACACACATACCTGCCTTGGAGTATGAGTTGATTTTATTGTTGAGTCTCTGCATAAGCAGTAACACTGCTTCCAGCTTGCTGACAATCTCCATCGTGACACCTTTACCACCTTCTCCAAGACACTTGGGTTTATACGTCAGAAGGAAATGACTCCAGGCTCGCAGCACTACTTCTGCATCGTCAGCACTGACGAGGAGGCTGTCTCTTACCAGGGTCCTGACAGTGCCCTCCACCTTCTCAAGGAGCTGCCTCCACGGCCGGATGAGATCAACCTGCAATTTCCAGAGCACGTGAACCCAGCACAGCCCATGGCCAGGATCAAAGAACACTGCTACTGTAGCTACCACCAACACAGAAGACCACCAGCCAGACCACACGGTTTATTGTGTTCTGCCTGAAAATGCAGAGGCAGATCAGTTACCTGCTCAAATCCACCCAGAAGCTCCGAAGTGTCCATTGCACTGTTCATGGCCATGATCTTTAAAGTGTGACCAGTAAGGTGTGCCAGGAGCTGAACCAAGCTGGTCTTGCCCACTGAGGCTGGCCCCACGAGGATGACCATCCAGCTCATTTGTACACACTTCATAACTGACTCCAGAGACTGTAAAGACTGGTGCAGGAGCAACAGGGGCCGGCGAGTCGGGAGAGGAACGTAGCTGCCACGGGAAAGCACTGAGTAGCCCAGCTGAAAAAGACATGCCGGTGAGTTTTCACAAGTGTGCCTGCGAGTGGGAGCAGAAGCCATAGAAAACTGAAAGAGGATTATCCTCCTCTCCTCACCTGAACATCACAGGGAGTGATGTGAAACAGTCTGGTTCCCAGGTACGGGTTAGAATTTGAATTAAACACATCCTTGAATACAGCAATGACCTAAAGGAAGAAGATGATACAATCAAAACACAAATCACTCCACCAAATTCTGAGCAAAACCTTCTAGAATGAATACTAGTAAACATGAACACAATAGGAGAATGACAATATTCTGAGTCCTTATCTTTTTGAATTTTCTTATAAAAAGGACAGATTGCATTTAATTCTTCAGAATGAAACTAAACTGAAGCTTAAGAGTAATCACATAATCTCAAATTATTTTGAGATTCCAGTGAGAATATACCATAAATTAAAGCCATAGAAACTATGGTAAATCTTAAGATGAAAAATGAATTTGCTTTCGTCATTCAAGATACCACCTAGAGGTAGAAGAGAAGAGAAACATGAAGTTTATGAAGAACAATGACTGTTTCCTGAGTACCTACCATGTGCCAAACATTATATTGGGTGCTTTAACAGATTATTTCTGATCCTAATACCCATGCATAATAGGTATTTTCATTTCCATTTTATAGATATGGATTGGGGATTCATGAGAGTTACATGATTTGCCCACGGTTGGTAACTGATTTCAAATCTAAGCCTGTCTGACTCCAAAATCACTGTTACCCTTCTAAATATTTATGTAGAGAGAACAAGCAAAGTAATTTCTCTGACTGATTATTTAGTCACTTAACCCTTCCTTAGCAGCAATACTGTTAAAAACTTCCTGTTAACTGTACTTCATTTTTGCACTTCTTTTTTTTTTTTAATCTAAGAGGAGCTGAGGAGGGGAAAAGATAAGGGTGTGTAAAAAACACTAATTTAGCCCATAGCAGCCACAAAGATTCCAGCCACCCAAAATATTTACAACAAGTTGTGCGTTTCTAACAAAGCAGCAATATTCATCCTCATCAATGTATACTGAAGTCAGAAAATAAAAACAACGAAGATAAAATCATAATGAGTATCAAACACTGAGTAAAAGCCTAAAAGCAGCACAGAAGAAAATGCTCCCATCGCCTACTCCTTGGTCCAGGCGATTTCTGACCTTAGATCCCACTCTACAGCAGATCATCTCCTCTCCCTGATATTATACCAGAGTTAAAATTACAAATACTTTTATAGCCTCTCTTCTTCTATTATTACTTTACTTAGCTTCCCCCCCCCCTCAGAAAACATGTGGTCAACTACAGCAAATGAATTGGAGGAGTGATGGAAACCTTCCACACCCTACAGTGACTCATCATCTGACCAACATCAATTACCCAACACTGGCCAGTCCTGCCACAGTTAATATACTGTAACCAGTAAGTGGATGAAGAAATTAAAATACTAGCTGATGATATGTGAATTAAAATTTGTGAAGAAAAAAAAACTAACTGAACATCTTGTCCTAATATACTGAAAGCCATTTGCATGTAATAAATGAGTTGTTAACACTGGGCTAGACTCTGGATGCCACATAAAAGAGGATCTGTGCTCTTAGTAGCAGAATCAAAGTGTGTGAAAGTCACTTGTGCCATGGGCAGCCACATCTTCAGGTCAGTAAGGAGGTCACTGTTTCTAACTCACATGAATCTGTAAGTTACTTTGTTTGTAAACAACTGTGATACAGTAGAAGGAATAGCAGGCAAAGTGGAAAGGTCTGTGCTAGAGAGCTGGCTCTGCCACTTGCTGCACTGAGATTCCATGACTCTGAGCCTTGGATCTTCATCTGTAAGAGGTCATGACAGCACCTCCCACCTGCAACTGTTGTGAATTTTCCATGAACTGGACTTGAAATACCACAAAGCAATGCACACATTATTGGTTTACTAAGTTGGAAATTCTGGTGTTGTTTTCTACTTACAAAGGGATATTTTTACTTCCATTTAGATACAGAATTTCCTCTCTCTTTTCATCTATTTATCTTTTCTAGATAAAATACTTTGCAATTTGACATTTATTTAAAAGTAGAAAGCCCTCCTCTTCTACTGGTTATCACCTGTCTCCTCCTGCTTCGCACTTTTGTGCCTGGAAGGGTGATAAAGACCAAGCCTTTATTAATGGAGGGCAATACTGTTAAAGTAGGTCTGCAATCATGGGGCTTTAGATGGATAAGCAAACTGTGTCCTCCAAAGCAAACTACACTATGAGACTCTGAGACAGGTGAATGCTTAGTTTCTTCTCGTAACTTCTAAATTTCCAAGCAGCTTTACTGGGTTTGGTATTGTTAATGAGTACACCCCCCTTCTGTCCCTCAGGAAGAAATCAACAGATAATTGATTTCAGATAGAATTACAGATAGAAAGAAATGCAAAGAGCAAGTATGAAACTCACCTTTTCTTTATCTTCCTTGGTTCTCATTCTTTCACCATAGACCAAAAACACATGCTGACCAGGATCGTAACACCCAGGGGACTGGTCAACTAGCATCAACTGACACCAGCGGAAAAGGTCCCGGAGGTTGAATTCCCAGGGTCCTCCTATTTGTCCCCATTTCTTCTCGACAGTCACTTCGTGATCAATCTAAAAAGAAAATACCCTTACTGGGAAAGCATGCACCACTGCTAGGCACTGCATTAAGTACTATCAGTGTACCGTGAATGCATACATAATCCAAAACAGAGACTAAGAGGCTTGATTCAGATGTCTCCTTCTCCCAATCCAGACTTCTCAATGCCAGGAATACCCTGTAAGCATTGACAATGATACATGCAACAGAACTGAATTACTGTAACCCTCAAATGAGTAGCTTGCCTTCCACTAGAAACTTTTAGAAGTCTATGTGATTTATCTTAGTTACGGAGACTGGTAATTTAGTGTTCCATGTTGAGAAAGTGAGAAAATCAGAAAACCAAAGAACAAATAATACACGTAGGTACTTACTTGGTTGTTGAAAGCAACCATTTTTTTAACAATACTTTTGTCAATGGCTGGAAACAGAGTACTGGCAATGAACTCCATGTCTATTACTGTAAGGGGATCCACAAAGACCTAGAAAATCCAAAAATAACATGAAAAAATGACATCGTTTCTCTTTACCAAACACCAGAAATGACTACTGTGACTTACGTAAAATTTTTATTTTAACACCAAAGTAGTAATACCTCAGTAATATATATATTTCAGTTATGGAAATTTCTTTTCTTGCATTTTTAGGATACGGAATTATATAAAATCTTTGAAATATAGAGCAAAAGAGGGTTTTCTTGTTAGCTTCATTCTAGTGAATTAGAGAAAGACATGCAAGTAATTTTTTTAAGTATATTTGTAATTTTAGCTTCCTATATATTATGTAAAATGCTCTAAAAAATCCAGATGGTAGGTATATGAGCATTCATTTTAAAATTTGATCAACTTTTCAATATGTTTGAAATTTTTCATAATAAATTTCTTAAAAGATACTCAGTAAATTCTTAATTATCAAGGGATGGGGCATAAAAGAAAGCTAACATCTAGAAGTATTTCCAAGCCACTACATTAGCCAAACTTTGAAAAAAGATGTTAAAACATGTAAGCCTACGTGTACACACACACACACCTTCTGCTGCTAATGAGAATAAAGGTGATAAGAAAAGATACCAACTATTAATAGTGGCTGACTTTGGTATGGAGAATACTGGATTTTTTCTTCTTCATGGTAGTTTTTTATACTTTATTTTACTTAGATTTAAATGCATTTTCATTATAAAATAATCTTTTAATGTTCTAACAGATCACAAATACACTTGAAAAGGTCAAAGATTGGCCTTAATCTCTGAGCACAGTAATAGAATCCTCAAGATGGTGGTCATCTTACTTTCCTCCAACTGATAACATACCAGGTCCCCTGAGACCTAAGACAAAGGATTCGCAGCAGGAGAGAAGTGATTATGGGAATCAGTCACATTGATATCCAACATATAAAGATATGAAATCGAGAAGCAGATCATTACACTGAGCCTGTCTCATTCTCATAGTGGGCACCCTCATAGCTATGTGTCAGCAGTATTATTGCCACTGACATCACCTTTGGTTTCTGGGGCAACAGCAAATCTTACCTGAGTAAACCTATTTAGGAAAGACCTGGGCAAGCCCTTCCTTCCGCCTCCTTGTCTAAAAGGATTTTGACAACCAAAAATCTTCGTCTTCTCATGCAGCACTTGAAAGCTCATTCCTAACTCAGGAATATAGATTTCTCCTCGGTGGTCAAAACAAGCATTGAGTCCTTCCAAGACTGACTGCGAAGCCAGGTTAAGCTATTTGGAGAAGAAAGAGCATATACTTATTTTATATGCTGTATAGCTGCTACAAAAAGCGAAAGAATAATATGCACAAAAAGTAGTCTTATCCTCAAGGGGGAAGGAGTTCAAACAACATTGGTAACACTCTGCTTCTCAAGCTGAACTGATGTGTACTCATCCTATTATTTCATATATATGTTAGAGAAATTTGGGGTGTATAAAATAGGAATAATAAGTAAATAATAATAAGTAATAATAATTTTAAGTAAACTGAGTATGTAGGTTAAAATTTTTTAAAGCAGTTAAATTAGTCTCAAAAATAAAACTGTATCCATTATCTGCTCCTATATTGGCCTACTTTATAGATCATAGCTTACAAAAGAAACTTTCCAATACAAAGATATCTCACTTTCGCTCTGGGACTTTTTAAGGTGAAGTAAGATAGCTCTTTACATACTTAAATAAACATCCTTCCCAGCTCAAATACTGAATAAACTCTCCAAATGGGCTTCAAAGTCATGATATAAACTACATAAAGTAGATCTAACTATGCCAACAGTTTTGTGAACAACAAGAACAAACACGAGGATTTGTGCGAGCGCCAGAAATGAAAAGAGCTGAATGGAGGTCCTCAGATGCTAAGTTCAGAGCTCAGGGATGTGAAGCATGGGTGGTTTTTAGGTAACATGGAAAAATTCAACTGTGAAATGTGAATCAGTAAAATGCAAATGGGCCAAAAATCAGACTATATTAGAATTTCAAGTGTCATGCTTACATAAGCACTCAAAACACAAACTCTCCTATATACCCACATACGGGTCAAGTTCTAAAAGCTGCTCTTATGTGTGACTGCAAGGCCAGAATGCCTTGCAGTCCCTATGTGCATTTCCACAAAATATGACTATGGTCAGTAGTCTTCTAGCTTTGAAACAAGGCACTCTTTTTTTCCTGGCTGATGATTATTCTATCACATATCTTTTTCAAAAAAATCTGGGGGGAATAAAACAAAAACCAAAACCCTCCTTCTCTTTAATATCTGGTAATTAGGAAGCAGCTCAGCAGAAAAGGAATCCATCCCCCTTACTGCAGACGCAAGGGGGGTCTGAATCTAGGGAACCTGCCGAGGTCTGTGTCAAAAGTCATCTGTGGCACTTTCATCACTCAAATCATTTAAGCTACACAACTACTTGCTCACCTTTTCCGGAACTGACATTGCACATCCCGAACTAACTCAAACCCTTTGGCCACAACCTTCAATTTTTTTATTTTGTGCCTCACTTCTCCATATCTCTCTAGCTACCTGTCAGTCACAGAGATTCGACACTTATCACATATCACATGATGTGCTCTGTTTTTCTGGTCATTAATTTATCCCATGTGCACATATAGCATTGACCATTTTCTCACCATTTTTCTATGTCTCTTCCTACTATAACTTTCCCCAGCCTCTCTGCTGAAATGAGGTGGTTGGCACTATTTGTAAACTACGTTTATCTCTGAAAATAAATACAAATACAGCAAGCCTGCCAGCGACTAGAGCATATAACTAGTGAAGAGGCACTTTTTCTGGAGGCTAGCTCACGAAAGTAGGAGAGTTTGTAGGTTATATTGGGTTGGCCAAAAAGTTCATTTGGTTTTCCGTAAGATGCTACGGGAAAACCCAAACGAACTTTCTGGCCAACCCTATACATGGGGGGAGTTCTGTATATGCTTTCTGACAAGTGACTTTTCTTATTCATAAAGGAGACCACGGAGGATTCTTTTCATCAGAGAATTTGCCTTTACTAGCCAAGAGCATGATCATCCATTGCGAAGTGCCCTCAAGCCTCGAAAAATTCTGCCCCCACCCCCATTTCTCACACTTGTAGTCCCACGTTGGCACAATGGGCCGTCCTCTCACCTCATCCAACACAATCCAATGGCCTGCCTTCAAGGCTGCCAGCAAGGGGCCATCACGCCAGGCAAACTCTCCTCCCTTGCCACCTTCAACAGGTAGATCTGCTCCAAACAGGTCTGTGATGTCCTTTGAGAGGAGGAAGAAATGGAGAAAAGCCAACATTACACAGAAAATGAACTAGATCCCAAGACCCCAAACATAAAATGGTAAATACTTAGGCCTTGTACCACTTTTTAGTCTTCCCCCCAAGAGAGAACTAATCAATCCCAGAACTCTTTACCAGGAGCCCAGATATGCCCCAAGCATCTTATCATCATAACAGTCTAAGCATCTATCAACTGGAGCTCTAGATCGATAGTTCTCAACATCGGATGTACTTGGAAATAAATTGGTGACCTTAAAAAACAAAAACCACACACACCAAAAACAATGCCCAGGCCCTCCTCCCAGACCCCATCCCAGGAGATTATTTAATTTGTCATCTCTGTCCCATATTTTCATAAGATTGTTTAAAGGGTCATTTTATCTGTAATTAATATTTTTAGAAAGGACAAAAATAGAGAGGCTGTATTACAATAAAAACTGAAATGAGTGATTCCCTCTCAAAAGAGAATTACAGGGTTTCCCTGGTGGCGCAGTGGTTGAGAGTCCGCCTGCCGATGCAGGGGACACGGGTTCATGCCCCGGTCCGGGAAGATCCCACATGCCGTGGAGCGGCTGGGCCCGGGAGCCATGGCCGCTGAGCCTGCGCGTCCGGAGCCTGTGCTCCGCAACGGGAGAGGCCACAGCAGTGAGAGGCCTGCGTACCACAAAAAAAACCGAAAACCAAAACAAACAAAAAATAGATAAAAACATTACTCCCTACACCTACCCCCATCAGCTGTAGCATGACTTAAGCTTACCGTCTGCTCTGACAAGTTGATTCGGACAAGTGTGTTGCCTGAAGCCTTGGCTAAGGCTCCCACCAAGCTCGTCTTGCCCACACCAGGGGAGCCCTCCAAGAGGATAGGTTTGTTCAGTTTTGTAGCTCTTAAGAGCCTCTGGGCATTCATAGCTGTGGTGCCCGCACTGAGTGCATAGTCGGCGATATTATTCCTGTGCAAGACAGGTCCTGAAATGGAGAAAAGAAAAGCCACATATAAGCTGGACATCACCAAATCATACATATATATCAAATGGAGATTAAAAGAATCCACCAAGTAGACTGTCAGTCAGTAAAGTACCATCTGTGGTGAAAACGCTTAGTCCTATTTTGATATGTCCTCACTTTTGGTTCCATGAAATGCTTTCCAGGAAGAGCCAGCAGCATACTTTCTTCAACTGTGCCTACTACACAGATCTCGGCACTTCCTACACCTACATCTATACATACTCATAGGTCGAAACTGCAAGCATACTTCTTTCCTTTCACAACCTACACCTGGAATTACTACTACATGTACTTGTACAATTTACCTTATACTTGTATTTTCCTAAAAGTCAAGTGGAAGCTTGGTATATAAGCCCATATAAACAATTTCATCCAAGGTTTTTAGGCCACCAAGACAATTCAGGATGCATCCTTAACCCATAATACAGCTGAAGTGCAGGACTAATAACAGTCTTAGAGGGCTTAATATTTATGCCACTGTGTCTCCTGGCAGAAGCTGTTGGTACATCAGTTTGGAGGCAGTGGGGCTAAGAAAACATTTATTACCTCAGCTACGGAAGCAGAAGCAAGGACCACCCCAGTCCCAGGCCACGAGCACACAGCTCCTACACGAGAGAACTGAATACTACCATGATGGCTTGGGGAAGGGACCTAATGGTTAGATCACGGGGGAACCCCATCAGGGATGAAGACAGTACTGTTGAAGAGGGAGAGGGAAAGGGGCAATGTTCCATTCAGCCCAGAATTTGGGCTGGTTTAGTTCACCACTGAACCCCCGCTAACTGCCACTGCACCTCTACACATTCCAAGCACTCAACAATTCTTGACACAGAGAGGAAAGAAGGGACAAGAAATAGATGACTCTGCTAGAGAAGCAACGATCCGAAAAGTCCAGAGTGCCCTGGAAAGATACCTAATATAACTGCCTCATTTAAATATTTGACAAAGGCAACCTAATAAGAGCAAGGATTAGAACTGAAATCCACCTGCATTTCCTATTTAATCACTCATTTATTCATCCATTCACTCACTCAGCAGACATTCTCTGAATGCCTATGACTGCTAGGCTATGTGGCAGATGCCAGGGACAGGAAGATGAGTGACACCTGCCCTCAAGGGTTCACAAAACTGTTTTTGTAAAAGGTGATAAAGTTCTATAGTTGAAACATTATGGGCTGAATTACCACTATAGGAAAGGTCTTGTTTTGAGCACCAAATAATAAACATATAAATGCATTTTTATGGGACAATTTACTCATGTATTAAAGACTGTATTTTCTATTTTTATATGCCTGTTATATATATTTTTAACCACTCATACAATTATGATTACGCCAAGTCAGATTCTAACTCAGACAAAAGTAATCATGATATAGTAAAGTCAAAAGTCACAATAAAGGTCAAGTATTTGTAAACCACAAGAAGAGAATCTTATTTATTTAAAATCATTCTTACCCCTTGGTATAAAAAATGGATGAATTCCCCAAAGGTTATCTATCGCAGTGAATTCTTTGGCTTTGAGTCTGTCATAAATCTTCAATTCGTTTTTCTGATTTTCTGTAAGTCGGACGACCTTGGAAAGTTTCTTGATTAGGAATTTCAGACATTCTTTGCGAGCCAAGAGAGCCGTACCAAACCCAGATGAAGTTACCCCTAAAGGAAGAGGATCGGTCCATCAAACAACAGCAGGGCACCCAGCTTCACAACCACTCAGCAGGAACTCTAGGACGGGCTCCTGAATCACAGCCAAAATACGATTGCTAGTATAAGCAGCCCTAAGAAGGAGTGTGACTCCCCTCTCCCCACAACTGTCACGTCATCAATTCAGCAGCAGCTTATTCAGTAAAGCACTCCAGTCACTCTGTGAGAAATAAGTCTGGAGAAAAGAGTAACTAATATGGTACTTTTAGTCATGTGGGCTGTATTTCTAATTTTCATGGCTGAAAAAACTTAAACATTAAATTTAATAAAATTGTAGTAAGCTTAAAACCAACCACAGGATTCAGGCCCGTGAACTCTGAACGACCGCATTCAGAGGTGCCATGTGACGCTCTTCAGGAGCACAAGCGTTCCCAGCAGCCTTCTTTCTATCATAAGCGCTGCTTCACATTTACTAAATCCCTGGTCTATAAGCAATGAAAAGTTTTCGCGTATCTTTTACACCAATTGCCTCTCAAAAAGAGTAAAAGAACAAGAGAACCACTGTGAGTCTTGGAAATGTTAAAGGCATCTGGCTCAGAGGTCTGGGCTTGCTCCACCTCACAGTCCCCTCTATCCTCACCCCTTGTTCTCACCAGCTAACAGACAACATACCTGAACCTATTCCATCTATGTACACCAGGCAGGCGGCGTGGACAAAAGACGTCACTGTGGAGATGGTCTCCGGCCTTTTCAAAGCAGCTTCCTCCCCCATTGTGTTCATGAAGTTAACCCAGGACAGGATATCTCTGATACTGACCACACACCTTCGGCCAAACTCCTGGTGGGTCAGCCAGTCAGTGAAATCCAGCATCACCTCAGCTATGTCAGCCCCTAAGACACAAGAAAACAAAGGTATTTGCTGTTTGGGAAGATGCCGGACAGGGATTTGCAACCTGGGGCCCACTGATGGTTTAAAAGGGATCTATGTTTCATGAGATTATATGCAAATTTTTGTGAACGTACATTAATACTTTTTCTAAGCAAATGGGGTCCACAGCTTTAATCACATTCCCATAGGGTTCAAGAACACATTCTACCCCTACCAAAACAAACAAACAAAAAAACACCAGAAAGAAAACTTTGAGAATTAAAGTCTAAGAAAGCACCCTGAAAACAGCTCAAAGAAATAAAGTATTCATTTGGTTCGTGTTCAGATATAATTTTGAAGACAAGACACAATGATTTTAGAAAACATACAGATTTATTTATATTTTTAACTGATTCAGTGGAATGGGGATTATCATGATTCCAGTGGCATTTAGTCTAGGTTTTTTGTTTGTTTGGTCCATCTGTTCATCAATCACAATTTAGCAAATCAGAGGATTCACAAATTATGTTTCGTGGTTCAAGTTAATGACTATTCTAATTTTCACAATTTCATATTGTAAAATATTTGTCTGGAAACAAAATACTTAAGTCATACACACACATTCAAAGCAATGACAATCAAATTTAGTAGAGTACTTCATATAACTTCTGAAGTCAATAGTAAACATTTATCTAAAAAGTATGAATACCAAGTAATGCTTTTTAAAAAGAAAATATGATGAGGAATCAGCACTGCTGTAATAAAAAGTAGACTATACAGTAACAGCTTTCAAGCTACACTGCAAACTGGTTAGAAGAAAAATACTAATTACAGAAAAAAACACAAATCTTAAGACAGAACGTAAAATGACAACTCATGGGGGAAAGTCTAGTTAACAAGAGGAAAGAAATTAAATACTGTTTCAAAAGCTACATGTTAAACATGAGTACCTGGATCCACATTTCAGAGTGGAAAAAATCTGAAGTAAATCAAGGACTTAAGGAAAATGAAATAATTTATCCATTAATAAAGAGAAATTAAATCATGACTATTAAAGAAACAGAAGATCATCAGAGATAAAGTGGATGGGATGGGTTCATATATGTATTTTTGTTTGTTTGTTTTGTTTTTTGCAGTACGCGGGCCTCTCACTGTTGTGGCCTCTCCCGTTGCGGAGCACAGGCTCCAGACGCGCAGGCTCAGCAGCCACGGCTCACAGGCCCAGCCACTCCGCGGCATGTGGGATCTTCCCGGACCGGGGCACGAACCCGCGTCCCCTGCATCGGCAGGCGGACTCCCAACCACTGCGCCACCAGGGAAGCCCCATATATGTATTTTTTAACAACAAATATTAAAGATAACAGAAGAGAGAAACCTACATGATAAATATATTAAGGAATATTATGCAAAAATATACAAATAGCAATGTGTAAAATAATAGTTATTTTTAAATAAACTACAGAGAATGCTCCATTCACTAGTAATAAAAGAAAATGAAATTTTAGAATATCCATTAAATTAATAAGGATAAAATAATAGATTTCATTGTAATTAAAAAGAAAAAAATGACGGGAATTCCCTGGCAGTCCAGTGGTTGGGACTCGATGCTCTCAGTATTGGGGCCTGGGTTCAATCCCTGGTTGGGGAACTAATTAAGCTGCTGGCAGCACTGTGAATGGGGCCAACTTTCTGGAGAGCAATCTGGCCACAACTAATGGGAGCTCGGAAGTTCCTAATTTCTACTTCTAGAAATACAACTCAAAGAAAAGCTCTGAACAATATGTCATTTTAATGAAAAGAGAATGCTTTGAGAAATACTGGTCAATGAGAGTTTGAGAATGGAAAAAGCAGCCCACATGCCCTTCAGAGATCCATTTTCTTTAAATACATCAATTTCATCAATACGTCAAATATAGAAAAGGTTTCATTACAGAATCTTTTTTTGTTATATTATCAATGTATGCATAATACTACTATAGAGACTTGTGAACCAAAAATAATAGAGAAAGTAAGTGGTACCCACAGTGGTATTTATATTTTCATTAAGACGATGCAGTAAATATATCTTAAATACCCTAAATCAATTTAGAATCCATAATAGTTGAAATATTAAATTCAGTGAATCATACATATCCTTAAAGAAAATCTGGGGAAAAGCTATGTCTAGTTTCCTTTTTTTTTTTTTTGGTGGTGTGCGGCTCGTGGGATCTTTGTTCCCTAACCAGGGATCGAACCTGTGCCCCTCTACGGTGGTAGCATGGAGTCCTAACCACTGGACTGCAAGGGAATTCCCTAATTTCCTGTTTTATATTACACAATTTAAAAAATGTTTTTATGCTGTGCCACCCTGATCCACTTCCAAATGAAAAGACTGATATAAATTATTAAGCCACTTCTCCCTCATGCTCCATGTTCCCTCAGGGTCTCTAATGCCTCCCCAGGGATGTCTGCTGCCATGCAGCCTGGAAAGCATGGAGTAAACAAGCTCCTTAAGGACAAGCCATAAGGCTCAGAGTAAGTCCTAGGGGTCCCAGTGCTTATGCCCTGTGGAGGAACAGTTTGCTCAGTTAAACATGAAAAGCACTGATGATGCAGCAAACGTGGCAGCTTAACAGCAGTTGTATCCTCCGCCATTCTTATCACAATCCAAGTAGCTCAGAAGAGTAAGCAGCCCATATGAGATTCAGAGGTTACTTCCTTGGGCGACCCAGTCCCAACCCAGAGCCGAAAGACAAACCATGCCAGCTTAACAATTTCTGTCTTCTCCTCCTCTTTTTACTTGAATTTTCACCATAAATGCACCAATGCACACAACCAAGGTAACACACAAGTTCTGATTGTGGGCTATAGACCAATATTATTGGACCACCTGGGAACTTGTTAGGAAGGCAAATTCTCATGCCCTACACCAGACCGACTGAATCAGAAGCCCTGGGTGCAGGGCCCTGCAAGCTGTATTTAAACAAGTTGTCCAGGTGAGTTTGGGAATCGCAGGCTTAGTCAATTCTGCACCACTGAGTAGCTGTGATATTGGTGGAGCCAGGGGAACTCCAGCTGTTCAGACAGCACTGTGTACACCCGTGAATACTGAGGTTCAGTCAAGGCCCTTCTTAAAAGGAAGTCTGTGCTCAGGTGACTAAAGAGCCAATCTTTCCTAATATACCACAGATGAGGTTGGGACCCATGCACCTACTCTCCACAGCCATCCTACCTATTTTTGAAACTGTGCTTTAGCGTGCCTTTAAAAAGCTGAACATATCCATGAACCTCAATCTCAAAGAAGCAGACATCCTTTTATATTCTTTAAGACAGAGAGGCAAAATGATCCAAAAAACTACTTGTATTAGGGTTTGTATTAAGGCTTAGAACCAGATCTAGGTCCTAAATTTAGCCCATTCAATGCCGAGAATATGGGATTAATCAGGGCAATCTAGGCTCAATTTGAAAAAAAAAAAAAAAGTATAATAAATGTTTTGGCTCTTACTGGATATTTTAAGAATTATTAAATTTAGGTTACAAGTCTATGCGAATTTTTAAAATACTACTCTATTTTCCTTGTGTTTGAAATTTTCATAATAAAAGGAAAATTTAAAATAAAATAAAGTGACAACTACTAAGGAAATGCAGTTTAAAATTCTATGAACATTTTCTAACGGTGGTAATGATTAAAATTTAAACCACATTTCCTTATCTTTAGCCAACAAATATGCCTTATATATAAAGATGGCCGACAGGTGAAACAATCAGAAAGCTAAAACGTAGTAACCCGGTGATGGAAGCAAGGTGAAGAAGGGATACTTCGGTAGAGGGCAACAGGCTAGTATCACGTCTTCTTTAGATCTATTTGTTATCACTTCTCCATAGAACAGGCCATACACACCTACTGCTAAACATGCTATTCCCCTCCCTCCAACACACACACCCACCCCACCGGCACCACCCGAACACTCTCACCTTTATGATCTGTTCTGCCCAGAGACAATCCTGGGCGAAGATTATGGCTGATAATCTGAGTTAAGTCTTCACGGCTTGTGCTCTGAGGGCACCATATTTCTGTAAAACGGTTTCTTAAGGCAGGAGACAGCTACAAAGAACACAAATTCTAATGTGAATTTAATACCTATGAGGAAAGCTAGAAAACAAAACCTTTGAATGAATGCTGGCTGTGAATGTGGCAGGTACCCAATGCTTCTTTTATCACCTCTACTACTGTCTATAATTCACTGAACACCTATTTGTCCAGCTCCTTCCACATGTCACCTCATTATCTCCACCACACTCCCCGAGCTCGTACTACCACCCCTTTCTTTATAATCATGGTAGAGAACTTCAAGGTCTTATAGAGTCTGTGGTGCAAGAAGGATTCAGCCCCCGTAGATGACTTCCAAACCCCAACACTTTCCCCTAAGCAAAGGCCCTTCCCTTTACTTTCCCTTCAGCTACTTGACTGGTGGTTTGGAGAAAATAAACGCTATCTTCCCATGGGGGAGAGCTGTCTGAAGTAGAAGGAGAAAACTTTGATGTGGCTCAAAGGGAGTGAAATTGCAAACAGGTATATATTTACCTCTTGTATGACAAAGAACTGTTTAGTCCTCCAGTCTCAGGGCCTTTGCCCTCAGTCTGGATTCATCCTACCCTCCCCCTAGGTCAGATAACACCCGCTCACAAAAGTTCACCAACGATTTTCTTTTACTGGACAGATCAACTCCATCCTCCGCCTACCTGGCCTAGCACAGCAGGACCAGGAGCAACGCCTGGACCCAGGAGCAGCTCAGCAAAGGCACCAGGGGTTGCATGTGCTGCTCAGCACCATCCCGGCTAAGCAGGATCATGGTTCCAGGATCCCACCTCCCTCTGCAGCAAGGCAGGCAGAACCAAAAGCTATCATTCCGTTTGGTAAAAGCCGGCAATCTGTCTAAAAAAAACTTAAGCTAACCTGACAGGCAAGTTAACACATACAACCTTGAAATCAGATCTTTCTGTGCTATTTCTATGTGCCACAGCGCCTGTTTTCATACTTTGAAACTGTGCTGTATGTTATTTCTTCCCTCCAGTACATTTCCCAAAGCACAGTGATCATCTTTCTTCTTATGCTACTGAGGAAAATCAGGCCCTAAATATCATTTTCACGTTTCAGGCAGCCACCAAGTTACCAAGAATCTTAACTACTTTCACTCCCGATCAACCCATTTCTGCTCATCATCCTGACCTACTACCACACTACCCTTTCCCTAACTTGAACACACCAGGGTCCCACACACAACGCAGACTTCTCCACTGAGAGGCTTCATGAGCCTGGAAGCCGTGGGGCTTGGGGGACCCTCATACCACCTTCTGAACAGAAGAAATCACCCTCACCCTTTCCTTTACCAACAGTCTGAGGGGGACCCACACGACCCCTGAGGGAACAGATACTCTCCACCTGCAAAACCAGGACAGGATCCTGGCTGTGACTGCTTTTTTGTCACTTTAAGTCATTCATATCACCACTCTCGTGTTTAACAGAGTAGACTCTAGAAGCAGAATGGGAGAATAAACTTCAGTTTCAACTTTTCTCATCCATAAAACTAGCGTAGTAACTTCCACACAGAGCTCTCATGAGACTTTGTTACCTTAAGGTATGTAAAAAGCCAGGCAAAGTGACTGAAATTTCAGGCACATACAAAAGTGAGACATCAAATAAGGAAATGTTTTACCTGTCAGAATTATTTTTCAACCTTATAATGGCTCTCTCTGGATTTTTATCTTTTACTCAGTTTTTACCACATAAAATTCCAGACCCATTTTTACATACTGTATTTATGGGTACAGTGAGCTGAGGTCAAAAGGCAGAAAAAAATTATGCTTCAAGAACACAGTTTTACCTCTTTTTTCCCAAAGTCACCCCCGGGGTTCATGGTTGCCAAGATACGGAATTTCTTCCCAGCAGTCAACAGCTCTACCTCATTATCCTTGTCCTCTAGGTTGCCTTTCTCAGCTAATAACAGAGACTTTTCCACTTCGAGGACACTAGAAGAAAAATTGGAGAATGTCAGATTAGAAAAGCCTTCTGTATTCTATTTTGTGGTCTTCAGTGTTCTCAAAAAGGAAAAAAAAAGTCTTCTCCTTTGCTGAGCTTTCACTTTAGTTAATGGTTTCCTGCCACAAACTTCAAAGTGAATAGTTATCCCTATTCCTATGTAGTGGAACAACAGTTCTGATCAAAAGAAAAAGAATTCCTTTTCCCACTTACGTCAAGACACTTGTTTTAAAAAATGGGAGCATAACTTCCCTGGCAGCACAGTGGATAAGACTCCACACTCCCAATGCAGGGGGCCTGGTTTTGATCCCTGGTCAGGGAACTAGATCCCACGTGCATGCCGCAGCTAAGAGTTCGCATGCTACAACTAAGGAGACCACGTGCTGCAACTAAGGAGCCGGTGAGCCACAACTAAGACCTGGCACCACCAAATAAATAAATATTTTAAAATAAATTAAATAAAAAATGGGAGCCTAGCATGCAAATGTTCATGGCAGCATTATTCACAGATATAGAAACAACTCAAGTACCAAGAAGAGGTGAATAGATAAAAAAAATATGGTATTATCTACACAATGAAATACTATGAGGAACAAAAAGGAACACACTAATAATATAGGCTATACCATGGAGGGACCTCAAAACATTGACGCAAAGTTAAAGAAGAGACCACTTATATGAAATCTCCTGAAAAGACAAATCTATACAGACATGAAGTGGATGAGGAGTTGCCTGGAGCAGGAGGTGGCATCAAAGATAAACTGTAAATGCACAGGAGGGATGCTACTGGGATGATAAAAATGTAAACTGAATTGTGGTGGCTGCAAAACTCAGTAAATTTACTAAAACTCGAATTAGGGGACGTCCTGGCGGTCCAGTGGTTAGGACTCTTGGCAATCGCACTGCTGGGGCCCGGGGTTCGATCCCTGGTCGGGGAACTAAGATCCCACAAGCCACGTGGCGTGGTCACCACCCAACTCCCCAGCCCCCCCACACACACAAAGAAACAACCCCCGCCCCCAAAAAAAGAAAGAAAAAAAATAACTTATTGAACTATACATTTAAAACAGGTACACTTCATGATATGTAAATTATACCTCGATAAAGAGAGAAACACAGGTATTCATCAAGATTCACACTGATCTGAGGTTTTCTGTTTTGGGGTTTTTTTTTTTTTTTTTTCTTTTTGACCGGGCAGCTTGTGGGATCTTAGTTCCCCGACCACGAAATGAACCAGGGCCCTTGGCAGTAAAAGCGTGGAGTCCTAACCACTGGACTGCCAAGGAAGTCCCTGTTTCGTTTTTTTCCCCCCAGGTTATTTCCATTTATTTTACTTTTAGTAATATAATTTTTTTCCTATCTCATGACTAAACACCTATTTTGAAGAAACAATGGTTTATTTTTCTAATCAAGTGACCAAGCTGCTGAGTCTTAAGGTCTCAACAAATGCTGCATCTTACTATTTTCATTGCACAACAAGACTTATTTTGATTACTCTAGTAAATAGCAATTTTGCTTCTCCAGTGGTTCTTATTTGCCAGTCAGGACAGATGGCTGGTTCACACGGCGGCTACTGCTTTGGGGCGGTTTCTGTTAGGTGAGCCCTCATTTCCGGTATCTCATCAGGGATCCGTCAATCAGGACTTATCTACGTGGTTGGCCAAGGCATCCTGCACTGGCTATCAGGGCTTCATTCTGTTGAACAGGATATTCCTGAAATCTCATTGATATCCTTCGTGTCATTTTTAAACATTTCTGGAAGCAATGTTCTGAGCAGGTGAGGTCACTTCAGGCTTTACTTCTCTTGTCCTGAAGTCTTTCACACTGCAAAAAGCAGGTTTACCGTAGGCTTACTGTGTAGGTTTTGAGAAACTTCTTAAACTGTTTTATCGATCAGATTTCAGTATTTGTGTAGCCATATTCTTTCAGTACGTTCACTAGTCACCTTTTCTGATGCATGAGTTTCCTTTCTGTTCTGGAAAGGCATCTTTGCTTGAATGTCTCCAGCAAAGCCTGATTTCTTACTCAAGCACATGCTCTCACATCCGACACCAGTATGCGGCTAGGGGGCTATGTGGCCAGCCAAGTCTGGTGTGGAGGGTCAGCGTCCTGGTCTGGGGTTTTGAGAGGCCTTACAGCTGTAACATCCAGGATTTTGATTCTAGTTCTTTGAAAAAAAAATTAAGATAATGGCCACATAATTTGCCTTAAAAAAGAATTTTAACTTGGGCTTCTTTGTTTTAGCCCTATCCTCCCATAGTCCCATCTTTCTGATTATTGATAGCTAAACAGAAAAACTAGGTCTCTTAAAGACACTGAGTGCTAAAGCCAAAAAAAGCAATAGCTCATCATCATTTTCAAACATTTACTGAATACAGTGTACCTATGAAGAACATTACTGTGCACAAGAATTAATATCTATAAAATCCAGACCAGCAAAAGCATCAAACACAGGGTAAACCTCTTACGCTCGTGTACCTGTTGAGTCTTTCCAGGACAGAGTCGTCGGCTAGGGAGATCTCATCCAAGAGGAAAAAGCCGTCCTCCTTCATGGCCAGAACCAGAGGCCCATCATGCCACTCAAAGAGTCTTGATGTGTCAATTTCTTCCTACAATTTGGAAAAGAAGAGGGTGAAATTAAAGGGCAGGCGGCTCCACAAGACAATACACACGTAGCTAGTGGGCGTCTGCTGGAGTTGCTCTGCAGAAAACAAAGACTGGAGAACAGGAATGGATCTCGCATAACAGGATGCTTGTGGAGGTCCCTTGTAGACCAGTGAAAATCTGAAGATAAGGTATGTATCAAACCTGTACGCCCCACCAGGAATAAAATCCCACAGTTGACTCTCGCACAGAGCTGACTGCAATTCTTTAAATGAACATGTTATCATTTGCTCAGGACAAACCTTGTCATTTGGCTTCTGTCTCACGGGTCGCAACCCCCCCAAGAAGTCCGACGTCTCCATGTGTAAGTGGCAGTTGACTGAGTATAATTTCTGCTTTGCCAAGGCCGCAAACACTTGACAGATAGTAGTTTTTCCACACCTGTTAAGAGATACACACCAGATTAACAAGGAGTATGAATTCCAAATACACACCCACGAACACCCCAGTCAACAAGAGAGGGGAGCTCTGGCCACAGACACTGCTGGCCAACACAGGGCATCTAGCCAACACAGGGCGCCTGCCCCTTGGCTCAGTGGGCCCTTCCCCAAAACACAGCACCCTACCATGTCTCTTATCCAGAAGGGCACACACTACATGAACTCTACTGAATCGAACTGAACCCTCAAAACGAGTTACTGTCTCCCCACTTTACCCAGTGTCTCCAACCAGCAGCACTGGTTCACCGAATTCCAACGCCCTTCCCACCAGCATCGCCAGTCTCCGCATGCCCTTGGTCCACACGACGTGGCTGAATTTAGCCTCCAATGTGGATATCTGAGTAGACAATTTACCTATCAAAGGCAGAGTACATATTTAGGTTCTAATATGAATACAACTCAATTTATTCTCCTCTGGATGTGATGGCCTACTCACTCAGCAATTTTAGGAGATTTTCTTTGGAGAAGAGGGATTGAGGACACAATTTTTTCTTGAAATGTTTTTCAAGGACTTCTTGAATCACATCAACCTCCTCCTGCTTCCTGACTCGGCCTGCCAGAAGCATAAAACCTTGAAAGAAAAAAAAAAAGGAACCGTCAAGTGTCAATACCAAGGGACACTGATACTATGGAGCATTAGCTGCTGGGAAGAGGAAACCTGAAGAACTACTTTGGAAAACCAGGAGAACTTACTACAACTAACGATATGCCTGCCCTCTGCCTTGGCAACACGACTTCTAGGTAATCCAACACAAATGAACTCACGTGCACCAAATGACACTCAGGAATGTTCAGAGCAGCTTTTCTTTCGAATAGCTAAACAGCAGAAATGACCCAAATGTCCATCAACAAGAGAACAGACAAACATATCACCGTATCTCCCATACAATGGGTTACAACACAGTAATAATTTAAAAGGAATGAAGTCCTGATGTACAAAACAGCATGGCTGAATCTCACATTAGATTGAGTGAAAAGAAGCCAGACACAAGAGTACATACTGCATGATACTATTTAGATGAAGCACAAGCTCAGGCAGAATCCATCACTGGTGACAGATGTCAGAGCAGCGATTATCTATCTCTAGGAGTTAAGGCTGGCAAGAGCCATGAAGGAATCTTCTGAGGTACTGGAAATATCCTAAATCTTTCCTGAGGTGGTGATTTACCTGGGTACCCACATATGTAAAAATACATTAAGCTGCACATGAAATAACAGAGCACTTTACCCCCTTTACTGTTACATTTTATGTTATACCTCGATAAAGAAAGTTTAAAAAAGGGGCTCCTCCCTGTACTCTTTCCCAGCGAAGAGAAAATGTAACTCTCATGGGTTAGTTTTATTTCCTCCCCACGCTTAGTAACCACCCTGGTAAGGACTCATCAAGACTTTTCAATTCAGAAGGTTCAGAAAGGCTTTCTATGCTAGCACAGAGAGGAACATACAAATTCTTCCCATTGATTAAACCAAAGTAAACAAACCTGAGTCTCAGATGACGTAACTACCTTGGCTCAGAACTCTGGTATTATCCAACCCGTCAGTTTTCTGTACGTCTCTAAGGCGCAAACATAACTCTCCATGGTCACCACAATGCAGATAAAAGGGCTCAAAGACCCCCACCAACCACCTGCCTAAACTCCTAAAGGCGTTATGTCCATATCCTGACTCCCACAGGCAGCCACCTGAAGCTAAGAGTGAGAAAACCTTAGCAACCAAAACATAACAGCACAGAGGCCTGCAGAAATAGGACCACTTACAACATCAGTCAGGACTTGAGGGAGAACGGCTCTGTTCCTGCAATGCCTAGTAAAATATATATACTGACGACAATTTGGGCAAGATTTGTTGTAATAACACAGCATGCAATCTGCCCTAAGTCCACAGTTAGAGAGCATGTGCTGAGAGCATACCATCGTTGGCTAAGTGCTGCAACCAGTCATACTCTTTCTCCGTCTGCTCAGCCAATCTGTATCGCTCAGCCCATCGGAACAGATCACGGAGGGTGATGAAGCCTTGCTTTCCAGCAAACACTGAAGAACCTCTGCGATAGGACTATTAAAGGACGAAAACAAATGAAAAAGGGCAATGGCAAGCGTACAGTACAACTTATACAAAATTCCTGACAAATTTAAGCTCCCATAAAAATGATTCATTCCACTAAGATTAATTTTTCTTAAATGTAAAGGGACTGCAGGGCTTTCCTGGTGGCGCAGTGGTTGAGAGTCCACCTGCCGATGCAGGGGACGTGAGTTCGTGCCCCGGTCCGGGAGGATCCCGCATGCCGCGGAGCGGCTGGGCCCGTGAGCCATGGCCGCTGGGCCTGAGCGTCCGGAGCCTGTGCTCCATGGCGGGAGAGGCCACAGTGGTGAGAGGCCCAGGTACCACCAAAAAAAAAAAAGAAAAAAAGTAAAGGGACTGCAATCATTTGAAGATACATGTTCAAACCCATGTGTAAGTAAAGAACATAACAAATAATGGAATTCCATCTCATATAACACATAGAAAACAATTACGAATAATAATACAAATAGTGGCAAACACGCAGGAAAATTAATCCCACAGTGTGGGACCACAGTAGTAAGAGTGGCAATTATTAGCTTTCTAGGAAGTAATTTAACAGTGTATAATTCTGATAAAAACCACTTTTAACCCCATAAAATAACTGGGATATTCTTGGGACTTCCCTGGTGGTGCAGTGGTTAAGACTCCACGCTCCCAATGCAGGGGGTCCAGGTTCAATCCCTGGTCAGGGAACTAGATCTCAGATGCATGCCGCAACTAAGAGTTTTTGCATGCCACAACTAAGGAGTCCACAAGCCGCAACTAAGGAGCCCACGACTGCAACTGAGGAGCCCATCTGCCGCAACAAATAAATAAATAAATAAATGACGAGTAAGTTCTGGGAAATCTTTAGGAAAAAAGGGGGGGTGGGAATATTCTTAAAAAAAAAACAAACTGTAGCTTTGTAGAACCGAAAAGGGAGAGCCACACATAAAGGATCTCTTTAGTTATGTCCATTCAAGGATTACACCCATTTAAAAAACAAAAACTGCAGTTTGTTGATGCCAAATTCCAACCTAAGTAAAATGTTCCATATTATCCACAAGTAGGGAACTGTCATCACATATAATTATCAGAAAAATGTTAACATGGTATTAAATTGCCAATTTACAACACAAAACCAAAAACTGGATATTAATGGAATGAGTTTTAAAGATAAGATCCTTACTCTGAAAAAAATAATAAATGGGTGGATGGGCTGTTTCTACCCCAGGGAGCCTCAGATTCTGATCACCAAATCTAATCAACACAGTCCATTTGAAGCTAAGTGATGGAGAGATGGAATACCTGAAGCTCCAGCATGACTTTAACCAACTTGCTGCAGTAGGAGGGTGGCAAGCTACACCGCTTGTGCAAGATTGTTTCCAACTCAGAACTAGGCAGTTCATCAAAGTGCAATTCCACAAATCGATTCCTGAAGGCTCTAGAAAGCATCTGGGAAACGCACAGAAACAACATGATACAAAGGACCTTTTCATTTAATTTCCAAAATGTATGCTCTGCTATTCACCACAAAAAGAAAAATCCTTCAACAGAGGTAAAAACATCTCAGTCTTACCAAGACGACTTTTCTACTCGATTCGGTAACAAACAGGAATAAGGGGGCAAATGCTACACACCTTTCTGCCTCCGTAAAGTCCTGGGGGATTCTGGGTAGCAAAAAGCATGAAGCGAGGATGTGCTTTAACAACTTCTTGTGTTTCTGTTATGAGCAATTCACGGTTATCATCCAACAGTCTGTTCAGTGCCTCTAGCACATCGGTAGGGGCCAAATTTAACTCATCTAAAATAATCCAATATCCCTTTCTCATAGCATCAATAAGAACACCTTAGAGGAAATACATACTGAAAATTAGTGCATAAATTAGTCCAAAGTTTTTTTTAAAATGTTATATACAAATCAACAAATCCTAGATTATCATTAAATTTCAAAGCAAATTATTCTCTGCAGCTAGTCATGTCCCCAAATAATTTGTGGTTGTGAGTATCAAGGAAGCATAATTTTCAATTAAACATACTCCGTTTTATTTTTTATTATTTTTTATTTTTTTTGCAGTACGCGGACCTCTCACTGTTGTGGCCTCTCCCATTGCGGAGCACAGGCTCCGGACACACAGGCTCAGCGGCCATGGCTCACGGGCCCAGCCACTCCACAGCATGTGGGATCTTCCCAGACCGGGGCATGAACCCATGTTCCCTGCATCGGCAGGCAGACTCTCAACCACTGCGCCACCAGGGAAGGCCACTCCTTTTTATTTTGCACAAAGGGGGAGCCAAAGCTGATGAATATCACATTTACAACTTACTTTTTCCCCTGAAGTCTACTTTCATTTAAGTCACCACATTCTCATCTATTCTCAGCTTCCCTCTGTTCAATGCTTACCCCTCTTCTGATTCTCTAGGAAATGACGTAGTTCAACGGCACTCTTCAAAACTAGGCCCCAGGACTTCCCTGGTGGTGCAGAGGCTAAGAATCCACCTGCCAAGGCAGGGGACACAGGTTCCATCCCTGGTCTGGGAAGATCCCACATGCCACGGAGCAACTAAGCCCACGTGCCACAACTACTGAAGCCCATGCACCTAGAGCCCGTGCTCCACAACGAGAAGCTACCGCAAAATGAGAAGCCCGCGCACCACAATGAAGAGTAGCCTCCGCAACTAGAGAAAGCCCGCGTGCAGCAACGAAGACCCAACACAGCCAAAAATTAATTAATTAATTAATTTTTTAAAAAGCAAAAAAAACCTAGGCCCCAGTCCTGTGTACAGCCAACAAGATTAGTCTGGCTCAAAGGAAGCTGGGGCCCTAACCATCACCCTTTAACCATCACATAGCTCAGGGAGAAAGAAAAAACAGCTATTATGGCGTCCATCCTGTGCCTCAACTAGAAAGGATGAAGATTGTTTGAGGAGACCCAAGGAATAGAATTACAACCTTACCTTCTTTAAACATGAGCTTCCCTGAGGAGTCAGATGTGTAACAACCAATGTACTCCTGAATATCTGTGTGCTCGTGGTTGTTAATACGCACACAGTGGTTACCAGTAGCTGCGGCCAGCCACCGTATCAGGCTTGTTTTACCCACTGATGTCTCTCCCTGAATCAGCACTGGGTATGTTCTTTAAAGGATCAGCCAATAAAGCAATTAAAAAGAGAAAAATAAAGACAGAAACCAGAATTAAATCATGTAGTATTTAAAAAAGAACAACTATAACATTTAACATCTTCATAAGAGAACATTTTTATATATCTATGCACTACTAATGGAACGTTTCTTAAGCCCTGAGAAGTTTCTATGTAAAAATGGTTCCTCAGGGGCTTCCCTAGTGGTGCAGTGGTTGAGAGTCCGCCTGCCAATGCAGGGGACATGGGTTCGTGCCCCGGTCTGGGAGGAGCCCACATGCCGTGAGCCATGGCCGCTAAGCCTGTGCGTCCGGAGCCTGTGCTCCGCAACGGGAGGGGCCACAACAGTGAGAGGCCCGCGTACCGCAAAAAAAAAGGTTCCTCAGAAACTACCGAGGAAAGTAATTCCAGCCTCTCTTGCACTAGTGAGAAACAGTAAGCGGGAGTAACTGTTACTCACTGAACAAGTAATGGGTAATGAGTATCCATCAGCAAAATACTAAAAAGCAACCTTAATGATGGCCAAAATAATCTGTGTCCATATTGCTCCCACCAAAGGTACAACTAGAAACGATGTTTTGTGTCTGGAGAAAAGTGACAGGATTGACTTAGAAAATAATTATTCACTCAGCCAATGAATAACAATAGAGCCCTTTGAAAGTTCAGCAAGTAGGACTAGACTTTCAGCAATGCCTATGCTGGTAAGACAACAGAGCAGTGTTAGAAAAGGTCCACACACCCTGCAGAGACCACTCGGACTATGTCTCTCAGGTTCAGCTTAACGGAAGATGTGAGGATGTATGTCTCATCTATTGTAGGTTCCTTGTCTCCCACCGAAATCCAGTAGCCTTCCACCTGGATAAGCCGACCTCCTTTTGGTTCTGGAATAGGCTGAAAGACACAAGAGTTAGAGAAATAACCCACAGACCCACGACAACTATGGCTTTCAGAGAGGGGTGTAAAGTGGGAAAAAAACTGTCACCAAGAATGCTGCTTGTTCTGGATGCTTTCAACATTAAAACCCACAAATGAACATGAAAAAAAATTACTTTGAGGAAGGAGAACAAAATGGCGACATGCACTGGTTTTAAAATTCAGGTGGGGTTAGGTAGATATGGGGGAAAACTTGAATGAAAATAATTTCTCAGATAGTTTATGACTCAGTTCTCTTCTCTCATCTACCAAACATCCCACTCTAAGTATTTTGGTCAAAAACATGTATTTCATATAAACCACATTCCCAAAACATAGCCAGTGTTGTACTGGGGCAGGGAGAGGGGGGCGCTATGCACTACTATGTTCTCGATCCCCTAGAAGACATTAAAAATAAAAGCAACCCTCCAGAGAAACTAATCTGTTAAGGATAATACTGTAGATGATGGCATAACCTTTTGAAGGTATGGTGGAAGTTAAGTTGATTTATACAAAACTGCCATTTTTATAGATCAAAAATGGTCAAATGGTGGTCAGATACATAGCTATAGAAAAGTGCTCTTCTAGAACATTTAGCCCCCTGACTTGAAGCCACAGTTGTAGGCACTGCTTTTAAGGACTTCTCAGTTGGGTAGAAGAGCAGTGAGAAAAAAGAACTGTTAAGCCACCATCATATATAAGCATGAGGAAAGCATACAAAAAAATAAGTGGAGGGGAATGGTAATGCGATAATAATCGAAGCAAGCTTGAGTCTTTTCTCAGCGTTGTCACAGTTTACCAAAAGTATATATTCATGTGTTACTTGTATAATTTTTTAAAAGGCAAGAACATTGAATCCAAAGTACCCATAATCCTAATGGCTCTTTCTTCCTAAAGAGCAAGCAACAGACAAACAAGTCAGTTTGTGAGCCAGTTTCTCTCAGCCTCTTTCAATCCCATGTTATTCTGTGATTTCCTCTGTCAAACTGAAACGGTTATTGTGTATAATAGAAACAAGAAAAGGAAAGGGGAAAAAAAAGCCCAACCATCAATCAGAAGGGGGGTGTGCAGATAAACTGTGGCACAAGCTTCCAATGAAATGCTATGTGACAATTAGAAAGCACGTCACTCACAGTGATCTGTGGTACAGACATAAAAATATATCCAGGATATAGTTAGGTTAAGAAAGGAAACTACAGAACATTCTTATGAGACAGTTTCATTTATATTACTTATATTACATATACACAGGCAGACCTTGGAGATTTTCCAGATTTGATTCCAGACTATGGCAATAAAGCAAATATCACAATAAAGCCAATACGGCAATAAAGCCAGTCACACAAATTTTTTGGTTTCTCAATGCATATGAAAGTTATGTTTACACTGTACTACAATCTATTAGGTGTGCAATAACATGTCTAACAAAGATGTACGTATTTTAAAATGCTTTATTGCTAAAAATGCTAACCATCACTGACAACATAGGGTTGCCACAGACCTTCAATTTGTAAAAAACTGCAGTATCTACTAAGTGCAATAAAGCAAACTGCAACAAAGTGAGGTATGCCTGTATTAGAATTTACCTTGATAAATCTACACACACACATATATTAGAATTTGAATATATAAAAGATTTTTTAACTTTTAAATATATATATATGTACACACACACACACACACACACACACACACACACACGATTTAGATGGAAAGGACTAACTATAGGGTTTAAATCTCCAAAGATCAGGATTATCAGGAATTTTCACCACCTATGTTAAAATTTTGTGGAACAAACTGACAACTTTTATAATTAGAAACAAGTTTTGCAAAAAAACCAAAACCAAAATCAAAACAGCTAACAATTTGATATTTCAGCCTTTAAGTCAAAAATCAAAAAAGAACCTACCTGCTTCAGCAGACTTTTAACATTGCCAGAAACAATGTGCTGACAGATGAGCTTCTGAACTATTGGGTGCGATGCCCTGTCAAGCTGTGTTAAGAAACCCAAACAAAAGCCCTAGAGAAAACACAAATACGTGTAACACTATTTATCCTTCTGCAATAACAGGCCAACTTATTTCAGAAACAAAATTCAACCTCTCGGGTAGTGCTGGTGCCCAGAACAACTTTTTTTTTTTTAAAGAATATATTTTTTATTATTTATTTTACTTTATTTTAATTAATTAATTTATTTATTTATTGGCTGCGTTGGGTCTTCGTTGCTGTGTGCAGCCTTTCTCTAGTTGCGGCGAGCGAGGCCTATTCTTCGTTGCAATGCGTGGGCTTCTCATTGTGGGGGCTTCTCTTGTTGCGGAGCACGGGTTTTAGATGTGCGGGCTTCAGTAGTTGTGGCTCGCAGGCTCTAGAGCCCAGGCTCAGTAGCTGTGGCGCACGGACTTAGACGCTCCGCAGCATGTGGGGTCTTCCCGGACCAGGGCTTGAACCTGTGTCCCCTGCATTGGCAGGTGGATTCTTAACCACTGCGCCACCAGGGAAGCCCCAGAACAACTTTTAAATGGGACACAATGGTAGAAAAAGGGCAGGGTAGTTCCGGTATGAAAAGTTCTGAGCTCATCTGACTAAACAGAAAACACTGGCAACCCTGGCATGGGCATCCCCACTTGCTCCTTCCCCATGGTGTGCCCATCCAACAAGCTCCCAACCAAACACAGACTGTACAAAGACCTCATAGAGCGAGCGCTGGATGTTGCCACACGGATTGGAGGCTGCAAATCGCAGGGCCCTACAGAGAGTCCGAAGGCTGTAGTGAGGTCTATGGCCGGTCCCATCCACCAATTTTGTCCCAGACTCCTTCCGCACAGCTGTATAGAACCTACAGAGAGGATGCAGTTCAAAAGATTTATTTTATTAACTAATAAGCCCTACTATTTTGCTGTTGTTCCCATTTCTCTACAAAAGGACCAAAAGGCATTTTTATAGATTAGATGGCCAAGCTTACATACAACTTCTTAGAGCATCAAAAATAATAAAATGAATACTGATCAATTTCCCTTAGGATGGAAAGAGGAGAAAGGTGAGCTGTGTCTGATTTTTAAGGGAATGGTAGTGAGATATGAGAGGCCCTTAGCAAGAATATACTGAATCCAAACACAGGGTTCCAAAGTCGGCTTTAATGTGAGGGTCAAATGAAGTCCCTGGGTAATCTCTAATGGTGATGAATAAGCACACAGAAAACAAAAGTAATGGTATTTTAAAAGAAAGTCTACAGATACGGTTATAATCAACAATGACAAAATGTTAAAAAGCATGATGATATGGTGACCATTTCTACTTTCATTACCACATAATTTAGAAGTCCAGAAGATGACAAGAGGGAAGACGTTTCAGACTGAAACATCAAGTGCAAATCTCAAAAATTCATGAAGGACTTCCCTGGTGGTGCAGTGGTTAAGAATCCACCATCAATGCAGGGTACATGGGTTCAAGCCCTGGTCCGGGAAGATCCCACATGCCATGGAGCAACTAAACCCGTGCGCCACAACTACTGAGCCTGCGCTCTAGAGCCCGCGAGCCACAAATGCTGAGCCCACACGCCGCAACTACATGCCCAGAGCCTGTGCCCGAAACAAGAGAAGCCACCGCAATGAGAAGCCTGTGCGCCGCAATGAAGAATAGACCCCGCTTGCCACAACTAGAGAATGCCCAATACACAGCACCAAAGACCCAAAGTAGCCAAAAAAAAAAAAAAATTCATGAAATTCATGATCACAAGATCAAGTATAACCAAACATGTGTCAGAGATGAAACCCAAGGGACTTCCCTGATGGCACAGTGGATAAGACTTCACACTCCCAATGCAGGGGTCCCAGATTCAATCCCTGGTCAGGGAACTAGATCTCACATGCATGCAGCAACTAAGAGTTCACACGCCACAACTAAAGAGCCCACCTGCCACAGCTAAGACCCAGTGCAACCAAATAAAGAGATGAAACCCAAGTTCTTGCCCAAATGAGATCTGTCTTCCCTTCTTGCAATCTAGCTAGACATTCTTTCTTTTGTAGAAAGACTCTACATTCCAGAAGTGGGTTTTTATATATGGAACATGAACCTCTTGTACTATCAGTTTTTTGTTTTTTTTTTTGCTGTACGCAGGCCTCTCACTGTTGTGGCCTCTCCCGTTGCGCAGTACAGGCTCCGGACACGCAGGCTCAGCGGCCATGGCTCACGGGCGCAGCCGCTCCGCGGCATGTGGGATCCTCCCGGACCAGGGCACGAACCCATGTCCCCTGCATCAGCAGGCGGACTCTCAACCACTGCGCCACCAGGGAAGCCCTATTAGCATTTTATAAGAGCCACACTTCAGCCACACTGCTTTATCTCCAGCTTTTTGAATTTTAACTACACATATTTACACTTTTGTCTAAATATTCTTGGCTAACAAAAAGTGCTCTGATTTTAAAATGTGGTGTGACAAACCACTCCGAAGCCCTTTGACAAATACCTCTTTGACTAACCTATTTAAAACCGGGCTCCAAGCTTTATTTTCTAACCAGCATTTTGCTTTATATGTTCTTTTACTTCACTTATCACAACCAAAAATAACAGTATTTACTGATTATCTTCACCTGTAGAATTAAAGCTTCCTGAAAAGAACCAAGATTGTCTGTTTTATTTATAACTGTATCCCTAGCATCTGAGCCACTCAATAACTATTTGTAAAAAAAAAAAAAAAAGAAAAGAAAAAAGCACAAAAAGCAAAGTAAAACACTAATATGATCCAACTTCAAAATCTTTACATATATCTTGTTTTAGAGGACACAGATAAAATCAACTAAGTGACGTGCCCCAGATGACAGAGCCAGCACTAGAACCCAGGGTGTATGATACAAAAGACTGCACCCTTTCCACATGGCATACAAAAAACAGAGGAAAGAAACTCAAATTAAAGCACCAAGCAATATAACCACTCTATACTTCATTCAGCTAAGACTCTAATAATTCCAAACTGGCCTCAATCAATTATATCAACCTTCCCCCCTCTACATTCCACAAAGCTAATATGCAAATTGCAAAAAGTAGGATATCACCAAGGCAGATCAAAATACAAGCCATTTATATATCCTCAAGGGAGTCAAACTCTTAGCTGTGAATAAAGAAGTAATTAGGAGAGCATTATCTAATTGTTTACATATTCTCATAGGTATTGACAATACATATTCTCATAAGCTCTCTAGGTAGTTTCCTTAGGAAAATCCAAGGGAGTCCATAAGGTTCCAACATTAAAGTAAAATCTAAATAATCCTTCCATCAGTCTTCTCTCGTTAGAAGCAAAAAAGAAGAAAACAGTATACGTGCATGAGGTACACATTTTTATGCTCAGAGGAGAAGTTTATAAAGAGAAACCAAAAAGAACCCACGTTATGATTCCTTGCACTGTGCTCCTGTTCACACTCAACCCTTTCAGATAATCCACAATAAGGATCTGTAAGTCTTCTTTACTTTCCAATTCTTCTACATAAAGTTCTGTGAACCTGTTAAGACAATTATTATTCCATAATAACCATTTCTGAGGAAGTTAATACAGCTATTCCGACAGTACAAAAACACAAGACAGAAATTATATAAACTCATTTTACCTGCTTGTAATATGAATTATAAAGGCCTTTCAACTTGAGATACAGATTGATCATAATGAAATAGAAAATAATGTAACCGCTACCAAAAATCTACCATTACTACTTCGAAGAAAGTCAAACAGTCCTTGCAAAAACAGTTACAAAAATAAGACTTTATTTATCCTCATTTTCAGGTGTTTTTGATTACAACTATATGTAACAAAAAGTACATGCAACAATAACAAAAAAGCCTCCTCACTATCAAAATTTCATAGTTGTAGCAAAGGAAAATACATACTTGTGGTTGAAAAAATTTTCCTAAAAAGTTTTTACTACTTTTATAATGTGGGAGAAGATCTAGTAAAGTTTTAACAATTTTAAAACTCAGATTCAACGAAAGGTTACCAACAATAAACAAGGTCATTTATCTTTTTTTTAAACAACTTTATTGGAGTATAATTGCTTTACAATGGTGTGTTAGTTTCTGCTTTATAACAAAGTGCATCAGCTATACATATACATATATCCCCATATCCCCTCCCTCTTGCATCTCCCTCCTACCCTCCCTATCCCACCCCTCTAGGTGGTCATAAAGCACGGAGCTGATCTCCCTGTGCTATGAGGCTGCTTCCCACTAGCTATCTATTTTACATTTGGTAGTGTATGTATGTCCATGCCACTCTCTCACTTCTTCCCAGCTTACCCTTCCCCCTCCCCATGTCCTCCAGTCCATTCTCTATGTCTGCGTCTTTATTCCTGTCCTGCCCTTAGGTTCTTCAAGGTCATTTATCTTTTCCCAAATGCTACATACATAAAACATCTTGTTCATGTCAGTCTGTGCTTAATGATGAAAACTGAAACTTAAATGTTCTTTAACACATCATTAGCCTCATTCAAGAAGACTCTGCCTAAAATGCACTTACGTTGCTATATGATATACTATTATTTCGTTATGTGAAGGTTTTCTAATAGCTAAAAGGCTATCTGAAGGAGGAAAGATTTTTGTTTTCAACAATATCCATGAGCCATTAAATGTCACACGAACAACCCAAAGGAAAAAAACTCCCAGTGTTCTGGAGTTTTCCACATTCCTACCACCTATAGAAAGAAGACTACTACAAGTAAAAAGATTCCTGTATCAGCAATCAATAAATTTCAAGCATTGTTATGAGGGTTGGTTACGTTAACAGTACCAATCAATCAATAAAGAGAACTTAATTTTAAAAACAGCTCCAGGAATCAAGCCATGTCCCCTTACCTGTTTCTTATTCCTGGTGGGAGATTTCTTTTGCCCACATCAGTTGCTGGATTCATACACGCAAATAAACGGAAATCCGGATGACGAACCAGTGGTTCTGTTAAAAGAAAACTAGAAATTCTCAACAACTTGTAACAAATAAGTGATCAGGGGAAGACTAACTCCACTGAACCCCAGGGTGAACCACTATGCCTCAAGGCTCAGCAAGGTTGGTACTGGCTACTCAACCATCCTTGCCTTTTCTCAAACCCCAATGAAATCAGTTTCCAGATCTACGTACACAATTTAATCTTAAACTGCCATCCCACCATCTCTTATGGTGAGGTTGTTCATGCTATTCATGTTCCATCACCTATTCACCAGCGCGTACACTGTCACTGAGTGTGCATGCCTTATTACCCATTACACAAATGCCTTGACAAATTATCGTATTCTTTTCATTCCCTATATCACCTAACAATAAGACTTTGCAGAAAATTACTATCTACAGAATAAATAAATCACACTGGGAGGCCCATGTAATCGACCTAACCAAAAGAATATTACTTTTTTAAAAAAACATTTTATTTATTTATTTAGGCTGCCCCGGGTCTTAGTTGTGGCATGCAGACTCTTAGTTGCAGCATGCCGGATCTAGTTCCCAGACCTGGGATCCAACCCAAGCCCCCTGCATTGGGAGTATGGAGTCTTACCCACTGGACCACCAGGGAAGTCCCAAGAGTATTACTTTAAAGAGGCCAAAAGACCTCGCATCAAGTCAAACCCCAAGGGGATCAAGTGCTACCTGTGTCTCCTCGATCCAGCAACACCAGAGAGCCAGAGGAGCCTTCAAGTAAACCACTCAGACATTCCAATGTTTCTGGAGCAGCCAGATTAATCTCATCCAACAAGATCCACTCTCCTTTCTTTACAGCCTGAGCTAATGCACCCTAGAAGATGAAGTAAAATGTTAAGGGTCCATTTCAAACACAAACACACTCACCAAGAACAGTTATGTGAGCAGGGTCAGCAGCAGAGGCAAGGGCAAACCGCTCCTACCTGATGAGCTGACACCTTAGTGCCAAATGGCTGCCAGCTGGGTGCCAGAGTTAAGGTCAAGTTAACTTTTTTTCAAATATCCAAAAGGGTCAAGGGAATCTCTCTGATGAGATGCAATAAACTAGACCATCCCATTATATGGATGCTAAGGCAAATAATAACTTACAATGTATTCAGATGTTTAAAGGTAACCAAATGGTTATTAAAAAGACCCAAAATAAATACAGGGTCAGGCTATGAGTATACCAAGAAAAGATAAATGACTAAATCAAGAGTGTATAGTGGTTGTAATTCAGAGCCTTTCACAGGTGCTGAAGAATATCAAGATGAATCTTTCCTCATCTCTACTGATTTGATCTCAAGTTCTATTTCCAAAAGCAATGACAATCTACTCAAGTGACACAACATCAGAAACTTAATTGTTTTACTATTATTAAACTGCTTTATGCTTTTGTTTTCATGGTGATCCTAACAAAGAATCTTCTGTAAATAAAACTGAAAAAAATAAAACGGAACAAACATATTAAAATCCAGTGTAATGTCAAGTCATGAAATAGGTATAGACCGTATTTTGAGAGCACTTGACATTTTCATTGGTTATATTAGAAACAATCATACTAAGATTAAGCACTGATGACTAAATTTCCCACAACAATGGATATATGGTTGAGGGACTTTCTCTCTCACTAAGACATCATTTCAAGTAAGATTCCTACACCTCCCTTAGAGTGTGGTCTGAAGAGTGCCACAGAAACAATTTTCTTTAATAAAAATATAAAAAGCTTAAGTCACAAACATTTAACTAAGTTGATCCTGCAAGGTCACAGGAGAGAAAACAGTAGAGCTACCCATGCACTGGAATCAAAAATGTGTCCTAACAGGAATGGACCCAAATCTCTCTCTCTCTCTCTCTCTCTCTCACACACACACACAGAGCTATGAAACAATAAAAAAATTCACTAGTTGTTCTCAACTGCATCTTTAAAAATAGTAATGATGGTGTTCACCAAGACTTCATAATTTCTATAAAGGACATTAAAAAAAATCTTCCCCCCAAAGAATTATTTCATTAAGTGTTTACTGTCTTAAACAACAAGCCCTAAACATGTCAACATGAAGAGAATACAAAACAGTAGCCTCCTTAAATTTGCATTTTGCATCAATTCAGCATTCCCTTAACCTAAACAACCAAAGCAAAATACCTCTACAAATGCAAACAATAGGGCATTTTCAGTCATTTTCATCTGTTGTTGGGCATGGTTGAGTCTAAGACCAAATGCTTCCCACTTCTCTTTTAGTAATGACCCTAGAGAAAAATAAAGACAAGAATTTAACATACACTTTGAGTTTAATATATATAACTTAAAAAACCACACAATTAACATAACACACACAAAAATCACATCTTAGAAGTATAAAAAATTAAGCCCACACACTTACATAATGCCAACCATGTGCAGCCACTATACTAATCAGTTTGTTTATATGCATATGTATTGGTTAACTCGTTTATCCTCACAACAACCCTTTGAAGTAGGTACTCTTATTCCCACTTTATAGATGAGGAAGAAGATAACTAAGCCACCAAAAGCCCCACTCGCTGTGGAATCCAGTTTTCTGGAAGTAACCTCTTCTTCTAAGCACATGTGACTTACTAACCACTAAGTGGTACTGTACATCAACATCAGCGACCACCTGTTTTGATGGAAATCTTGACTAGAGTCACAGGAGCAGCAATACTTCAAAATTAGTCAGCTCTGCCTAAAGTCCTAGAAAGCTCTAATGTGTATTGCTTCATTCTTCCCCCAAACTCTTCTCCTAATTCTGCTAATTAAACTTCAGCCTCATGCCCTCCCACTGGCAGCCTGGGTCACATTCTTACCAGTCTCACTCTCTTTTCCATCCTTGTTGACAGCCGACTTGTACACATGTTGCATTAGTCTGAGCAGATCGTGCCACCGTTTCTGCCTGTAACAGGTCTGAATGTGTCCCAAGAATGTAAAGTTTTGCTTCTTGGAAAATGTCTGAGCAAAGAGTTCCTCAAACGCCTCCCGTAAGGGTAGCCAAATAAGCTTATGGTCCACTGGTTTGTAACTGAAACAAAAGGTAAATATGGGATTCGCAAACTTCTAAAGCTAACAGAAGTTGGAAAGTATGCCTTAGAAAACAGGAATAGGTGTAAGATTTCTTCTCATCAAAATCAGAAATAATACCAAAATACTTAACATAAATCTATGTTAAAGTTTTAAATTATAATCTATTTTCTCCACTCCAAGTGTTAGAAGCACCTATACTAAATGTAAAAACTAGTATTAGATAAACAAACTATGAACAAATTTGAAATTCCAAACTGGGCAGTGAAAAGCATGTCACTGATTTTTTTTTTTAATTAATTAATTAATTAATTTATTTTTGGCTGTGTTGGGTCTTCGTTTCTGTGCGAGGGCTTTCTCCAGTTACGGCGAGCGGGGGCCACTCTTCATCGCGGTGCGCGGGCCTCTCACTGTCACGGCCTCTCCCGTTGCGGAGCACAGGCTCCAGACGCGCAGGCTCAGTAGTTGTGGCTCACGGACCTAGTTGTTCCGCAGCATGTGGGATCTTCCCAGATCAGGGCTCAAATCCATGTCCCTTGCATTGGCAGGCAGATTCCCAACCACTGCGCCACCAGGGAAGCCCCATGTCACTGATTTTACTAACATATTTAAATAAACATCATGTATATTTGATGATAAACCATATTCTATTAAGATTAACCAAAAGGTTTTTGAAACATTTTAGAAGAAAAATATAATGTCTGAAATTGACTTATTCAAGCATCTTAAGAACTTACTTGAACATCATGCCTTGTCAAGGGAGGGTGGGGAGACTACTCCCAGAGAGATTCAAAATTGGGGGAGGGGGACGGTTAAAAAAAATATCTTAAGACATTGCAATGGTTTGTGACCTTCCAAGGCTCAACTTTTTTTATTTCTCAGCATTTAGAGTCTCTCCTATTTCTTAGCATTTTATTTTTCTGGTTGGGGAATTAGGGAATTAGTTCATTTAAATTAAAATTTAATTTAATATTGGGGGGGTTAACAACGTATAAAGTCAAGAAACACTGCTCTAGCTAAATTTAAAAGAAGTTGCCCAAGCAGCAGACTAATCATTCCTGGAAAATCTCAAGTATACAATTTTCCGTGGCCTAGGATACTAAATACTACTCAAGAATGATGACATAAATTTTGTTTCTAAGAAATATAATTTGAGAACTGAAACAATACCAGAATATGTTTCAGAACAATCAAGCACAATTGGAGAACTCATGGATACTATTTACTCACTGGCCTGTGAGAAGGAATAATGAGATGAGTGAAACCCAGTGCCCTGATACTGAGCATCTATACGGAAGATTCTGATTCCAGAGACAGAAAGCATGAGAACTTCACAAACTCAATATCGCTTCCCAGTAAGCACTAACCCATTAATTAGTAAAGACATTTCTTTACTCCATTTTTTCAGCTGAGATTTACTGAGCACCTGGCTAGAGTTCAGCACTGAGTAAATGAGACCCGCCACGTCCTGCCCCTCTGCAGCTTACAATCTAACCAAAGAGACAATAGGGGAATACACCTACTAGTATAAAATATCAAGTAGTAAGTGCTATGACTGGATAAAGTGAAAGGAGAGTGGCTTAAAGAACTGGTACTTTGACTATGACAGTCAGAAGAGGCTGTGCCAAAGACGGGAACTGGAAGGAAATCAAACAAGGAAGGGTTAGGCTAAGCAAGTATCCCTGGGCAGCAGGGGAGCCACAGACGAAATATCAACACAGAGCAGAGCTAAAGGAAGGAGACAGAGACGTGCCGGAGCCAGGTGATGAAGGGTTTGGAGTACATTCCACATGGACAGAGAAGTCAGTGGAAGGATGTGAGGAAGAGAGTGATGAGATCTGATCACACTGTGAAAGGATCATTGTAAATACTAAATGGAAGAGAGACTGTGGGGAGGGTAAGAGTAGAAGCAAAGATGAGAGCCCTGCGCTGGACCAGGCAGAGGACGATGAACCACAATGACAACAGAAGAAGTGGTAAGAAATTAAACACACACGTTATTTAAATAAAACAGCTAGTCTTAAAGATGTCAGAATAGATGGATCCAAAGCTAACTGAGGCAGCAGAGTAATGACTAAAAACAGAGACGATCAAGACAGACTGCCTGGGTTCAAGTCATGGACTAGCCATTACCTTGAACAAGGCACTTAATGCCTGTGAGCCTCAGGTCCCCTAAGTGTAAACGGGGATAATCAACAGGTTGTTAAGAAGGCTAAGTGACTGAACACAGATAAAGACTCAAAATAGTAGCTGGCACAGGAGTGCCATTTAAGAGTTACCTGTGACAACTATTACCACTAGTAATTGGCTCAGTGAATTGAATTCATGAAAGAAATGGCTTTATATTTCAAATTAGACTGAGCTCCTTAAGAAAAAATTTTGTTCATTTAAAGCTGAAAGCATACTGGCTGGAACGGTTAAGTCGTCGTATGTTTCAAGTGATGAATAAATGAACAAACATACATACATCTTTCCAAAAAGAAAAATAAATAAATAGAAATAAACTGTAACACAAATACTCAATGGAAACTAACCTGCCACAGGGAGAACTGATGAAATCAAACTACGAACCATTAGAGACCAGGGTTTCCATGATGTCTTTTGCAGAGAAAATATGCCTCAGGAGCAACCTAAAGGCCAAGAGGGGAGGGAGGTCTAGAACACCTGGCCCTCATGGAGAGTCACTCAGGGTCTACCGGTTACATACACAATACATGGAGACCACATACAAGAGTTCACTAGAAAATGGCTAGAACAAAAGAAAATGACTCTCCAAAATTATCATACATGAAAGAACATGAAGTGTAAAAGAGACACAAAACAGTGCATGCTGAGTAACTGAAAAGGTAATGGTTCACTTCATTTGGAGTCAGGATTCTGCGTTTGAAAGCATGCACTTCTGCCCTGCAATCTCCTGTGCAGTTTCCCTTATGGATGTTTCCATGGGTGGCTTAGAGGAGGACACAGGTTAGCCGTTTTATTTCTATTTCTCTGAGACCTTTAATTTTCCTCCCATTTGTTCTTTCCTTCATTGTTAACTTCTCCAAGGATACCTCCCCCTTCTCTATTTATCTGTTTCTCCCTCAGAGGCTACCCCTCCCAACCCCATTCCCTATAGTCAGGGATGTGAACCTGTGTTCTGTGTTTTGCCATTTAATGGTAGACTTTCCTTTTCTGGAATGATTTTTACCAGCTTCATCTAAGTCCTCTGTATCTTCTACTCTTTTCTACAGAGTCTCATAAGCTCTCTCTACTCCAACTCTGTCAGAATTTGGTTTACTTCTCTACTCACAGGTAATCTGAAGGTCTATGTGCTGTCTATCAGAAACCTACTTTAAATAGAATGACAAAATTGAGTTAAAAGTTAAATGAGGGGAAAAGATATACCACACTAACACTAATCAAAATTAAGGGGGGGGGCTTCCCTGGTGGCGCAGTGGTTGAGAGTCCGTCTGCCGATGCAGGGGACACGGGTTCGTGCCCCGGTACGGGAAGATCCCACATGTCGCGGAGCGGCTGGGCCCATGAGCCATGGCCGCTGAGCCTGCATGTCCGGAGCCTGTGCTCCGCAACGGGAGAGGCCACAACAGTGAGAGGCCCGCGTACCACAAAAAAAAAAAAAAAATTAAGGGGGTACGTATGCAAACAAAGATCAGAAGGCAATCTGCAGTAATGCAATTTAAGAGCCTAATGGCCTTGAAGGCTTTACTTTTATAACATATATTTATCCTTAATTATAACTTTTTAAAAAACCAATCTAAAGGATCCAGATTTGCAAACCAGACTAATTAGGACTACAAATTTCTATTATATTTTAACCATAGTATTTGATAAGTGCAAAATATGTTTAATGTAAGTTACAAAACACAGAACTAGTTTCACAGATAGATGAAACTAACCACACACTGCCAAAATAGAAATATTAGCCCTTCTTTATCCCACCTCCCTACCTGCTGCTTTGTTTTCTACTCCCTTGCCTTTATTTTTCCTTTTTTCTTTTTTCCCTTGTCTTTTTAAAATCATTTTTGGTCTTCCAATTGTATACACAAGGGTTCTTAAGCAAAGGAGTCATTCATACGTCGATAATATATATTAAAAGATGTGATTTACACACCACTTGCCAATAATACAAAAGAACAGAAAACAAGGCATACTTCCAACTATACGAAAATTGAAACATATGTAAGTTTTCTTTTGGTAACTAATGCTAACCTACTAACAAGGACAAATGGATATGTATTTTTTTCACCAAGTTGCACCAAAATAAAATTCCAGTTAACAAATTCTGATTTCAACCTTTTTGTATTACTAATTGTATCAAGGCACAATGTGTACTCACTACATTTAACACTACTTGCAACGGCTGACATAACACTACAAATTCTTAGAAGAGACAGATCCAGTGCATGTTCAATTAGTACAAGATTAATGCCATTTGTGTTAGGAATACTTAACAGTAGGATATTATTAAAGACATAGATAGATACAGAATAGAGAGAAATACACAGTAGTATAGACATGCCTAGTTAAGTAACAAATTCCATATATTAATAAGAACACATTGCAAGTACCACAGTGAGGGAATGGGGAGATTAAGTGTCAATTAACTGAACAGAAGTAAAACGAAAACAAGGTACAAAGACCACTGGGGAAAAATAAAGTCAAAGTAGAATTAGAGTAAGAGAGGTAAGCCTCAGCTAACGGATTCGAAGACAGAATATAAATTTAAAATACATAATTAGTGGCATGTGTAGAGCAGAATAGAAGTAATAGGTTGGGATGGTAAGAAAATGAGAAGCACCAAAGGAAGCAGGATTCCAAAGTAGCACTCCATCCAGAGCAGGAAGGGATATAAGACAAGGAAAGAGTGATAGTAAAAATAATGCTACAGCATAATGTGGTCCTCAAAAAAGAGTAAATAAAGAGCTTTCTTGCAGATATCACAAAGCGCAAAAAGGACAATAAATTCTATTATCTTATGCCTTTAAGAGTTTGTGTAAGCAACTGCTTAGAGTTAATGGGACAGACCCTATTAGGGTTCAACATAAGGTATGCCAATAGCAGCCATCGCTTTTACAGCCTTCAGCACAGACTAAAATTGTTCATGAAACTAACATATTCAAAACCACAAATAAGGAAGAAGGGCATTTACTGACCACAGTGGAGCGCCATGAGCCATCCCATTTAACAAAGTGGAGGCTACTTAATGTTTCAAAGATAATCAAACTGCAGGAGAGCCTAGCTTGAAGGCAGTGTGAGCCTAGAACATAGGCTTCAGATAAATGACCGCACACACAAGCATTACTTGATTACATACTTACCTTTTTGTTTTCCTCCCCCTCCCAGCAGGATCCTTGAGAGCAAGAACCTCAAGTGTTCTTTAAAATGAAAAGAAACATCTATACACTCAAGAGCTCCTTAATAAATTCTAATAAATAATACCCTGCTGGGGTGGGCGTAGGGGGGCAATTCTCTGAACATTTTTCCAAGACTAGTTTTGAGCTTTACAGAGAAAAAGTATTTCTTACCTCAAATAGTGAACACAAAATAACAAGAAAAAGATTTAAAATCACACTTACCCTCCCAGCAAATCTGCAGTGTCACTTTGCTGATTCATATTGACAACCCTCAAACGGTGGCCTTTAATAAAGAAAGGGCAAAAGGGTTACCCTGTATGTAAAGACTGACAATATCCAGTGTGATCCTTAAGGATGTGTGGACAAGGGCACAGGGCAAATCTTTAAATGTGCATTTCCTCTGACCCCCTCATTTTACTTTCAGGAATCCTGACTATTCAAAATTTTCACCTAACCCAGAGATATGTAAAAGAAGATTCACTAATCTAGCATCAGGTAACTGAAAACAACAAAAAACCCTTCAGTAAGTCAATGTCTGTCTATGAATTAGAACTAAATAAATATCCAGTGTGAAATATTATTTAGCCATCAGAATAGGAATGAGGCAGTTCTGTTTTTAAAGATGTCCAATTTGCTTATTAACTAAATGTAATACATAGAGAATGATCCCGTTTGTTTCAAAACAAAACCAAATCTGTATGTATTTGTAGACCACAGATTAGAAGTGAAAAAAGTTAATACCAATCTGTTAACAGTGGTTATTTCCAGGGGGAAAGAATACATTATTTCCAAGGTAAAAATTTCCAGGGCTTATCTCCAGAGGAAGTGGAGTGGTGGCACTTCTTAAATTCCAATATTCTTTGGACTTTTTATTTTTTAAAAAGGCAGTCAGGGGACTTCTCTGATGATCCAGCGGCTAAGGATCTGTACTTCCAATGCAGGGGGCCCGGGTTCGATCCCTGGTCAGGGAACTAGATCCCACACACTGCAACTAAGAGTTCGCATGCCGCAACTACAGATCCCACATGCCACAACTAAAAAGATCCCACATGCCACAACTAAGACCTGGCATAGCCAAATAAATAAATAAATAATTTTTAAAAAAAAATAAAAAGGCAGTCAGTGTCAAATGTTTGTTGTCTGGGGGAAGAGTGCTTCCCCTCTAGGAGTTACCTGTAATATGAGCCAAGTACTGGACGGTGGAGGTTTTGCCGGTCCCGGTCTCTCCCACCAGCAACACAGGCTCCCCTTTGCTAACACACACCGCGAGCTGTTCAATAAGAACAGAGGATGGCCTCGTAGCAGCAAAGGTGTGCTTCTCCCTGGGGAGGGGAAAGTATGTAAGCAGTTGGAGGAACAGGCTGCAAGCTTCTCTTTGTGTTATTTTGAGGAATTATATTTCCCACATTCAACAAACAAGAAGGAGACAACTCAGCGTGACGGTCTTCATGTTATAACACAGGGGTCCCCAACCCCTGGGCCATGGACTGGTACCTGTCCATGGCCTGTTAGGAACCGGGCCGCACAGCAGGAGGTGAATGGCGGGCGAGCGAAGCTTCATTTGTATTTACAGCTGCTCCCCGTCGCTCGCATTACCGCCTGGGCTCCGCTTCCTGTCAGGTCAGTGGCGGCAGCGGCGGCATTAGATTCTCATAGGAGTGTGGTGAACCCTACTGTAAACTGCATGCAACGTATCTACGCTGCACTCTCATAAGAATCTAATACCTGATGATCTGAGGTGGAGCTGAGGCAGTGATGCTAGCGCTGGGGAGCGGCTGCAAATACAGATTATCATCAGCAGAGAGGTTTGACTGCACTGAGACCATAATAAATCAACTGCTTGCAGACTCATATCAAAACCCTATCAGTGAGTGGGAAGTGACAATTAAACTGCACCTTGCGGACTAGACTGGACATAAGCAACACACTTCGGGTGTCACTGTCTCCCATCACCCCCAGATGGGACCATCTAGTTGCAGGAAAACAAGGTCAGGGCTCCCACTGATTCTGCATTATGGTGAATTGTATTAATTATTTCATTATATATTACAATGTAATAATAATAGAAATAAAGTACACAATAAATGTAATGTGCTTGAATCATCCCGAAACTACCCCCGACCAACCCCATCCGTGGAAAAAGTGTCTTCCCCGAAACCAGTCCCTGGTGCCAGAAAGGTTGGGGACCGCTGCTATAACAGATGTCCTTACAACATATGAATTGCAGAATTCATTCATTCTACATACGTGGAGCATTTACATAACTGCTACTTCACTAGGCTCTGGAAATTCAAAACACCAATAAGATAAAACATCTGTACTGCCTATGTCATCTTGCACAAACTACTTAACCTCTCTTAGCCTCGGTTTCCTAACTTGTAAAATCTGGATAACAACAGTTACTAGCTGTAGAGGGTTGAATTATGTTCCCCCAGAATTCATGTCTACTGAGAACTTGTGAATGTGACTTTATTTGGAAAAAAGCTCTTTACAGGTATAATAAGATTAAAATCGTATCATACTGGATTTAAGGGTCAATCTTAAATCCAATGGCTGATGTCCTTATAAAGAAAGAGAAATTTAGAGACACAAAGAAACACACACAGGGAAGAAGACCATATGACAATGGCATCAGAGATTGGACTGATGCAGCTACAAGGCACGGAACACCAAAGATTGCTGGGAGCCAGCAGAAGCCAGGAAGAGGCAAGAGTCTTCAGAGGTAGTGTGGCCCCGCCAATACCTTGGTTTCAGCCTTCCAGCCTTCAGAACTGAGAATAAATGCCTGCTGTTTTAGGCCATCAAGTTTATGGTAATTTGTTAGGAGAGCCCTAAGGACACTAACACACACATTAATTCATAGGCTTACTATAACCACTACATGAGAAAACATGCAAAAAGGTACTCAGCACAACATTAGGCATATAGCAAATATTTAATAAATAACTTTAATAAATCTCAGAAACGTATACAACTCCAGCCCTCAAGGGATTAACAGACTAATGTTAGGACCAAGCCTGATCTCCAGGTGATGCTTACTTCACTAAATACACTACAATGAATAAAATCAAAGATATACCTTTGCTAGTCCCAAGTCTCTAATGACCCTCATCACCTCCTCCACCTATTAACATCTAGTTTCACAGAACACATTTTGGGAAATCACTGCTCCTTACTGTCTAGTACACTGAAGAGATCACAGTTCTGACATGTTTTACTCAAAAATAAGGGGCTGGACCAGACATTCCTTCTATCAATTTCCCAACGACCCCACAGTGCTCAGATCAGTTTGGAACCCTGTTTACCTCTGTATGTGGACAGTCTCACTTTGTTTCCGTAGAAGCCGCACTCGACCCACTTGCACATCTAGCTCATTGATCGCAATTTCTGGTTTATAAAGTTGACAGAAGAATTCAGCCTATGGGAGGGGAAAGATTTTACCTGAGTAAAGTTCTGCATGCTCTTCAAATACTTCTCATCCGTGAGGCTTACTGTGCTCCTCTAACATGGCCTCTACTAAGAGGCATTTTCGGGCTTCCAAGATAGGTAAGTTAGCTTTTAATTATATATTTTTTAATTCTCCAAGTTTTTCATATGTTTTTAAAAACACTGATCATGAATGTTTCCCTGTAATAGTACTTTTTGTTCATTCAAATGAGCCTCTATCTACCTATATGAAGTGAACACAGTGAACAGAAAGTTTTACTCCTAAGAGATATGAAAAAAACCAAAGTAATTTTTCTTCCTCTATGCTTTCCTCTGCTTTAAATTTCTAACATAATGCAGGAAACAGTCACTTGAATAAACCATGATACATCTGACGACAGCCAAAGCAGAAAGAGAAGCTGTGACAGAGGCTCAGGACACGTACCCATCAGGCTTATCTTCATCGCTAACCCAAAGAACCAAGATTTTGCTCAGGGTTTGGGGTTAGGAGTAAAAGGGGCAAATTGCCCAGGGAAGGTAAACCCCTCTTCAACCAAAGGGGCTGAATATTGATCAACCTAAGCCAATCATGGTAGTCTTATTTCTCTTGTCTACTATAATTAACATACTTATTACTTCAGCCCCTTTTAGTAGGTGCTCTGTTACCTGCAGCCAAAACCATCCCGATAGTTTCATACGCCTAAGGAACACCTCTAACCATCTCAGTTCCTGACTAAGGCTTTTTTGAGTCATCATTTATTTGGGAACGCCAAATATCTGCCTCAAGATGAGCCCCAGACATTTCTCCAGCTACCAACACCATTGCTGAAAGGCTCTCTCCTCCAGAAGTACATATTCTGATATAAAACAGGAAAGGCAAATACTAACAGTATCAGCAGTGAACCTAAGTAGTGGGTATACAGGTGTTCAACTTTTCAACTTTTTTGATGTTTGAATATATTAACTATAAAAAGTTGGAAAGTTGGAAAAAATCTAATTGTGCACAGAACTACAGACAAAGGTGTTACTAAGACATGGTTCCAGTCCTAAAACCACAACCTACAGAATAACATGCTCCTTAAGCACTGGAGAAAAAGGCGTGCGTGTGAAAAAGGATGCAAGGCAGCTCACTCTAAGAACGTGGAACACAGGGAGAACTACTTATCCAGGAGACAGTGAGTTTTATGCCCATGAGAGGCAGCAATGAAACTACCAACTCTGACAGAGGAGGCTGTTATTTGCAAAAGCTGTTCCAGGTAAGGACCAGAGATCAGCAATTAAGCTAAATATCCTAGCTTCCTTTCAAGAGGGAAGTAAAAATAGTATTACATACCTTTTTCTTGGAAATGTTCAATTTGCTTCCAATGACTTCTGCCATTTTCAGTTTGCTTGTCTGCTTAGAGAGCATTGCTGTGAAACAGTCCAGAGCCTATTAAAATAACCAAGGTAAATGCCAACTGATTTTTAAAATAATACATTAATAACAGAGCATCATTATCCAGGCCACAAAAGGGAGGAACATAAAATCCAGCAGAACTTTTCTGCAAGTAAGACTAAGGAGAATACAAATAAAGTACCAACCCTAGACTCAAAGGACCTTACCATAACAGAGACAGGACACCAAAAAATGTGAAGGCTTTACTATCGAAATACCAGTTAATTAGGAAAACACACACAAATGCCTCAGTTTGCAAATCCAAAATTCAGGTAATAATAGCAATTAGCATTAATTCTTGGGTATATGGTTCCGTGGGGGGAAACGACTTCCAGACAGTGGAGGTAACACCAAAAGATTACTTTCTAGATGTAAAGGGAGACTCCTGGTGTGCAATAAAGGGATTACACTGTCATTACCCTAACCCAGTACTTAATCTTAGCAACGACTGATAGGCCAACAAGATACATGTCTTCTGCTATAATGAAATATAAAATACGTATCACCACCAAATGGATTCTACCCCTACAAAAGCTGAATTTGAATACATCAAGCATTTTGTTAAACTTCTACTTACAAGAAAGACAGATAAAATGACAAGGGAAAGGACACTAGTATGGCAAAACAAAGAATATATCTGGTTCTGCTGCCACCAAGTGTAATATATCAATAAACTTCATGCAAGCATTTAAAAAAGAATGTATCTAGTTTTGTCCCTAATTCCTTAAACAGAGCTTCAAAACTTCTTGGAATTACCAGGAGTAAGGAGTGTCTTTTGTTATTTACTGGAGCCCTTATGGACCTTAGCAGGTTTATTATGCTAAGCAAGGTAACTCTTGATGGGCCCTTAGATAGTTTCTGGCCAGGCCAGAAAGACCAAGGGTTGAAACTTCCAGCTCCATCTCCAACCTTTGGAGGAGGGGAGGGGATGGAGATAGAGTTCAATCGAATAGCCAATGTCAGAATAAGACCCCAATAAAACAATGGACATCCAAAGCTTTAGAGAGCTTCTGGTTGGTGACAAAGCGATGTACCAGGAAGGTGGCACACCCTGACTCCACAGGAGTGCCTGTGCTCAGACTCCTGAAGCCTTGCCCTATGTGTCTCTTCCATTTGACTGTTCTTGAGTTATATTTTTTATAATAAAACTATGACCTGTATGGTGAGTACAGAGCTTCCAATGAGTTCTGTGAGGTGATTACTGTACCTGAGGAGGTTGTGGGAACCCCTGAATTTACAGCTGATAGGTCCTAAGTGTGGGTGGGCATCTGAGACTTGAGGCTAGAGTCTAAAGTGGGGCAGCCTTGCGGAGGACTGAGCCCCTGAACCTGTGGGGTCTACACTAACTCCAGGTAGTCAGTATCAAAACTGAACTGAATTGCAGGAGACCAGTTGGTGTCAAAGCAGTGAAGAAGCAACCAGATAAAGCCAGAAGGTGAAACATTCTGTAAAACAACTGACCTGATCTCTTCAAGGGTATGTGTGGGGCGGGGGGGAAGGTTCTGATACAGTAAAAAAGTTCTTAATCCCATTCGCATAGAAAAGGATGTGGAAGGAGATACATCAGGGTACTAACAGTACTGGGGGGGCTTCCCTGGTGGCACAGTGGTTGAGAATCAGCCTGCCAGTGCAGGGGACACGTGATCGATTCCTGGTCCGGGAAGATCCCACATGCCGCGGAGCAACTAAGCCCATGCGCCACGACTACTGAGCCTGCGTTCCAGAGCCCACGAGCCACAACTCCTGAAGCCCGGGCGCCTAGAGCCCGTGCTCTGCAACAAGAGAAGCCACCGCAATGAGAAGCCCGCGCACCGCAATGAAGAGTAGCCCCTGCTCGCCACAACTAGAGAAAGCCCGCGCACAGCAACAAAGACCCAATGCAGCCAAAAATAAATAAATAAAATAAAATTTTAAAAATTAAATAAAATAAGGAAAAGTACAAAACAAGGTTACCTGTAAGAAAGATGAGAAATGCAGGAGAATGGAAAGGAAATTTCAATGGAGAGAAGAGGATTAAAGGACTGGCACACAGCACTTCAGAGTTCAGCCGGCTTAAGTGTGTGCTCCAAATGTGGGTTCTTTCTCCTCAAAGTAAGTTAACCAAACACAGAGAGAAACTGCTAACCAAAATGGGTCACTATTCTCTCCTCAGTCCTAGCTGACAGAAACCACAACACTTTATAGTCAAAATGGGTTAATGTTTTAACAGCCCAGAGATCTTCAGGCAGCATCACTTTATTCTTAAGCAGGTAGGAATAAATCTCTCTCGGTTCTACTGAATGTGGCAGAGCTACAATTCAATAGAGCTTCCCTCCCACGCAACACATTTTGTCCCCACGTCCAGCACACAAGGCTGTACTTTACAAACCCCACATTAATTTCTCTGGACTAAAATTAAAAAGGCCCTACTGAGGCTAGTGGTGGGATAAGACAAATATACATCTATCAAATAGACTAAGAAATTATATACAGAAATAAATACTAAAGATCTTAGAAACACTTTCTATCTTATAATAGTATTATCACCCGGGAGACTTTCTTTTCATTTAAGCTTTAATTTCAGTACTGTATCTGTTTTACTCTAATTCAAACTATACTTATTTGAAATTAGTAGTAACCTGTTTCAAAAACCACAAAACATTTATTAGGCCCAACTAGTTTTAAGGCAACATTAGTTCAGTTTTAACTAGCTAAGGATAATAAACGGTACCTACACAAAACAAAAACTTTTTGATAGCAGTCAAGACACAGAAAATAACAGTAGAAATCAACAGCCTTAAAGAGCACAGAGAAACAAGCAGGAAGACTGTATCTTACCTCTTGAAAAATATTTAATGATGCTGATGAAGACAGACTGTCAAAGCTGTGGGCAATCCTATTACACCAATTCAGTAGATCCCTTTAAAAAAAAAGGGGGGGCGGGGGGCAGAGCTTACTTAGGTCTGGGAACACTTGACAACAAAGACTCTCCTTTTCTTCTGGCAACTGAAGATAAACAGTGTCAGGAAAAAGAATGAGTGGTCCCAGTCCCTCTCCTACCAGGAAGTGACCTAGAACTCACTTCTCCCCATCCATGCCAGACAAGGTAGCAGGAGACAGGGAGCAATTAATTCTCAGAGCGAACTGAGGGGAGTTGCCCACACCTAATTCTCATTTCTCAAAGGGCAAGTCAACCACTGAGAACGAAGTGCAAAGGCATGGATGGAACTCACTATACAGAGCAAAACCCAATAGTCTTTTATTTAAGACCCCAAGCGTCACAAAAGGACATCTGGTGAAAGAGCTATGTCAGTAACTATTCCCAACTTTGGCTTTTAAAGTTATTTGCTAAACTTCCAGTTATAAGTAAGTCCTAAGGATATAACGTACAACATAAGTACAATTAACGCTGCTGTATGTTATATATAAAAAGTTGTTAAGAGTTCTCATCATGAGAAAAAAAAAATTTTCTTTTACTGTTTAATTTTGTACCTATGAGATGACAGATGTTCACTGAACATTGCAGTGATCACTTCATGATGTATGTAATCATTATGCTATATGCCATAAACTTATACAGTGCTCTGTGTCAATTACATCTCAATAAAACTGGAAGAAAAAAGTTATTTGTTAAAGTTAACATAATGTTACCTTCATAAGCCTTCCCATTCAGTAACTATAGATCTCAAAAAGGGACTGAACACTATAAAGCAGCCCGAACGTCTAATTTCAAAACCTGACTTCTTGTAACCACTCAGTTCTAGCTGCTAAGAACTTCTGAGGGAAGCAGTTTTTAAAATACCAACTCAAAAGCGTTTAGCCCAGGGCTACCCTGGTGGCGCAGTGGTTGAGAGTCCGCCTGCCGATGCAGGGGACACGGGTTCGTGCCCCGGTCCGGGAAGATCCCACGTGCCGCGGAGCGGCTGGGCCCGTGAGCCATGTCTCGGCCGCTGAGCCTGCGCATCCGGAGCCTGTGCTCCACAACCGGAGAGGCCACAGCACTGAGAGGCCTACATTCCACATAAAAAAAAAAAAGTGTTTAGCCCAGTACCTGAGAGACAATTCTCTCCCCTCAAGGCTTAGTCTTTTGTGTTCCCATCTGGCTTCTGAAACTTCCTCGGGTGCCTGTTCCCCTCCAACAGAACTATCACTCAGAGGGTGATGTTTCTCTCCAGTAAGCTGGATGTAAATGTCAAGCAGGTGATCGGTTGCTACCGATAAGCTGGGATATCTATTTTGAAGAACCTGACAGAGAGAGAAAAAAAAGCAAAGAAAATTTAGCAGCAGACAGTGATTTTTAAAAGCACACATAAACTGCTGCTGACACTAGTCAACCGAAAATGAATTTTTCTAAGAAATCTGTCATCTTAACCAAGTATAACAACTTCCGCCCTCACCCATACCTCCCACCCCTCAAAGACCATGACTTTTTCCTGCCCAGAACTCAGTTATCTGGCAATCTCACCACCTATCACACAGCTTAGGGTATAGAAGCTAGATGGGAAAAGGGTCTCAAGCAACATAGGCATCCAAGTCCCAGGCACTTACTCATTGAAGTATCCTTCAAGTAACATGTACTCTAATTTTTTAAACACAATTCTAGTACAGTCATTAAGTCATTTCTCAGACAAAAGCAAATAAGAAGCAGTTAATGGGAAAAGGAAAGTTTTTTAAAGCAAATCACAGTAAAAGGAGCTAGTGTTAAGTCCTGATAAAAAGTAGTTTTTATCAGACAACAGAATTTAACAAGCAGAAGATCTAGCCCAATTCACTTTGATAACTATTAAGAATTTTGTGCAGTATAATACTTGGTGCCCATAATATTGGTTCAAAGCTTTTATTATATGGATTTGCTAAGTCAAGTCTACTTGAGAAGGAAGAAAAATATCATGTATATATTAAGAATATCACACCCTAATACATTTAAATTGAGAAGTATATCACAATTCCAATTTATATATGAAATATCAACATATTTTGTATATATTAAAGTTGTAAGGTCCACTAAAATCTTTTAACGGCGTCATCAAGTGGTAGATCTCATAGATTTTTATTTCTTCATACTTTTTTTTTAACTGGAGGATTTTACAACAAATATTATTGAAAACATATTTCAGATGTATTGAAAATTAAGGACAGAAGAAGAGAATAATAAAATCAACAAATTCAATTTAATGGATACACATGTGGATATTTCAAATACAGAATATACATTTTTTGTGTATGGAGGGAACATTTTCAAAATTGCCCATATATTTGTGGACCCTGGCTACCATAAACAAAATATACTTATTTCCATCACCCCTAAAACAAAAAGTTCCCTTTTATCATCACTCCCTTCCTCCACATCCCCGTCCCTGGAATCCTGCACCTGATTCAGATCTCTATACAGTTTTGCTTTCAAATCTATCATATACACAGAATCATATGGGATGTAGTGTATAGTTCGGTTTCTCTTACTCAGCATAACGTTTTTGAAATTTGTCCAGACATTACTGTATGTATCAGTAGTTCATTCTATTTTATTGCTGAGTAGTAATTCCAACATATGAGCATGTATATTTATGATTAAGGTGAAAAAAAAAAAGCTGTTTTTACTTGAAAAAAATTTGTTAGGTTTAACACTTTAGTAAGGGCTCAGTTATTTGGAAAAAAAGTTCTGAATAGAGATTTATATGTACCAACCAATTAGTCATTTTCTACCTTAGTCAAAAAACTTCTTTTGTTATTAACATGAATGTCAAAATTTAAACACAATATCACATAATAAACTAATCTAACATGATATGGTTATCAATTTGATATGTATTTTGGAGATTCATTCCTTTAATAAGCATTTATTAAGTACCTACTTTGTAGCAGGCACTATTCCAGGGACAGAGAAACAAAACAAAATAAGGAATGGAACCCGTCCTCGAGAAACTCTCCCTAATATAAGAAGCAGATATGAAAGCAAAAGCAAGCTTGCAGCCCAAAGGACAGCACAGTCGGCTCTGCTTGGGAGACCCGGGAAGGTTTCACAGAGCAGGAGAGGCACCTGGCAGAGGTCGTTGGTGACTGTAAGAGGGGACTGCCGGCAGAGAAAGCAGGCCACCTCTGGTGCCAGCACGTGAGGCATCAAGGCACATTCAAGGTGTACGGGGGAGACAAGGTGTGAGAAACTGCTAGGGGTAAGTTCCTGGCACTTACTAGGTATGAGACTAGCATTATGTAAAGAGCTTGTTTTTTGAAGTATAATTTGATATTTCAGCAAGAAGTCAAAGCCAGTCTTTCTAAGCATAAGATGGCTGTGGTTGGTAGCAACAGAAATGCAGTTCCTTGTGTTCTCCGTGAGGTCGGCATAGGAGATTATTTTATTTCCTAAGTAATACACACAAGGTTTTTATCTACCAGTCATTTATTTAGGAGACTGTTATTAGGATTAGTAAGTCCAGAAGCTTAAAAATAACTAGTGAGCTTCTGAAAGTCAGCTACCTAAATATGACCTAGGTCACTGAAGCGAGGAGGTGTGTGCTCCTGTCGCACCTGCGGTGAGCAGAGTGACACACTGCTGATCAAGGCAGGAGTGGAAGGAGGAGTTCTGGCTCATCCTTCAAGTACAGAATACAGTAAGAACAGAGTGGCTGTCAAACGTTCTTCTCATCCTCTCAATCCCCAATAAATTACACCTAAATGTGAACTTTAGCCCTCCCCTTTAAAGAAAAGACTCACAATTTAAGTCTGAAAATAAAACATTTAAAGGTCTGCAACAACAAAAGAAAGAGGAGCACTATGACAAAGCAATACAACAAACATTTACAAAATGCCAGGCACGGAGTGGATGCTGGGGACACCAAAGCTGAGTTAAGTTACTGGAGGAGCTTATAGTTGAGGACGGCAAGAGGGGAAAAGACAGACATACAGGACACACAAATACACAACTGGGAACTAGAGCGAGATAAGAAACTCTCAAGTGTAAAACAGGCTGTAGGGTTATAAAATCACACCATCAATGCAAGGCTTCTTAGAGATTATACTATCAAGGTTTACCCAGTAATCGGTGAACTCTGAAAACCCCTCTGCTAGTAAATACCTAAATGCTAGATAAAATATTTGAAAAGGTTGTCTGGTGCCACTTTTTTACCTAAAAACTTATACCAAGAAAGAGGAAAGCATCCCTGCCATGACTGAATGGTCACTGACAATGCTTTATTTGTGGCTCTCCAAGATGAAACGTTGGCAGTCGGGACGCTTCCCAAGTGAGGAGGTAGATCCAAGGGGAGACAGGAGGTTGGCAGGGTAAGGTGAGGCACACCTCTCAGTGTTCGCGGAGAACCAGAGATACTACAAAGTAAACCTCTGTATAAAACCTTTAAAATAAGTCATCTCAATTTTCATTAATACCCAGATCAAAATGTACATAAAGTTGTTAAGTGTGAAAGATATTAGTTACAAAACAACTTAGTATAAAAAAGATCCTTTGGGGACAACTGGGGAAACTTAAATATGGTCTGAGAATTAAGTGCTACTGAGGAATTACTATTCATTTTATTGGGTATAATAATCATTACGGTTATACATGGAAATGCCCTTAGAGATGCATGAAAGTATTTAAGCGTGAAATGCTATGAGGTTTGCTTTCAAATATATTAGCAAATAAAAACTACTAGATGAAATTAATACAGTAAAATGTCAGCATATTAACTGTTAAATTTAGAGTGACGAGTATTTTGGTGACTCATTGGGCTATTTCCTCTGTTTACATGTAAGTCTGACACTTTTCATAATGAAGAGTAAGAAAGAAAAGCATTGATACTTTCAAATAACCCCATACCTCATTCAGTTCTGTCTTATCCATGTTATCCAGGTAAATTTTGGTCCAGTATTTGTCTAGCAGAGTAGCATGGCTATTTAGCGGTCGATACCAATTTCCTCCACAGCTCAAGAGTCTGTATTTCAGAATGAAAAACAGAGTCACACAAAATTCCCAATTTTAATCTTGAATTATGCCCCTGGTTATCCCTTGCTAGACGTTATCTCACATCTGAGTAAAACTCACAGTTCCTTCTGGTGCCAGACAGCACTATGTTGGGCTTATAGGGAGCATGACAATGAAAGGCTGCCACCAAGCCAGGTTTGACTATTTTCCTAGGGGGAGTAATAGGGCTTTAACCAAGTTATTTTCACATCACTGCAAATGATCCTATTAGACGTTTTGAACTGAACAACATGTTCCTTTTCCTCAAGACATAACTTCAGGAAAAGGAAAACCTAATCCAAGACCAACAGCACTAAAAATAAGTTCACTGCTTATTACCAAAAGCGACAGTACCTAAAATTATTTAACATGCCCAGAAGAGAAGGAATATTCATTAAACACATACTCTGGGCAAGCCATGGGCTTACACCTAAGCCATGTAATTTAATCTTCACAACAACTGCCCTGAGGGGATGATGCCTTTCTTTTCTTCTAACTGTAAGGAAGAACTGTACGGAAGAGAAGGAGAGTAATGTCCCTTGCTCACTCAACTATGACTACAAATGGCAAAGCCAAGAACTGAACTCAGGTTTGTGTGACATACTTCTATGATGTCCCAGGACTTTCTGGGAAATGTATCTAGCAGGAAAGAACTTCACCATCGCTGTGAATAAAATCAGGGTCTATTAAAACTAACAGGGCCTAGCAAGGTCTTCCTTAGAACTGTTAGCTCTGCATTCCATCTGGAAGTGAATGTTCACAGAGGTACAGTAAACACTAATATAATCACTAAATACAATGTGGCATTATTTTCACTCTTGGGCATTTTAAGACCTTAGAGAAGCTGTACAGTTATAGACAAGTAGGAGGAAATAAACCACTGCCTTCACATTATTTTAAAAAGTAGATAGGGACATATACTAAGTTTGCTTAGGTTTTATTCCTTTGTTGATGCTTATATTCAATTAATTTTTTTAAATGCCTGAGGTCTACATGGCTTTATCATCACCACCATCATGGCTGGGCACTTACTATGTGACAGGTCTTTAGTCACTTCACCTAACCTTCATAACTTACACCAAGTTGTAAAATAGGTGTTATTGGCCCCATAATAATCAGTCAAGCAAGGTACACACAGGTACAAAGTGTCAGTGTCAGGATTCAAACCCAGGGCTATCTGACAACAGTCTCATCTCTGATTATGTTTGAAAACATGAAAACAAGATAAAGTTTTTTAAGACTGGTTACTTATTTTTAAGTGGGGGGAAAAAAAACACTTTTACTTTCTAAAGTAATTCTCTCCATTAAAAATAGTCAGGAAGGGGCTTCCCTGGTGGCGCAGTGGTTGAGAATCCGCCTGCCAAAGCAGGGGACACGGGTTCGATCCCTGGTCCAGGAAGATCCCACATACCACGGAGCAACTAAGCCCGTGCGTCACAACTACTGAACCTGTGCTCTAGAGACTGTAAGCCACAACTATTGAGCCTGCGTGCTGCAACTACTGAAGCCCATGTGCCTAGAGCCCATGCTCCACAACAAGAGAAGCCACTACAGTAAGAAGCTGAGCACCGCAACGAAGAGTAGCCCCTGCTCACTGCAACTAGAGAAAGCCTGCGTGCAGCAATGAATACCCAACACAGCCAAAAATAAATAAATTTAAAAAAAAAAAGTCAGGAATGAAGAATGTTGAATCTGTCATCACTGCTAACTAACCTTGCTTAAAATGGGCCCAGAGAACTCTATTCCAAGACTTTTGTACTCAGCACTCTAGCATGTGGACTTAGGAAGAGGCTCCATCGTGGGAACAGAAGGGTTAATGGGACATACCTCCTGGTTGCAAAGAACTGAAATCCAGGAGCCACTTTCAGACAGTCACCTTGGCCAGGAATCAAGAGCTCTCCATTCTCCAAGAGAGGGATCAGCACGGAAACCTAAATCACAAAACCCCAGTGATAAAGCTATTAAGACAGAAGTAACAAACAAGAAAGCAAAAAAACCCTCTCACCAAATGATGAACACGTCCTTAAAGGAAACCCTACTTCTCACAGCATGAACTGGGGTCAAATGCCAGGCGGGAATACTGGAGCCACCTACACTGCAGCAGAGCAACTTATTCATTCAGCATTCACTGAGTTCCTACTATGGACCAGAATCAAGCAAGACAGGAAAAATCCAGACATGACTGAGGCTTTACAGCCTAGAGTCTGACGGGAGATAGCCATGCAGACTACCATACAGCATGATCGGTGTGACCCCCAAGGAGTGTACAAAATGGTATGTGAAGACAGAGGGTGGCTGTAGATCAGTGTGGAGTAGTTTAGAAGCAGGGCAGTGAAGCCATTCTAGAGGTAATGACATTCACTGAGTCTGAAAGTATGAAGAGGGATCAGCCTGGTTTGTTGGGAGAGCAATGGCACATTTACTCTAGGCAAAAATATTCAAATGGATAAAAATGTATATGCCTAAGAGCATGGCATGAGAGGACTCTTACAGTTAGGGTTAGGGCAGAACGTGTATATGAAGTAGTGGAAAAATACTAGGCTTAGAGATAAATGATAAAAGGCCTTCTGTGCTGAGCTAAGGAGTTTGAATTTTTTTCATGAAGTTGTTGAGAGGAGTTTAGTCTGAAGAAAAACCTATTTTTTATTTTAGAAAATGAACTGTGCAACAATATGGAAGATAAACTGAAAGAGAGCCAGCCTGGAGGGAAAGAAGCGAAAAAGGACACAAGTCAGGTAACAAAGGTAAGATGGCAGGATAGATTAGATAGACAGACAGATAAAAATAAGAAGACCTGTGCTAAGGCAGTGGGCTAGGAGGGAACAGAATAAGAGATAAGGGAAAAGTACTAAGCAATATCAGACTAAGTGAATGTGGGACTAGAGGAAGGAGACACATCAAAATTCTGTCTTGGTAATTGTGTGGCAGGAAAGGCTGTTGCAGGAAAGAGCAGATAAGGTTCATTTTGAACATCCTGAACCTGTACCTGCTAAGGAAGATCCAAGTAGAGATTTTTCAAGAAAAGTATGGACTAGACATATGGGTCTAGGGGATGTGAGTTTATAGAAGTTTGAGGAAAAAAAACAGTAAGAAGAACAAAGAGCCAAGGAAGAAGGTCCTAAAATGTCAAGGTAATTTTATTAAGCATCCTTATTTCATACATGGCTAGGAGATGAAAGGAAAAATATTACAGGGGCAACTCCAAGATAACTCCGACACTTGAAACAAAAGACAACCATCCTGAATGAGATCTATAAAAGCCATAAAAGCTACCTTAAAATAGTAATTAGTTAGCAATTAGCTGAGAAGTTCTGGAAATAACAAAATAATAATCAAGGGTCGAGGTATGTTTTAAAATAAACACAACTTTACTATAATGATGATGAAGTTTAAATCAACTGAACAGCATACCCTCTGCAACCAAATGTATTGATAGTAACAGAAGGGGAATGGTCTACACAAAATGGAACTCAAAGTACAAGAATTTTCTGATGTTTACCAGACGTTGCCCAAGGAAGATCAAGACAGAAACTAACAGTTTGGTCTTGAAATCTGGATTTGGTCATCAAAGAATGTACTTGGCTATGGCAAAGGGATAGATCCCTAGGCTTCATCATGACCTGAATGGAATATCCCTTATGTTCATCTACCTTCTTTGGCTCAAATTCTATGATTTATAATACTAATGACTTCCCAGGTACCCTGATGTCTGAAAAAATTGCCCAGGGAAGAGAGCTATAGAAAGCGCTAAGACTCAACAAATACTTTTAAGTTGGCCTTGCAGTTTATAATGCAGTTTTATTTTTAAGTCTCATTGGTAGTAGTCATCCTTGGCTCTGGGCTTCTTAAGAAATCTGACTCTCCAGCCCTATAAAACTGAGCATTAAAATCTTAGAACATGGTGGTCAAACTAAGCCAATAACCCCATTACATTTTTACCTCACTAGACTCTAAAATATGTGTGTCACAAGACACACACATATTTATAGCCCCTCCTTCCCCATACATTTCCCTAAACCTAAAGACCTTTCCCACCTCTCCTTCCCCCTCCCCCATCTCTGTCTCCTCTCTCTCTCCTATCCAAGAGGGGAAAGTCCATATACAGGTAGCTTTAGGGTTCACGGTAAAAGAAAATTAAAACCAATCTCAGGAAAATCTACCCAAAGGAAGATTTTTTTCATTCTGGAATACATTTTTTTGGTCATAGTTTACAGAATACAGAAGAAACATGGACTGCCTCCATAGCTAAATTTTATACACATATAAAAGTGATCTTTTTGAAGTCAAAAATATACATCCAGTTTATTTTCCTTAATGGAACAAAGACAAGCAGGCTCTTATTATATCATCTCTCCTTTCATCTGTCCTCAGCCCACTGCTCTACAAATGCCATAGCCAGGGAGCTGGGTCTCGAAGTTCTCAATGTACATGCGGCATGGATTAAGATGTTTCCCACCAAGCCTATTCTTGCAAAGTCTGTGAAATTGGTCACATTTTCAACTAAAGGAGGAAAAAAAACTACTGTGAAATTGATCACATATTCAACTATTAAAGGAAACAGTACAAGCAGAATTTTAATAATTTTCTATCAAACAAGAGATCAGCCCAGTAATCCAAGAACTCAAACCAGATTAGGTAGATAACCAACATACCATCTCTAATGAAATACCTATGTTGTTTAAATAATCCCCCAGTATCACTATTAACACAATTCTCATTCTCTTCAAAGACAAGAAATTAGCGAGTTACTAGGGAGGTGACATACCACGTCCAAGGGAGCATAGTCAATATCCTCCAGAAGGATCCAGTGTCCATTTGTGGCCGCCTGTGTCAGGGTACCAGGCTGCCACACAAACTCTCCTGGGACATCTGTGCAGCGATACATTCCCAACAGCATCTGCAAAAAGATTATTGAAGCCACACACCTGAGGAGCCAATGCTACATCCTGCGATTAGTTCCATTAAACTTCCACAGGGTTATGACAGGTACCTGAGGTTTTACAGCGTGGTCCCCTCAGTTATGAGGAAGACCAATAACTATTCTCATATTCTCTTAGCAAAAACAATATTTTAATGCAAATATTCACAAGTATGCTCACCAACCAAAATCTGCCATTTCTTTCTTACCTTACTGTCGGTCTGATCTCCAAGCTGGACTTTGAGAAGCTGAGGGGGCTTCCTTCTACCTGTCATTGCAGCTAAATGTTCAACTAAGGAAGTTTTCCCACATCCAATTGGTCCTTCCAACAACACAGCATTCTGAGAAGCCACTGCCATAGCCAGGGTCTGAAGATTTCTGCAGACTGACTCAACCAGCACATAAGACCTAAAGGCCAGCTCCTGTTCGCGAGAAGAACTCCGACTACTGGCCTAAGGAGGCAAGTGAAAAATAAAAGGCATATCAAGAAGAGTCTTTCCATCAAAGGGCACAGGTTAATTTCTACAACAGTGCTTCCACCGGCTTTTACATAAACCTCTGCCAATAAATTGGTAGTACAGGACCTACAGTAACAACAAGTATGTTATCCAAAGTAAGGATCTGACTTTTTCACTTTCCTTTCTCCCCCGCACTCCAACTCTGGGGAGAAGGGTGGGAACTCACTAACAAATTTAAGAAAAAGTCTCCCAAACTTTAAGAAGCCACAAAAATTGACACACAGGGGATGGGAGCAAGCCTCATCTCTCATAACTGGATGTTTGTTTTTCTTTACCTTACCATATTCTAGGATTTCACGTCTAAGATCAAGAATGCACAATACACTTATGAGACCATCAGGGGAGAGTAAGGACACTGAAAGGATACACTATAAAATTGTTCAATTTTTTCCAGGTGTAATAAAGAGTTCTGGGAATTTTTTAAGTCCTTTTTTTCTTTTTTTTAAAAAATTTTTATTGAAGTATAGTTGATTTATAATGTGTTAATTTCTGCTATACAGCAAAGTGTTTCAGCTATACATATATTATTTTTCATTATGGTTAATCACAGGATACTGAATATATTTCCCTTATATATACATCCTATATATAATAGTTTGCATAAAGTCCTTTCCTTTTACACACACACACACACACACACACACACACACATATGCTAAACTACAAGCATACCTCAAAGATTTTGCAGGTTGAATTTCAAACCACAGCAATAAACCAAATACCATAATGAAGCAAGTCACATAAAATTTTCGGTTTCCCAGTGCACATACAAGTTATGTTTACACTACACTGTGGTCTATTAAGTGTACAACATAGCTTTATGTCTTAAAGACAATGTACATATCTTAATTTAAAAATACTTTATTGCTAAAAATGCTAACCATCATCTGAGACTTCACCAAGTTGTAATCTTTGCAATAGTAACATCAAAGACCACCAGTCACAGATCACCATAACAAATATAAATAATGAAACAGTTTTAAATATTTCAAGAATTACCAAAATGTGACACAGAGACACGAAGTGAGCAAATGCTGTTGGAAAAATGGCACCAACAGACTTGCTCAAGGCAGGGTTGCCACAAACCTTGTTAAAAAAAAAATGCAATATCTGAGAAGCACAACAAAACAAGGTATGCCTATATTAAGCTAAGAAATGATGTGGTATCTGGGAGTTGCTTCAAAACAATATGGTGTGAGGACAGTGTTCAGAAATATAAATGCAACATAACTGATCATGAATTTATAATTACTGAAGCTGAGTGATGGGTACATGTGGATTCATTACACTATTGTTTCTACTTTGGAATACGTTTAACATTTTCCATAACAAAAAGTAAAATAATAATAATAATGTACCCAATATGTTTAATGGGTAGTTTCAGTTTTGCAAGATGAAAAAGTTCTGGAGTTTCTTTGCTAACAATGTGAATATACTTAACACCACTGAAGAGCACACTTAAAAATGGTAAAGATGGTAAACGTTACATTCATTTTACCACAATTTAAACAAATTTTATTAACAATGGACCTAATACGACACAGAAAAAAGGACCTCTTGGAAAAGTGCAATGATTATTAACTTTAAGGAATGATAAATTCTCAAACATAGCTTGTCCCCTAAAGATATGTGAGGACAAAATGAGATTCAGGGCTGGAAGTTCTTGAACTTTTTGCAGAGCTGTTACTCTTAGCAACCGGCAGGCAGGCTGGGCTGTAGCTCCATTCTGCACTTCTGCCCCAGTGCTCTGCCACTGCCACCCAGTATATCAAGCCTACTCCAACCAGAATCCTTCCCTATGTTAAAGTTCTAATGCTCCAAACCTAATCTATGTTAGGAGAGCGGTTAAAGAGAGGTGGGGAGGTCTTCCTGACCAGAGGGAAACACAAGGCGCTTTGGAAATGCTGGCATCTCAGCGCTGGTGACAGAGATATTTAGTTTACGAATAATCATGCAGCTGTACACTTAAGACATGCACTTTTTTATATCTATATTATACTTATCTTTTTAATTTTGTACTTCCCAAACTGATAGATCAAGGAATGACTCAGGACTTGTTCCAGGAAGAAAACTGGGTGGGTCTGACCATCAGACAAAGTGACAACTGACTAAAGACTGCTGGGGAAAAACAGACTGGTTCCCAATGTTCCCAGATTATGGAACCAGACTCTGATTTACAAGACTTTCCAAAGTGTAGCCTGGAGGTACACTCTTGGAAAGGTCATTTGCTATGGCAGGGGAAGAGCTCACTACAGATGCAACCCTCTCACACAACAGGCAAAGAGAATTTTCTGACAGAAAGAGGCCGGGGAGTTACACCTGGGCCTAGCCCCGTCTCTGCCAAAGGACAGCCCACAGGTCCTGGGCAAGTCATTCTGCCTTAGTTTTACACAAATATGGTATCACAACGTGGGGCACCCAACTTCAAACAGCTGTTGTAGCGAGTAAATGAGGTCATACACGGAAGAGCTTTGCTAAAGTTAAAAGCTTTTGCATAGGCATCATTACAATTTCTGACTTCACACTAAATAGGGACAAAGTGACTATCAAAGAGGAGGGTCCTGGGTGAATTTCTCTTACTCTCTCCTTGAACACTTCTGTAAGTGGAACAGTAAACTGGCAAACTCGATTTGGCTCACACCTAGAACACAGAGCCCAGCCAAGGAAAAATGCACACTCAGTGTTTGGATGGAAGAGGGCACACACGCCACTGCTGTCAACATACCTGCTCTCCAGGGCCTGGCGGCTGCCCAGGCAGCAGCACACCACAGACAGCAGTCACCCTGGAGGAGAGGTCAGCTGAAACAAGGTGTCCTTGTAAATACTGCAGCTCCTTCTCCTTACGCCAAAGGGAGGCTTCTGGATTGGCCAACACCAAGGCTTTCTCTAAGTCCTGCAGCTGGGCCTCTTCTAGTAACCTGAGGAAAATGAGGATCTCATCAACTACTCTAATGCCCAGTAAAGCCACATTGAGACCTCCAGGAATGCTCCTGCTTACCTTAACCTGAAATGGATCAGTTCCTCACTGTTAAAAATCTTCTTAAGGAATGATAACTTGTGCTCTTCATTCATACAGGTGACCAAAGAAAGACAATTGGCTGTGTACCTGGAGAAAACCAAAGTATATAAACTCAGAACCTGCAGCTGATTCTAAAGAATAAAGGAAATTTGCTAGCCAACTGAACACTAGAAAAGGAAATCTTACAATTAACACAGGGAAGGGTAGAAAACACAAATCAGGCAAAATAAATTCACCTAATGGAACACAAAACAGTGGAATTCCACTCATACCACCTGATTTCCCTCTGAAATGACATGTGAAAGGAAATAAGAACCCCAAAGGGACCAGAACAAAAATGACATCTTTTAAAAGGTTTCCCTTCCCTCCTCATGCACACAACTCCAGACTCCGTCAACCATCCCCACACTAGAAGCACAGGAACAGCCCAACAGCTACGCACCAGCGGACCAAGGTGTCATGGCTCCTGAGGAGTGGGATGCACACGCTCCAGTCCCAGAGCTCCCGGAACACAGACTGCTCTTGCTGCAGAAACTTGTAAGCTGCTTCCATTAGGTCCCGGAGCTTCATCCGTCTGCGCCCATACCGGACTGGATTTGCATCTGAGCTCTCCAGGAAAAGTCTTTGAAAGACTGGAGAAGTGTCCTTGAAATACTTCAGGGCAAACCTTCAGAAAGAAAAAGAACTTTCATTGCTTGGTAAGAATATCAAAGTATACATATCCACTTAATGAGACAACAGAACATAACAGTAACTCCCAAGGGTTTGAGAACCAAAAGAGATGAATGCTTAAAGCCACTAGTCCTAAGCTTATATTCTGTTCAAGTTCAGGAACCAGAATTGCAGCATGAGATATCTAAGAGGAAACAAAAACCACAAGAACTTATCACAAGTGTTTACTACTGAAAATAAACTCATTTTCAACAAATATTTATTGACTTCTCACTATGAGTCACACACTGTGTTTCAGACACTGTGTTAAGTCCTGGAGATACAAAACCAAGAAGATACTTTCCTTGAGGAGCCTGCTATCTAGGAAGGAAGAGAGTCACAGAAACAAAGAGAGGCACAAAGAAAACAGATTCAACTGAACCTGGGAGAGTCAAGAAGAGATGCTTTGGCTGCACCTTAAAAGATGAAGAGGTGATCCTCATGAGAGGCAGGAAAAGAGGACAAAAAGCTACAAGACATACAGGAAATAATTAACAATGGCAATAGTAAGTCCTTCTGCATCAGTAATTACTTTTAATGTAAATGGTTTACTCACAATCAAAAGACACAGATTGGCTGAATGGATATAAAAAAGAAAAAAAAACAGCATCAAACTATATGCTATGTACAAGAAACCCACTTTGGATCTAAGGCTACACATAGGGTGAAAGTGAAGAGATTAAAAAAAAAAAATTCCATGCAACTGGTAATCCAGAGAGCAGGAGTAACTATATTAATATCAGTCAAAACAGACTTTAAATGGATAGAATAATGAGCCAGAAGATCAATAAGGAAACAGAGGACTTGAACAACACTACAGACCAAACGGACCTAACAGACACATACAGAATACTCTACCCAGCAACAGCAGAACATATATTCTTCTCACATGCACATGGAACATTCTCCAGGATAGGGCACATGTAAGGATGCAAAACAAGTCTCAACAAACTTTAAAGGAATGAAATTACACAAAATACTTTTGTATAATAATACAAAATATTACAATAGAATGAAACTAGAAAGCAACAGCAGAAGGAAAACTGAAAAATCCTCAAATATGTGGAAATTAAACAACACACTCTTAAACAACCAATAGATCAAATAAGAAGTCACAAGGAAAATTAGAAAGGACCTTGAAACAAATGAAAAGAAAAATACAACACACCAAAACCTATGGGATACAACAAGAGCAATGATAAGAGGGAAGTTTATAGCTACAAACATGTATATTTTAGAAGATCTCAAGCTAACAACCTAACTTTACACCTCAAGTAACTAAAAAAAGAATAAACTAAACCCAAAGCTAACAAAAGAAAGCAAATAATAAAGATTAGAGCAGAGATACAGACTAGAAAAACAACAGGGAAAAAAAATCAACAAAACTAAGCGTTGGTTTTTGAAAAGATGAAGAAAAGTGATACACTCTTAGGTTAACTAAGAAAAAAACAGAAGGTTCAAAAAACAACACAAATGAAAGAGGGGACATTACGGATGCCACAGAAATAAAATAGACTATAAGGAATACTATGAGGGAATTCCCTGGCGGTTCAGTGGTTAGGGCTCCACGCTTCCACTGCAGGGGGCATGGGTTCAATCCTTAGTGGGGGAACTAAGATCCTGCATGCCACATGGCGTGGCCAAAACCAAACAAACAAAAACACACACACACACACACAAAATTAACAATTGTTGGTACGGATGTGGAGAAGCTGGAACCCTTGTGCACTGTTGGCAGGATAACATGGTGCGACTCCATGGAAATCAGTACAGAGGTTCCTTTAAAAAAAAAAAAAATAGGGGGCTTCCCTGGTGGCACAGTGGCTAAGAATCCACCCACCAATGCAGGGGACACGGGTTCGAGCCCTGGTCCAGGAAGATCCCACATGCCGCGGAGCACCTAAGCCCATGCGCCACCAACTACTGAGCCCACGCACCTAGAGCCCATGCTCCGCAACAAGAGAAGCTGCCACAATGAGAAGCCGGCGCACCATAATGAAGAGTAGCCCCTGCTCGCCGCAACTAGAGAAAGCCTGCGTGCAGCAACAAAGACCCAATGCAGTCAGCCATCCATCCATCCATAAATAAATACATATATACATACATAAATTTTATTTAAAAAACTAATAATAAATAGGGACTTCCCTGGTGGCTCAGTGGATAAGACTCTGTGCTCCCAATGCAAGGGGCCTGGGTTTGTTCCCTGGTCGGGGAACTAGATCCCACAGGCATGCTGCAACTAAGAGTTCACATGCCACAACTAAGGAGCCTGCCTGCCGCAACTAAACCTGGCACAACCAAATAAATAAATAAATATTCACAAAAATAAAACTAGCATATCTTTTTTCACCACAAAGCAAACATACTAATTTAATTACAGATTGAAATACAGTGAATCACATGATACACTTATCCATATGGCCCAGCAATTCCATTTCTAGGTATATAGCCAAAAGAACTGAAAGCAGGGTCTCAAAGAGATTTTTGCACACGCATGTTCATAACAGCACTATTCACAATAGCCAAGAAGTGGAAGCAACCCAAATGTCTTTTGACAGATGAATAAACTGCGGTATATACATACAATGCAATACTGTGTAAACTTAAAAAGGAAGTAAATCCTGTCACATTCAACAGCATATATGAACCTTCAGGACATTACGCTAAGTAAAGTAAGCCAACCATAAAAGGATAAATACTGTATGATTTCATCTATATTAGGTATCTAAAGTAGTCAAATTCACAGATACGGAAAGCAGAATGGTGATTACCCGGGGGCTGGGGGGAAGGAGCACAGGGGAATTGTTTAGAGAGTATAAAATTTCAGTACTGCAAGATGAAAAACGTCTGGAGACCTGTTTTACAACAATGCAAATATATTTAACACTACTGAATTGCATACTTAAAAATAGTTAAGATGGCAAATTTTATGATTTTTTTTTACCATAATAAAAATAAGTATGTGCATTTTTTTTGCGGTATGCAAGCCTCTCACTGTTGTGGCCTCTCCCGTTGCGGAGCACAGGCTCCAGACGCGCAGGCTCAGCAGCCACGGCTCACGGGTCCAGCCGCTCCGCGGCATGTGGGATCTTCCCGGACCGGGGCATGAACCCGCGTCCCCTGCATCGGCAGGCGGATTCTCAACCACTGCGCCACCAGGGAAGCCCAGTACGTGCATTTTTAAGAATGAAAATAAACTTTAAAAACTTAAACATACTCTACAGAATTTATGTATACTGCAAACATGGTGATTCTCAGTATATTCAGGTAGTAAATGATATAGAAGCACATGCTTGTTGTTTCTACTGTACTCCTTGGCATGTTGAGTAGCAGGAAACCCAGGAAGTGGGAAAAGGAATCAAAGCAAACTCCTCTGTGCCCTCTATGTATTGGTCAACAATGAAAGCTATTGGTTTAGCTCTTTCTGTACTCTCATTACCCCGTCTACTCTGAAGTGGGACTAGAACAGGGAGTATGTCAACAGTAGGTATTATTATCCCAAATGTAAAGCTAAGGAAACTGAAGTGGTTAGTTTATTTGCTCAAGGTCACAAAGCTACTAAGTGTAAAGAGGCTATCTGAATCCAGGCTTTCCAACTCCACAATCAGATGTGTGATTCAGTTGCTCTACTACAGACGTGAAGAAAGTGGATTCATCAAGAGTTGGAGTTTTCTCGATAGATAAGAACACTGAACCGACGGACAAAAAAGCAGATATTAATAGAAAGACAGCAACCATAAGGTCAAAAATAGAATTTTAAGCCACATAAGGAAGGTACAAACTGGAAAGAGCTGATTAACAGGAAGAAAGAATTGGCAGTCCCAGTGAGGAGAATGACTAGTGTGTTAAATGAACTAGTGGGATAGGAGATGGCAGTCTGGGAACGGAGCGTTTTTGAGCCAGTGACTTGTAAGGTGGTGGTGCAGATGTGAGCTAGACCCAGGGTGTGACCACTGCAGTGAGCAGAGTAGGTGAAATGAACACAGAAGTCCACTGGAGATTAACTAGTCAAGGAACAACAGAGTCAGCACTGGATGGATATTCCAAGTGGGACACAGGAGCTGGGGTGGGGAAGAAGACAATGGGCCGGTTGTCAAGTTCTTCAAAGAAGGAAGAGGAGCTCAGAAGTTCATCAGTGATCACAAGAAAGCAGCAGCAGAAAATAAAGCAGAAGATGGCAGGTGTCATGGCAACAAGAAAGTCCAGAAAACTTCACAGAACAGAAAGGAGGACACCCACTAAACATGCAGACTGTGAGGGATATGGACGGTTCGATTAAAGACCCCCTTCCCTGTTAAGGACCAACACGAACAGGGTATCAAGACCACCATAAATCAGTGAAGACAAGGAAGCAAAAGTAACAGAGAAGAGGCTAAGTATACAAGGGAGTGTGCAGGTTATGGAGCACAAGCAGGGAAAGGGTTTGGGTGAGGGAAGAGGCCTGGATGTCAGCTGGGTGGGACGATACAAAATGAGAATTCAGGAGATGGGTGGGAAGGCTTGGACTTCCATGAGCAAGCCAGGCCAACAGGAATAAAGGCTTTGTACATTAACGCTCATGATATTCTGAAGGAGACTGGACAACTGGGTCTCAGGAGATTTAGCTGTGGGGACTTCCCTGGTGGTCCAGTGGTTAGGACTCCCCACTACCACTGCAGGGGGCACAGGTTCAATCCCTGGTTGGGGAACTGAGATTCTGCATGGCGAGCAGCACAGCCAGGAAAAAAAAAAAAAGATTCAGCTGTGGCTTGGAAGAGAGACATGGCAGCTGTGGTGTGGGAGGCTGGTCGTCCACTAGCTCATGGGCAGCTGGTGTTGGCAGTGCACGTGGAACCAATGGGCAGCAACAAACATGTAGGAGATAAGCAGTAACCAAGTCATCAATCCGACCCAAGAGGTCTTTGAGGATATGGGGAAATGAACAAAGTGGACTGGCAATGGCTGTAAACCTGTGTAGTAGAAGGCTTCCCTATAGGGGAAACAGACTGTGGTCCATTGCAAGTATACAAAAGGAGGATGGGTTGATATTCTCTCCTGAACTTAGGTGACTACAGCACCCTTTTCTCTAGAGACCCATCATTTTCAGAAAGTGCTCTAAAATTCTGATCCAGGCAGTGATGGATGGACCAGTAAAGCATGATGGACCAGTAAAGCATACTTAGACAGAGAATAACATGATCAGATTTTTCCCTGGAGAATATTCGAAGTCTATGGAGAATGGTCTCTTTCCTGGGATAAAACAAAGAGTTGTAAGGTCTAAAATGCAACAAGGAACACTATCCAGTTAAACGTCTAATCTTGGATCAGCCACTTACTTGGGCAACTCAGCATCTAGAGGTAAGACCTGTGGTCCAGTTCTGGCTCTGACACTTAGAACAACTTAGTTAACTTAGTTAACCCCTCTAAAGATTTGAAATGGGACTAAGAGTGCCTGAATATGTCACAGTACAAAGATTAAAAAGATAATGTTTATCTACTTACTTAAATACTCTAAAGCCTGTATAAATATGTGTTATTACTAAAATACCACCATTCTGTTCCAAAATCCACACTCCTAACTCCCACGGCAGATCCACAGATTTTCATATCCAAGGATGTTCAATGTCACATTATACATCAAAAATTCAAAAACAACCTAACTGCCCAACAAACGGATAAGAAGGGGTAAAATACTACACAACTTTTAAAACAACTTTATTTACTGATGCAAAGATGTCCATATGTGACTAAATTTAAAAACAAGACGCAAGCTAAAAATTGTGTTTTTATTAAAATTAGTATATAGTCAAATGTCTGTTCAGATTTTATTAAAATTTTATTTTGAAAATATGTGCACAAATGTTCTAAAATTTGCTGTAGGGATGGTAGCACATACCTGTGAATATACTAAAAACCACTGAATTGTACACTTATGTGGTATATAAACTACATCTCAATAAAGCTGATTTTTAAATGTGTGCACATAAATATATCAGTATGCACACTCTCAGATGGGTGCGAGAGTAAGAAAAAGAAAAGGAATTTGGGAGGAAACATACCAAACATAGCAGTTATCTCTGGAGAGTAGGATTTCAGGGTGGAGAGGACCTTTTGCTTTTTACGATTCTGTATTATTGAGTGTTACCTGAACATATTGCTTTTGTAATTAAAAGAGGATGTTCTTTTCCTCAGTAGAATGCCGCCAGAATAAGTAAAATAATTCTTGAAGGGGGAAAAACGTCTAAAATTAAATGTGTTTTACCCTTACAACATTCCTGGACACAGTTTTGAAGCAGAGGTTTATAAAAGCATAACTACTTTTGGTCCCTCATTCCACTCTATGCCAGCCTGATTTCAGCATGATTGTACATATATATACAGCACTTTACACATGAAGCGTGCTCTACCAAAGCATTCCACCTGCTATTGTTCACAAAAGACCATTAATAGGCCCACCTATTATTGCTCTTCCCGATGAAAGACATAGCACTGATGTGGATCCACATGTCCAGGACAAACTGACAGCAAATGCGAAATTGAAGCCAAGAAATTAACCCAGTACAACCCAAAGGAACTTAGGTGATTACCATAGTCCCCCCTTATCCACGGGGGATGGGTTCCAAGACCCGGAGTGGAAGCCCGTCACCACGGATAGTACTGAACTCTATAGACACTTTTTTCCTATACATACATGCTTATGATAAAGTTTAATTTATAAATCAGGCACAGAATATCCAAATTGTCAGCAACAGTACTCCTGTGCTTTGGGGCCATTATTAAGTAAAATAAAGGTTACTTGAACACAAGCACTTTAATACCACAACACAGATGGTTACTAAGTGACTAGTGGGTAGGTAGCAAATACAGCATGGATATGCTAGAGGAAGAGATGACTCATCCCGGGCAGGACAGCACAAGATTTCATTATACTACTCAGAACAGCATGCAACTTAAAACTTATGAACTGTTTATTTCTGGAATTTTCCATTTAATTTTTTTGGGTATGATTGACTTCAGGTAACTGCAACCACGGGAAACAAAACCACAGATAAAGGGGGACTGCTGTATTCTTTCCTTCCTGAGAGTATAAATATAATCTTTAGCTATAACATGCTGTTCAGATCAAGTTCTGTGTAAATCAGTCAACAAATATATGAACGGCTCAAACAGGATGAGTGGGCAGCACCACAAAGTAGAAAAAAGAGCATGGGCTTTGGAAGCAGCTAACCTAGGACTGAATTCCAGCTCTCCCACTTTCTAGCAAAGGGACTTTGGGCAAGTTACTTAGCATCTCTGAGCCTCAGTCTCCTCATCTGGAAAATGGGAATAACACCTAACCTCTGAGGGTTGCAGACAATGCCAATAAAATGCGAGAGTAGTTGTTGTAGTCCTCATCATTAATGAAAGGCAGTTTCCACAAGATTTGCGTGCCATGGTTGAAAGGACAATGTGTTAAAGGGACTCGCAAGGACCAGGGAGAGGGGAGAAACAAGAAAGGGAGAGCAAACTAAAAGAGCAAAGAACTAAAAGATGCAAAATATAAGAGTAAAGTACAATCAGAACTTAAAAGTAAGGTTACACTCCTGAGAGAACACTAAGGGGAAAAAAAAAATCAACACATAATGTAGTATTAACCATCTGAAACCATCTACAAAGCTACAGCTGAAGAAATTCGGGAACACAAGAATGGAAAGTTAGGAACAGAACTAGATGATTTTTCAAAAACAGCACTTTGAAACCTAAACTAGTATATCAGAATAGAGAAAGCATCAACAGACCAGGAGCGTTCTCACAGAGTCCTGCTAAAGAATCTGCCAAAGAGTAAAAAATGCATTCAAGGACTGCAGATGTACAAACAGTAACGAACAAATAACAACAACAGAATGGTAATTATGTGAGGTGAAGGAAGTGTTGACTAATGTTAATATAGTAAACGTTTCACAATACGTGTATCAAATCGCCACACTGTACACCTTAAACGTACACAGTATTATAGGTAAATTATATCTCAAAAAAGCTTAGGGAAAGCGGGACCAGTAATGAACAACTAGCGTAAGCAAGGGAATAAAAAGAAATACCTTGTTACTACTGAGATACCTGATGGAAACTCCAACTAGGTACGCACCCTGGCCTCAGAAAGAGGTGTGGACCCGAAAATGAATATCTTTAGGATCCGAGGCAGCCTGACTGGGTTCCTCCTCTCCAGTCTCTCTTTTCTAGATTTTCATCCCCATCTCATCTCTCATCTGTTCATTCTTCCTCCACAATCTGCACAGTACGAAACCTTCTCTAATTTCCAAGAGGATAACACACTCCTTTTTCTTAGTTTAATGATTTACTTGCTTCCCTTAAGTATTTGACTCACACCTCTATTAATGTATTGTATCCTATTGTTTGCAAATACAGAAACTCATTACATTTGACTTTCTCACCCCCACGATGTGGCCCAGCGCTTAAAGGGAGGACTCATACTTACCTCCTGAATAAATGACTGCATCCTATCTAAATATATTAGGTATACTCCTAATACATTAGGTAAATTCCCAAACAGGAAATTTAGAGCACGAGCCGAACTAATCAGCTACATTTCTTAAAACTAAAAATCGAAATCCCATTCCACATCACTACCTACATAGTTCATTTCATATCATGCATTGACTCATCATTTACACACACTTACACATGGTGCTTTTTTTTTTTTTTCCTTGTTTTTAAGTTACTCCATCAGGGGCACCTTTGTAGCTGCATTATATCATTTCTGGAACAAGGTGGGAACATAAGTAAAATATACTGCCTTGGCAAAAAGAAAAGAAAAAGTAGGAGTGTGCCTCACATTCATTGAATATGAACATCAAATCTGAAGCTGATGACAAAGCAGATGTAGCCAACCCATCATTTTAATGATTCTCAAGCACAGCCCTAGAGCACTCTACCACTAAGGCTTAAGAGAAGTGGGGCTGAAGTCACTCACGCGTCAGTCCTACAGAGTGAGCGCAGGACAGTCAGCACACCCTGTGAAACCGTACCACAGTCAAGCACACCTAACTGATTAAAGCTCCCAGTGAGGCCACAAGCCAGATCCTCAATCAACCCAGAGGATAAGCTCCTGGTACCTCGTACGATGGTGATCTTTAACTTCGCTGTATGTTTTAGTCCCATCAAACTGGGCTCATTTTTTTTTTTTTTGCTACTCTTTTAGAAAAGCTCACACAAATTATGGTTTCCCCAAGCCTTCATTTCTTATTACCTCATCCAAGGACCAGACTAGAGATTATACTTCCAGGAAAGCCAAAGTGTACTTATTGTGTTGACGAAGACTAATAATAAGAGATGCCCTACTGAGTGAAGTAGTCAGACAGAGAAAGACAAAATATCATATGATATCGCTTAAATGTGGAATCTAAAAAAATGGTACAAATGAACCTATTTACAAAACAGAAATTGAGTCACAGATGTAGAAAACAAACTTATGATTATCAAGGGGTTAAAGGGGGAGATAAACTGGGTGACTGGGATTGACATATACACACTACTGTATATAAAAGATAACTGTTAAGAACCTACTGTAGGGCTTCCCTGGTGGCGCAGTGGTTAAGAATCTGCTTGTCAATGCAGGGGACACGGGTTTGAGCCCTGGCCCGGGAAGATCCCACATGCCACAGAGCAACTAAGCCCGTGCACCACAACTACTGACCCTGCACTCTAGAGTCCATGAGCCAGAACTACTGAGCCCATGTGCCACAACTACTGAAGCCCGTGTGCCTAGAGCTCGTGCTCTGCAACAAGAGAAGCCACCACAGTGAGAAGCCTGTGCACCGCAACAAAGAGTAGCCCCCGCTCACCACAACTAGAGAAAGCCTGCGCACAGCAACAAAGACCCAACGCAGCCAAAATAAATAAATAAGTTTATGGGGTAAAAAAATAAAAAGAACCTACTATATAGTACAGGGAACTCTATTCGGCCCTCTGTAATGACCTATATGGGAATGGAGTCTGGAAGAGAGTGGATATATGTATATGCATGGCTGATTCACTTTGCTGTACAGCAGAAACTAACACAACATTGTTAACCAACTATACTCCAATAAAAAAATTAATTAGGACTTCCCTGGTGGTGCAGTGGTTAAGAATCAGCCTGTCAGCGCAGGCGACACGAGTTCAAGCCCTGGTCCAGGAAGATCCCACGTGCTGCGGAGCAACTAAGCCCGAGCACCACCAACTACTGAGCCTGTGCTCTAGAGCCCACATGCCACAACTACTGAAGCCCGCGTGCCTAGAGTCTATGCTCCGCAACAAGAGAAGCCACCAGGATGAGAAACCCACGCACCACAACGAAGAGTAGTCCCAGCTCGCTGCAACTAGAGAAAGCCTGCGCGCAGCGATGAAGACCCAACACGGCCAAAATCAATTAATTAATTAATTGTTTTAAAAAGATGCTCCTTTAAGTACACAGAACATTATTCATGTTTAGAGTTAAAGTCCTTTATCTTCTTAATTGAAAAACCCCTGACACTCATTTAGCTGCCTCTTTTGACTATTCCACACAAACCTATCATTTTGAGAAAGCCTGGTGCAGTGGCACATGCCTATAGCCCCAGCTACTCAGGAGGCTAAGGCAGGAGGATGGCTCGGGCCAGGAGTTCCGGGCTGCAGGGTGCTATGCCGACTGGGCGTCCGCACTAAGTTCAGCATTTTTGGGGTGACCTCGTGGGAGTGGGGGACCACGAGGTTGCCTGAGGGGTGAAGCAGCCCAAGTTGGAAAGAGAGCAGGTCAAAAGAAAAATGCATTAGAATCCAGTTCTTATACAACTTCTTATCACATTTTGGATGTAGATAGATTTACAGAAAATTGGAAGGGACACTAGAGCTCTTGTAACCCACTCACTTCAGCTGTTCCAGCAAGCAGGAATCTCACCCATCTGAAATGGATGCTGTAAGAGCCTCAGCTAAAACTCATTTAGATCTGCCTTATATGCATGTCTTGCCAGGTGACAGAATCCTTGAGGGCAGGGAGATATCTTGGTTAAATTTTCCAGACCTGTCTTGATGGTCAAGACTTAAAACCTAGTAAATGGTCACTAAACTGAGCTGGATAAATGGCTTCTGCTGTGATTATTTTTATAAAATAGTACCACTCCTCCCTCCCCTTTCTGAATTTCCCCTTTTCTCTTCATCTCAGCTCAGACTCCTCCTTACTTCCCAGGAGAGAGTAGGTTCTACCACCTCAAGGAGAAATGTGAAGAATAAAACTGTTACTCACGGGAGGACGTCAGGATGGTTACCAATGAGTCTGCTCATCGACACACAGAGCCTTTCGTGTAAGTCATGGTTGACTTGGCCCCCAGCTTTAATGGCTTCAGCATTCCTTTCCAGCAAATCCAAAAGGAGAGGGCGCAGCTGGCGGCCAACCAGCACAGTACAGTCCTTATCCAGAAGTAACTGTGCTAAGGTACTCAAGATACACTGGCGATCTTGAGGTGTCCACACCTGAGAGAAAGGCAAAACAAAATTTCTACGTAAATGATTTTCATTTCTACTGCTACAGAAGAACAGAGTCCTGGCTTAAAATCAAACTATCCAATTGCCAGACTTCACAACTGAGTTTATCTTATAAAACATGGTGGGGTTTTTTTGGCAATAGAGGATTAGTTAATTGAATGTAAATGCTGTCACAAATAAGTTTCAGTCCACTGGGGTTTGAGGTAAAAGGACTGACACCAGGATTCCATGTAAAATGCTAGATAGCTTCAGCTTCCTTGAAAAGTAATCTGTTTCAGAGTCATAACAGTTTCCAGGGAATCCAGTGTTTCCCCCAACACCTTTGTCTTGGAGGAAAACAGGAATTAAATGAGAAAAAAATAAAGTGCAGTTACTATGCAAAACTGCCAACTCTCTTGAGGAAAGAATAAAGAAATCAGTTCCTGGAAATGAATGATGATATATCCCCATGAAGGCTTCAGATTTTAATTAATAAACAAGATAGATCCAAAGCAGACAGCCACACTTTGATATGCAAGATGAAATAAACCACAGAATTCTAATGCCTGGGCTCAGTATGTCCATAAGTATAAAAAGAAAAACTGAAAAGTATGTAAAAGGTCTCATATTGCTTGTGTGTATGCAAGTCCGCACAACCCTTGCTGCTGGGCAATGTGAGAGTGGTTTTAAATTGCCTGAGGCGTATACCCTCTGACCCAGCAAGCCCAAGGCTATGAATTTATAGCCTAAAGACTTTGACACTAAATGGTTATCTATAAGAGTACAGCTTGGGCACAACCTAAATACCATATTCAAAAATATAATAATTTTTTCCAAAGTTCCAAAGTTGTACTTGTAGGTAGTGTTAATAATTTATTCCATTTTATTACTTACTAGTGTTTCACCATATGAGCATACCACAACTTGTTTATCCTTTCACATGTTAATAGATATTTGCACTGTTTTCAGCTAGCATCAATAAAGCTACCATCAACATTCATGTACAAGAGACTGATGGACATATGTTCATTCCTGTCTTTTTTTGGTTTTTGGCCACGCTGCACAGCGTGTGGGATCTTAGTTCCTTGACCAGGGATCTAACCCGAGGCCCCTCCAGTGGAAGCACGGAGTCTTAACCACTGAACCACCAGGGAAATCCTTCATTACTATTTTTTTTTTTTTTAGCGAAGTACAGTTGATTTACAATGTTTCAAGTGTACAGCAAAGTGGCTCAGTTATACATATATATATATACATACATATGTATATATTCTTTTTCAGATTCTTTTCCACTATAGGTTTATTACAACATATTGAATATAGTTCTCTGTGCTATAGGGTAGGTCCTTGTTATTTATCTATTTTATATATAGTAGTGTGTATCTGTTAATCCCAAATTCCCAATTTCTCCACCACCCATATTTTCGTTACTCTTAATCTTTTTATTACCAAAGAGTGAGATTGCTGGGTCACACAATAACTGTATGCTCAACTTGATAATACACTTTGGCCATCCCGCCGCATGGCTTGCAGGATCCTAGTTACCCAATAAGCGATCAACTCAGGCCCTCGGCAGTGAAAGCACAGAGTCCTAACCACTGGACCACCAGGGAATTCCCTAAACTTCTATTTTTAACTTAAAAAAAAAATTTTAGGGCTTCCCTGGTGGCACAGTGGTTAAGAATCCTCCTGCCAATGCAGGGGACACAATTTCAAGCCCTTGTCTGGGAATATCCCGCATGCCATGGAGCAACTAAGCCCATGCACCACAACTACTGAGCCTGCCCTTTAGAGCTCGCGAGCCACAACTACTGAGCCCACATGCCACAACTACTGAAGCCCGCACGCCTAGAAGAGAAGCCGCCTCAATGAGAAGCCCGTGCACCACAAGGAAGAGTAGCTCCCGCTCGCCGCAACTAGAGAAAGCCCGCACACAGCAACAAAGACCCAATGCAACCAAAAATAAATAAATATAACAAATAAATAAATTTTAAGAAATTTTTCAATGTTTAACAGAAGTTGTCTTCCAGAGTATCTGCACCATTTCACATCCCCACCAGCAACATCTGAGCGCTTCAGCTGCTACATAACTTCACCAACACATAGTATTATCGGTCTTAATTTTAGCCATTCTAGTGGAGGTGGAGTGGTATATGGTATGAAGTATTTAATAGCCATTCATTTATCTTCTTTTGTGACGTATTTATTCAAATCTTTTACCCGTTTTTAAATCGGGTTGCTCCTTTATTAACTATGATGGTGTTTGTAGATCCTCTATATCAGCTTGAGGAACTTTTGCTCTATTCCTATCTTGTTTTTGTCTATTTCTTGAGTGAACTTTGGTAATTTATATTCTATGAATGCTCCTTCATCTAAATTGTCTAATTTATTGGCATAAAATTTTTCATATTAGTTACTTTTTTTTTATTCTTTTCAAACTCTGTAATGGTGGCCTTCTTTCATTCCTAATAGTTTGGATTTTTCCCTTTTATTCTTGGTCAATCTTTTCAAAGAATCAACTTCTGGTTTGCTATATTGTTTGTCCATTTTCTATTTCATTCGTTTCCACTGTTACCTTTATTATTTTCTTCCTTCTATTTATTTTGCGTTTAATTTGCTCTTCTTTTCCTAATTTCCTAAGGTGGAAGCTTAAGAAATATCACTAATTTCAAACCATTTTTTCCAAATATAAGAACTTAATGTTATAAATTTCCCTCTAAATGTTATGAATTTCCTTCTAATTGTTGTTGCCTGCAACCCACAAATTGTTTAAGCTATCATACAGTTTAAAATATTTTCTGATTCTCCCAGTGATTTCTTCTTTAGCCATCAGTTTCTTTTAATTTTCTTATTTAATCTCTAACATTTAGGGATTTTTCCCAGCATCATTTTGAGGGTTTTCCCTGTTAATTTAATCTCATTGGGGTAACTGAATATGCCTTGTATGATTTCAATTCTCCTAAATTTGTTGAGACTTGTTTAATGGCCCATCTTATGATCTATCTTGGTGAACGTTCCAGATGTGCAGAGTATGTATTCTGCAATTACTGGACACAGCATTCTATAAATGCCAGTTAGGTCAGGTTTGTTGATGGTGTTCAAGTCTTCTATATCCTTACTGATCTTCTGTATTTGTACTATCAGTGACCAAGGCTAGAGTGTTAAAAGTCACCAATTATAATTTTGAGTTTCTCTATTTTTCCTTTTCTGTCACTTTTTGATTCATGCATTTTGACATTCTGTTATTAGGTATACATATATTTAGGGTTTCTTTCTTAATTTTGCACTACTGACATTTGGGGCTGGATAATTTCCTTGTTGTGAAGGCTACCCTGTGCACTAGAAGGTGTTCAGCAGCATCCCTGGCCTCTACACTCTAGATGCCTATAGCACACCCCCATCACAAGTTGTGACAACCAAAAAACATCTCTAGATTTGCTCTAGAAAGCAAAATTGCCCCCAGTTGAGAACCAGACAGGGTAAGAAAAAAAAAATTTCAAAAAGAAAATGGAAATATGATGGACAGAAAATAGTTTCTTTAAAAATTTTTAAAAAAAGCAATATTTCATATACCATTTTAGAAAGCTTGGATTTTGATTCTGGAGACAGTGGGGAGCTCTTAGGCAGAATGGCAATAGATTCAGATTTGTCTTATTAATGATAATTTATATTAAGTGACCAGAATACGGATGGGAGATAATAGCTAAAGGGAACAGGGGTTTCTTTTTGAAGTAACAAGTGTTCCAAAATGGACTGTGGTGACAGCTGCATATATGCGTGAACAGAGCAAAAACCACTGAACTGTACACTTAAATGGATGAATTATATGGTATGTGAATTACATGCCAAAGCTGTCTTTAAAAAATTCTAATTATAGCTCATATGTATTGATTACTTACTATGGGTCAGGCACTGTGGTAAACTCCTCAAATGCATTATCTAGATCTCACAACAGTCTTATTTATAGCAATAATAACAGCAACCCGTTTTATAGACAACACTTACTATATTCTACGCATCTAATCCTCATAGCAACACATAAGTAGGTAAAATTATCCCCATTTTACAGATAAGGAAACTGAAAAATAAAAAAGGGGTAAGGTCACAAAGCTAGGAGCAGAAACAGGAATCCACGTCACAGAATCTGGCTCCAGAGTCCCTGCTTTTAACTACTCTCTGTAATTATTTAGCGGCTACCATATGTAATACATATCACATCAAGAAACTGAGACTCAGGAGAGTTGAGCAACTTGTGGGAGGACCCAAAGGCAGTTAAATAAGAGAACAGAGGGACTTCCCTGGCAGTCCAGTGGTTAAGACTCCAAACTTCCACTGCAGGCAGTGCAGGTTCGATCCCTGGTCAGGGAACTAAGGTCCCGCAAACCGAGCGGCCAAAAAACAAAACAAAACAAGAAAAAGAGAGAGAATGGATTTGATCTTCAGCCGTACTTCAGCCCCAGTACCCAGGCATGCTCTTAAGCACTCTGCTCTTCCTCAACATAAACAGTGATCAAAGAGGTAAGGTGTGACTCTGTGATTTATAAGAAATACAAATCGGGTCTTCGACCCTATTCCTGGCCGAGTTCCTAAAACCCCTGGAACTTCCTGTGATGAGAGAGAGAGAGAGATAAAGGTGTCTTGTTATGTTAATGCAGTGAATTGTGGAAAGCCGCTAAGATGGGAGCTGGTTGCCAGGAGAACCAATCATGTGATTAGAGTATTGGAACTTTCAGTTCCGTGCCCTCCCAGGAGGGCAGAGGGGCTAAAGATGGAGAGTTCAATCACCAACCGCGAGAGATTTAATCAACTGTGCCAATGTAAGCTTTATGGAAGCCTCCATAAAAACCCAAAAGAACATGGTTCAGAGAGCTTCAGGGTTGGTTGTCCTAATAAGTAAAACATTTCTCTGAGTTCTGTGAGCCACTCTAGCAAATTAATCAAACCCAAGGAAGAGGTCATTGGAACCTCCAATTTACAGCCAGTTGATCAGAAGCACAGGTGACAACCGGTGTGTATGTTGAGGGTGGGAGAAGTCTTTCAGGGCTGAGCCTTTACCCTGAAGAATATGATGCTTTCTGCAGATAAACAGTGTGAGAATTGAGTTAACTATAGGACACCAGCTGGTGTCTGAGACTTGCCTGGTGGTGGTGGAAAGAACACCCCCACGGTGCAATTAAGAGTCAGAACTGTAGGATGGTAGCGATAGTAGGGAGGAAGCAAAAGGAACAGATCCAATACTGAGTAAGGAAAATCAGGAGGACTTGGCTATATGTGACAGAAAAGGAGTGAAAAGGGACTGGATAGAGAGACACTGGTGTCACCAGCTGAGATAAAGAAAAAAAAAAGGAAGCACAATCCTAAAAAATTCTTACTTCAGATCCCAAACTCCATGAGAAGTAATGTTTCAAAAACTTTGCTGGGACTTCCCTGGCTGTAGAGTGGTTAGGACCCCGTGCTTTCACTGCAGAGGGCCTGGGTTCAATCCCCGGCTGGAGAACTAAGATTCCACAAGCTGCGCGGCTTGGGGAAAAAAAAAAAAAGCCTTTGCTTTCCAGTAAAAATTATTTTGCTTCCCAAAATAGGAGAAAAATAGAATGACAACACAATCAACTCTTCTCTGAGCGAAAGGCTTGAAACTATTACTGAAAATGGAAAGGAACAAACCTGAAAAACATCTCTCAGATTGGATACAATCAGAGAGAGAATGTGAGACAAAGAAAGGGGAAGCACAGGTGTCCCAATCTCCTTAATTCAACTAAACTTTCAAGTAGCTTTTAAGTTCCTTAGCACTATTATATAGTCTCAGAATCTACCTGAGTGGTTCACACTTCAAAATATCAGATTCTCTTAAAAACGGCTACAAACCATTTTTCTCATTTTACTCCCAATACATAAGCACCAATTTTATATCCAATTACAGTGGAGAATCATAAATAAATCCCCTATTGTCCACGGTCCATGAGCCCCAGCTTCAGAACCTCTCTTCTAAAATGCAAGCCCACTTACAGAAAAATACTTCTAGCCACAATACGTAATTCATGAGTCTGTCACCACAAGCTCAGCTCATATAAACTGATCATCTCTTTCCTTAGTCCAGCCCACCAAAAATCTGTTTTCTTTCCTAGACCTCTCCATTTATGTCAGTGATTCCCTTCCCTGGGGGAATCACAAGCCAGATAACCCCAGGCATATCTTCCACTGCTCCCTCCCCTTTGCTATACACGTTCACTTGTTGTCACCAAACAGAAATGCCTCTCATGTTAGTTCCCAGCTACTCCAGACACAAAATACCGCTGTTGTTTCCTAAGCAATAGAATATATACGGTCTACATACTGGAATTCGAAAAAAATTTTTTTCTACTCTCAAGAAGCTAACAGGACTTCCCTGGTGGCGCAGTGGTTAAGAATCCGCCTGCCAATGCAAGGGACACGGGTTTGAGCCCTGGTCCAGGAAGATCCCACATGCCGCGGAGCAACTAAGCCCGTGCGCCACAACTACTGAGCCTGAGCTCTGGAGCCCGCGAGCCATAACTACTGAGCCCACGTGCCACAACTACTTAAGCCCGTGTGCCTAGAGCCCGTGCTCCGCAACGAGAAGCCACCACAATAAGAAGCTCGCGCACCGCAACGAAGAATATCCCCCGCTCGCCGCAACTAGAGAAAGCCCACGCACAGCAACGAAGACCCAACGCAGCCAAAAATAAATAAATTAATTTTAAAAAAGAAGCTAACAGATATTGGGGGGGGGGGAGCACAAAACACAAAGTTAAAATGCCAAATGAAAAAACTCAAGACAGCTGGTGGTAAACGAGAGATCGCTCTTAAAAGGCCAGAGCACCCATTTCCCTGAAAACCAATTCATAATTCCATGGCTTAGAAATTATGCACTCAATGTCTCGCTTTGTCCATCAGTTGTTTTCTGTGTTTATGAACAGTCTCTAAAGATAGACGCTAAATTCCCTGTGGGCAGAGACCTTAACGAATTTATGTCTCCTCAAAGTGCCACACTGTGTGCTAGGCAGAGCAGGAACACAATCAATGCTCGTCAGTGGGCCGAAAAGTTGGGACTGGGCAGACAAGAAACATTCACCCAAGCTAACAGGGGTAGTTGGACTCGGCACACTTAGATAATACACATGTCAAAAGGGCAGACACGCAACCTCAGTTACAGAAAAACCACCCACATTTCCCTCCGAAGGCCACGTCTGCCGCTCGCAGTCAAGGCGCTGCAAGGGGGTAAGTCGGTGGAGAGGGGAAGGCAAGGCTCTCCCCCCGAGAAAAACAAAAGGCTCCTTCCTGGCTCCTCAAAGGCGCGAGGACGCCTCCGCCACGGGCCAGCCCTGGGGAGCGGGCCAGAGTGACAAGACGCCGCTTTCCTGTCCCCTGCGTCTCCGCGCAGGGCCATGGGGCACGCGCCAGGGGGTGGCGGGGGCGGCCGGGCGCTTTCCCTCTCGCTCCTTCTCTTACCTGCTTGACCAAGAACCTGCCCAGCTCGCTGCGGCTCTTCTCGTTCTTGGCAGCGATTAACCGCAGAGGCGCGGCCGCCACCTCCAGCAAGAGGTGCTCCATGACCGCGGGCCCTCAGCCCCAGACGGCCACCGACGCTCCCTGCTTCGCGCTCAGAGCCCCCAAGCCGCTGAGGTCCCCGCGCCGGAGCTGCCACCAACTACGCCCCCAGAGAAAACAACCGCCGCTTCTCCGCGGACACCCTGAGAGAAGCAGCACACGTGGGGGGAGCACGCGGCGCACTGCGTCACCAGCCTGCGACGGCGCCGGCTTGCGACGCAGGCCCCGCCCCCTCGGCACCGGAAACGCGGGCGTCCCTATCCGGTCAACTCCCGCTGGGGAATCCGAGCAGAAATGGCCTTTAGAGTCGAGGCGAGAGATCGCTGTGATGGGAGGTCCGGAGACGACGAGTGGTGGGATAGCGAGACAGAAGATTCCGCCATGCGGGAGAAGCTAGGGAGCCTGTAGGGCTGTGGGATCCTCCTGCCTCCTAGTGCCTCAACAGGCGAAAAGATCAGATAGGAATGAAAAGCAGATTCGCCCCTTCTGACCCAGCAATTCCCTTTTTAGACCTCTGGCCTGTGGAAATTCACACCCAAGTGTAACAAGCATAGCCCTGGCAGCATTCTTTTTTTTTTTTTTTAATTTTTGGCAGCGTTGGGTCCGCGTTGCTGTGTGCGGGCTTTCTCTAATTGTGGCGAGCGGGGCTACTCTTCGTTGCTGTGCGCGGGCTTCTCATTACGATGGTCTCTCTCGTTGCGGAGCACGGGCTCTAGGCGCGCGGGCTTCAGTAGCTGTGGCTCGTGGGCTCTAGAGAGCAGGCTCAGTACTTGTGGTGCACAGGCTTAGTTGCTCCAGCGGCATGTGGGATCTTCCTGAACCAGGGCTCGAACCCGTGTCCCCTGCATTGGCAGGCGGATTCTTAACCACTGCGCCACCAGGGAAGTCCCTTGCAGTTTTCTTAATATAAATATTGGATATAAATGTTAAGATGGGTGATAAAATAAATTTTCACGTATTGACGTATATGAAAGTCATTCTTGGCTTATACATGAGTTAACTTGAATTTAATGCTAACTAAAATAGCCTGTTTATGGCCTATCAGACATAAATTGTATATCTGCTCTAATTATTAAAAGAGCACACTGACCATAAGTAAAGAATGTCCATGTTAAATATAAAGATTAAATGTCTCTCTTCCTGGGATGCTAATGCTAATACTCCTTTGATGATAAGACTTCCTTTACAGGTGCCAAGGCCATGCTGGCTTGCTGTGTACTTGCTGATCTGTGTGTGTGTTTTTTAAAACCTTGAAGGAATGTAACCTTGTCTTGTTTAATGTTCTTTGTTCTGACAAGATATAAAACTGTGCCGGAAACCATGCTTCTCTGGAGCAGCTTCTCAGAGTAATCTGGGAAGCTGGCTTCCAGGCTAGTCCTTAGTTTGGCTCAAATAAAACTCTTTTCTGTTCTTATTATAGATTATTATTTTCATTGACATGGGAATGAAATAAAGTATGTAAGGTATAGAATAGTCTTTAGGCACTGTGAAGAGGGGAGTAGAAGAGTACATAAAAATTAACAGTACATTTACGTCAAGTTCATAAACAAGCCAAAATAATGACAAAGTCAGACTAGTGGTTGCTTTTGGGGGGTATTGCCTGCAAAGGGCCTAAGGGAACCTCCTAGGGAGATGGAAATGTTTCATTATCTTCCCCTGGGTTGTGGTTACTCTGGTAGATACAAAAGAGAAAAAAAATCAACGGTACATTTAAGATTTGTGCACTTTTGTAAATTCTACTTCTAACAAGTGTTTTAAAAGGGAGTAGATATTTCTTTACTGACATGGGTAGATCTCCAAAGGAAGTTTAAACCTTTTAAAAATGTATTTCAATTTGAATTTTTGTCCAGGATTTGAATGTTTGCTCCTTGGGGAACTCAAACTCAACAGCAGAAGTTTCAGAACAAGTGAACTATGAAAATGGGACAGAATACATTTCCAAATAAATAATATTTTTAAATTTCCAAGAAGAGGCACTTCCCTGGTGGCACAGTGGTTGGGAATCCGCCTGCCAATGCAGGGGACACGGGTTCGAGCCCTGGTCCAGGAAGATCCCACATGCCACAGAGCAACTAAGCCCGTGCGCCACAACTACTGAGCCTGTGCTCTAGATCCCGCGAGCCACAGCTACTGAAGCCTGTGTGCCTAGAGCCCGTGCTCCGCAACAAGAGAAACCGCAATGAGAAGCCCACACACCACAACGAAGAGTAGCCCCTGCTCACCGCAACTAGAGAAAGCCCACGCACAGCGACGAAGACCCAACACAGCCAAAAATAAATAAATAAATAAATAATAAAAAAAAATTCCAAGAAAATTGAGAGGGTTCCCTGAGAGTTCATAGCACAATAGATGAAAAATTACCCACACTTGTGGAGTGACTCAATTTTTTCCCTGGGTATCTCCCATGTATACCTGAAGTATACATGTTAATTAACATGTTTGTTTTTCTCTTGTTAATCTTTTATTACAGGGCTCTCAGCCAAGGACTCAGAAGGATAGAGGAAAATTATTTTTCCTCCCCTATATACCCTTTCTCAGGAATATGTTGAAAAAGGTGCTCCTCTGTATGAGGGCATAAACCAAGAAAGAGGAAGATATGGGATCTAGGAAGTGAGAGATTCAACAAAGAAAGAAAAATGTGAAAAGAATACTTAGGATGACTGTTAAGAGAAATCCCAAGACTTCTATTGGGCAGCAGCAGGCAAATCAACAGCTCTAAAGTAACTAAACTGATAGATCAGGTCAGTGGTTGCCTGGATATAGGAGTGGAAGAAGGATTGACTGCAAACAGCTGAGAGGCAACATTTTGGGGTGATGGAAATGTCTAACATTGGATTGTGGTGATGGTGGCACAACTCTATAAATTTACTAAAATCGTTGAATTGCACACTTCCAATGGGTGAATTATGCCTCAAGAAAGCTCTAAAAGTAATGCTAATGAGAATCAACAAGGATAAGAAGTGTAGGTATTGATGAAACAAGACTGGCAATATATTGATAATTATTGAAACTGGATGTCGGGGTAGTGGGAGTCCATAGACTTGCCTCTCTACTACTGTATATGTTTGGAAATTTCAATAATAAAAGGTAAAATAATATATATTTTTAAAAGACTACTAGGGTCATGTCAAAAGGACTCAGGTACAAAAGGGTAGCAGAATATGTCACCCCCAAAACATGCCACTTTGGCAGGAAGGATTTCAAGACATGCCACCCCAAAATATGCCACTTTGGCATACTGACTATTTTGAGCTAAAGGTACTCTGGAAACAACAGATGCAGATGTTTCCACCTAAAAACAGGCCATCAAATTTCCCATGAGAAATGTGCCCTCCCTGAACCAGCAATAAAAGAACATCATTGTCACCTGACACTGGTAATCAACATTCAAATGGGTTTGTAGAAACAAACTTACTGAAACAATCCTTATCTTCCCTATATCTCCTAGTCTCTTTCCTACAACTTACTGCCCCTAGCCCAAACCCCTTTTGTCGTGTAATTTCTTCACAAATTTATTGCTTCTTTGTCTAAAAGGTATATAAGCTTTCTTGAACTGAAGGCAATTGAGAGAAACAGATACAGGCATACCTTGGAGACACTGCAGGTTTGCTTCCAGATCACCACAATAAAGCAAACATCAAAATTAAGTGAGTCACATAATTTTTTTGGTTTCCCAGTGCATTTAAAAGTATGTTTGCATTATACTATAGTCTATTAAGTGTGCTATTAATAACATATCTAAAAAAATTACATACCTTAATTTAAAAATACTTTATTGCCAAATACTGCTAACCATCATCTGAGCCTTCAGCAAGTCGTAATATTTTTGCAATAGTAACATCAAAGATCACTGATCGCAGGTATCCATAATATAGTAACAATATAGTAATAATGAAATAGTTTGAAATGTTGTGAGAATTACCAAAATGTGACGCAGGGACACTAAGTGAGCAAATGCTGTTGGAAAAATGGTGCTCATAGACTTGTTCAATGCAGGGTTGCCACAAACCTTTAATTTGTAAAAATCACAGTATCTGTGAAATGCAATAAAGTGAAGCACAATAAAACAAGGTATGCCTATACAAAAGCTCTCTGCCCTCCCCCTATTTGCCATTAATTTATAAAAGTGTCCCCTCTTCTACCTCTACCAGGAAAGACAGAAGCTAATCACTAGATAACACTTTAGACCCTTATCAGCCCGGAGACAACATCAGAGGAAACTATTACAAACCTTACTAAAACTGCACTGTTGGTGGAAATGTAAATTGATACAGCCACTATGGAGAACAATATGGCGGTTCCTTGAAAAACTAAATATAGAACTACCAGGACTTCCCTGGTGGTGCAGTGGTTAAGAATCCGCCTGCCAATGCAGAGGACACGGGTTCAAGCCCTGGTCCGGGAAGATCCCACGTGCCATCGAGCAACTAAGCCTGTGTGCCACAATGACTGAGCCTGCACTCTAGAGCCCGCGAGCCACAACTGCTGAAGCGCACATGCGTAGAGCCCGTGCTCCGCAACAAGAGAAGCCAACGCAGTGAGAAGCCCACGCACCGCAACAGAGAGTAGCCCCCACTCAGCACAACGAGAAAGCCTGCGCGCAGCAACAACAAAGACCCAATGCAGCCAAAAATAAAAAATAAATAAAATAAATTTTTTAAAAAGTTAAGAAAAAAATTACTGGCACCTCATTAGCATATCATTAGAAGTATTATGTTAAGTTCAGAGAGTGCTGAACCAGCATCTAAAGACCTGAGTCATTAAGGATGCACTTTTTTCCATTAACTCGCTGTGACCTGGGTTAAATGACTTAACCTTCCTAGGCCTTGGTTTTTCTCTAAAAGTTCTGATTCTATGTCTATCTCCCAGGGTGAATAAAAACTCTGGAACACAGGATCTGCCTTATTCATCTTTGTATCTCAACTTACTTTGTCCCACATATAATAGGCAATTAATAAATAGTCAATCCTTCCAGGTATTTAGGTGACTGAGAAAACTAGGAGCAATTTACTTAATTATACCACTTATGTGAATTATAAAATAAATATATTTGTTTAGAAACTGATATACTATCTGATTTCCCTATCTACTTATAAACTGTGTAGGAACAAATGCAAATTAAGAGGCTTATTCTCCCTGTTGAAAAATAAGGGAAGAAACTCCTCCTCTCCCCGCATTCACCCCTTTCTTTTCGCTTTTTTTTTTTTTTTTTTTTTTGGCTGTGGGGCAGCTTGTGGGATCTTAGTTCCCCGACCAGGGATCAAACCCATGCCTCCTGCAGTGGAAGTGCGGAGTCTTAACCACTGGACCGCCAGGGAAGTCCCACCCCTCCCTTTTCTTTCAGAATTTCTTTCACTCTCCTTTTCAAATATATGTAAGTCTTTTAAAATAAGTTTCTTGCCAGTTTCACAAATGAGGAATTTTTCCTCAAGGACCTGGGAGCCATTTCTTTAGAATTAAATCATCAACAAGGAAGGTAATGCCCAATGGCCAATTTCAATAGCCCATTGAAAGCTAGGGACTTTTTCCCCAGAACAATGTACCAATTCATAATTTTTTGCAAACAGTTTCAGAGTGTTCCATTGTTCAGGTTCACCCATAAGCAGTTGCTCTTGCACATATCCCCCATCATACTGTGAACACTTCTTTACTTTCTGGTACAGCAAGGTATTTCAGGATCATCTTTTTTCCCTCTTGCCCCACTCCTGGATCATCCATATTTCTAAAGAGTTTTTACTGAGGAATAGTATTTAGAGACCAAGATCTGTATGGTATGAGTGCTCATTGTTATTGCTGTGTCACTTCTTCTAGGCCCTATCAGAGAAGAGAGAAAGTAAATATGAATATATATAATATACACATGTATATAGACATACATATTCAAATCATAAGTTCATACTGATATCTCTAATCCAACCCCAAAACACAGGATCCCTCCTTGTCTTCCTCCTTTCCATATTTGTATCATCCTTTTTCCACAGTGAGAACTGTTTCCCACAATAATCAATATATTTCTCAGCTTTACAATATACACAGTATAATTTCAGAATTGCTACCTTCATATCACTGTAAACAGCAAACTTACTAAATGGAGATTACAATTTGTTTGCAGGTTTTTTAAATTTGTTTGTTTCTTTGCTTTTTTGTTTTAAGCTAAAGATATATAGTTCAAGTACTGTGTTCCAAGTTTCCCTGGATTAGATCTTTTTTTTTCCTGTTCTAGGTGGATATATTACTTTGAAATGCAGATAAGTTCACCATATTCATAGGCCTTTGATTTCAAGTTGAAAAGTAAGAGAAGTTGACCAATGTTGTTAAAAGTATTAGAATGTTTGAGAGAACTTGAGGATTCCTACATGTTTAGGTACTAATGTAATAGGGAAGAACCTTTTGTATTCTATTACAAGTTAATCACTAAAGGGCTGTTGCCTATAAGCTTAAATTATACATAATGGCCCATCTCTGGGAACCCTGCTTCCCAGGTAATGAGCGTTAAGCTAGAATACCTTTGTTTCCATCACAGGAAACATCCTGACCAGGCCCACCTGTGAATGACTGCAGAGAGGAAGAAATTAACACATTCCCTCCCGAGGCTGATGGGAACTAGATGTTTGACTTTGCTGCCTCCCCTTCTAGTATAAAAGGAGCCTGAATTCTAACTCAGGCAAGATGGTTCTTTGGGGCACGAGCCCACCTTCTTCTCGGTCTGTTGGCTTTCCGAATAAAGTTGTTATTCCTTGTCCCAACAACTCATCTCTCAATTATTGGCCTGTCGTGTGGTGAGCAGTATGAGCTTAGACTCGGTAACACTCAGGAATGTTTTACTTGTCAGGGATTTTGTGTTTGTCCTACAAGTATGAAGTGTTTAAAAAACAGATTAAATGCATTACATTTATAAATGGAGTTTAAAATATTGAAGGGAATTTAATTACTATACTCTATAAATGGGAGTGATTATTAATTTAAGTTCCTCAAACATTAAAGTCCTCCAGGCCTTCCCCGGTGGCTCAGTGCTTAAGAATCCGCCTGCCAATGCAGGGGACACAGGTTCAAGCCCTGGTCCGGGAAGATCCCACATGCCGTGGAGCAACTAAGCTCGTGAGCAACTGAGCCTGCGCTCTAGAGCCCGGGAGCCACAACTGCTGAAGCCCACGAGCCACAACTGCTGAAGCCCATGCGCCTAGAGCCCGTGCTCTGCAACAAGAGAAGCCACTGCAATGAGAAGCTGCATACCTCAACGAAGAGTAGCCCCTTCGCTGCAACTAGAGAAAGCCCGTGCACAGCAACAAAGACCCAAAGCTGCCAAAAATAAATAAACTAATTTTAAAAAAAAAAGAATGAAAAGAGTAGTGAAGTGATGACTACTTGAGATGAATTTCTAAAAAAAAAAAAGTCCTCCTTTGGCCTTCCATTCTCATATTTCATGTAACAATTTTAATAAAACTCTGCATTATTTTGTTCTGTCATTACCATTACTGTTCCAGTAATCTAAAACTTTGTAACAAATTATTACCTTAAAACACAGTGACTTAAAAACATCAACCATTAATAATATTTCACAGTTGGGGAGTTCAGGAATTTGGGCAGGGCTCAGACGGCAATTCTTCTCTTCCATGAGATGTTGATTGAGGGCATTCAGTAGTATTGAGTTAGTAGATGGCCTGGTCTGGAGGGTTCAAGATGGGTTCACTCACATGTCTTGTGTCTTGGCAGGGATGGCTGGAAGGCTGGGCTCAACTGGAACTGTAAGCTGGGATGCTTACATGGCAACTTGGGGTTGAGAAGAGAGAGAGAGAGATCTCCAAGAAGGAGCCTGGATAGAAACTGCAAGATCCTAGAAGTCCTAGAACATCACTGTCCTTGAATCCTATGGTCAAGCAAGTCACTAAAGGCAGCCCAGATTGAAGGGGCTGGAAATTAGACTCCACTTCTCAAATGGAGAAAGCAAATTCACTCTTCTTCCACCTTTTTATTCTATGCAGGCCCTCAACAGATTGGCTGCTGGTCACCCACAATGGGAAGGCAATCTGCTTTACTCATAGTGCAGCCGGGCTAGGGCACAGGAGGTAGGGAATGAACATGAGGCAGGAGTCAGCCCACGAAGGCTTTATGTGCCAGGCTAAGGAGTATGGATTTTATCTCAGCAGGATATAGATAATGCAGACCTTTGTGTCTTTGGAACAAACTGGTTCTCCCAATAACTTGAAGCCTTTGTTACAAGGTGTGTGGCCAGGGATAGGAGAGTCTGGCCACGGGACAGAGGACAGGGCTAAGTGGCTCCTTCCATGGGAATTGAGTCCACCTTCCTGATTCTCAGAACTCAGACAGTAATGACCAGCCAACCAGCCTCACCGACTGGATAGTTAGTGGACATCACACAGCCATCCATGCCTCTGTGCTCTATAAGAAGTGTTCAGTGTTTTGATGCACCTCTCCTGGATGGCTCGGGACCACTGGGAGGGTGGGGAGGGTGAGGAAGTGGTGCTGGCTTCAGTCACTGCCCTGGAAGTTGGGAATGAGATTCCCCAGCACCTGCTGGCCCACAGTGATGGCATCACTACTGACCACGATCCCAGCAGAAGGATAAAGTCATGTGATGCGAGTGTTTGCCAGTGCTGTAACCAATATTTTATGTAATGGCATCTAGGGACGAACATCCAGCTGCTTCATCCCCAAGAAATGAGCTGATGAGAGGAAGAAAACAGAAAGCTTCCCTCCAGCCTCTGGTGTACAGACAGGAAGCGTGTTGAGCCCAGGCTGCAGGCAGAGCTCCCAGCCTGCTCTGGAACCACGTTCAAGGGTCCAAACTGCTGCTGCTGCAGAGTCAGCTACTGGTAGGGATGGTAGCACATTCCACTTCTCCTCCCCTCGGATGGCGGCTCTTGCCCCTAGATTTTCTCTGATGGGGTAGAGTGCCCTCCCTGGTGTGTGGAGAGCATTGGATCGGCCTCAGGCAGCATGGCCAAGCGGAGCAGTGAGAGGCTGAGCCCAGCAGTCAGGGAGCCCAGCTGGGAGCCCCCGATACACAGACATTGCCTGATTCATGGTTCTGGAGGGGATGGTTCTCAGAGTTCCTCCTGCAGTTTGAGCTGACAAACATACAACTTTTATCTCGCAGATGCCAGGTGCTCCTGAGTCTGTTTTTTCTGGTCCCAGGATGCATTATTTTTTCATAATAGATGAAAGTTCTAGAAGCATGTTCTGAAACAAAACAAAATAGACTCAAAGGGCTTGTAAAAGCCAGTCCTGCCTACCCACCTGAGACTCTTTGTGTGTCACAAATATCCCAAATCCAAACAAAAACCTCCTACAGAAGACAATCCCCCGACCTTGCCCCAGAGATGAACGTGCATGTAAGAGGTTCTGTTCCCCAACAGCGCTGTGGCAGAAGATCTGAATCCCACCTGCCATCTCCTCCTCATTATCCAGTTGTGGTTGTTTTGTCCAAGATCCAGGTCTAATACTAAAAGGCCAACCTTTTCCAAAGCTCCATCTTTGTCCCCTCCACAATTAACCAGAATTTTTGACTTTGCAGTAATGTAGAATGGGAAAACTGAACCAAATGTGGATGTTCCATTTTGTAATAATCTATCTTAAAAATATGCTACACTTAGGTTGCCTTGTGTAGGGAGAGCAGGAAACAGCAATGGGATATGGGAGAAGGACTTGGGTCGAGTCAGACAAGCTTGAGATACAATTCCAGCCCATCCACTCACTCAGTAAATATTAATTCATGTCCCTGCTATGTCCCAAAGACTGTGCTTTACCACATCCTAATTGCATGACTTTGGACAAGTCATCTATTTCCTTATCCTTAAATGGGAATAATCACAGAGTCACAGTGAAGAAGCCCATGGCAGTGTCTAGACCACAATCAGGGACTCAGTAAAGTGGGAGTCTTTCCTCCTCTTCTTTAGACTCTGTGGTAATTGATATATTATGTAAAGCTCCTCTGCCAAAAAGTTCAATAAATTGTAACAATCAACTCTTCAAACACCCATCTAATAACCCCTGTTAATAATGTTGAGTCAAAAAAACCTTCCCAAATGAGGCAAAGAACCTAGAAGTCACAGAGATTTTAGATTTAATATAATATTAAAATTTTAAAGACACCATACACAGGGATAAGAAGGAAGCGGACTGAGAGAATATCTTTCAATACATATATAGACAAGGAGTTAATACAATATCATAAAAGAGCTCCTAGAAATCAGAAGAAAAACAAATAACAGAAAAACAGACAAGGATAATTCATGGTAGAAATACAGATGGCTAATAAACATATGAACAACCTTACTAGTAATCGTGGAAATGTAAATTAAGACAAACATTTTGGAAATGTTGGGAAATGTTATGAAACATTTCTAGTTTGTCAAATTGGAGGTGGGGGGAGATAACGTCTGATATTGGCAAGAGTGTGGGGAAAGAGTGCTAATGCACTGGTAAAGAGGGTCAATTGGTACAGCCCTTCCTGAGCAAAAATTGGCAGCATCTATCAAAATGTAAAACGTGCATGCCCATTAAAACCAATAATTCCACTTCTAGGTACTGATCAAAGATATACGTATGAAACATTCACTGCAACATTGCCTGCGGCAGGAAAAACTTAGAACGGCTACATGGCTGTCAAGTATCTTATGGTTCATCAATTTCATGGAAAAGCGTGAGGCATGTAAAACCGAGGCATCTCCGTGGGTGCTGACATGGAGAGTCCCTGAGACATATCATTAATTAAGCAAAAGCAAATTGCAGAGACATCTCTACAGCAGGATCACATTTATATTTTTGAAAAAAATAAAAAATAGGTGCGGACATACATTTGTCCTCAAAGACAGACTGTGAATGCAGTGAGGAAGGTAGGGGAACACACCCCATTCTGTTCACAGTGATTGTCTTTGGTGAGGGAAGTGGGAATTGAGTACAGGTGAGAGTGACAGATGAACCCTCACATGGTCAGGTTCACATTTTACTCTTATGTTCTTTTACACTGCTTGAATGTCTTTCCATGAGCACGTACGACTTTAATTGGAAAAACAAGAAATAAGAAAAAGACTCTTCTTTCAAACGATTAATAGTGGTACCCCTGGTCTGAGCCACACTCCCCTCTCACCTGGACACTGTGCAAGCCTCCTAGCTGGTCTCCCTGACTGCACTCTTACCCATTGTCTTGGTCTATTTGGGCTGTTATAAAAAAATACCATAGATTGGGTGGATTATAAAGAACAGAAATTTATTGCTTATATTTCTGGAGGCTGGGAATTCCAAGACAAATGCACTGGCAAATTCAGTGTCTGGTGAGAGCTCAGTTCATGGTTCACAGACAGTCATCTTTTCACTGTGTCCTCACATGGTGGATGGGAAAAGGAGCTCTCTGATGCCCCTTTTATAAGGGCACTAATCCCATTCATAAGGGCTCCACCCTCATGACCTAATCACCTCCAAAAGGCCCCACTTCCAAATACCATCACACTGGGGATTAAGGTTTCACATATGAATCTGGGGGTGGGGGGACAAACATTCAGACCATAGCATCTCTACAAGAGATTCATCAGAAACAGTGATTTTAAAAATATACATAGCAGACCACCATCACTCCTGCACCATCCACCTCAAATTCCTTTCCATGGCCTATAACACCCAACAGATCAGCCCTTGCCCATTCCAACCTTGTTCCTAGCTCTCCCCTCCATGATCATGGCCCAAGAGTGCTCCCCAGGACCTTGGCACAGCTGGCACCATCAGCCGTGCCAAGGTCCTGGGGTGGGTGGGGCATCACAGGCAGAGGGACCAGTAAGTGCAAAGGTCCTCAGCTCTGTGGAACTACAGGAGAACGCTCTTTGTTAGCACTTCAATGTCACAAAAGATTGGAAGAGGTCACAGGGCAACCTTCTTCCTAATGCCAAAACCTTCCTCCTCTACAGTGGTGGTTCTGAGCTCTGGTTGCACATTGGAATCACCTGGGAGTTTTAAAAAATAGTATTGGGGGCTTCCCTGGTGGTGCAGTGGTTAAGAATCTGCCTGCCAGTGCAGGGGACACGGGTTCAAGCCCTGGTCCAGGAAGATCCCACAGGCTGCAGAGCAACTAAGCCCGTGTGCCACAACTACTGAGCCTGCTCTCTAGAGCCCGTGAGCCACAACTACTGAGCCCATGCACCGCATCTACTGAAGCCCTCGTGCTCTAGAGCCCGTGCTCCACAACAAGAGAAACCATCGCAATGAGAAGCCCTCGCACCACAACGAAGAGTAGCCCCCACTTGCCGCAACTAGAGAGAAAGCCTGCGTGCAGCAACGAAGACCCAACGCAGCCAAAAATAATAAATAAATTTAAAAAATAGTATTGGTGCTCAGGCTCTATCTGCAGAGGTTCTTATTAGGGCATTTTTCAAAGCTTCCCTGGTGATTTAAAGTAGAATGGGGCATGAGGATTACTACTCCACAGCATCTCTGACAGGTGAAGGCATTCAACGATGAGGAAAGTCTTCATCACAGAGGGTAGCATGGGTTCCTAAAACTCAACCAGCATTCTTCCCCATGCTCACTCGGCCAGACTAAAAGTCTGCTCTCCATGCCCAATTAAGTCTGTCCACAAAGAACCAACCTTTACAGAAACTTATTTAGTAATCAACAAGCTTAGACTTGAAAAAATTGCGGGGTTTGGGTGATGGCAAGGGAAATGTCTTGGAGTGGAAATCGCAGCTCTTCCAGGTGTTTTTTCTGACCTATAATAGCGTGGATTTCTTTTGCAGGACAGTTCTCTCTAAGGGGAGCAAGTGGCAAAGCAACTGTGGTACCTACCAGAAGTCATTTCCCTCTGAAACACCAACTGCTGCAATCAGAATACATCTGATTGAGCCCTAAAACTTCGGCCCTCTGGGACCTGATACAGTGTAAGAAGCTGTTTACAGTCCATGTATTGAAAGTGGATGTGAACAATCCTTTGCTTGCTGCGCTAATTTCCAATGAAAGATCCCTCTGTTTGCAGTAAGTATGATGTGTCAGCTACAGTGCTCTGGAGCTGACGGCTGTGGCCTCAATTCCCAAGACTTCCACCATTTGGGGAGTGAAGTGGCCTGTCAACCCCCTTTCAAGCCTTTCCCCTGTCAAGAGGCTTGGGGGAAAGTGACCATAAGTAGGAAATCTCTGTGGCCAAAGGCATTATTTATAATTCTTAGAAACATAAGCAGGGAAGAGGAAGATGAAAAAGAAAGAGGGCCTGTCACCTTCATCATCTTTTCTCCAAGCTCCTCAGCGAGGCTGGTCTCTCCCAAAAGATAATCTGAGATTAAGAAAATCTGCTTCAACTAAACACTGCTTTTTCTTCCTCAACTTTCTGTTAATACAAAGGCTCCTCTCACATGGAGTGAGGTACAGGAGAGAGAAAATGATGAAAGTTGTCATGCTGACTTCACAAATGCAGATAAGAAGCAGTGGCCACTGGCAAGGTTACTCTAAAATGGTGGATCTCGGGAGTTCCCTGGTGGTCCAGTGGTTAGGACGTGGCACTTTCACTGCTGTGGCCCAGGTTCAATCTCTGGTCAGGGAACTATGATTCTTCAAGATGCAGGGCATGTCCAAAAAGTAAAAAAAAATAAAAAATAAAATAAAATAGTGGATCTCAACCCTGGCTGTACATGACAATCGCCATGGGAATTTTAATAATACCAATCCTCCATCCCATCTCCAGAGATTCTGGTTTGATTGGAAGTGGATGGGTCCTGGGCATGGAGATGTTTTTAAAGCTCCAGGTGACTCTAACTCAAGCCAGAGTTGAGAACCCTGCTACAGTTTGGCATAGGGTTCCAAACAGCCATCGAATAATCTTACGCGTAATCTCCTGAGAAGACAGCTGGTCACTGACAAGAAATAAGTTTGAAAAAAAGCATTTTAGGAAAAATCTAGGTAGGATGATTCCTCCTCAAGGTATGGCGTTAGCGCAGTCACAAAATATCTCATGGGAGATACGAAACTAGGGTAGAAGGATTCAATCATTATTAACACAAAGAATGAAGCAAAGGAAAAAGCAAGAGTGTGAGTTCAACCAAGTGAACTCAATTGGGAAGTTCCCCTATTAACTTGGGGGATTTTTCCTTTTCATGGAAAAAAGTTGTTAGGAGCAGTACGTAAAACATGTGTCATTCTCTCCCTTTTTTTTTGTTTTTTTTCAGAATTGAGAAGAATCCACAGTAAATATCCATTATGCCTTACAATGGCCAGGGAATGTTTATTCCACAGTGGCTCTTCAGAGAACAGAATTATCAATACAATATTGATCTTCCTCTTTGTGAAATGTATCAACAAATATTTGTGTATGACTTTTAAATGCCAGAGCTATTAAAACAATGGAGCACACCCTCCTTCCTTAGTGAGACAAGGGCAACTCAAGGTTACAAATGATCCCTCCTCCATCCGTTTTCCACACTCTGATACAAAGAGCTGTCCAAAGCGCACCTCTGATCCAGTCACTCCTCTGCTGTACATCCTCTATGGGTTCTCCACTGCCTCCCTGCAAGGCCTCCATGCCCCCTTCTCCAACTTTCCCTCTCTCTGAAGCCCTCCTACTAGTCTGTGCTCCAGACACACGTGGCTCCCCAGACAGCCCTGCTATGTCACACCTCTCAGCCTTTGTCTGTGTTCTCCTTGTACTGGGACAGCCTCCTTCCATGTACCCCAGTCCTCCCAGGTCTGGAGAAACTCAGCACATCTTTCAAGACTCAGTTCAAAAGTAGCTTCAACTATAAAGCTTTTCCTGACCCATCCAGAAAGAATTGACTTCTCCCTCCTTTGCACACCACTCCCTCTAACATGGCACCTTACACTTGATCATTTATATGTTTACCTAATTTCCCATCCAGACTCTGAGCCCTTTGATGGTACACATGATATTTTATTCATTTATATACCCAGCACTTATAAGACTAATTGATAAAAAGTTTTCAATAAGTTTATTTTACGAATTAAATTCAACTGAATGTGTTAAATGGATTAATTTAACTCTCCATAAATTATCCTCTCTCTCCTCCTTTCCCTCTCTCTCAACACACACATATATACACAAAGAAGGAGGAAACAGAAGGCTAAGAAGTAACCAAAGTGGAACACCTCTTGTGAAAGTCCCATGATCAGTCAGGCTGTCTGTCTTTACTTACCATTGATGTTCTGTGCCCAGTGGCTGAAGGCAGAAGTGAGGGGCTGTTTTCCCGGTGCGGAAAGTCCAGGTAAGAGCTATTTTGAGAACTGGAGCTTACTGAGTCACTGTACAGCTGTCCCTTTTCAGACAGCAATCTGGCCTCGCGACTGCCCATGCAAGATCTGTCTGTCTGGGCTCTGCTCTCTCTCATGCTGCCATCGCTGTGTCTGCAGTGGCTGTGTAAACCTGTGAGAGCCTCCCCTGAGGGTTGCAGGTCCTGGGACTGCTCCCAGGGTCCTGTTGTACGTGATGGACAATGTCTAGGAGCCATCGTGGTATCTAGCCAGGACTGGGGCGTTGTAGTCTGCAAGCCAAAGGGAGAACGGTCTGGTTGCTGTGCCGAGTGCTGAATTCTAGCACCATCATCCCAGGGACACGGGCTGTGGACATGGAGCTGTCCCCTGTGCTGATCCGCCTTAGCCCAGTCTTTCTTACTACAGCAAGGGTCTACCTCAAGTTGCCTGGGCTGTGGGATTTGCCACGTGGTTTTAGAATTCGGCACATTGACTCGGAAGACTTGCTGTTGATTGCTGGCTTGAAGTAGAGAGACTCCTTCAGGGAAGGGAGAGCAATTCATACACTGCTGGGCCGCTGAATATTTTTTCAAATGAAATGGAGGTCCCCTTTCGTCCTCAATGCCCTCACCGCCGGATTTGTCATAAAGTGCCCTCATGATTTTCCTGACCCCCAGATGAAATATTTCCAGTACGTTGAGGAACAAAGAGATGGCTGCAATGCTGTGCATAAAGAGCATGAAAATGGTCTTCTCTGTGGGCCTGGACACAAAGCAATCCACTGCATTGGGGCAAGGAGGTTGAGTACATTTGTAAAGGGGGTGCATTTGAAACCCATAGAGCATATATTGGCCTATCATGAACCCTACTTCCAGCACAGATCTGGTCAGGATGTGTAAGACATAAGTACGCAGAAGACATCCTTTCAGAGGGACTTTTTGGATCTTCTTCTGCTCCTCCAACTTCCTCAGTTCTCTATTTATGTTTTGCTGCTCCTCCAATTCAAGCTCTGGATTCTCCATCTGGGCTGTAAGCTGTGACTTTTTCCTCCTCGTCTCTTTTTCAAAGGCCCTGAGGCTATAAAGTGCATGGCCCATATATACCAGAGAGGGAGAAGACACAAAGATGATCTGTAAAACCCAGAACCTGACCAAAGAGATAGGGAAAGCATCATCGTAACAGACAGTGTTGCAACCTGGCTGCTGGGTGTTGCAGGCAAATGCTGACTGTTCATCATCCCAGACATCTTCAGCAGCTACACCTAGTATCAGCATCCGGAAAACGAAAAGGATGGTCAGCCAGATTTTCCCCACCATGGTTGAGTGGGAGTGAGCTTCCTCTAGGATGCCACCCAATAAATTCCAATCCCCCATGGTAAGGGACTAATGTCTGAAATATACAGAAAACACTGAGGTTAATAGCATCCATGGATGTAATATATAAAGACGAGCTCATCAGTACAGCAGGTCCTCTCTTCGTGTCAACAAAACTACAAAGGATTTTCCAGCTCTAATATTTATGGCCTGTGCTTGCTGAAACAGGGTATTTCTAAGGAATATGTTTTGGGAAAAACACTAACGACCCTCCCCAATCTGACCCGATTCCCTTCCTGTCATCTTCTCTCCTACACAAAGTTGACTGTCATTCTGGTATACTCATTGGCCATCATATTTGTACAATGCATTCCATTCCACAATTTTGCTCATTTTTCTAACATATGAGAAGCCATATTTACCATACATCCTACATGATCTTAAATAAGCCTCAACTCCTCCAGGAAGTTTTCCCCAGCCATCCCAAGTCAGAGTGATTTTTCCCATTCCTAAATTCACACAACACTAGTGTTTATCCCACTCACTTGGTACTGTGCCTAAAATGAGTTTTGTGACAGTTGTCTTATGTTACCTTTCCTGAAAAGGTACTCTTTTTGCAGATAGGGACACTTTCTATTTCATTTTGGTCTGGCACACTAAGGTATCAATAAATAATAGTGGATTGAATTGTCTTCTCTTTTTAAAACTCAGTTCCTTGACTCTATCACTGGAAAAATCATCAACAGAAAAACAAAATAGATCCTCATTATGTATCATCGATGGTTCCCACCGCAAGACTGAAAGTACGAGTAAAGAAAACAGAACTCAGCCAAATAAACCCTCAGGAACTGGCACAGGGTAGCAGTAAAGATTAAGCAGGCTCAGAAACAGTACCAGCAATGACATATGATTACATCTACAAAGCCACATCTGCAACAGCAGGTTTTCACAGAAGCTCTGCTTCCTTAGAAGAAAAATGGGTGGTGGTGGTGGTGGGATGAACTGGGAGATTGGGATTGACATGTATACACTAATATGTATAAAATAGGTAACTAATAAGGACCTGCTGTATAAAAAATAAATAAAATTCAAACAAAAACAAACTAACAACAAAAAAAGAAGAAAAGTAAATATAAACTGCTTCTCTAGCAAGCTTGGGTGCTGGGAAAGAATCAAGGCATAGCTGATATGAATAGGTTACTCGGTTTACCCTGAAAAAACCAAATGTTTTTCAAGGTTCAATGAGGTTAAAATATTTGAGAGCTTAAAGGCTTCTAAGATGTGGAAGACTTCCATGTATGAAAGACATAGAAAAAAAACAGGATAAGTGCTATTAAGTTAAAACAGATAATGAAACAATTCTCTCCGTCCACAATTCATTCATTCAACAATGTTTACTAAAATGTTACTATCACATAGGCATTGTGCTAGATGCCAGGGAATTCAACAATGTATACCTGGTCCAGCCCTCACAGTACTTAGTCACCAAGGATGCCCAGTGACGTATAAAATGGACAGTGAAAAAAAACAGATGAATATCAACTCAAAAATATAAGAGAAAAAAACATGGAACTGTTATATTTTCCCTACTTATCTCCAAACACAAAAATAAATTCCAGATGGGATACAAGTATTAAATGTAAAAACTAAACTATAAAAGTATTAAAGTAAAATGTAAAAACATATTTTATATCTTGAAGTAGAAGGTGGCTTTTGAAGCCCATTAATGCCAGAAATTATAATTGGAAAAAACTTACAGATTTTACTCAACAAAACTGAATGGCAAAAGTCGAGATGTCCAGAAGACAACAACAACAAAAGTTACAAATTAGAGATAAATAAGCATTTGTGAATAATCATTGAATAGGTAGAAACCACTTAGGGACAAGAAGAAAAAGTAAGCCAATGACAAAACCTTGAAAAATAGCACAGGGGAAAAAAAGTCTACAGATTGGGGCTTCCCTGGTGGCGCAGCGGTTGAGAGTCCGCCGCTTGCCGATGCAGGGGACACGGGTTCGTGCCCCGGTCCAGGAAGATCCCACATGCCACGGAGCGGCTGCGCCCGTCAGCCATGGCCGCTGGGCCTGCACGTCCGGAGCCTGTGCTCCGCAACGGGAGAGGCCACAACAGTCAGAGGCCCGCGTACTGCAAAAAAAAAAAAAAAAAAAGTCTACAGGTGAAAATGAGAAATGGCCAAAGAGAAAGAGGGGGAAAACCATTAAGGGCAATGTCACTGAAACCAAAGCAGGACAGTTTCAAGAAGAGAATTGCTGACAATGCTAAATACACATACACGTAGCACTATTTAAATAAATAAATTTAATGGTGGGATATACCATGCTCAGTGATTAGAAAACTCAAAATTTATAAAGACAACAATTCTCCCCAAATTAATTCATCCATAGATCACTGAGTAAAATGAAATCCTATAAATATACATATATGTGTATGCATATGTATAGGAAATGCATGTGTATGTGGCTATAGAAGTATGGAGAAAAAATACAGAAGGGCACACATGAGGAAGTTCATATAGGTTACTGGAGGTCTGTAGGAGAACATGAGGGTGGAGGGTGGAGCTTAAAGGGAGAGGCAAAAAAGAAAAAGGAAAAGGAAAAAGACTCTTCTAAGAAAGCATGACTGATTTTTATCTAATATATACATTTATGTAAATGTATAGCGGTATGTACATGCATATGTATAAACAATATTTTAAATTAAAATTTTAAAGTAGTAGGTACTTGTCAGAGTTTGGAAGAGGTATTAAGGAGGCTATTTTTACTCTATATACTTGTGAATTGTTTGTAATTCAAAAATTAAAAATGTAGTCATCTCTAGCACATGCAAATAAAAAATCAGATTTAAAAATTGTGGACTTCTGCCTCATTAACAGAAGCAATAATTTACTAAGCTCTATCCTCTCTTAAAGAGTTTAGGTCCTTTCCCATAATTATTCCTTTAAAATTGTCTGGCCATTATTCTTTATTTAAAGAAAGAACTCCTTTATTAGCACTTAAAAAAAAGCTAGAGGTTCTATTTTCTGTAAAAACCCCAAGGTGAAAAAGCTAGCTCATTTTATCAACTTATTCTCTGTTTAGAAATCCTAAACTATTTAATGCTTCTTTTTGCCACTCTCGCTTTAAAACTAGTAAATTATAATTTTTAAATAGCAAGAAAAGGAACACCGAAAAACAGAAATACATGAAACAGAAATACAATCATGCATATGAGCATGCAAGAGCAAGATCCTTTAGACAAGCATTCCTATGTTTCCTAAAAAAAACCTGTTTTTTACTATTAAATAACTACAGGTCCAAGAAATATTCTTGAATTTTCTTTTATTATCAAATACTAATTTAGCCTCTCCTGTGTAAAAAGTCAGTGCTCCTTTCCTGAATTTTATTTCAAATATTATCTTTGTATCCCCACAGGGATTTCCTATATTTCTTATAAACAAGAGATACCATGTATTTACAACTTACCTTAGGAGTGGATAAAAAATTAATGACTGGGCTCAAAGAACCTTCAAGTTGGACCATGTGTGGCTAATTAGTGGAAATACTGCTGGTTGCAGATGTAAAAGCTCTCACCCACTGGCTGTGGGGACCAATGCGGAATAAGCGCAGTAACTTTGATCAATGGAGTCTAACCTAGTCCTCCCCTGAGGTCAAGGTGTCCTTTGGTGCTTTTTAATTCTCTTGTCATATTTTTTTCTAATTGGCACGAAGCTGGAGACCCTCCTAGTATATCATATTTGGAAATGAAAGGTGAAACAAATGAGAATTTTCCTTTTTTGTTTGTGGATGATAATGGTGATTTGACTTTGGGTGCATTTCTTTCAGTCAATTGATTGCTCTGGGAATTGATGTCACAGATCAATGGGTCATGTCCAATTTCATCAACAGCTGCCTGGGTTGAGTCTGGCCTCACCAAATGGGAACAAATAATAAGTGACAGTCAAACCCAAAGTGCTCTTGCAAATCATGCCAGGCTGAAAGGAGAAATAGCTCAAAAAGAAATTAAGCATTTTTAGACCACCAAGAGGGGGCTGTGCCTGGTCTGTAGGTTATGTGTTCTAGCAATATTCTATTAGGCTGAAACAGGCAGCTCAGGAAAATTTTCTTTTCCAGTAGAGAATGTGAGAACCTTAGAAACCTATATCAAATTTTCGTAAAGTGTTTTAATTCCGAGAGGTCAAATGATTTGCCCAACGCAGAGACCAGATCTCCTAACTCCCAGCCTTGTAGCATCTTACATTAGTCACATGTCAAGTACGCAATCTAACTGCCACCTTAGAGGAGTTGACAGCAATGGTGTCCCTAGAACACAGCTCCAAGGCACATTTCTAAACCTGCTCTTTTCCATATAAAATACAGAAAGTGCATAAAGTTATTGACACTTCATAAGTATCATCTGCCTATTCTATTTTCATATATTTAATTTTAAAAAATGGATGATAATGAAAGGTAGACAGGTAAAGAGGTTAAATTTCCACTACCCCAGCACACTAGCCTCAAATACAAACTGACTGTCAGAATTAACTAGAGGTGAAAACACACGATGTATTAATATGTGTATCTGTGTAGTATAGGGTACATTGTCCAAGAAAGCCCTTGACATTTAATCCTAAAAGTCAGCTGCAAAGTAATTAATACCTTTAATGCATTTTACCAGAGCCAAAACATTAAAATCATACATTTAGGGCTTCCCTGGTGGCGCAGTGGTTGGGAGTCTGCCTGCCGTTGCAGGGGACACGGGTTCGTGCCCCGGTCTGGGAGGATCCCACGTGCCGCGGAGCGGCTGGGCCCGTGAGCCGTGGCCGCTGGGCCTGCGCGTCCGGAGCCTGTGCTCCGCGGCGGGAGAGGCCACAACAGTGAGTGGCCCGCGTACCGCCAAAAAAAAAATCATACATTTATGAAAAGAACAACTCAGAAGCGTACATGGAATAACCCCTAATATTAGTTGCCTCAAGGAAAGGTAACCCAGTGACTGGAGAAGAGGTGAGATGGATACTTTTATATGGTTCACTGAACAGTGAATGTATTACCTATTCAAGAAAATAAATGTGTAAACTAGAATATAAACAATAAATGGAACCATATATCTGATTTTTTAAAGTCTTCAGCAGGTGAATCAATCTTATCACTTCACTCTTGAAGACTTTTAGCAAGTAGGTGAATATCTTTAAGACAGAGGCACACAGTGGGCAACTCTCCATAACCTCACAGTAATAATTGGAAGTTATTGATGAGGTAAGTAATATTAGCACTACACAGCTGTGGGAAAGACACCCACTGCCTCCTTCCAACCGGCCCGAAGGCTGAGCAAATATCTGCACACTAAAGGCTGAGAACCACTCCATAGACAAGTTTTTTTTTTTTTTTTAAGTTCCTACTTTAACTCTCACCGAAAGTTATGCTGAATCTATGGAGTCACTAGGAGACCCAAAACACACTCAGAGAAACAGAAGGGAACAGAAAGCCTAGAGAGAATAAATGTCTCAGGACAGAGAAAGATGCACACAGGGTGAGAGCTTCACTAGCCACTGCCTTTAAGGCTCGTCAATGGTGCCCGTATTCACCATGCCACCTTGTTCACACCTAGTGATATAAACTCCTATGGGCAGAAGTGGAAACCAAACACTTCGTGACTTGCTTTATTGCAGTATTTGCCTTATTGCAGTGGTCTGGAACCAAACCTGCAGTATCGCTGAGGTCAGCCTGTACACACTTTACCAAGGTATCTGATCACTCACCCCTAGTTCTTGAAATATTCCCTGCACTTGTTTTTTGAGTATTCTCTCCAAAAATGTTTACACTGCGGATCTTTGAGTGATGAATATTAATGTTTTTTATTAAACCCTCACATTTGAATAACAATTTAAATGGATATAAAATTTTAGGTCCAGTACCTTAAAAATACTGTTTCCTCACAGCCAGCATTGCTCTTCTGAAGAGTAAGGTCAATGATTCTTGTTCCTTTATACAAGGATTGACTGTTTAAAAACCTTTAGATTTTTCTCGTTATCCTTGATACTCCTAATTTCAGTATGTGTCTAGATGTGGGTACTTTCTTCTTTCCTGTTTGGCACTCTATGGCCCTCTCAATCTTCAAATTTTTTCTTCTTCTGACCTCATTTGTTACTTGAATGTTGGCACATCCTACTTCTGTCCCTCATCCCACTTACATCTGCATTTATTTTCTATTTATCCTTTTTTTTGCTGCCTTCTGGAAGAGTTTCTCAATCCAACTTTTCAACTCACTAATTCATGCATCAGCTGTATCCACTCCATTTTCATTCCATTTTATTACATTTATTTTAAATATTATATTTTTAATATTTCTACGTGGTTAGTTCTGATTCTTGTACCACACTGCCAAAATCTTCTCTTTTTCCTTTTAACGTTTATTGGCTTTATCTTAGATTGTTATGGTCTTATGTAATCCTGTTTATTTTCTTTTAAACCAGTGGTATCTCTTAGCTGCTACTTTGTTTTGGCTTGGGAACTCATTCACCTGGTGGTAAGGGTTCTGAGTGATAGAATGCACTGGGGAAGGGCTGAGGGCCAGCCCTCTAGGCAGCCTCAGCACTACAAAACCACAGTTCATTATTTCAGTTCGTTATCTACCAAGTAATCCTTCAGGTCAGGGCTTCTCCTGCAGATACTGGACACTGTGGGAGAAATGGCAATTTCCTCAAGTAACTTCATAGAGTCCAAAGCCTAGATTGTAACCCATCAGTACCACCAGTCTGAAGGGGGGAGGGATGAATAAATAATGCATAGCTAGTTAATCCTTACCTGTTTTTCCCAGATCTTCACCCCAAAGGAGTTTTTGTGCTGCCCTGATTTTGTCTGTGAGGACACCTGCAGCACTGTTCGCTGTACCATTACCTGCTGCGAGAAAGCAGGCAAAGGCAACTGGTTTTCTCCAATTAATCTGCTCCAACACATTCAGCCAGCCACGCATTCAGTCAGCCACACCCTTACCAAGAACCACTTCAAAAGAGCCCCCATGTCCTCTGGGAGTTTTACCTTTTTTTTTGGTTTCAATTGTTATCTAAGCACGTTAAAAGAACATTCTAATCAAAATATAACAGAACTTTACATGGTTTTATTTACACATTACTGGTAAAGAAAGCAAACTTTATATAAAAAGTTTTATACAAATAGAAAAGTCCTTGGCTAGGTACAGCCATTTATGTGTGTGTATACACCCAAACATACACACACAAACACAAAGTATTTTACATCATTATAATTATACATATTTACAGATACACTATTTAAATTATTTTACAATTTACCAAATTGAGGACAGGCAATTAGAAAAGCAAATAAAAATGGATGAAACGAACTAAATAATGGTTAAGCTTAAAATTCTACAAAACTATTTTAAAAAATCTAGAAAGAAAGTCATTTCTTTGAAATATCAAAACTAAGGTTTCAATACTGTTTTGTTGTTGCTTTTATCTTAATAACAAGTTCTAACCTGTTTAAAAATAAATATCATGACCAATAACAGATAAGCAAATCAGACTGATGTCAGGAACAAGGTGAACATGCTGGCTTGAGATTAAGAGTCAGCAAGTTATGACAAATGCAGATTATTATCTGGTAATCAAATGTCATAAAACTGCCCTCTCCTTCCCCATTAAAAACATGAAGAATTCCAAGCTTCTGTGTAGTTTGCAATATCAATTAAGACTCCAAGGAATTCAGCAACTTATCTGTAATGTAAGAAAATGCTAAAGTTATGATTCTATTTTTCTGATATGACCATCTCATAAAGTGTTGTTCTTTTAAATGAGTTCTCTTAGATAATAAATATTGGTGGTTAAAGAACTAGCTTTTTATAGACTCAGTTTGGTAACTTTATCCTTACACTCTGATTTTGATAAGAATGTAATGAGACTATATAGTACCTGAAGGAAAAAAAAATCAGTTAAGAAACAAACTAGGGATTGGGATTGACATATATACACTAATATGTATAAAACAGATAATAAGAACCTGCTGTATAAAAAATAAATAAATAAAATAAAATTTAAAAAAAAACAAACTAGGAATGAAATAACTCACTATTTGTGCTATCATGCAAGCAAATAAAATCTCAAGTACCAAATCCATTAAAAGATTGTAGATTTGTAATGGAATTTGGAAATTTCAAACTAATAAGTGTCATTTCCAGATACAAGTTAGTTCGTTCATGAAGGGAACATTATCTTCAACAAGAGAATGGAAGTCATATTTTAAGATAACGTTCAAATAAAACAAAAAAAACCTCAGTTTAATTTTCTAAAGGCAGTGAAAAATTTACAGCATAGTGAATCTGAAAAAAAAACAGGCCATTTTGCATCAAACTATTTTTTAAAGGTTCTTTAGAATAAGCTTTTTCTTCAAATTCCTCATTATGCAATCTTACATTCTGAATTATATAAACAGAATTTTAATGTCAGAGTACACTACTAAATATCTTTTGAAGATTTCATTAACAAACTAGTTACTTTGAGAGGATACTGAAATTAACAGATTATCTAAAGACAGTAATTTACACTGGGTTTAGAAACAGATTTTTATAACTCAAAAGTATTCAGAACCCTTCACAATGAGATCAATGTCCAAATATGGTTCTTCTTCAGAGTTAGTTTTATTTAAAGTTGGGCATTCTGGATTCAAATAATTATGACTACAAATCAACTGAAAAACAGTGATATGTTAAATATCTTTACAATCTTCCTTACATAAAAGTCCAAAATATCTAAGCAATTGGCTCAGGTCTTATAGGAAATACCTGATAAACATTATTGCCTTAATAAACCCGTGTAAGAATGGCTTAAAGAAACATGTCTGTGAACATTATTAATAATGTAACATGGTAAATCATGTCACCTCTTCAGATGACAATGGACTTCACGTTTATAAATGTATGTTTTGTATTTTAGCACTCCTAATTAAAAATGTAAACTATGTTAAATTACGACTGCACAGATTTCACTGGCTATGAAATATAATGCTACTCAAGAATGTTTTCTTGCCTTTTTTTTCTTTTTTTGGCTGAGCCATGCGGCACACAAGATCTTAGTTCCCCGACCAGGGACAGAACCCAGGCCCCTGGCAGTGGAAACACAGAGTCCTAACCGCTGGGCCACCAGGGAATTCCCTCAAGAATGTTTTGTTTTTCTTCATCGATAAAAATTTATTATCAATCATCAAATGGATTTCCCGCCACTTTAGACTCATCAACACTCAGAAGGCTAAGGAGAGATGCTGATCTGCACTGCAGCAGGTCTCACTGACCACGTCCCTGTGGATGAGGTGCCTCAGAAGCCTGCACGAGCAACCATTCTCCAACCTGTGACTGAAACAGGAACTCAGCTGGATGTCTCTCACCCACCACTCACATCTTCAATGACTAACAGGCCATTAACTGCACAGGTACAGTGTCAAACATTTACTTTACTAGCCTACCGTAGTGTAACCATTAACTACCTGCATTTTGACTTTTCAAAGAGCTTCATTAGCTGCTGGAATCTTTCTGAGACCTGAAAAATTTTAAATGAGGGTTAATTATAAACATCTCAATATATATTTTTTTATCTTTGATGAATATTTTCACAAACCATCTAAAGACAGAGTAAGTTACCCTTAATTATAAAGGTAAAGTAATAGTTAGAAAAACAAAATATCTTCATAATAAAGGCAATTGCTAGTTTAACTTTTCAATATCAAACTTTCTTAAACAGGCAAATATCATTACAAAATTGCTCAAGATCAAATAAGTAAATGGCAAAACAACAGAATAAAGAATTCGGATTGTTTCAGACTTCTTCCACGATCACCAAGTTTTTAACAGTCTTTTTTTTTTTTTTTTTTTTTTTTGGCTGCACCACGCAGCTTCAGGGATCTTAGTTCCCTGACCAGGGACTGAACCCGTGCTCTCGGCAGTGAAAGCATGGAGTCCTAACTACTGGAACACTGGGGAATTCTCCAAAGAGCCATACTTTTAAAGAAGTTGGCTAACAAATAGCTATATATTTTAAACACATTAAAAATCAAACCTAAATATTTAGAGTAGTAACATCTGTGAGACTATAGAGATGTAAAACTGGGGTAGTTACCTGATACGGATTTTTATTCAACTTGGCAGCTAACTGAGAAAATGTTTTCAACGACGGCCCTTTTTTCTGACACTCCAATAAAATTTCCCGGTCATCATTTCTGAAGGGGGAAAAATGTTATTTAGCTTTTGTAGGTTCGAACAGAAAGGTAACAAAAATTCCATTGCCTTACTATCTACCAATAAGAGTTGACATTTTTATTAAAACCCATAAAAAAAGAACAAGTGTGTATACTAAAATACGGACAATGGTTATCTCTGAGAGATAAGATTATGGATGATTTTAATCTTTGACTTCATACGTATTTCCCAAATTTTCTAAAACAAATACTAATGTATGTTTCTAATGACAAAATAAAAGATTTTTTAAAATTCTACTTGTAGTGTGTATAGTACTTTAAAAATTAGGGCCCAAACGTGATCACAGACCTGATAAGTGAGAAGAACCAAAAAGTAACACAGAAGCCAGACCTTCTAATCCCCAGACCTCTGCTTCTTCTACACGGTCTGAACCAATGTGCGTTATTATAGTCTCTGAGATTTTACCATCTGCAGGTTACCCGAAATGAAGGCATTGAGGACTGAGGTCTTAAACAAAATTGATCACCAATTTCAACAAAATTCATTCTCTCTCATTATGCACTCTAGCCGGTCTAGAGATCATGCACCTCTGGTTCAATGGTTCCCAACTGTGGTCACCTTGACATCCAAAATGGGGTCTTTAAATCTGCATTTCTTAAAAATCTCACAAAGAAGTCAAAAGTACAACCTGTTTTTGAAGCTTCTAATTTCGGGGGGAAAACTCAAATTACAAACACCCACACTTTTTGTCCTATTCACTACCTGTCATTCCTCCTTTCTAAAATGTGCGTATACACACACATTACAAACGAAAGAATTTTTCTTTTTCATTGAAAAGTGAAGTTAAAAACATAATGAAAAGTTCTGTCCACGGTGCTAGTACACATCGCTGGTTAAGAGCCACTGCTCTAGACTGTTCTACAGTACAGCTGGGTTGTATCCTAGAACGTATCTTCTACCAACTTTGGCCACTTTTGAAGTAAGTCATCACTTTCCCTATTTTAAGATGGGACAAAACTATGATGACATGACAGAACAGATTGCTGGTATCTTAAAATTTCCTGGTGATTTAATAGTCTCATTAGATTCTTACCTTGTCCACGAAACTATAATTTCTCCCTTCTTTTTAATAACATTCTTTGCAGAAAGGCCTGTAAGAGAAGTGGCAGATGCTGCTGAGGCATCCTTAGTCCCTGGGCTTTCCTTTAATGACGAGGGATCTTTAGTTACTACAGGGGCCTTTTTCTTACTGGCTTTCTTTCGGTGAGCATCACCATTCTCACCAGAATCTTGGGTAATTTTCTTAGTCTTTTCCCTGCCGGTTAAGTCTGCTTCCTTCCTCTGTTTTTTCTGAGAAGGATTTAGATCAGAAAGATTTTTCCTCTTTTTGTGAGCATTATCCAAAGCCCCAGGCAACTCTGAACTACCAGAATTTGATGCCAGCTCTGATTTTAAATCAACCTTTTTCACTTCACCCGAACTGGGAAATGCCGAGGTTAAATCGATACAGGCTTCCTCAACAATGCATTCCAAAGGCCTGTTTGCCACTTGCACCTTTTCTTCCTTTGAGTTATCTTCATCTACACATATCACCTGACACCCCAAGTCTTCAACAGCCAAAGCAGGACAGTTACCTTCATTTTTACTGTCACTTGAAACATCTTGTGTCAAATCAATAAAAGCATCTACAGTATCAGGCTGCATATTGTCCAATACTGGAGCATTTTGATCCACACTGCTTCCAGAACATCCCAACTGCTCAATATTTAAAACTGTTACTTCTACGAATTCCCCCAACTTTTTGGTCTCGGTGACTGGATCTTTTGTGAGGTCTATATATGCGTTTGGAAGATGATCCTCGACAGAATGTGGAATTTCTTCCATTGGAGGCAATTCTTCAACGCTTTCAGGTACTTTTGGCTCCCATACTTGATGCAACTTGAAACATTCTTCAACTACTTCAGTACTATGAACCACTTTACCTGAAGCATCTTTAAGAAATTCATATATATCGGGAACCTCTGTTTGTATCGTACAGTCCTGTTCTTCATGAACTGATTTACTGCTATCAACATTTTTACTGGAAATTTTCAATTCCTCCACAGATTTAAAAACTCTGTACTGACATGAAATATATTTTTTCTCCACTGTTTCATCAGCTTCCTTTTCCACTCTTGGCAAAGATTCATCAGCCACCATATTCTGTTTATGACTAGGGGAGGTAGATGGTGCCGCACGGCGTATTTTCACAATGAAATGATCATTGGACTTTTCCATTATGACAGCGTGCATGGGTAGATTAGGGTGGTACTGAAAGCCTGGAGCAATAGACCGGCTTGTCCATGATGAAGAACAACTTGATTTACTGCTTGAATTATCAGACTCCAGGGCTAAATGAATGTCCTGTTCAGATGCATCCTCTTCCTCAAGTAAGGCATCTTCACTAAAATGGGCACTAATAACTTCTTCGGGCGTTGAATTAGACGAAACATCTGACTTTAAGAAACTGAGATGACCATCTGACTTCAGAGGTGATGGTACTGTTAAAGAGACTGCTAGATCTTCAAGAAGTATGGAGGAAACACAGGGCTTACTCTTTTCTGAACTACATACATTATCTTTACTTAAAGATATGTTAGTGGACACTTCAAACATACAACTTTCATCCAACACATCAGGATGAACTGGCAATGAAAGCCCTGAAGACAGAGACGGACCTTTCTCAGATGACAATAATGACCAATTATCATCACTAATCACCTTAGGACAGGGAGAAACCACCCCTGAAACGAGCTCTTCCGTTGTACAAACTGGTAGAGATTCACATTTAAGAGTCTCTAGCATCTGTTTCGCTGGTGTCTTTAACTCCCACTCACTTTTTTCGTTACAGTTAACACTGTTGTCCAAAAGATCAGAACCTTGCAACAAACTTTTAAATATTTCTCCCATCTGTGCATCACTCACTAAATTAAAAGTAAGGCTAGATGCTTGCTGCTCAGTAAGAATCTCAAAACTGCGTTCTGGCTTCAAAGCAGCGTGCTGGGATGCCTGTGAGTCCTCTATGGTACTGCCTTCCATTTTTCCTGCCTTCGGGCAGTTTGGTTCCAAGGACGCCTCTTCAAATTGAGGGTTCTTAATATTACCAAAGCAAGTGTTAGTACTTTTTTTAATGTTGTGCTTTACTCTGTTAATACTGGAATTATTTTGCTCTTGATGTTTTTCCTCCGATTTTTTACAACCTACTAAAGACTTAGAGTAACCAGAATCTTCTGATTTGGGGGGTTTCTCCTTCAACATTTCTTTGCTGGAGCTGCCTACATTCCCCTTCTGACAATTTGAATATTGTGCTTTCTCTTTATTTCTCTTTTCAAGTTTTCCTTCGTCACTGTCACTGCCAATGTTTATGGAGTCACAAAACTTTGCTAAGATTTTCTTAAGCGTTGTAAACAAGTGATCAAGTTGTTCATCTACAAATTTCCACAATTTTTTTTTCATATCTGGTAGCTGCTGTTCAAATAAACGATCCACGATGCCATTCTTTTTAACTTGCTTAAGTTTGGATTCTATAACATCACAGAGATTCTTCTGTAAAGTAGTCACTGACTTAGAGATTTTGGATAAGTCAAGGTGTTTAATTAGTGATGTAAAACTCAAAATTGCTGACTCAATAATTCTATGAAATTGTATTAATGAAAATTTTACCTTGAATTTCATATAATTTTTCCTTACATGTTTTCTTATCATTCGTAACATGTGCACAACCTCTCGGACAGAAGAGGGTGCAGCAATAATTGGCACTATTTTTTCCAGGCTGGAAGTGCCCACTAACCTATCTTTCTTCTCTGTTTTTGAAGATCTGCTAGATTCAGTTCGTCTTTTATTCCATTTGCTTTTGGTCTGATGGATTTTTATAGAAGATATCTTCCTACTGTCTTTATCCAAATGCACAGTGCTTTTCCTACTTCCTGGGTTAGTTCTTGTGTTCTGCACTTCAGCAGAAGCTCTTGGGTTGGTACTTTTGTCAAAACGTTTTTGTGGTTCAGATTTTTCACTGTCGCTTATAATTTCTCCTTCTTCTAATTCATCTGAAGATGAATTCTTGTGGGAGTCTGCTTCTGTAAATTTGTCAGATTTGCAAATTGGCTTTTGATTTTCCTTATTGAGATCAGACTGACTCTTGGAGGCAGAATGAGCTAAATTTGGTGGAAACACATCTGTGGAAGAAAAAAGCATATTATAGTCACATGACTACCGAGTCTTTGTCATTTAACATTTCCATACTAAATATAACAAAAAATTAAATGTTGAGGCAATTTATTATTTTAACAGCTTTTACACTATTTACACTATATTACTCTAAAACGTACTCATGTCATGAGTCTCAGAAAGTGCTTGACAATAGTGATAGTATAGAGTTTGGTCATTTGGATAAACAGCAACCAACTGTTCAGGTTTCTTTACTTGATGTTAGCAGCATCACCTACTCTATGCCATTTGATGATGGCTTTTGGACAACAAAAATATACCTGAAAGCAAGCAAGGAGTATTTGAGACAATCTGTTCTACCATTCCCTTTTGTTGTATAATTAAGAATTACCTAAATCTAGACTAAAGGCTCAATGTACATTTCTAGGTAACAACAAAGGTCTGAATAATAATTATCAAATAAAAAGCACTAACAAAATAATGTCATTTGCAGCACCATGGATGGACCTAGAGATTGTCATACCGAGTGAAGTTAAGTCAGACACAGAAAGACAAATATCATACGATATCACTTATATGTGGACTCTAAAAAAAAGGGTACAAATGAATTTCTTTACAAAAGAAAAGTAGAGTCACAGATGTAGAAAACAAACTTATGGTTACCAGGGGATAGGGCAGGGAGGAATAAATTGGAAGGCTGGGATTGACATATACACACTACTATATATAAAATAGATAACAAATAAGAACCTGCTGTACAGCACAGGGAACTCTACTCAGTACTCTGTAATGGCCTATACAGGAAAAAAATCTAAAAAAAAGAATGGATATATGTATATGTATAACTGATTCACTTTGCTGCACACCTAAAACTAACACAACACTGTAAATCGACTATATGCCAATAAAAATTTAAAAAGTAAATAAATATCAATAAATAAATTAAAAGCACTGATTCATCTTGCTGACATATGCTACACTCTCACAAAAATATAAGTTATAGGAGACAATATAAACTATTACCTTTATGACTGTTACTATACAATGGAACTTGAGATGGGCTTTCCAGTCTAAGAACTTTTGCTACAGGTCTCACGGGACTATTCAGAGGACTGATGGCTTCTGGAATAGGTCTCAGCTGATTAAGGTCAATGCTCAGAACCGAGTTCTCATCGTCGTGATATACTGAGTTTGCTTCACCAATTTCCATTCTGTGGTCCGTTAACTCAGTCTGCTGAAGTGAAGATTCTGGAGTCTCTTTAGGTAAGCAAGGCTCCAAGTGACAAGACTTACTCTCAACCAGTGGTGCATCTACAAGAGAAGGCTCAAGGTTTGGTTTACCATCTTCTGAAAGGACTGTTGGCAAAATGACAGCTTCTTCAATTGAAGGCTGCAAAATGCTTTCATTGGATTCGGTCACTTTGGTTGAAAAAGGCTCCTTCATTTCTGTATCTTCGGAAATACTACAAGAATTTAAGTCATCCTTTCTTTTGGTATCCAATTCCAAACCAAAGTTTTGAGAAACATTTGTTTGTACTGTGTCCATTACCACAGGAACTGCTGCCCTGGCACCATTAATGGTCTGTTCCATTTCTGTTGATGATGGAAACAAGGATTCTGTTTGTTGCATTTCCACAGATGCTGAGAAGGAAATCTCTGTGCCACAGATGGACATATCACAATGCACAGTATCCGCAACAGATTTAATGAACAAACTATTTTCTTCTTCTATTTTCCTTTCTGAAACACTGGTCCTGGGTTCAGATGCTGCTGTAAGAGCATCCTTTGGTTCCAATAACTCTGATTTGGTTTCCTCTGTGATCTGTTCACTGACAGAGGGAATACATGTCACAGTTTTAGCCTGCACCAAGGACTCCAAATCACATATGTCACTAGATTTGGGAGTATCGGTTATTTTATGCTGATTTTCCTGAGAAACAGGCTGCTTTTTAGCAGGAGAAAGAGTTAAGTTCAATTTTTCCATAAAGCTTAACTTTAAGTCTTTGTTTTGTGTTTCATTTGAACCATTCTCAGCTTTAACTGCTGGCTCTTTATCATCCACTCCTTCAGAAACATCATTATTAGAGACTTCACCGTTATCATTTTTTGGCTCATTCTGTCTCTTTAAATCTGTAGCGGTTTTCTTAGTCTCTCTGTTTGTCTTCTGCAGATGTTCTGCAGGTCCTCTCTTTTCATTTCTCATATGCTTATTTTCTTCTTTGCCCTCTTGTTCTCTTTTCCGCTTATCTTCAGTTCTATGCCTTTCTACCTTTAAAGGTGCATTTTCCCATTGGTGCACAGCATCAACTTCCTTAGAGTCAACATGTTTGTGAGTTCTATTGGTTGAAAGAGAGGACGGACATCTTCCTTCTTGAAAACTATGATTACTCACAGCCCTGTCTCTTTTACAATCTTCCCGGCCTCTTCTCTCTTCTGGATGGTATTTACTTGAATTATGAGAAGATTTTGCTAGTTCCTTCTTGGAATAAGGAAGCAATGCTCGTTCAGATCTTTTCCAATGATCCTGGTCTTTTACTACTGACTTAGGTTTTTGATCAACTTTCCTTTCTTCTTTGTCTTGTGATTTAAGTTCTTTTCTATTTATATTTTGTGATCTTTCACTTTGTCTTTCGAGTTTTTTGTCACTTTGAGATTCTAGTCGAGTGTGTGACCTGTCTCTAGAGCTTTCTTTCTCCCAAGAAGAGCTACTGCGTTCATTTTTATAATCCAAATCTGTGTTACTTTTAAACTTTGAATTTTTGCTTTCAGCCTTTGGTTCACCTTTACTATATTTCTCAGGACGTCCTTGTAGCCTCTGACTGGCCTCTATGTTCCTCGGTTCACCATCACCACAGCTAGTGTTCAAGTCTTTTCGTATTCTGTCAGTCCCTCTGCAGTACTGGCTATGTCTACTATCTTTCCTTCCTCTTCTGTGATCCTCACTGGAACTACCCTCACCAATCTGATAATGGGAACGTGACCAAATGCCATTGGTGGAGTGTTTTTCAACAGATGTAGGCAAATGTGAAGCGCCCTTTTTTTCAGAATGTGATTTTCCTTCCTTTTCGAGGTATGGCAGTGAAGTGCTATAATGTACATCTTTAGAAACATCACTTTTCACTCTGTGATCAGTCTTTGAACAATCATCCAAATGGAGAGATCTGGATTTAAGACCTTTTGTTTTAACTATATCTGGTGTCCTTGAAGTTTTATGAGCATTTCGAAGATGTGGAAACTCAGACAATCTATTGAGAAATAGAAATTAACACCAAAAAAACAAAGTTAATTCCTTTTTAATAACCCAAGGTTTAATCACATGTGATACATTTTAAAACTGGGGGGCCCACATACTGGCAAAACTAATTTTACTTTGTATAAAAGAATGAGTAGTAAGAATTTACCAGCTTCCAACTAAATGAGCCAGTTTTTAAAACAAGGAACTCTTTCATTTGCTTTGCTCAAAGCCTGGAGGACCTCTCAGTTCTATCCCAGCATTTGCCAATGTCTTTCAGATTTCCTTCACTACAGGTGCACAACTCTCAAACTAACCACAAATTCACTTCTTTTAGAACGAGTGACATTATTTTCTTGCCTTCACTCTAGCCCAACTGAAACATAAGGGAAAGTGAAATCTTGCTGGAGAACAGAGACGATCAAAATACAACTCTATGTAGCTCCCTGTCCTAGTTTTCTGTTTCACCTACAACCCCACAGTAAAAGCCAAAGCGTCAATAGCCATCTTAAAGTGTTACATACTGTGCAAAAAGCAAAAGGAATAGAGAATTGTGATCCTTTCCTAGAGGAATGGTATGTATTTATTGTTTAAAATAACTCCTAAGGTTTTCAGAAAACTGGCAGTTTTCCTAAAAATAAAACGTAAATAGCTCATTTTAGCTTTTTGTAATAATATAGCCATCTTCCTGAACTTTTATAACTTCCCTGAGTTTCCATAAATCTACGCCTAATCAGTACTAAATGTGTAGAGAACATCGTCTCAGGAATAAGGGAAGATTTTTATAAAACAAGAGGACACAGGATACATACCACTTAAGGCAATGTGTAGACCTTATGTGGATCTTGTTACGGGCTGAACTGCGTCTCCTCAAAATTTAATCCCCAGTACCTCAAACTAGTGACCTTATTTGGAGACAGAGTCTTTGGAGATAATCAAGTTAAAGTGAGGTCATTAGGGTGGACCCTTATCCAATATGACTAGTGTCCTTATAAAAAAGGGAAACTTGGACAGAGATATGTACGAAGCAAAGACTTTATGAAGAGACACAGAAGAAGGCAACCAGCTACAAGCCAAGGAGAGGCCTGGAACAGACCCATCACACAGCCCGCAGAAGGCATCAATCATACTGACACCTTGATCTTGGACTTCTGGTCTCCAGAACTGTGAGAAAATAAATTTCTGTTATTTAGGCCACCCAGTTTGTGGCACTCTGTTATGGCAGTCCTAGTAAACTAATAAATAAACTCAAAAAAATAAACATGAGGAAATACCTTTGAGACAACTCGGAAAATGTGAACACAAAAAGCATTAACCATAAAAAAAAAAAACTGATTGCATTTCACTAAAATTTAGAACTTTTATTCCTCACAAGACAATAAAGAGAGTGACAGATAAGTCACAGAATGGGAGAAGATGTCTGCAATAAATTTATCCAACAAAGGACTCACATTCAACAAAGCACGCACACGTGTAACATACGTCATACTTATTAAAATGTAAGGTCCTAAAAGATAGTTCTAGCCCACAGAGCTCGTAATACACATTTAACGTAACTCCACACCAAATAAAATATTATCAAAAGTTTTGTTTTATTTTTTGTTGTTGCTATTTGGCCGCACCATGTAACATACGGGATTCTAGTTCCCCAACCAGGGATGGAACCCGTGCCCCTGCAGTGGAAGCATGGAGTCTTAACCACGGGATCGCCAGGGAAGTCCCAAAGGTTTTATTTAAAAAAAAACCTCCACATTAAACACTTTCCAGAATTTACACTTTAAAATTTTTATCTTATATCAATATTTCCATTTTTTCTATTAAAAATGAACTTTCAGCAAAATGATAAACATTTACCATTAGAGTACTAGTTGAAGCTCACAAATAAAAAGCGCAAATATTTGACAGAATGTTTATTAGATAATGTATCAATATAACCACGTATAACAATCTAATGAAATAACACATCATTTATTCACCCAGTTTCTCTGAATTTTCACTCTATTCAAACATTATACCCCTCCCCTAAAAGATCCAAATATATATAAAATTTCCCCAACACTTCAGGAATCAATCTTATACTTGTTGCACCTTGTGGGATTTAGATTAGTAAACATACACAACCATCTTTATTTTCAAAAGGCCTAAATTGCATATCATATGGTCCACACATAGGATTATCTTCTTTCACCCTTTAAACATTTATTGCACATGGTAGATACTCAATAAATGGTGAGGACACAAAGACATGGTTCCTGCTCCCATGAAGTTTACAGTTTAGTGGAAGAGAACACTAATTAAGTGATCCCATTCATGATTTTTTAAACTGCAAGTGTAAATGAAGCTACAAAAAAGAGATCTGACCTAGTCAGTGAGAACAAATGTCCCACATGAAAAGGATGCTTATGCCGAGACCTGAAGATAAGTAGGTATTTAGCAGGTGGAGGAGAGGAGCATTTCAGGGAATGGAAACAGTTCATGCAACTCAGAGCTCATGGTACACCCAACAAACTGAAAGAATGCAGGAGATACACTAGAGCTATGATACCTAGGCAAAGGCAGACACTGAAGACAAGGCCTGAAAAGTAGTTTGGGACCATATTGTGAAGAGCTCTGTGGACCAAGTTAAGATTTATGATCTTTTATCCTACGATCGATGAGAAGCCACTGATGTGTTTTAATCAAGAAAAGGGGTGGGGGGCTTCCCTGGTGGCGCAGTGGTTGGGAGTCCGCCTACCGATGCAGGGGACACGGGTTTGTGCCCGGGACCGGGAGGATCCCACATGCCGTGGAGCGGCTGGGCCTGTGAGCCATGGCCGCTGAGCCTGCGCGTCCGGAGCCTGTGCTCCGCAACGGGAGAGGCCACGACAGTGAGAGGCCCGTGTACCGAAGAAAGAAAAAAAAAAAAACAAAACAAAGAAAATGGGTGGAGGAATTCCCTGACGGTCCAGTGGTTAGAATGAGAAGCTTTCCCCAGCCTCTCATTTCATTCCTGGGGTCTGGGTTCAATCCCTGGTGGGGGAACTAAGATCCTGCAAGCTGCTCGGCGCAGCCAAAAATAAATAGACAAATAGATGATTTAAAAAAAAAGGGGGGGTAGGACGGGGTGGTTCTGTGACAGACGTCCAGAGTTGTGCTTTACAAAGCATCCCGTGGCTTTAATGTCGAGAAATGAGAAATCACAGGCTGGAAAGAGCAAGAGCGGATGCAGAGTTCTGAGCACAAAGACTACTGCCAGTTCAGATGAGAGGTGATGGGCAGCAACAACGGTAGAAATGGAAGAGAAGTGAACAACTTGAGAGATCATAAAGACATAAAAATCGAAAGGACATGGTAATGAATTTGGATCTGAAGGATGACCAAGAGCTAAGTGTCAATGATGACCCCTATGCAGGGTGACTATATGTCCCAGTTTGCCAAGCAATGTCAGTGTAATTATTAATAGCCCCTCCTTCTACTCTCAAAGGTACCCTGGTTTGGGCAATACATTAAATGGTCATTCCACCCCTCAGTCACTCTAGCTTGCACAGCTGAATAAATGATGGGGAATCCACTAAGCTAGGAACAATGGAAGGGGTTCAGTCTTAAATTCTGTTGTGGATGAGGTAATTTTGAAAATTTTGTACAGATGTGAGGTAGTATCTACATATAAATGGAACTGACTAGTATAAGTAAGATCACATCATAAGAAAATATTGATAGAGAAAGGAAAGGACATAGTTTTGAGCTTTAAGGAATTCCAACTTAGCCAAGTACAGAAAAATGAATCTCAAGTTAGGAAGAAAACTAAGAATCATGAAACCCCAAGGGAGAAACTATTTCAAGAAAAGAGGGTCAACTCTGTCAAATAGTGTATAAAGACAAGTTAAAATGAGAAGTCAAACTATTTGATGAATTTAGTGGTAGTCACAGCTGTTCTGGAGGAAGAGGTCAGAGTAGAATGGGTTCAAGAATGTGTAGAAATGGGAAGTGGAGAAATGGAGACAGCATGTTTAGATAACTGTTTTGGAGGTTTGACTACCAAGGGGAGGAGAGATATGAAATTCTCTGGAGCCAAATATTGCCCCTAACCAAAAGAGGGAGAGAGAGAAATTAAGTAGAAAATCCATTTAAGAGGGAAAAGAACATATAATTGAGGGACTTCACTGGTGGCCCAGTGGGTAAGACTCCACCCTCCCAATGCAGGGAGCCCAGGTTCGATCCCTGGTCAGGGAACTAGATCCCACATGCATGCCACAACTAAGAGTCCACATGCCTCAACTAAGAAGCCCACATGCCACAACTAAGAAGTCCGCGGCCGCAACTAAAAAGATCCCATGTGCCGCAACTAAGACCCGGTGCAACCAAAATAAATAAATAATGACAGATTTTTAAGGGTTGTCTGTTAACAGTATATGACACAGACATCCTCCTGATATTTTAGTAATTTGATGGGCGCCTAGAAGAACCCATGACATACACCACCATCCTCTCAGGACCAAAGGATATCAGAGCAAGATCCCAGTGTATTACAAAACTGAATATATTCAGAGAGGTATGTGGCAATATTCTATTAATAATCATATAGGTATCATTACGATAATATACCATTCGAATATTAGTCACTTACTTTCAGTAAAACCTTAAATATTTAATAAAATGCATGATTTTCATTAGCTTTCCAAAGTTAAAAATATTCCACCTATCAATACCCATGTAATTTACAAACAGATCCATATCCCTCAATCATACCTTTGGTGAAGATTATTTATTTCTTCATCTTTGCGGTTTATTTCCACTCTGGCAGTTTTGATAAGTGCTGAGATATTTTTCTTAAGAGACTGGTTTTCATTTTTTAAGCTGAAATTCTAAACATCATAAAATACATTTAATAAAGTATGTATCGACAGGATTATTAAACTATTTATAATAGTTATTGATTACTGAATGCTAACTACATGCCACGCATCACATATTTTATCTTATGCAATTCTCAAAATAGTCTTAGGAGGAGTACAGTGATGCTCATTATACAAAAGGGGAAGCTGAGATTCAAAGAAGAAAACTGGCGCCAAAGAAAAGCTATTTAAAGTGAAACTACTTAAAAGAGGGAACAAAATGAAAAACCAATAAATAAGAAAAAAAGTCATTATTTTGAAAATGGGTCATTATTTTGAAGATGATAAAATTTTTATTATATTTAACAACAGGAGCTTTAACTTGCAACAATGTACTAATTCTCAGGTGAACAAAGAATGAATTGAGGATTGACTGGCTCTTTGGGAGAGGCGGTGAAGGAAGAGAAACAACTTTACCAAGAAATAAAAATCAGAACAAGACAGTACATTCCTGACTTTGCAGCATGATCACAAAAAATGTCTCTCTGGCAAAAATTGTTAAAGCATCACCATTTTTCCTCATCAGCCATTCTAAAGGATCACGCCTCAAACCATTCTCTTTTAAACCACCTGATACAGTCTCTAAGAATTCTCTATTATTTAACTGTTAGTTAGCCTAGTAGATCATTTGTCAATATCATTTAACAAATCAAGCAGTTTTCCTTTATCAGTTTCATTGACACTGGAAATAATGCATGTTTTGCCAGACTTGCTCTTTCATTTAATATTTTTTTAAAAAGTTTCCTTACAACCTGCCAACACTTCAGCATTTTAATTTTAACAAAAAAATTTATTAAATTTTAATTTTGAAACCTGATTAAGGCGGAGACTTCCCTGGTGGCACAGTGGTTAAGAATCTGCCTGTGAATGCAGGGAACACGGGTTCGAGCCCTGGTCCGGGAAGATCCCACATGCCACAGAGCAACTAAGCCCGTGCACCATAACTAATGAGTCTGCGCTCTAGAGCCCGCAAGCCACAACTACTGAGCCTGCACACCTAGAGCCCGTGCTCCACAACAAGAGAAGCTGCCGCAATGAGAAGCCCGCGCACCACAGCAAAGAGTAGCCCCTGCTCGTTGTAACTAGAGAAAGCCCGCGCAGCAACGAAGACCCAACACAGCCAAAAATAAATTAATTAAACAAATTAATTAAAAAAAATCTAACAAGGCAAAAATAAAATATTCATCATAATTCTACCTGTGTCTGTATTTCCTTAAACTTTTTCATCAGCTCTTTCATTTGCAGCTGACATTTTCCATATTCTACCTGCAACTGTAAGATATAAAAAGATCAAGCATCATTCTAAATTATTTTCTTAGCTTAAATGACATTTCAAAATATTTCAAACTTTGCAAATCGACCCATAAATAAGGGTATATGAGGTCCATTTCTACTAACAGATATTTAATTACTGGTTTTTAAAGTTGGGCCTACCAATAATGTATTTTCTGTAGTTTCACATTCAATCTCCAAAGTTTAAAATTCAAATAAGGTAGAAAGAAATTTGTCTGCATGAAGTCTTGGGACAAATTATAACTTTGTGTAAATCATGAAAAAATAAAATATTTTATCACACTGATTGCCTGTTGAGATTTTATATGGTCAGACACTTAAATTCAAACAAAATTATAACTAAATTTAGGCAAGCATCCAGAAAACATTATTTTAAAAAGCAGATCTGAAGGCAGAAACTGACTTAAATGTTCTTTTAGTCTAAGAGCTGCTTCCCAAACACAGAATGTCTATTCAATAGTAAGCTGATGTCTGTATTTCAGGAGCCACAAAAGAGCAAAGTAACTGTCCTTCAAAATTCTGGTAATCCATACATCATTATATGTTGCCTCCTTTGCAGTTCCTTCTTCAGTCAGGATTTCTTCATATAAATCCAAACAATTTCTGGATGGTACAGAGGATTTGGTAGCACTGTCTAAAACAAACAAACAAAAAAACCTTACATTAAAATATGTATTTCCAGATTCAATGAAATCCCTGTCAAATCTCCAATGGCATTTTTCACAGAAATAGGAAAAACAATCCTAAAATGTGTATGGAACCACAAGACTGTGAATGACCGCAGCAACCTTGAGAAAGAAGATCAAAGCTGGAGGCACGACACTTCCTGATTTCAAGATATAACACTATAGTAATCAAAACTGTATTTTATTGGCATAAAAACAGACATATGGATCAATGGAACAGAACAGAAAGCCCAGAAATAAACCCAGGTATATATGGTCATAATTTATGACAAAGGAGCCAAGAATATACAATGGGGAAAGGGTAGTCTCTTCAATAAATGATGTTGGGAAAACTGGACAGCCACAAGCAAAAGAATGAAACTGGACCCTTATCTTACAGCACACACAAGAATCAACTCGAAATGAACTAAAGATGTGAATTTAAAACCTGCAACTATACTTAATATCTTGTAATAACCTATAATGGTAAATAAAGAATGTTGGAAATGCCCTGGCGGTCCAGTGGTTAGAACTTTGCACTTCCACTGCAGGAGACATGGGTTGAATCCCTGGTCATGGAACTAAGATCCCGCAAGCAGCGTGGCGTGACCAAAATAAATAAATAATATAAAAAAAGAATATATATACATGTATAACTGAACCACTTTACTGTACACTTGAAACTAACACAACATTATAAATCAACTATATTTCAATAAAAATTTTTTTTAAAAACCAGAAACCATAAAATGCCTAGAAAAAAAATATATATGGGGGTAAGCTTCTGGACATCGGTCTTGGCAATAATTTTCTGAATTTGACACCAAGAGCAAAGGCAAAAGCAAAAAATAAAGAAGTGGGACTACATCAAATTAAAAGGCTTCTTTCTGCACAGCAAAGGAAATCATTAACAAAATAAAAAGACAACTTACGGAACGGGAGAAAATGCTTGCAATTTTTATATACATATGTATCTGATTAGAAGTTAATACCCAAAAATATATAAAGAATTCACACAACTCAACAGAAAAAACTAAAAAATGGGCAGAGGAACTGAATGGACATTTTTCCAAAGAAGACATAAATGGCAAACAGGAACATGAAAAGGTATTTAACATCACAAATCATCAGGGAAATGCAAATCAAAACCACAATGAGGTATCATCTCACACTTATCGGAATGGCTATCATCAAAAATACAACAGGGGGCTTCCCTGGTGGCGCAGTGGTTGAGAGTCCGCCTGCCGATGCAGGGGACATGGGTTCGTGCCCCAGTCCAGGAGGATCCCACATGCTGCAGAGCGGCTGGGCCCGTGAGCCATGGCCGCTGAGCCTGTGGGTCCAGAGCTTGTGCTCCGCAACGGAGTACAGTGAGAGGCCGGCATATCGCAAAAAAAAAAAAAAAGAAAAACAACAGAGCTTCCCTGATGGCACAGTGGTTGAGAGTCTGCCTGCCGATGCAGGGGACACAGGTTTGTGCCCCAATCCGGGAAGTGAGCCATGGCTGCTGAGCCTGTGCATCCGGAGCCTGTGCTCCGCAGTGGGAGAGGCCACAACAGTGAGAGGCCCACGTACCGCCAAAAAAAAAAAACAAAACCAACAGATAAGTATTAGCGAAGATGTGGAAAAAAGGGAACCCTTGTACACTGTTGGTGGGAATCTAAATTGGTATAGCTACCATCAAAAACAGTATAGAAGTTCCTCAAAAAATTAAAAATAGAACTATCATATGATCCAGCAACCCCAGTTCTGGGTATATATTCAAAGGAAATAAAAACTGAATCGCAGATATCTGCACTCCTCTGTTCACTGCAGTATTATGCACAATAGCTAAGATATGGAAACAACCTAGGCGTCCACCAACAGAAAAAGGAATAAAGATGTGGTATATGTGGGTGCATATATGTATGTATACATGTGCGTGTGTGTAAATATATGTGCATATATAAATATATAACGGAATATTATTCAGCCATGAAAAAGGACACCCTGCTATTTGCGACAGCAAGGATGAACCTTGAGGGCATTATGCTAAGTGAAATAAGTCAGAGAGAGAAAGACAAATACTACACAATATCACATGTGGAATCTAAAAAATCCAAATGCATAGAAACAGACACTAAAACGCTAGTTACCAAGGGCTGGGGGTGGGGGAAAAGAGGAGATGTTGATCAAAGAGTACAAACTTCCAGCTATAAGACAAATAAATTCTGGGGATCTAATATACAGCATAGTGATTACAGTTAATAAGACTATATTATATGATCAAAAGTTGCTAAGAGACTAGATCTTAAATAGATGGTAATCATGTGACGCTATGCAGGTATTAGCTAATGCTATGGTGGTAATCATTTTGCAATATTTAAGTGTATAAAATCAATATACTGTACATCTTAAACTTACTTAATGTTATATGTCAATTATAGCTCAATAAAGCTGGGGTAAAAAGAAAAATACATGTGTTAGGCTTTTTGATGTACTGTCTACCTCTACCCAAAGGGCTCTACAATTCTCCATCTCTTGCATTTCATCCAAATCTATACTGATTTCACAGATTAGAATTGGAAAACCAATTTACCTAAAACAAATCTGTCAACAAATCAGGTGTAAGGATCACATTTGTTCGAAGCTTTAGAAGATTTGATTACAGAAAGGTTTTCTCATTTGGATAGGTCATTAGACTCTCGGCATATCATACTCCTACTGATACATTTGAAAATATTTATAGTAACTACCCTTTTCAAAAGTTCTAATATCATGTAGCCTGTGACAGTATGTGTGGTAATATAGGTAGAAATCACCATCAGTTTCGTTTTCAATGGTACAAAATATTTTTGTACAAGGTCCAATTAAATCTGAGACCTAGGGGCTTCCCTGGTGGCGCAGTGGTTGAGAGTCCGCCTGCCCATGCAGGGGACACGGGTTCGTGCCCTGGTCCGGGAGGATCCCACATGCCGCGGAGCGGGCTGGGCCCGTGAGCCATGGCTGCTGAGCCTGCGCATCCGGAGCCTGTGCTCCGCAACGGGAGAGGCCACAATAGTGAGAGGCCTGCGTACCGCAAAAAAAAAAAAAAAAAAAAAAAATCTGACACCTAGATGAAAAACAAACCTAAAGGCTAGTTTATTTTATTGATCAAGCTTTGGGCAAAAAAATAATTACCTGAGTATAATGATTTCAAAGAAAAGGCAGATTGTTGAGGAGCTATGAGTTACTCCAGGAATTGTTAACAACAAAATAACACTTCCAACAGACTGACCAAACAAAACGAAAGTATTTTATTATAGAATTTACATACCAGAAACAGCACTGTCCAACCCAGCATATATGTCCAAAGAACCTTCATCATTATTTTTAAGAGGAGAAGCTGCAAAAAAAAAATCAAAGACTAGTTAAAACTGACTCTATGCACTTAGTGGAGTTTTTCTATTCTGACTCTGAAGGACCAGAAAAAGAAAGACTTTATTAGTCCAGTGTCAAAAAAGAAAGTTGTTTAGAAGCTTTTGTACATCCTTATAAACACACACATCTTAGTACACAGGTTTAGACTTAAAAACTCACTTTCAAAAACAAGCTAGTAGGGGCGGGGGTGGGGGTGGGGGTGGTGGGATGAACTGGGAGATTGGGATTAACATATATACACCAGTATGTATAAAATTGGTAACTAATAAGAACCTGCTGTATAAAAATATAAAATAAAATTCAAATATAAAAAAAGAAGAAAAAACCCCCACACTAGTAAGAAGGTTACAACTCCAATAATAGCAGAATAGTTTCTATCAGAACAATCTTCCTGCAAAAACTATAAACTCTAAACAAAATATTAAAAGCTATCTGCAGTCAACGCTCTACCACTAGACTTATTGTGGTGATTTCGTAATATATACAAACATGGAATTATTACATTGTACAACTGAAACTACTATAATGTTATATATAAATTGTACCTAAATTAAAAAAAGAAAAAAAAAGTAATCTGAAGAACTAAAGAGCAATCTAAAGCAGGCAAAAACTGGAGAGAAGAAGACACCTGAAAGAACAGCACTGCATGAATACCCTATCCCCCTTTAATTACAAGTTTTTGTGGAACGATAGGCTCTAGCTGGAGCCACACTTGGCAGTGAAAACTCAGATGGAAACTTCTAGTCCTGATAGCTTAAAGAAACAGAGAAAAAACTTTAGGGGTGATAACAGCAACCACAAAGAGGAAATCCGGAGTGCCACAGAGAGGACTCCTCAAATTGTACCCAAATCTGAATGACCCCCAAATTACACATGTAAAGGTTAGAACTCCCAAAAGTCCAGCTAAAGCTAAAGAAAGCTGAACAGAGATTTCAGCTGCTGTTCACCACAGGGAAGACAGAAGATTAAGTTCAGTCAAGATAAATACCTGCTAAAATTAAAAACACCAGCACTTTTCAGAGGAATATAACAGAATCCAATGTCTCTATAACATTTACAATGTCCAGAATGCAATGCAAAATTACTCATTGGAAATCTTGGTAGAGAAATAAAAACAACTACAAGAACCAAATGAAAATTCTAAAACTGAAAGTACAATATCTAATGTAAAAATTTCAACAGAAGAGCCAGTAAGCTTGAAGATAGATCAATAAATTATTCAAATGGAAAAACAGAGAGAAAAAGATTAAAAAAAGAGAGAGAGAACAATCTTACTAACTTATAGTATATCAAAAGTTCTCACATACTATATATCCGGAGTCCCAGAAGAAAAGAGACAATGGGGAGGAAAATGATACTAGATCCTAGAAGGACAAAAATGGTAAATAACTGAGTAAATATAAAAGACTAATATTTCAACTTAATTGCTTTTAACTCCTCTTAATTTCTTTAAGATACATACAACAGTTTAAAATAAAAATTACAGCACTGTATCAAGGGTTCACGACATCTTTAACATAAAGGGATGGATGGAGGTTAAACACAACAATATGTACAAGATTATACAACTTACATAAAAAGATTCTTACATTTAAATAAGTAGACTGCAAAATGTTAAAGATGTATATTGCAATCCCTTCAGAAACCAATTGTAAAAAATAATGCAGAGGTGTAGCCAAAAAGCTAATATATAAATTAGAATCGAATTCTAAAATATATTCAAATAATATTTGAAAGAAGGCAAGAAAATCAGAGAGAACAAAAACTGATGAGACAAACTAAAAATTTAAAATGATAGAGGGACTTGCCTGGTGGCACAGTAGTTAAGAATCCGCCTGCTCATGCAGGGGACATGGGTTCAAGCCCTGGTCTGGGAAGATCCCACATGTCGCAGAGCAACTAAGCCCATGAGCCACAACTACTGAGCCTGCACTCTAGAGCCTATGAGCCACAACTACTGAGCCCGCGTACCACAACTACTGAAGTCCACACACCTAGAGCCCACGCTCTGCAACAAGAGAAGCCACCGCAGCGGGAAGCCTGAGCACTGCAACAAAGAGTAGCCCCCCCCCCCGCCTCAACTAGAGGAAGCCCACATGCAGCAACAAAGACTGAACACAACCAAAAAATAATTAATTTGTAAAAATAAAATAAAATGATAGATCTAAATCCAATCACAATAATAAAGGACATTATTGGGTTAACTGGTAAAACTGGTATAAAGATGGTAGATTAAATAAAATTACAGTATTCTTGTTAAATTTACTGAAATTGATAATTATGCTGTTCTTATGTAAGAAAACCAACTTTTTCTTGTGACATACCCACTGAAGTATTTGGAGGTAAAGGACCATAATGTATACAACTTAGTATCAAATGGGTCAGGAAAAAATTGTGTGTGTGTGTGTGTGTTTAAAGAAAAAAGTAATAAATAAGTAAACTTAGAAAGACAATTAAAATGAGCTCTTACCAGAAAAGACATCAAATAAACTTGTTCCATCACCATTGTCATCATCTGCTGCCATGATCCTATTTCTTTTTGATAGTCGCCATCTAAAGTATTAAATATAAATATTCTCCACTGTTAAAATCAACCTCACAATTCAGAGACTAAACTTAGCTTTAAGTTAAAAGACAACTTTCAAATTTGGACACACTGACAATGTTCACTCTATTGTGATTTTTTTTTTAAATATCTAACATTTTCCAAAAGCTAAAACTAGAAAACAAAAATCTTAAACTTGCTGGTATGGTTAACCCATGCCACAAAGTAAATGATGTTAATTTTATAAAGTAGAACAAAATATAAATTAACTTGTATACTTAAATAAGCCAACTATCATAAAAGTGCAACTATATGGTGAGTTCTGAGTCCTCTTAGCAAATCATCAAATCTGGTGGTGATCTTGGGGACTCTAGACACATGTGTTTTCACCAATAAAGGAGTAAGATGGGCAAAAAGCAAAGAGTTCGATACTATACTAGGTTGGTAAAGGTGTGGGAAAAGAGTGATGTATATACTCTAATACATCAAGTGTATACTGGTACAAGCTCTATGGAGGCAATATGGCAATAGCTATCAAGTTTCTAAATGCAAACACTCTTTGATCCAACAATTTCATATCTAGTAATTTGCTCTACAGATATACAAGCACATGATTACAAAAATGTGTATACCAGAATATTCAGTGTAGCACTGTTTGTAGCAGCAAGACTAGTAGCAATGTAAGAATCCAAAGCAGTAAAAAAAAAAAAAAAAAAAAATCTGACTTATCTGACATTCTCCATTCTGCCCGTAAAATACATGAATGTTGCCTATGGTCAAAGAACTATGGCCACTGTGGCTCCTTGGGGTCACTAAGGCTACCTGTGCCTGCACACTTCTGCTCCCACCAACTGAGATATTCATTTACCAACAACCAGGTGCATTTATTATCAAACCCAATTATGTTTATTTCCTTATTTTTCTAAGTAGTAGTATGATGAAAGATTACATTACCAAAGGGAGTTATTTTCCAGTGAAAACTAGGCTGAGCGTTCTGGAAAGACTAAAAGGCGAGTAGCAAGACACTTACAGTTGCTGCCAAACCAAGTAAGGGTGAGATAATCCAAAATACTGGAAAAGAAAATCTAGTCTGTACTCCGACTGACTCAGAAGTATCGAATTTCTTACTCTAATGAAGAAAGTGCTGGAAATCATAAGCAACGTCTTACGGGTGTGCAAGAAAGAAGTCAGAACTCTAACCATTGGATGTATACTCAAAGAAAAGGTCGTGGTTCTACCACAACAAATACAATTTATATAATTCCTTTAAATAAAATTAAGGTATATGTATATCTTTTTTTCTTCATTCCCCACATTCCCCATTTTTTCCGAATAGCTGAGTTGATTAATCAACTGTTATAATATAGCTTGTGCAATAATTACAAAAGGCACAAATGGCATAATCACATTCGGCAAATAACACAACTGACTCTTGGTAAAGCAAAACTCAACTGATGGAGCAGAAACTCGTAGGCTTCCTGACGGTAATCAACTCCTAGGTGTGAAGTGTCACATGGAGAGGGGGGCATCAGTCAATGGGTTTTTTACAAAATGGAGATCAATTAATCTAAAGATTTGGTTAAAAAGATGATTTGGTAAAACTGATCAAATAGATCAAAGCTTTCATTGCATACCATTTCACACAGTTTTAGTTTTTACTACTAAAAAAAGATTCTACTTGTCTTGGTAAATTAAAACTGGGAAATACAAAAGATCTAACAAATCCTGGATCTTTTGTTCCTCATCTGTCTTAAATTTTCTCCAACTGTTCACGGGATCTTTGTCTCCAAACCTTAACTTCTAGGCCCCTATCACCAAATAAATAAATAAATATATATATATATAGATATATATTTCTTAGTCACACCAGATGTAGCATTATGAGATCTTCATTAGAAGCATTATAGACTACATGCTATTAGACTACATGCATGTAGACTACATGCTACAAGCATTATAGACTACATTATATATAATGTAGCATTATAGACCATTTCTTAGTCACACCAGATGTAGCATTATGAGATCTTCAAAATTGTTTCTGAGAATAATATATATACATAGCAACATAAAGAAGTTGTCAAAAGAATATATGTGGTTTCTCACTATGTCCTATACATAAAGTTAAAGGAACTGTGGCAATTATGATGTCTCTTTATTCTATATCTACCCTGTGTGATGATGGAGGTAGGCCTTGCAAAGATTTCTCTTTTGCTAGCTGGTGCTACGTACAGCCTTGTCACTAGAGAGTGCTGGAGGGAGCCTGGAAAGGAAGCCAGTTTCTCCTCCTAGTTTCAGTGTGCCTGGCTAGCCAGGCTCCTGCGGGGCGAGCTTTCTCCAGCATTCAGTTCCAGCAGCAGACAGTTTCTCCAGCACTAGGTTCCTGCAAGGGCACAATTTTTCTGCATGCTTGCCTCCTATACGTAAGGCTGCTATTACAATGGGCTCCTGCAGGACACAGCTTTCTCCTGCTAGGCTCATGGAGAGGGCAGCTTCTCCAACTCTTGGATCCCACAGCACCTGACAGCCAGCAACATCCAGGAGCTTCCCCATGCACACAAAGGAAGGTCACTAGAAAGGCACTTAGCAACTTCTCCACCATCCAATTAGCCCTGGCCACACTCTTTCCAATGAGGGGGAGACAGCTCTTCTTCGGATGAGCTATCTCAGCCCTAAAGGTGGTGGCTGATCCTTATATCTGCTATTCCTACATTCCTTAGGGTTATCTTTAACTCTACTAACCAATTCCCAGTTATTCCAACCTCTGTTAATAATTCTTTACACTAAGCTTTCTCTTTTCAAATTACCATGTGGTTTTTGTCTCCTGATTGGACCTTGTCTGATACAGGTAAGCAGTCATAATAGAGGTTTTAACACACCCTTCTCTGCTAATAAAGCAGTTAAAGAGATTTAAAGATACAGCTCTCAACACAAAATTGACGGGTTTGATCTGATGATTTTTATTGATATATTACCTACAGTAAAAGAACTTATATTACTTTCAAGCATATTTATAAAAACTGACAATATATCATAATAGAGTTAGTTTCAACAAATTTCATAAAGTGCTTTTATCAATAAAATTTGAAATTAACAGTGCATTTTCAAATTTCTCAATTCCTTTGGAAATTTACAAACATAGGTCAAAGAACAAACATTAATGGAAACTGGGAAATACATAGAACTAAATAACAATGAATACACCACAAAACAAAATATTTGTGGGGTACAATCAAAATAGTACTTTTAGAGGAAAAGTTATAGCATTAAATAAATTTATAGGAAAAGAATACAAAATATTGAGGTCAACATCCAACTCAAGAAAAAGAACAAAGTAAACTGAAAGAAAGAAACACATAAAAAAGAGAAATTAATAAAAAGAAACTAACACTATAAAGATGAATAAAAATAAACACTGGCTGTTTGAAAAGACAAATCAAATAGGCATATGCCTGGCAAAACTAATAAAGAAAAAGAAAGAAGGCACAAACATTAGGAATAAAAAAGGAGTGACAGCTTCACATATAGCAGAGATTAAGTTATTAACAAAATATATTTGAAAGTTCAATGAAATGGATAGTTTTTTAGAAAAATGTAACTTGCCAAAACTGACTGAAGAAGAAACAGAAAATATGTACACATCTAGGAGGATTAAATTATTTGATACAGTAATTAATATACTCATAAAGAAACTACTAAACCCAGAAAGTTTTACAGGTGAATCCTATCATACCTTCAAAGAACAGATAAACCATAATCTATTCCAGACAACATATAGGAAAAAAAGAAGGCTGAGAGACAAATATGTTTATTAGGTTAGTATAG